>NC_062573.1:82921022-83582411 GCF_022837055.1 Prionailurus viverrinus
AATGATGCTTTGTAATTATCTGGAGGAATAAATATCTGGCCAGAAATGCTTCTTCATAGTAAACGGCCATGAAGGTGGTCGTCGGGTCAACAGCGGGCATGCTCTCCCACCCTAAACTCACCAGAAGTCTTCATTGTGTCCTTACTCCGCCCTTCCAGTCTATTTGGCCACTTACTGGGTTCCCACACTTGATTTTTAAGGACATAATAAAATTCAAGCTATACTTAAACTATGATCTTAGAAATACCAAAGGAAGGGAGAAAAATACTCAGTTCCTTAGTAATACCTGCAGACTTTACATTTATAAGGGACACGGTTAATTTAAAATTTTACTTTCTGGGGCGCCTGGGTGGCTCAGTCGGTTAAACGTCTGACTTCGGCTCAGGTCATGATCTCACGGTCCGTGAGTTCGAGCCCCGCGTTGGGCTCTGTGCTGACAGCTCAGAGCCTGGAGCCTGTTTCATATTCTGTGTCTCCCTCTCTCTCTGACCCTCCCCCATTCATGCTCTGTCTCTCTCTGTCTCAAAAATAAACGTTTAAAAAATATTTTTTTTAAATAAAATAAAATTTTACTTTCTGAATTAATCTCACCAAAAAATGCATCTATCCCTTTACTTTTAGGTAATCTCTACACCCAACATGGGAGCTCAAACTCATGACCCCAAGATCAAGAGTCACACACTCTTCTGACTGAGCTAGCCAGGTGCCCCTAATCTATCCCTTGAAAAGGTAGTAAAATATTTGATTTTTAAGTGTGCTTATTAACTTATTTAATCCACTGAACTAGTATTTGTGCAAAAGATAAAAAGTAATGTAATCAGTGACACTCAAGAAGCAAGAGTGAATGAATGCATCTCCAAAAAAGAAAGCCATCAGCTCCCTTCCCACCGATAGGAAGGGAATCTGTTTTCAACAGGAGCTGTCACCCAGGTACCTGCCAGGCCACGTCCTGGGACGGAACCGTTTCCCCATCACGATCCCATGGCAGCTTCACATCGCACGGATGCCAGGCAGTGGCTTGTTAAGTGTTCTGCAGTGCCTGTGACATTGGCTCATTCACTCGTTTTAGTTACTCATGAGAAGCATACTTGACTAGTCACCCATCCGGAGTGTTCTAAAACTAAAAAGGGATGATAAAATAGGAAATAGTCTAGAGCCTCCAATAATTCCCTTCTGATTTGAACCTCACTTACAATCATTTGCTGGCAACCAACAGGGAAGGGAGATGTCAAAACAAACAAAAGAGATTAATACTAAAGAAGGAGGGAGCTAGCAAAATGATAACATGTTGAACCTGCTTCCTCATTTTCATTAAACTGCAATACAATTACTTTTTGAACCGCAAGAATGAATATTAACGAAGAATAATTATTCTGAGGCAGAATCATGATGGATTAGCAACAAGACGGCATCAGACTCACCATCTCTGCGATTAAGACTTGCAAACCCAGGGCCGTGGCTGCTGGACAGCTCCGAGGAGCTGCTGAAGGACGCTCGAGGCAAGGTGGATGCCAGCGGGGCGTCACAGCTATCTGTGCGGAAAATACCAAGTTCAAGTTAACCCACTGCTTGAGGCTGTTCTGTCTTCTTCTCTGCTTCCCTCTCTTCTTCCCTCCCACCCTTGCTCCTGTCCTTCCTTCTTTCTTTTCTTTTTAGTTGACAGGCTAAGAAAATGAGAGAACCTGCAGCAAACAAACATCAGCCTTAAGCAGAAACGTGTTAGTAAATGTACAACCACGGTCTCTTAAAGCAAATAAAAGCCCTGATTGGGGACCTTGGCCATTTTCCGTGGTGTAAAGATTCCCATGGTGGCCACTTCGAAGCTGTCAATGTGACATCATCAATCATGGAATTGGAAAGAGGTTCACACATGTCACGTCATTAGATAGTATTTCCACCATATGCAAATACAAGATACAGAAACAACATCCAGCGCACAGATAAATAAATAGAAAAAGGCCATGAAATTAAGTAATTAAGCTGTGTGTTTGGAAAATTTACCTTTGTTTTTACCATGATTTACTTAATTGTAACTTCCTATCATTTCATCTTTAATGACGGCTGTATTTTAACAGCTGACTTAACAAAATTCATGAGAAGTTAGTGATTGGCTCTTGCTAGCTGCTAAAAGTTGGCTCCAGCCCACTGCCCCTCAATGGGGAACTATTAGAATTTCCTTTAAAATCAAAAAGAAGATTTTAATAGGCATCACCACTTCTGTTGAATGCTTCTCTGAAAGGCCTATCAGTACATAAGAGAACATTTAAAAATTAAAAGCACAGAATTGGGAAAAAACAAAAAAAGGAACTGTCATCACTTCCAGATGATATGATTGTGCAGGTAGAAAATCCAAAAGTAACTGACTAGCTTAATAGCCCGATTTCATTTTAAACTCAATCTAGGGTTAGAAAATAAATTAACCAGAATATCAAATAATAACAAAACACATAAAGTTTTATCTAAGAATGAATCTTCCAAAACTGAAAAACATTTATGGGGATTATTATAACAACTGTATTGAAAGACATTACATAAAATACAGACTCCAGTCGTCGCCAACAGGAAGACAGTATTTTTAAAGGATCAGTCGTCCCCAGGTTGATCTAAGGATTCATTACAAGTCCAATGAAAAGCCTAAGAGGGCTTTTCAGACACACTGAATCAAGGAACCCTGCCTGACCTGGTTCATAACATGGAATACAAATAGGATTTAAGAAGCCTATAAAGACAAATAGAAAACAAAAAACAAAAACGACACCTTCATTTTCATTAACCTCTAGCTAAAATTCAGCATTGTCTTTAATCGTGAATACAGGCAAATCACAATGTTTTCAGTAGTGCCCACAAATTTGTTACCATCCTAAGTTACAGACATTTTTATGGCAGTCATTGTTGTCACGGCTATCTAGAAATATTATTTATGATTCTCATTACTTCAAAATAGCAATATTCAACTCACCACCGGATTTTGTTATTTAATGTGCTAATAACTAAGGAGACTTATTATATTACAATTTCTAATTTATTGATATCAGCATTTCACTATAATTAGCTTTCTTCCCAATCATATATATATATATATATATATATATATGTATACACACACACACACACACACACACACACACACACATATGGGTGTGCACACTGGAAGCACAAAGCTGTTGAGTTATTACCGGGGCATCATTAATATTTCAGAAAATTCCAGAGGAGGGGGGTTGTCTACAGTTCACAGTCAACAGTGCTAACTTGAGTGTTAGCCTAGAACTTTCTCAGGGGATGCCAGCACGTTGAGCAGACCAGGCCCGCATTATTCTGCCGGTACGTAAAGAGGTCCCGGGGGCCTCGCCACTACCTTGAAGGTTGAGAGCAAGACAGGATTATTTCCACTAACGTCGGTCTTGGGAAGCCTGCTCTTTTCCCAGCCTTGGCCGCCACACAGATTCCTTCGAGAGTCTTTCCCGATGCTGCCCCGTCAGCCCCCTCCACTCACACCACTGTCATCTCACTATTTACAGTCTCCCCTTAAGCTGGAAACCTAATGAGAACTTAGCATAGATTTTGGAGCCAGACTTGGGTGGGGCTGGCATTGGCCAGGCTGCCTACTCTTCCGGTGGCACTCACCCTTTCCTAAGCCTCAGTTTTCTCATCAGTTCAATGGGAATAACTGTGCAGATAGCGCATAATTATACCATGGGGAGTCAACTCTCCCAGCAGTACAGCAAGGAGTCACTTAACTGTCAATGGGGAGTCACACACTAAGAAGACCGCTATGAGCGTTAAAAGTATTTGCTTTTATTATTCTAACTATCATAAAACAAGTCAGCGCTTCGTAAGTTCCTTCAAAATATTCTAGAAGGACACTTTCGTGTATATGTGGAAGGCAATGTTCAAAGTTCCAAACCATATTGTCATTTTTTTATTCGTTCCTCAAAGAAGACATAAGAAGCTTGGTCTTTAAAAAAAAACAAAAAAAAGTAATAGCTTTTGTGATGTAATCCTTCCTTTGGAATAACAATTTATAAAATTTATTTTAAAACTGTCTTTAGTCTAACTCAGAGGCTTCTAAAGACGGTGTTCCAATTTACTCCAACAGAGTAAATCTTGAGAATATGTGTGGTCTAAAACAAGGTGGTCACATCCTATGAGGCACCTGGAGAGGAGAGGTTGTGGATTTGGACAGTGTTTTCCAAGCATTCGGTGTGTTTCTCACTGAATTACATCCACGCAAGGTAAAGCCTCAGGAGTCATCCCAAACCTCCAGTAACTGCGGTTTTCAATCTGAAATGTCTCTATTTTCTACTAAGATTCCTGGAGCAAAAAAGTGTCAAGACCCAATTTCATTTTCTTTTTCTGGCATCATGAAAAGACATTCGAAACCCACTAAATGAATATCATGCTTACGAATAATCTGATGAATACTATTTCTGTCCAAAAAAACAGAAGATCCCTGAAATGTTTCAAAGCTACAAGAATTATTCACAAATTATGGCTTTTAACAAGTGAAATGGCAAAACAACTTTAAAGAATCACTACTTATCACTTAGGGGGAGAAGCAACTTGAGTACAAATAATGAGCTTATGAGAATTAACATATGAAAATAGACAGAGAATATTACAGTTAAAGAAGCTAAAGTAATTTTATTTCCCTTCATAATAACCACTCATAGTCATAAGAAGGATTCTATGCAATAATCTTAATTTTGAAATGCATTCATCCGTCAGTGGTCCAAATGTACTCAAGGTTACGTTCTCAGAGAAGCTTAAGGATGCTAACAGAAAGGCGATGATCCATTGTCATGTGTTTTAGAGGAAAAAAAATAAACACACCACAATTGTTCATGATTTATGTATGACTCAGATCAGAGTGCTAGGGACATCCTTGTGTGCATTCTGATATAACAAATTCATATTTATGGAATGCTCAAACCTGGTCTCAGTAGTTGTCCCTATTACAATGCCATTTTAATCAAAAGCCTATTGTTTGTCTCACCAACAGAACAGCCTTAGACTGAAATTATAAAACAATTATTTCAGCTTCCGTTTTTCAAACTCGTATCTTTTTTTTTTCCAGATGAAATCTTAGAAATCTGGAACTTCCCGCAACTGGGGAACATAGCCAATCTGAGTGTGAAGAGTGGGGGAGGGGCAGAGAGAGAGGGAGACACAGAATCCCAAGCAGGCTCCAGGCTCTGAGCTGTCAGCACAGAGCCCGACACGGGGCTCGAACTCACAAGCCTTGAGATCATGACCTGGAGCCGAAGTCGGATGATTAACCGACTGAGCCCCCCAGGCACCCAGATGCATTACCTTTTGGACAAGATTAACAATTCCTCAACACAGAAAATTCATGGTTGCTGGCTGCTTGTTTTTCGGACTTGAACATATCATAACGGACTCTGGTCCCTGGAATGGACAAGAGAGCGAGTCACAAAGTCCCCTGGAGCTGGACTTCTGGCCCTACTTGCCCTTCCCAAGTGGGCAGCTTGAATCAAGGCCCAGATGCACACAATGCCACGCCCCTTGGCCACTGGACCAGCAAGAACATTTGGACTCAGTAGAGCCTGGTGATACCTGGGAATCTCTCTCTGTCAAGAGGACTAAGACCTGGAGCCGGTCTGTCACTCCAATATCCACCATTCCTGGTGGCCCATCGAGGCCTCTGAGAACTTTGGGAACATCTAGGGCCACCTTCCTGCCCTTCCCGAGGTATATGCTTACAAAGTCCCAATCCATGCAGATTCCCAATCAATGTCTTCACTACTTTGGACCACAGTACTGAACAAATGTTCTGGGGCATGGGCCCGTTTCCAACCTTCAGAGACATACACCGTGGACAGGAGGTAATGACCCCCCAGAATCTGTAGGACATTCCAAGTTTGTAAGCATGGCATACGGGATGCTCTAGTGACCCCTGAATAATTCTCCACCCCATCTCACCCACCCCTACCCTCACTTGCCCCTGAAAATGTGTGCTGCTGTGTGCTCAGACCTGCAACTACCCCATGTGGGTCTCTACTTGGCAATAGCAACTGGGCATTCCATGAGCTTGGACAACTGCACCAGTCTGTGCTGGTTACCTGCGTGACCCTCATGGCCCAGCCTGTTAGAAATTCAGGTGGAGAAAAGCAGAGGTGATTTCAGATTTCTCGTCTGCTCCAATAAGTTACACATTCCAATAATAGAATATAGTTGTATCTCTGGGAGAACAAAGTCAGAAAGGGCACATTATTCCAAGTTCCTGGCTACTTTATTTAATAATTGCACACCTGTCCATTAGTACAGTCCAAAGTGAAACACTTTTGTTTTTACTTCTAGGCTTCCTCTCTTATCATAACGTATGTCATGAATTATCTCAAAGATTTGGTTTATGTTCACTGTATTGAATCACAGCTGTTGAATGAATACATCGAGATCCAGATGTTGCCTATGAAATTACTCCTCAGCAATGAAGGATTCGCTGTTTATTGTAAATCAAATAGTAACACTACAAAAACAACTTGCCATTAATTTTAGTGATGCGATATAGCAAATTAATATCCATTAACTGCACCTATTATTAGGTATGAATGTGAAATAATCATTGTTCTTACGATTAAATTATACCTCATGTTCCCTCCAGCTGACTGAATTCATACCGGTAGTGTTTCCTCTTTTAGATCAAAGCATTTGTAAAATGCCTTATATGTTTTTGAGAAAATTTTAAATTACAAAATACTATATTCCAAATTCTGAAATCCAAATGGTAGGTAAGATGTAGCTGGGCAGATATTTGCTAATCAAAGGAGCTTCCGGGGCGCCAAGGTGGGCTCAGTTGGTTAAGCTTCCGACTTCGGCTCAGGTCATGATCTCACACGTTGTGAGTTCGAGCCCCATGTCGGGCTCTGAGCTGACAGCTCAGAGCCTGGAACCTGCTTCCAATTCTGTGTCTCCCTCTCTCTCTGCCCCTCCCCCACGCATGCTCTGTTTCTCAAAAATGAATAAATGTTAAAAAAATTTTTTTTAAAAAAGAAGTTTCCTGCCTACTGATCTGACTTTAAACTTCCAGAAAATCTGTAACTCAAATACACAAAATCACCTTTGAAAAAGTCTTCTTGTTAGAACACAAATCAATAAAATTAAAAATAGGAAATCAGTGGAGAAAATCAACAAAACCAAAAGTTGGCTCTTTGAAAAGATCAGTAAAAGATTCTAGCCAAGCTGGCTTAAAAAAGAGAAAGAGAGAAGACAAAAATTATCAGTATCAGAAACGAAAGACAGAACATCACTACAGATCCCATGGACATTAAATGGCTAATAAAGAAGTAATACGGACAACTCTTTGCCCACAAATTTGATAATCTAGATGATATGTGAGGGTTGATGGGGGGTGGGAGGGAGGGGAGGGGAGGTGATGGGTATTGAAGAGTGTGTCTTTTGGGATGAGCACTGGGTGTTGTATGGAAACAAATTTGATAATAAATTTCATATATTAAAAAAATAAAAACAAAACAAAATTAAAAAAGATAATCTAGATGATATGGACTCCTTATAAGATATAATCTGCCAAATTCACACAAGAAGGAAGACAATCTGTATGGGCCTATATCTATCAGAGAATTTGAATCTATAATTAATAACCTTCCAAAGCAGAAAGTACCAGGTCTAAATGGCTTCAGTGGTAAATTCTACCAAACGTTTAAGGAAAAAATTTTATCAATTCTCTACAAATTCTTTCAGAAGACAGAAGCAGAGGGAATACTTTCTAATTCATTTTATGACAACTGAATTACCATGGTACCGAAGCCAATCATTGATTTTACAAGAAAAGAAACCTATAGACCAATATCTCTCATAAATATAGATGCAAAATCCTCAACAAAACATTAGCAAACTGAATCCAACAATGTATAAAGAGAATTATATACCGTGAACAGGTGGAATTTATCCCAGGTATACAAGACTGATCCAACAACATTCAAAAAGCAATTAATCTAACCCACCACATCAACAAGCTAAACAAGAAAAATCAGTCATTTAAACAGATGCACAAAAAAAGTATTTGACAAAATCCAACACCTATTCATAGTAAAAACTCTTAAACTAGGAACAGAGGGGAACTTCCTCAACTTGAAAAAGGATATCTACAAAAAACCTACTGTGAAATCATACTTGATGGTGACAAACTTAAAACTTTCCCACTAAGATCGGTAACGAGACAAGGACGTCCCATTCTTTTTCAAAATCCTACCGGAAGTCTTAATTGATGCAATGAAACAAGAAGAGGAAATAAAAGGGATACAGATTGGGAAGAAAGAAATCTGTCGTCGTTCACAAATGACACGATCATCTATGTAGAAAATTCCAAAGAATTGACAAAAAAAACAACAACCCTGAAACTAATAAGCCAAGAGGATATAAAGTTAACACAGAAATATCAAATAGGTTTCTATATACCATTAATGAATAAGTTGAATTTAAAATAAAAACACACCATTTACATTAACGCCCGCCCAAAATTATGGAATACTTGGGCATAAATCTAACAAAATATGTACAAGATGTATATGAGAAGAACTATAAACACGGATGCATAAAATCAAAAAAAGACTAACTAAATGGAGAGATATTCCATACTCCAGAATAGGAAGACTCAATACTGTTAGGATGTCAGTTCTTCCAATTTGGTCTATCAACCAAGGCAGTCTCAATCAAAATCCCCGCGAGTTACTTTGTGGCTGTCAACAAAGCGATTCTAAAGTTTACGTGGAGAGAAAAAACAACCCAGAATAGCCAACACAAGGTTAAAGTTGGAGGACTGACACCACTCGGCTTCAAGACTTACTACAAAGCCACGGCGATCAAGATGATGCGTTATTGGCAAAAGAACTTGACAAACAGATCAGTGGAACAGAACAGGGCCCAGAAGCAGACCCACACAATACAGCCGCCTTATCTTTCAAAGGAGAAAAAGGCAACACAATGGAGAAAAGAGTCTTTTCTTTTTTTTTTTTTGAAAGAATTAGATTAGCACTTTATTTTTTTATATTAAATATAATTTATGGTCAAACTGGTTTCCATACAACACCCAGTGCTCATCCCAACAGCTGCCCTCCTCAATGCCCATCACCCACTTTCCCCTCTCCCCCAACCCCCCCCCCCACCAACCCTCAGTTTGTTTTCAGTATTTAAGAGTCTCTTATGGTTTGCCTCCTTCCCTCTCTGTAACTCTTTTCCCCCTTCCGCTCCCCCATGGTCTTCTGTTAAGTTTCAGGATCCACACATGAGTGAAAAAATATGGTATCTGTCTTTCTCTGCCTGGCTTATTTCACTCAGCATAATACCCTCCAGTTCTATCCACGTTGCCACAAATGGCCAGATTTCATTCTTTCTCACTGCCAAGTAGTATTCCATTCTCTATATAAACCACATCTTCTTTTTCCATTCGTCAATTGATGGACATTTAGGCTCTTTCCATAATTTGGCTATTGTTGAAAGCGCTGCTCTAAACATTGGGGTACAAGTGCCCCTATGCATCAGCCCTCCTGTATCCCTTGGGTCAATTCCTAGCAGTGCTATTGCTGGGTCATAGGGTAGATCTATTTTTAATTTTTTGAGGGACCTCCACACTGTTTTCCAGAGCGGCTGCACCAGTTTGCATTCCCACCAACGGCGCAAGAGGGTTCCCGTTTCTCCACACCCGTTCCAGCATCTATAGTCTCCTGATTTGTTCATGTAAGCCACTCTGACCGGCATGAGGTGGTATTTGAAAAAGATACATCTGACAAAGAACTGTTGTCCAAAATACAAAAAAAAACTCTTAAACTCAACAATTAAAACAAAAACAAAAACAAAAAAACTCCATCTCCAAGATGGTCCAACGACTTCCAGGCACCTCCACAAAGAAGATACGCAGATGTCAGATAAACATATAACAAGAGACTCAACACGATATGTCATCAGGGAAATGGAAATTAAAACAATGATATGCCAACATGCACCCATCAGAATGGCCAACACCTGGAACACTGCCAACAGAAAATGCTGGCAAGGGTGTAGACCAAGAGGAACTCTCATCCACTGCCGGTGGGAATGCAAAATGGCACAGTCTTCTTGGAAGGACAATTTGGCACGTTCTTACACAACAACTAAATATACTCCCGCCATGCATCCCAACAAGTGTACTCCTTGATATGTGCCCAAAGGAGTTGAAAACTTAATGTCCACACAAAAACACGCACACGTGATTTACAGCGGCTTGATTCGCTGATTGCCAACACTTGGAAGCAAACGCAATATCCTTCAGTAGGTGAATGGATAAAACAAAAAACCTCTGGGTGCCACAACCAGGTAATGGAGTATTTTCAGCAATAAAGAGAAATGAGCTGCCAAGCCATGAAAAAAACATGGAGGAACCTTAAATGCCTATTTCTAAGTGAAAGAAGCCAGTGTGAAGAGGCTACATCCAGGTTGACTTCAACTCGACGACATTTTGGAGGAAGCAAAATTATGGAGACGGGAAAGAGGTCAGCAGTTGTCAGTGTTCAGGAAGTGGTCACCGGATTTTGTGTGACACAGCGATGAGGGGTGTGTGACATTACACATTTGGCAAATGCTGCAGAATACACACCAAGAGTGAACCCGAACTTGGGTGAACTTTAGGTGGTAATGACGTACCAACCCCAGAGCATCAGTTTGAATAAATGAACCCCTCTGATAGCGGCTGTTGATAACGAGGGAGGCTGTGCATGTGCGGGGGGGAAAGGGGGAGATATGGGAAATCTCTGTACCTGCTGCTTAATTTTGCTGTGAACAGAAAACTGCTCTAAAAACTAGTGTCCATTAGACAACGAAGGCTTTCTTTGTATCAACAGCTGAGAATTCACTTAAGAATCCAAGGCTGTGATTCAAATAAGTTCCCTGAAGAGGGACATAAATGCTTCATCCTTACGCTGATTTTGTTCCAGCTCTCTGTCAAGAAGGCCCTTTGTGAAATTCAGCTCTGGCACTTGGCCCGGCAACCGAAAGGATCAAGTCTATTCCTTCCTGGCTTTAAAAGCACGCACCGCTGCGTGAGTTCCGAACCTCAGAGGAATCACGGCTCTGGAGAGAGAACTTTTCAGTTTCCTCTCCGATTTCCCTGCTTCCGCGCCCTAAAGGAGCCGAGAATTTGGACCTGTTTGAAAGGCAAAATCTTAACAATCCCAATTATTATCCGCCAAGGCCCCTGAAAACTGACATTCAGCAAAAGGCACCAATGACAACTGTGGTTCTAAAAATTACACCTGGTGCCATTTTCATGAATCACCCTGTTCTCGTACGGGGTCAGCAGGTTTTGTAGAGAACCGGTATTTGTCTTTATTTCCTCAGCTTCCAGCACCGTGCCTGCCACGTGGTCAATGTGTGCTGAATTAAATCGGCCATGAGTTGGAGAAACACTTCCTTATTTAAAAAAATTTTTCTAATCTTTATTTATTTTTGAGAGAGAGAGAGAGAGAGAGAGACAAAGCGTAAGCAGGGGAGGGGCAGAGAGAGAGGGAGACCCAGAATACAAGGCAGGTTGCAGGCTCCGAGCTGTCAGCACAGAGCCCGACGCGGGGCTCGAACTCCCGAACCACAAGATCAGGACCTGAACTGAAGCCGGACACTTAACCCACCGAGCCACCCAGGCGTCCCGAGAAAAACTTTCTTGAGTCTCCGCATCTAAGCCCTGGTTCCTCTCCGACGCATACTGAGCTTGCAACACTGAGGCAGCCAAATTCGTCCTGAGAGACAGAGCATGCGTTTCCTTGCGGGGTGTGGGACAGGCGTGTCACAGAGGGACGCAGGCAAACACGAGGAGGGGAGAGGGGTCCCCACCAGCCTGTGGAGATAGCGCAGGAAGGATTCGTTGCAGGAGACATTCTAGCTCCTGCTTAGACACGGCGTGTCAGTGCGAGTCAGTAACTCGCCACACCCAGGTATCTTTCAGGAAGAAATTCCAGAATGGAAAGAACATCCCTGAATTAGAAGAAAGTGACATCTCTTGATGGGTCAAGATCATATGATTTTGTGCAATACAATTCGGGCAGGGGCGGGGGGAGGGGAACGGGCAGAGCAATTAGTCTCTCGTACACTGATGCCCACGAGACCTGTCTTCATATGTGAAATTACATGGCTCCCCGACAGGACCCCCAGAGACACAGAGGTGCTCTGGCTACAAGGTGGCAGGGGTCCCACGCGGTGCTTGCTGGGGCTTCTCCCAGACCCCAGGCAGGACCCACTAATCCCTTACACATCAGTGAGCAAGTCACCGAACTAGAACATCAGTGAAAAGCACCCGGGACATTTTAAACATTGGCATTCTCAGGGGCACGTGGGGGGCTCAACCCGTTGAGCATCCAACTCCTGATGTCATGGTCTCATGGTTCACGAGTTCGAGCTCCACATCGGGCTCTGCACCAACAGCGTGGACCCTGCTTGGAATTCTCTCTCCCTTCTCCCTCTGTCCCACCCTCACCCCTGCTTTCTCTCTCTCCAAAAATAAATAAATAAACTTAAAAAATAAAAATAAAACATTGGGCCACCTGGGTGGCTCAGTCACTTAAGCGTCCAACTTTGGCTCAGGTCACGATCTCGAGGTTCACAAGTTCGAGCCCCGTGTCGGGCTCCGTGCTGACAGCTCGGAGCCTGGAGCCTGCTCGGGATTCTGTGTCCCTTCTCTCTCTCTGCCCCTTCCCCGTTCGTGCTTTGCGTGTGTGTGTCTCTCTCTCTCTCAAAAATAAATACTTAAAAATAAGTAAGTAAATAAATAAAATACAATAACAAAAATAAAAAATTAAAAAACCGGGCATTCCCCATGCCCCACCCCGGGAAACTCTTGATGTAGTGAGTTTTGAGCCCCACCAAAGCAGGGTATTTCAGATACAACCGATGGTATTTGTGTCCTCAAGGCAGACACAAATCTTCCCCTGCTCTTCAGAGGAGGAAACTCACACCATCTCTGCTGTGCAAGAAAGCCTCCCTTGCAGGGACGGCGTCTCTACGTGGCCACCTGTTTGCCCATGAACGGCCCTGGCATCCGTGTCCTGTTCGGCGGGTAGCGTTTGAACCAGGATGGGCGAGCGGGCAGCACAGAAGACACCGTCTCAAAAGTCTGAAACCCTATCGAGCTACTGCCCGGAAAGACGCACGTGAGAAACAAAGCTGTAGGCTCGTGTGGGCATTGATTTTGCCCTAAATGTTTAGGTTGAAAAGATTTTAGCTTGCCCACAGCTCATTAGCTAGAGAACCAACCGTTCGCACGTCAATCTGAAACAGCCGGGTCAAGGGGCAGAGTCTGATGGCCCACAAACTATCCTCACCTTGTTAAAATGGTCACAGGGCAATCCGGGGTGCCTTGATTCTCAATATTCTTAATATTTCTGTTTGCGCATTGCTCCCGTGAATTACCAAAGCATTGTAATTGTCACAAGATCACACAGCTTCATTCTATAAACGCTGCTTCTAGAGGAACTGCTTCCTAGAGCAAATGCCTAATAAACATTTCTTGAGTGAGGAGTGATTTCTTTTGAAACGCTGGGCAAACTTTGTAAAGTTTCTCAATTTTCTCCACTGAACATTGGAAGCACAAGTTTTTTAAATTTTTTAATGTTTATTTTTGAGAGAGAGAGAGAGAGAGAGAGAGAGCAAGCACAGGCAGGGGACGGGCAGAGAGAGAGAGAGACACAGAATCCGAAGCAGGCTCCAGGCTCCGAGCTGTCAGCGCAGAGCCCGATGCGGGGCTCGAACTCATAAACCATGAGATCATGACCTGAGCCGAAGTCAGACACTCAACTGACTGAGCCACCCAGGCACCTTCAAAATTATTTAATTCCCTGAGACTACATGATTATAAAACAATTGAAAACTTTTGCATGAGTTTTTTAAACTTAACAAAATGTAACCAAAAATCCTAAAAACGTGCTATCATATTTGATCCATAAATATTGTAACAAATAGTTGGATTTTTAGGACAAGACTTAGGTTACATGAGAACTTTTTATACTATCTTGGAAAGAATATTTGGTGTTTGGGCATTTTCACTGCAAAGGATTTAAAACAATACAAACAAAATAACTAACATATTCCCAAGCTAAAGGCTCACTGCTTTATAAGAATGAGAAACAGGATACACGCCATTGTAAAGAAATATGTATTTCCTGGGATGCCCGGGTGGCGACCGACTTCGGCTCAGGTCACGGTTCGTGAGTTCGAGCCCCGCATCAGGCTCTGTGCTGACAGCTCAGAGCCTGGAGCCTGCTTGGGACTCTGCGTCTCCCTCTCTTTCTGCCCCTTCCCTGCTCGTGTTCTGTCTCTCTGTCTCTGAAAAATAAACATTAAATAAACAAGTAAGTATGTATTTTGTGCTTGAAATAACCAACTGGGAAGTTCAAAACGCTGGTGTGACCTCAGGTGAAAGTCTGGTCACAAGCTTTGTTTTGTAATATGGATACACTTGCCTTTTCTACCCATCCTCCCTCCCTCCCTCCTCTGCTCCTTCCTCGGCTTCCTCCTCCCTTCTTCTTTCCCCTCAGAGACTTAACAAAGGACAGTTGTTCAAAAGGGGTTTGCAGGTGATGGAAGGAAGTACAGTCAATGCATCCCAAGCACGGGTGTTTGTACATCATTCCTCCACAAAATACCGTTTCTCCCATTTTGTTGGGGGGGCGGGGGGCAGGGAGCACAGGACAGTAATTTCTTTGCAGAGTTCCAAGAATGTATACAAAATATATGGTGGGGGGGAGAAAGAAAGGTTTTGATATTATGGAATTAGATGCGGTATGGAATTCAGACGATACTTAAAGTTTTAATACAATTCACTCACTGTTAAATATTTTGTGGTTTAAATCTACCGAGGTTCTAGTATATTACAGCATTGCTGTTTAATGTAATGTTTACCCAGAAATTATTTAAATGTAAATAGTAACAGTTCGCTGGAAACTTGGGTCTCTGCCAAAAAAATTTCCATAAAACAATCATTTGCTTTAATTGTTCATGTTTATTCAAAACTAGAGGCCACTGCTGTTACACGAGTGGAAAATCCAATCATTTTTAGGGAGCACGCATGCGCGGGCGTGTTGCGTGCACCTACATACCCATAAAACTGAGATTACTACCGAATAAAGCCCTACATTCTCAGATATCTCATTAGATACACTTATAAACATAATATATCTACTTGGTGTTATTTTCACAGGGTACAACTAAACATTTCTTTAAAAAATGTACCCAAAGAGGGTGGGTTTTTCTACTAACCTTCCAGGCTGTGCTGATACATATATAGCACTCGTGTCAAAAAGGAGGGGAAATGTTTTAACTCAGGAGCGAGCAGAAATTTAAAATTCACAGCATGCGCTGAATTATACCATGTATAGACACTGCCTTTTCTTTTATAAACCTGACTCTTCTCTCTCTACCATGTAAAGCATTATATAAAACCACACAACCTAAAATTAGTTTATACAAGACACAAATCTGCTAACCCTCAGGGAACGCCAGATTTTAACAGCAAAATGCATGATAAAGTCTAATATTTTGTTCTCTTCTAAAAGATGAGACATAGCTCGAGACTTCAATCGCCCACAGAAAAATGTCCCAGTAACTTATCACCAATAATAATTGCTGAAACCAGTCTACCGGTAAGGTGTGACGAGCATGAATTAAATTGTGCCACCCAGACCCGCCAGTGCTACCAATTGTCGTTTTTACAACTGTCACTGAAACTCTGCCAGCAGGGCATAAGGAAAGGAGATTAGGGGCGCCTGGGGGGCTCAGCCGGTTGAGCGTCCAACTTCGGCTCAGGTCACGATCTCATGGTTCGTGAGTTCGAGCCTCGCGTCGGGCTCTGTGCTGACAGCTCAGGGCCTGCTTAGGATTCTCTCTCCTTCTCTGCCCCTCCCCTGACTCTCTCTCTCTCTCTCTCTCTCTCTCTCTCTCTCTCTTTCTCTCTCTCTCCCTCTCTCTCAAATTAAATAACTAAACTTTGAAAAGAAAAGGAAAAGAGATTAGATGAAACCCTCCACATACTTAAATGACCCCACTCACCCATTCTCAACATAAACACATTTCCTTTGTTTAATGAAGAATACTCTCGATATCAGATAAGAGACAAATGAATGAATAAAAGCATACGATCGTAGCAAAACATGAAGCAGAAAACACGACTTTTTCCTAAAGAGGCACGTCGGCTTCGGGACGTTGAACGGCATGCGTAATATCACATTTAATTCATTTTCCACTGATTATCCTTTATTTTAACGCAACACTTTTTTTTTTTTCAACGTTTATTTATTTTTGGGACAGAGAGAGACAGAGCATGAACGGGGGAGGGGCAGAGAGAGAGGGAGACACAGAATCGGAAACAGGCTCCAGGCTCTGAGCCATCAGCCCAGAGCCCGACGCAGGGCTCGAACTCACGGAAAGCGAGATCGTGACCTGGCTGAAGTCGGACGCTTAACCGACTGCGCCACCCAGGCGCCCCTTAACGCAACACTTTTTGAACAACATCCAGGGCTAAATTTTACTTATTTCCCAAAGAAGATTAGTAAGAGTTTACTCTCCCTTGTCATGCTCCCCACTCATGTCTTACGGCGTTTTACGTAACAGTTCGACCGCAAATTTCTAGCATAAAAGTTATTTTCCCTCCTAGCTTATATTTCTCTCTGCCCTTCCTTTCCTTTCCTTCCTGATTACTGCTCCACAGCAAGCAAACTGTCATTCCCTTATAGCAAATCAGTTCACGTCATTCTCTTCGGTGGCCAAACCCGGGACCGTGTTTCCCTGTTTTTCCACTTCCGCTATTTTCATTTGACAATTTCCACTGTTGTCCTCCATTTATCTAACTCAGCACCACATGGGCTTCTGTAATCGAGATGCATTATTTCTTTTCCATTTTGGGAAATTTTCGTTTACTTTTATGTTAACAACACCTTGAAATCGGTTGAAATTGGCTTTTTGGTCAAATAAAAAAGTATATATTTTATATGTAGTTGAAACTGTGAATAATACTGGCCGATGTAAAATAAGCCCATAAAAATAAAACCTGGAATTACTTTATTCAAATCTCTAATTTTTTTTAATGTTTATTTATTTTTGAGAGACAGAGAGACAGAGAGTGTGTGCACGCATGCACACGAGCAGGGGAGGGGCAGAGAGGGAGGGAGACACAGAATCCGAAGCAGGCTCCAGGCTCCGAGCCGTCAGCACAGAACCCCCACATGGGGCTCAAACTCAAAAACCACAAGACTTGAGCTGAGCTGAAGTCAGATGCTTAACTGACCGAGCCACCCAGGCGTCCCTCAAATCTCTATGTCCGTATCACTTTGGTATATTTTACTTTATGCGCTTAATTTGTCTATTGTATCCAAAGCTTTTCTTTCTTCCCCTCTCTTCTTGCTTTCTAGTGAATAGATTGAAATTTCCCCCTGGACTTATTCTATTTTTTTTTTATTACATTGGTTTGGAATGTGTACTCTCCATTACTATTCTTCTCATGGGCCTCCTTAAAATTTTACACTGCATTCTGGTTAACAATTTAACCAAGTCTACAATTAAACAGATTTTAATTCCTTCCACAAAACAATGCAAGGAGCACAGCACGCTCTGTCTGATCACCCCTTTCCATGTTTCTTTTCAGTTGCTCACATCAATCTACCTTGTCTTCTCTCTTTGCATTCCACCAACTTTCATTCCACACCAATGCCATACATACAGCTTTATTACTGCTCAAATGTGTGATCAGATTTGCACACCAACTACCAGATTCTCACCTCTCATAACTGCCCTCTGTAATCATTTCCTTTCTTGCTAAACTTATCCATCAACATCTCTTTTTTTTAAGTTTTATTCATTTATTTTGAGACAGAGGGAGGGCGAGGGAGGGAGAGCACAAGCAGGGGAGAAGGGAAAAGAGAAGGGGAGAGAGAATCCCAAGCGGGCTCTGTGCTGTGAGCAACGAGCACAGAGCCCAACACGGGGCTGAACCCACAAACCGTGAGATCATGACCTGAGCCAAAACCAAGAGTAGGATGCTCTACTGACTGACCCACCTAGGGATTTTGAGTGACTACCTGAATCTAAAAGATTGGTGACTTTGCAATTCTGGACAATTTCTTTTTTTTTATTTTTTTAATGTTTACTTATTTTTGAGAGACAGAGAGAGAGAGAGAGAGAGAGAGAGAGAGCGCGCACAAGCAGGGAAGGGACAGAGCAAGAGGGAGACAGAGAATCCAAAGCAGGCTCCGTGTTATCAGTGCAAACTCCAACATGGTGCTTGAACTCACAAACCATGAGATCATGACCTGAGCCAAAGTCAGATGCTCAACCAACTGAGCCACCCGGGCATCCCTATTCTGGGAAATTTCTATATATTACCTCTTCAGTGTTTCTTCTTCCCACATTTCCTCCTTCTAGAACTTCTATCAGACACAGAGATCTTGTCACGCTCTTCACCCTGCCCCTTGGTCTGGCTTTCGTACTTCCTGCCTCTCAGTCTCCCTGTGGCGCATTCTCGTTATTTATTCCACATCCGTCTTCTAATTTGCTGAGTCTCTCTCCACCTGTGTCTAATCTGCCATGTCAGCAGTCACTGAATTCTTTATCTCAGGGTATCCATTTTTAACTTCTCGACACTGTTCTTTTACACTTCTGCTATTCATCTTATTCTCTCCATTCTTCCCGTCTTTTATTTCTTTGCACATACACAACAAACTGTCGTTCTAAATTGACTTCCATATCTACATTTATTTTTATCTGACTGGGCAGTTTCTTATTTCTTCTGATTCTCCCTCATGGTTGTTTGTTTCTTTTATGTGTCTCATGTTTCTGTTTTTACTGCAAGCGTGTGTTTCCTGGAAATGGATCCACGAGCCTAGATGACTGCAGAAGTAAAACACATTCAACAGGAAGACAAGACAGGAGGAGACAGAGCTAGAAGCAGAGGGAGAGGGCGTGAAAGCCGTGGTGAAAGAAAACCAGTGCCGTGAGGTGGCTGTAGTTCAGGGTCGGCTAAAGGAGCGGGTGAAAGCAGTGAGTAAAGAGAAGGGACCTTTCAAGGACTGTGGGTGCGTGTGTGTGTGTATGTGTGTGTGTGATGTGAGAACACATAGGAAGGTTTTACTGAGGAGAGTAAGATCATCAGGTAAGCAATCTTTAGAAAGATTACTCTGGCGATAGGATGCAATGGACTAGAAGGAGGTAAGTTGGTGACAGGGGAACCGTGGAGACAATTATAGTATACAAATTCTGGAGAAATGGAGGGTGTGAACAAGTCTGGGCTGGGATAACTCAAGAAAAGGGAACAGGAACAAATTGGAGAGACAGAGCTAAACCTAAGCTTTCAGAATCAAGCAGTAACCCTCCCTTCTCCAGGGATCCACACCAGCATCTTCATATCCGTTTTAATTGAGACTGCGTCTCAAAGCATAGGCAAATATGTGGCGTGAGACTCACACTCATCTAACAATCATAAAGGCTGAACAATCCACGCTGATGCCAGATACTATCGATCCTCGAAGACTTCAGCAAAAATAGCCAGACAACAGGCAGTACAAGTTTCAGGGACATGTTATCTTGATCTGGGGAATCCTTCCCGGCTAAGGGAGAAATATATATGATTGAAAGAAGTTAAAGATTAAAATTGTTAATGACAAGTTAACACACGGAGGGCTAAATCTAAGGAACTTCATTATTTACAGTGATATGGTATTACAGAAAGCCGAAACATATCAGTGTTCTGTAGGAGTTTCTGATACTGTACCGTGGCCTTTTTTTTAACATTCTTAGGAGGTAATATTACCTTAATCTTGATTATAATGATATGTTGGACAATGGAAATACCCATTACAAATGTTTTTCTTAAAATATTGCTTATCTCATTATTCCACCCAGGATCATGGAATAGAGTCACATTTCAGCAAGAACAATAATAATGGCCAAAATTTCCTCAGGATTTGCTATGTTCCAGACATTATTTACAGAAGTAATTAATGTAATCTTCCTAGCAACTCTATGAGGCAGGTCACTATCGTTAATTATATTTTTTAGAGATGAATAAACTGAGACACACAGAGGGTAAGGAAATTACCCAAGACCACACAAAGGACATTAACATTAACATTAACATTAACATTAACATTAACATTAACATTAACCGAAGCAGAATTCCCATCCAGGCATCCCGATCAAAACGACCCCACCCCTCATTATAGAACCATCTCAACAGGTGCAGAAAAAGCATTTGACAACATTCAACGTCTGTTCGTGATAAAAACTCTCAACAAAGTGGGTTTAGAGAGAACATACCTCAACATAAGAAGGCCATACATGAAAAACCCACAGCGAACACCACACTCAATCGTGAAAAACTGAGTGTTTCCACTAAGATCAGAAACAAAGCAAGGATGCCCACGATCATCACTTTTATTCGACATGGTACCAGAAGTGCTAGCCAGAGCAATCAAAGAAAAAACAGGCATCCAAATTGGGGTGGAAAAAGTAAAACTGGCACTATTTGCAGACGGCATGACACTACAGATGGAAAACCCTAAAGACTGCATTAAAAAAAACCATTAGAACTAACACACTAATTCAATAAAGTTGCAGGATACAAAATCCAAATCCAAAAATCTGTTGCATTTTTTATACGCAAATAACAAAGTAGAAGATATAAAAATTAAGAAAATGATTCCATTTACAAGTGTAACCAAAAGGAATAAAATACCTACAAATAAACTTAACAAAGGAGGTGAAAGTCCTGTGCTCTGAAAACTATGAACACTGATGAATGAAACTGAAGATGACACACACAAAAACTAGAAAGATATCCCATGTTCATGGACGGGAAGAATTAATATTGTTAAAACGTCATATATCCAAAACAATCTACCAAATCAATGAAATCCCAGTCAAAATGCCGACAGTATTTTTCAAAGAGCTAGAATAATTCTAGAGTTTATACAGAACCACAAGAGACCCTGAATAGCCAAGGAAATCTTGAAAAAGAAGAAAAAGCCAGAAGCATCGTAATCCATTTCAAGATATAGTACAAAGCTATAACAACCAAAACAGTATGGTACTGGCACAAAAACAGACACATAGGTCAATACACTACAGAGCCAGAAATAAACCCACGATTATGATCAATTAATCTACCACAAAGGAGGCAAGAATATACAGTGGGGAAGAGAGTCTCCTCAACAAATGGTGCCAGGAAAACTGGACGGCTACGTGCAAAAGAATGAAACTGGACCACTTGCTTACACTATATACCAAAATAAACTCAAAATGAATCAAAGACCTAAATGTGAGGCCTGAAACCATAAAACCCCAAGAAGAAAACATAAGCAGTAATCTCTTGGACATCAACCTTAGAAACATTTTTCTATAATTTTTTAGGTTTATTTTATTTATTTTGAGAGAGAGAGAGAAAGAGCACACACAGGAGGGGCAGAGAGCGAGTGAGAGAGAGAGAATCCCAAGCAGGCTCCACACTGTCACCACGGAGCCTGATGCGGGGCTCGAACCCACAAACTGTGAAATCACGCCCCAAGCTGAAATCACAAGCCAGATGCTTAACCGACTGAGCCACCCAGGCACCACAGAAACATTTTTCTAGATACGTCTTCTGAGTCAAGGGAAATAAAAGCAAAAAATTTGTTACCCTAAAACAAAAAGCCTTTGCACAACAAAGGAAACCATCAACAAAATGAAAAGGCAACGTTCTGAATGAAAGAGAATATTTGCAAATATCTGGTAAGGGCTCAATATCCAAAACACATAAAGAATTTATGCAACTCAACACCAAATAAATAAATACATAAGTAAGTAATCTGATGAAAAATGGGCACAGGACCTGAACTGACATTTCTCCAAAGACATCCAGATGGCCACGGACCCACGAAATGAGATGCTCAACGTCACTCATATTTGGAAGAGCGCACACCAAAACCTTACACCTGTCGGAATGGCCAAACCCAAAAAGACAAGAAATAAACAAGCGTCGGTGAGGCAGTGGAGAAGGAGGAACCCTCATGCACTGCCGGTGGGAACGTAAATTGGTGCATCCACTGCAGAAGCAGTACGGAGGTTCCTCAAAGAAAAATTGAAAACAGAAATACCATACGATCCAGTAATTCCATCACTGGGTATTTACTCGAAGAAAAATAAAATACTAACTCGAAACAATATATGTACCCCCCAATGCATATAGCAGCATTATTTACAATAGCCAAGATATGGAAGCAACCCTAGTGTCCATCAATAGATAAATAAATGTATAAAGGAGATGTGGTATATGTGCATAATGTACATATACAAAGGAATATTACTCAACCATAAAAAAGAATGAAATCTTGGGGCGCCTGGGTGGCTCAGTCAGCCAAGCGTCTGACTTCGGCTCAGGTCACGATCTCGCAGTCCGTGGGTTCGAGCCCCGCGTCGGGCTCTGTGCTGACCGCTCAGAGACTGGAGCCTGCTTCAGATTCTGTGTCTTCCTCTCTCTCTGGCCCTTCCTCTCTCTCTCTCTCTCTCTCTCTCTCTCTCAAAAATAAATAAACATGAAAAAAAATTTTTTTTTTTTTAATTTTTTTTTCCAACGTTTATTTATTTTTGGGACAGAAAGAGACAGAGCATGAACGGGGGAGGGGCAGAGAGAGAGCGAGACACAGAATCGGAAACAGGCTCCAGGCTCTGAGCCATCAGCCCAGAGCCCGACGCGGGGCTCGAACTCACGGACCGCGAGATCGTGACCTGGCTGAAGTCGGACGCTTAACCGACTGCGCCACCCAGGCGCCCCAAAAAAAAATTTTTTAAAAGAATGAGATCTTGCCATTTGTGACAACACGGACGCACCTAGGAGGCACAAAAAAAGACAAATGCCATATGATTTCATTTATATGTGGAATATAAAAAAAAAAAAAAGAACAACAACAACAACAAAAGTAGAGAGACCCATAAATGCAAAGAACAAATCGGTGGTTGCCAGAGGGGGAGGACAAAATGAATGAAGGGAAGTGGACGGTGTAGGCTTCCAGGGATGAAATGAATTAGTCATGAGCTGAAAGGTACAGCCTGGGGGGTGGTCAGTGGTCTTGTGACAGTGTTGTACAGTGACAGACAGGCGCCCCGCTTCGAGTGAGCCTAGCGCAAAGTACGGAGTTATCCAATGACCACGCCGTGTGCCCGAAACTACTGTTAACGCTGTGTGTTAGCTATACTTCAAATGACCTCTCCCTCTCACCTGTCTGAAAGTGTGGCCCATGACTTTAAAGATTTGTTGAATTTTATCGTTTTATGCTACTTGAAAGAAGCCTGCTGGAATCATCGTTTATACACCTCCACGGTGCCCCGCTCCGTAATTCTGAAGATGAAATTAGAAACGATGTTTGTCTGAAAGTAGAGATGATAATTACATGTCGTCATGCCCTTGAGCTAGCCAGTCATAAAAATGGCCGATAATAGCAGGTTTTGTTGGCAGTAAGGACCATCCAAGAACAGACTCAGAAATCCCCCCAGCCCAGACCAGGCAGGGGTCTGTCAAGTCTGAAGGCACACCGGGAGCTTCCTCTCGGCGCGACAGGTTACTGGACACAGAGTCCACGGCCACCACGCCAGAGACAGCTGTGACTCAAATGAATTCAGCCTCCCGGCTGCCAAGGAGAGAACTGGACACCCACACTGAGGTGCCACGGCCATCTGTCTGCCCCGATGCACCACCAGCCTTTCCCACCGGGATTAAATGCCGCTTCCCTTATCTAGTTGATAAACCAGGCTTCTGGAGAACTCCAGGTACACGCTGCTTCCCGGCACCTGTTTCAGACCCCGACTATGGAGCCCGGCTCAGACTTGATCTAGGATCTCCCTAGAAACAGACATCTTGTCTAACGGCCCCTGCCCAGAGGCCTCCTCTTTCCTGCTCACAGGTCCTGGGTAGCGCCCCTGACACCTGGCCTGTTCAGTGCTCCCTCGGGGGCTCCCAGCAGTTTTTTTGTTTTTTTTTTTTTTTATGAAATGTATTTTCCGATTGGTTTCCATACAACACCCAGTGCTCATCCCAACAGGTGCCCTCCTCAATCCCAGCGGTTTTTATAACACGCACCATGCCTCTCATCAAAGCCTCGGGGCAGAAATTATGTCATGCGTTTTGCTATCGAAAGAAAATGAAACATTCAAAATCAGCCAGTGGATCTTTCCATGGACAAATGATGAGCTTGGGGATACTCACGTGAAAATTAATTTTTTATTAGGCTACCTGCAAAATGATTCTAAAATACACAAGAGGATTCTCCAGGATTTCACCATATACTTTCAAACTAGCGTATTTTCAATATATTAATTTCTTCTCTCTTTTTTTGGTAAATAGTTACAGAGCACCATCAGCAGAACTGTAGGGACAAAGAAATGTGTTTCTGTTCTCAGGAAGTTTAAAATCTAATGAAGGAGGCATACACGTAACCAGCCATCTGTTGTATGAAGCAGATAAGAGCCCCAAAGCCAATGCTTCATAATAGATGTTAAACTAATTACCTAAATGGATGGTGCATTTCACTTTCTCATCAAGAGATGCAGGCAGAGCACCCGGTCAAGGACCAAGTCCCGGTCACTTCTTGGCCCCACCCCTGGTCAGTCAGAAGGCCACCCCCTCCTGTCACAGTCCCCGGGGAAGAACGGTTACCCAACTCAGAAGAGACAACGCAAGTCAGGTCTGGGGATTTTGCTGGCATTTTGGGAAAGAGAATCATTCACCTTTTTACTTACCCTGCAGCCCCCTGTCTCCGAACTACCCCTGTTCCCTCAAGCAGTCCCTGCTTGCTTGGAGTTTGGAACAAGGGAACGAACAAATAAATAAGTGCTCACTGCTTCAGAGCGATAAGGGCCACAGTCCAAATAGGGGGAGGCATTCCCTCTAACAGCGCTGCCCAGACAGCTCGACCTTGGCCATGGAGCTGCCAAACAGAATGCTGCCTGAGCCTCCGGCCAACGTGGAAAGCCAGAGCCGAAAGAGGAAGAGAGGCCAGCCCTCGTGGCAGTGTCACCAAGTGTCTCCAACTTGCCTGAAATGAAATGATGTGCACCGACTATTCCCGTTCTGGTTTAAGTCCACTGGATTGGGTCTTCTGTTCACTTGTAACTGAAAGATGCTTGCCAATACCTAATCCTGACACCCCCCACCCCGTTTCTTACTAGTCGACGTACCAAATCCAACAACCACTGAGTCCTAAAAAGTGTTCCTGGGCACACGCAACCTTCTCCTCCTCACTGCCACCCTCCCACTCAGTGCTGATCCCACGGGCAGCAGCGAAGGCAGAGGGACACCTCTTGGGACAGCCCAGTCCACCCAAGTCAACCCAGGCAGACATTTGGCCTCACAGCCCAGTCTTCCTCTGTCCAAGACAATGGAGGAGGAAGGTGCTCCTGGAGGCTCCCGGAGTGGGGGGTGTGGGGGACCCGGGGGGACTGCCCAGCCTCATCCTGGAGAACAGGGCCACGATTAACGACATCGGTGTCTTTTTCATGTTAAAGCAAACACTAGCCCTCCACTCCCTCCTGCCTCACTTTGCAACAATATTCACGAGGGAAAGGATCTTTTTTCCAGGCAAACGTGCAACCTGTCCTCCAACAAATGAGTCTCATCGCTTACAAGGAGAATGAGTAAAATCGATCATCAGCAGTGATGTAAATTTGTCAAAGACCAGGTTTTCGGGTTTACTAAAGCAGATCAGTAGCTCATCATGACAAGAAATAATAATAAACTCTTACGATCAAAATTTTATTCTTATGATCCAGAAAACCAACATCGTGCTTTCTTAGCCTTGCACTGTAATTCAGAAGGGATCATCTGCCTTTCCCTAACAGGGAACAGACTTTGGTATCTGTCGACTCTCCTGGGTTCTATGTCTGCAAAATTTATTTTCAGAAATGTTCGTGATTCTTTAAGAAAGCCTAATTTTGGTGTTTGCTCCCCTAAACTCCCTGAAATACACCTTAAACTCTATCAACCTACCCTCCTTGAGCCCTCCAATTTTTTTTTTAACTCTTAGCACTGCCTACACATTCCACATCATAGAAAAGGATGTGCTTGAGAATGTCAAGGCTCACGGGGAATCAACTCAACAAGAAGTCTAAGAATCACATCACAGACTGGCTAGCTTGCCTGATGACAGTACACAGCTATTTATTTTTTCCTTCATGTTGTAATACCATTAATGTCACAATGCTCTTATTCTCAAGTTTTATTTTTTTATCTTTTTAATGTTTATTTTTTTTTTTTAATTTTTTTTTCAACGTTTATTTATTTTTGGGACAGAGAGAGACAGAGCATGAACGGGGGAGGGGCAGAGACAGAGGGAGACACAGAATCGGAAACAGGCTCCAGGCTCTGAGCCATCAGCCCAGAGCCTGACGCGGGGCTCGAACTCACGGACCGCGAGATCGTGACCTGGCTGAAGTCGGACGCTTAACCGACTGTGCCACCCAGGCGCCCCGAATGTTTGTTTATTTTTGAGAGAGAGAGACAGGAAGAGCATGAACAGGGGAGGGCCAGAGAGAGAGGGAGATACAGAATCCAAAGCAGGCTCCAGGCTCTGAGCCATCAGCAGAGTCCCACATGGGGCTCGAACTCACAAACCGTGAGATCACGACCTAAGCCAAAGTCGGAGGCTTAAGCGACTGAGCCACCCAGGCGCCTCCATCATTCTCAAGTTTTAGACGTCAAAAACATGGCAAATGTAAAGCTACACAATAAATCCTTAATCTTGATAATCTCGAAACATTTGAACAGATGTCTACAGACACGTATTATTTTTCTTAAATCTGCCAAATCGGAGACATTAAAATCGATCACAGTTCTTTAAATATTTTCTTCCAGGGGCGCCTGGGTGGTGCAGTCAGTTGAGCGTCCGACTCCAGCTCAGGTCATGATCTCACGGTTCGTGGGTTCGAGCCCCACGTCGGGCTCTGTGCTGACAGCTCAGAACCTGGAGCCTCCTTCAGATTCTGTGTCTCCCTCTCTCTCTGCCCCTCCCCTGCTCGCGCTCTGTCTCGCTCTCTCTCAAAAATAAACATTTAGGAAATACATATATTTTCTTCCATAATAGTGATTTTGATTAAAATGACTTTCTTTGATCTGAATCAAATTATTGCATTATTTTCTAATGCTAAAATGCTAGAAATTCGTGTATCTACTGGCCTTTAAATCCAAACCCTACCAGCGCTTCCTTGGTAAGCTCTTCCCAGGGACCAGGACGGGGTAGGGGCTGCGAGATGGGGACGGCTGCGTACCAGCTCCAGGGGACCCAGCACCCGTGAGATCAACGGGGACAGGGCGGATGCCGTATTTCTTAATTGCTCACACGCTCAGAAATCCAAACTGGAGAATATCCATCTTACACAATAGCTGGTAAGAAATGACTCCATCCTGCATACCTGGATTGCCAACTAATCCACCACGTGCCTCGCTTACAACGACTGACAGGGGTTCCTAATCCCTCCAGCAGCTCTCTGCCCGTCCACATCCTCGGGACACACACACACACACACACACACACACACACAGAGCAGTCACTCCACCACCCCTGCCGTCGGTTCCCCACTCCCAGAAACAGTGTGCTTAGCTTAACTTTATCAAGCTCTCTGGTTGCCTGGGGATTTATAGATGGTAAAATTTTTTTAAAAAAACCACACACACTAATTAGAACCATGAGTCCCGAAGGCAGCGCCTCAGTTAATGTCGCAAGGCAACCGGTCACTCCTGCTGTCATGCAAGCTTGTAATTTCCCTGGTTGCTCGCAAGCTCCGGAGAAATCTTCGGCTGGGTCCTGAACACCCCGAGCAACGGATGGGAATGACGGGGGCATGTGGGACATTAGATCTCAGCCACAGCGCCCGAGGTTACAGGACCACTACAGATTCCAGCAAGGTTGTCCGGCCACATCCCACCCCCCCCCCAGCCCCCAGGGGTGGCCCCACGAACACTGGGCATAGGAATCCCTCCTCCGTGGACAACCACCACGCAGATTCGCGGATGGGACCCCCAGTGGGGAAGTATCGGAAAGCCACATCTCAATAAAACTCAGGAAGACATGAATTTGCGTATGTGGCGCACTATTGACCATATCCCCTGAAAGGATGCGTTCAAAAATATTATATTTGCCGGTTAAAAAAGCAAACTCTTCTCGTGTTTCTCTCTCTGAGTTAGAGGTAACACACCCTCCGCGAGCATCTTATCAGAGTGCCACCGAGTGATAAAAGCCACAACCCACAGAAGATACATTACACCATTTTTTTGTCCTACGACTGCGCTAGCGTGCAATAAAACCTTTATAGTTACCCTTCGAACCTAAAAAAAAAAAAAAAATCAATTTAACTTGCAACATCTTCGTGTCTAAGCTCTGGTCAAATAGTAAATGACCAAGTCAGGCACGGGTGCGTTCTTCTGAATAATTAAACGATCATGTGGGCATTAAACAATGCTCTGCGTCACAGTAAAAAGGTCATGGTGTCATACTCTTTTCGCAGAATTTACAGGCTGTGTATAATTTTTCTTAACGCATGATAAAAGACTTGTTTTCATTTTTTAAATTTTTTAATGCTTATTTGTTTTAGAAAGGGGGAGGGAGGGGCAGACAGAGAGGGAGACACAATCTGAAGCAGGCTCCAGGCTCCGAGCTGTCAGCACAGAGCCCGATGCGGGGCTCGAACCCACAAACCGGGAGATCATGACCTGAGCCGAAGTCGGACGCTTAACCCACGGGGCCACCCAGGCGCCCCAAGACATTTTTAAAGCGTGTAATCCTATGCCATCAAATTCAAACTAGGAATCACAAGGATGTCTACTTTGAAAGAACGTGTTACATTTAGTCTAATGCCTTTCAGAAAAAGGCCGACATTAATAATTTAGTTTTTAAAAGTTATTCAACACAAAGCAAGCGCCGCCCAAAGCAATCAGCAGCACAGCAGGTCACAGGTGACAGGCGGGTGCAAAGGGGACCCTGCAGAAGTTACTCTGAAGAATTCTGTACGTGGAAGCCAAGCCTTTTAAAGCCTCTAAAAGTAAGTGGTGGGAAGAACCTTGGGTCTATTACTTCCAAATTGTTGGAGCTATTCTATACTTTTATATTCAAAGTCTAATTTTGACTTAAGGAGAAAATTTCAACTTGAAATCTGTTCAGTTGAGACGTTTTTGTTAGTGATTATGTCCCTTATGAAGTAGTTCTGAATGAGCTGGGTTTTGTCCAAAATCAACTCAAAAAAGTGGATTCTCATGACCTCCAGTCCTCTCCCCAAAACACCCTTCCAGGCTTGGGAGGGTCACCGATGATATGTCCTCAGGGTTATTTCGTTTATTTTTGCTTAGAGAATCTTCCAAAATCGTGAAGTGTCAACCCCCAAAAAACCCAGCTCTGTTCTTGCCTGTCACTTTGTGCTGACAGTCACCATGGACTTTGCAAGTTTTCCGGAGAGAAGAGGTTTTTGTTTTCTCTCTGCTTCTGAAAAGCACCTTCACCTTCAGTATTTCTGGGAAGTGTATTCGAATACTATAACTACGGATATATTTACTAGTTTGTGGAAGGCTCTTTCCAAAAATCCCTCAGCTCCAGTTCCTGCTAAAACACACATCCCCATATTCTGGGCTCATCTTCCCCAACACGTTTCACTGCATCGAGAATGGGTTCCCCATTCACCTGCTCCACGGGCACACCCTCTGACACCTTAGGCTGATTAACTTGGAAGACTGGGCTCCCTCTAGACAAGCACTAAGCATGCTATTAAGGCAAAGGAAAGCCTGAGCCTATTAAAATACTGGAAGGATTTTAGTCCGTAATAGCCAAGGCGAAACTTCTTTGTCGACTACATTGAGCCTCTTAGCACTCATGACATTACTGGAAGATTGAGTAGGCTCAGTTAGCAGTAAAGAATTTTGATGACACTTAGCAAATAATTACAAAGAATCTGCGTCCACTATTTCTGAAAAACAAAACCCTCGAGAAGAGATATATGACAAATACTTTGCTTAAATAAGTTGTCGTGATTTCATACTTCTTAGCAACTGTACCATTATGTCCAGTCACCCAGTCTGCATGCCTATATTTTTATACCAAATTATTAAGGTTAATCATGTCACCAAGTTAGGATAATTCACATACTTCAACTGTCTCACTATTACATCAAGCTATGTATGTTATTCATATTACAAAAGGATACTATTGGACGATAATTTCTACCACGGGATTATATGAATGCACTTTCGTCAAAGAAGATACAGTAATGCTTCTGCACATAAAGCAGCTTAGGCTCGAATGAAGATAGGGTTCAACTCTGGTACAAATCTTCAAATTGAGGTGTTAACATGTTTATTGCTTAGATCAAACACTTGGTAGTTGTGAAGGTCATGGGTTTGTTTCCCACGCTGGCAAACAAAATGGGCTCGATCCACACCCCCTTTCATGGTCAGAGACCTCTCTGGTCTAGGATTTAATGGGGAAGAGGACAGGTGTCAATATAGAAAAACAAATTTACATGATCACCCCTACAAGGGCAATTCAAAGTGTATACCCCACCTGCAGTGGGCCAGAAATAAATCTTTTTTTTTTTTCCTTGAAACGAGAAGGGTGCTTTTGACAGGGGAAGGAATCACAAGGAAGCTTCTAGAGAAAATTACAAGTACTGAGATTTAACGAAGGAAGAACAAGTCAGTCATACTCACTAAACTGAATCCCGCGATCTGTAAAAATGTCATCATTTATATCACAAAGAATCACCATCAACGACTGAAGTTTCTAACATATGCGTCTGTCCTTATTCAGTGGAGATGGCGGGGCGGGGGGGGGGGGGGGGAATCAGCTATCAGCCACAGCTTGTACCTTACTTACACGGGGAAAATAATTCAGCTGCACATTAACTTTCACTTGTGTTGTTCCTAAGTGGGGAGGGGGTGAACGTTACCCCTCAGACTGAGGTGCGATCCAGGAAACAGGCTTACAACACTAAATACACAATCGAAATGTTGACATTTTCATATTCAGATCCTATCTCTTCTGCCTCCAGAAAGGTCTTGAAATTCATAAAGGAGTCGTGGATTTACAAGAATAATTCTAAAACAGAGAGCTATTGCCTTCTTCCATTTGTGGTGCTTCGTAAGAATTAAAGGAGGCAACAGCCTACATAAGAACTTCTAGAAAGCAGGGCTCTAACTTGGAAACCTATATCATAACCTCCCTCTTGAGTTATTTCAGAGGACAGATCATATTAGAACACTCTCGTCTTGACTTGGGACAGAGGGTTCTAAAAGGCAGACTAGATAGATGCTCACATGTTTTTTCTAAATCTCAAGTCCGTGGCCATATTTTGGAGGAGGCAGTTCAGCCCACTTGTTTTATCTTCAAAAAGACAGAGAATACAGAACAACAAAACAAGCCCATGGTCGTGGCCATTTAGAAACATTTTCCCTCCAGTGTGTCGTTTCCTGATTTAAAATTGCTTGAGCAATGTTGATGTTCGCCATTTCTTGTTCGTAGCTTAAATCCCACATTGCTGGCAAACTCCTCTCTAGAATTTCTCAAATGATGGGACAGAACAACAACAACAAAAAAGACCCCTCTGCCTTGACTTAGTGATAAGAGACTACAAATCCGTGTCTGATGTGCCCTGCTTGCACACACATCAAACACACCCTTCCCAAATATGCTGCAGTTAAAGAAAAACTGAATCCGGCAAACTAGCTAATTCAGCCATGAGATTCATTCACCATTTACGTCTACTGCTACACATGATGCCAAAGGGGATTACTGGGAAATTATCAAACGCCATCTGGGTGGCCCCTGTGAATCTTCAAAGTCATTGAAATGTATACTTGACCCTTGAAGAGGGTCATCTTTGTGGTGATCCCATCAAGGACTTGAACTTCAGTTATCTAAAATGTCCTTAGCACAGAGAAAGACAGATACCATATGTGTTCACTCTTATGTGGATCCTGAGAAACTTAACAGAAACCCATGGAGGAGGGGAAGGAAAAAAAAAAAAAAAAAGAGGTTAGAGTGGGAGAGAGCCAAAGCATAAGAGACTCTTAAAAACTGAGAACAAACTGAGGGTTGATTGGGGGGGTGGGAGGGAGGGGAAGGTGGATGATGGGTACTGAGGAGGGCACCTTTTGGGATGAGCACTGGGTGTTGGATGGAAACCAATTTGACAATAAATTTCATATACTGAAAAAATAAAAATAAAAATATAAATAAATAAATAAATAAATAAATAAATAAATAAAATGTCCTTAGCAATGCAAATTTACATAGGTTCTTTAATTTATGGAACTTTTGATAAGAGTCCCAAATACACCTAAGTACACGAGGCTGAGAGGCAAAAAAAAACAGCATCAACATCTGAAGAGTCACCCAGAGACTCAGTCCCAGGGGGACTGAGCTCGGGACACATCCAATTCAGACACGGGAACTTGCATGGATAATCAGACACAGGGCACCCCAGAGCAGGTGCCTTGTAAAAAGGATGCTCTGTGTGAAAGAACACGATACCTACGTGGGTTTCAGGGAGTAAAATACTAAGTGAAAATAAATACCACTGATCTTGCCCATATGTTGCAATCACCACTAAGAAGCCGGCCCTCTGCTTTCTCTCCTGGGAAGGATTTTCGAAGCCACGTCTCCTTGAAGTAGGAGTGACCTCCGGTGACTTTTTAATGGCACCTCAGAGTAAGGACGTTGAGTTATTCTCCAATGTACGAACATCAGCAAATCACTTAGTACTAGTCATTTTGAATTTCTTAGCACAATGACAAGTGCTCTGCCGAAGGATTTAAGGATTTGATTGTATGTAACCGCCCCCGTTTGAATTAATTCAGAGCAGTTGTCCCACCAAGCTAAATTAAAATTGTGTCTGAAACGCGGGGCAGTAGCTGCTTCAAGGAGATTAAGGCTCATTCTGAGGAGTGACTCACGCACGACATGGCATTAAATAAGCTGATACTAGACCATGACACCGCAAAACCTTCACAGCCCCGCGGCCTCCGTGCACGAATGGGCGCGAAGGTAACTTTAGGTGCAGGGCTTCCCGCTTGAGCCGGCTTCCCAGTGAGGACAGAGGTGGGGCCCCAAGAGCTAAATCCGGATACCCAGCAGCAAAGTCGGTTTCTGAGCACGCCTGCTAGCACTTTCTTGAAATGTATTACTAGCTTGTCCGAAGCCCTACACCTGATTTTTTTTTTTTTTTAATTTTCTTTAGGCGGATGGGACAGGAAGGGAAGCGGGGGGGCAGGGGGAGGACGGGGAGTTTCTTAAAATGCATCAAGGGAAGAAAAGCCCTGGATGGAGATGTCAATCTGAACAACACTCCTCAAACTTCTCCTGATTTCCAGAGTCAGATACCTCGAGGCGGGCTAGCGAGCATCTTTAGACGGGACTCGGCGGCAGCTAGCCCGGGACCCAGAGGCTACCGTAGCCTCAGGGAACCTACAAAAGCAGAAACACGCACGTCGCCACACACAAGCAGGTGCACGGACTACAGGAGCTTGGAAGGCAGGCTGTCCCTCCCTTTACCTCGTGAGGGGTCCGGCTTCCCGGAATCCCGGGGACCCTCCAAGGCAGGGTGGGCGGCGCCGCGGCGCCCCGAATTCCGCAGAGCGCCCGCTGCAAACGTGTGCGCTAATGCAGGACCCGCCGCTTCGCGCTGACACGCTTCCTCCCCGACGCGTGTACACCGCAAGGAGATAAATGACCACGCCGGCCTGCTGGCCTCCCCTCCTCTGAAGCTATTCTCCCGCCGGACTCTCCGCGCCTCAGTATTCTCATGCCCGCTGCAGGTTTTACTAAAAACTTGAGCTTTCTCAGGGAAGATTCAGCTCGCCGGCAAAAAAAAAAAAAAAAAAAAAAAAAAAAAAAAAAAAAGTCAAACACAGGCTTTTGCTGGATCTCAGACTTGGCAGGAGGGAAAAAGCAAGAGAAACCTTCCTATCTTGGCGCTGGTACTTGGGAGAGATTTTTTTTTTTTTTTTTTTGGAATGCCTCCTTTTCCCAAACACGCCAGCGCTGCCATCTGCAAACACTCGTTACTAATAAAAACACAAATCCTAAGTTGTCAACGCAAGTTGGAAAAGATGTGCCGTACTCACAAGGGCTCCCTGCCGCCGCCGTGCTCCACGGCCGAGCAGACAAAAGAAAGAGCATCCCGAGGACGGCGCCCGCCGCACGGTCCATGGTCCGCCCGCCCCGGCACCCGAGGCGTCCGGCAGCCGCTCCGCGCGGGCCTCTGCCCGCTCGCTCCCGGCCGGGGTCGCGCCGCCGCCGCCGCTTCCGCGCTCTGCGCACCCGCGCCGCGCGGCCGCCGGGCGGGCGCCCCACCTGCGGCCACACCCACCCCCGCCCTCCCCGCGCCCGCGCTGCGGGCTCGCGCGGCCCCGGGCGCCCCTGGCGGCGGCGGGCGGAAGTGCGCTCGCGGCGCGGCCGGCCTGCCACCTGCGCGGGGCGGGGGGAGGGGGGAGGGAGGAGGAAGGGGAGGAGGGGCGGAGGGCAGGGTCGGGGGGCGCCGCGCGTCCTCGAGTCCCAGCGCCTTCACCTGCCGGGCGTCCCCTTTCCCGGCGACCCGCAGTCCGAGGGGGCGAGCGCCACCCGCGTGATGCTGCTGCTGCAGCAGCCGCCAGGCACTGAGCGTTCGCCCTGACGCCAGGAAAACTGCCTTTCCTTTCCTTTCCGTTTTTTCTTTTTGCTGTTGTTGTTGTCTTTTTTTTTTTTTTTTTTTTGGTAGAAAAGATGAACTTAGGAGAGAAATAACGAATCGGGTTGGGAGAGAATATTCACACGCATTGCAACTATTGGAAAGAAGATTTCTTGTTTTCTGAACGCATTTCATGATTCGCAGTGAAAACACCTTAATGAACTCCATATTCGTGTATCAGATGGTCGCGTGGAACCCTCTAAACTTTGGCAGGGATGGATGGCCAGTCAGAGCTCAGTAAGGGGGAGAACAGGAAAATGTATCTATTTTAAAAGTGTAACCCCCACCCCACTTCCGCTGGAGCGTTAGCATTGTAATTATGTATATTCCTACCTGGGAATTGGAGGGCTACGACCAGCAGCAGGTCGATACAACCATAAACTGGCATCCTGATGGAAGGAATGTTGTTCCAAACACAATCGCAGAAGTGACCTGATACCAAGGAGGTGAAAGGAATAGATTTCGTTGAAAAATGAAGTTATTTTGAAATAACTTGTATCTACTGTAGCTGTGTTGCTTTGCACTCAGATTGTCTCATAACAATCCCCAAAGGGGACATATTTTTTATTTTTATTTTTATTTTTTAAATGTTTTGTTTATTTTTGAGACAGACGGAGAGAGAGCAGGGGAGGGGCAGAGACAGGGAGGCACAGAATCTGAAGCCAGGCTCCGAGCTGTCAGAGCCCGGATGAGGGACTTGAACTCACAAACCGTGAGATCATGACCTGAGCCAAACTCCAATACTTAACCGACTGAGCCACCCAGGCGCCCATGGGACATATATTTTTTTAATGTTAGAATATTAAAGGAAAAGCATCTAAAAGTCGGGGGGGGGGGGGGCTTCAAAGCCTAAAGACCGAAGCCAGATGGCCCACGGAGAGAGAAGGATTTCAAGACTCGTGACTTCAAAATCCGTTGCCAGATTAGCGGTTACTCCCTGCAACAGCCATCAGAAGGTGTAAATCCAGGAGTGGCGAGCCCGGCATCACCGGGATCAATACTCTCCTACAACTGTGATCAGACTCCCCGCAAAATGTGCTGAGATTGGAAAACAGGCTCCAGGCATTCTTGTACCTTCCGGAGTGATCAGAATACAAAGGGAACTTTAACCTTTAGCAGAGCCCCACCTGCCTGACCACAAAGCAAGCAGAATAGGTGATTTCATTATTCTTATTTTGCGGCCTGGGAAACAGACAAAAACAAGACACAGAAAATGCGAATAGCTTTGGCAAAGTCGAAGAATTAACAGCCAGAAGTGCTGAGAATCAGACCCAAATATAGAGCTTCGGATCCCAACTTTACAGTAGGCTTGTGCAGCCCACGTGGGGCCCTCCCTGAGAATCCAGAACACCTCCGGCCCACCCCAGCTGAAAGGCAGTGGCCCGTGGCGGGGAAACGCTGACCGCAAAGCCTGTGCAGCAGGTGTATTCGGAAACTTGCAAAAGCCACAGGCAGTGGAGCGACATTCATTCATTCATCAGACACTTCTCCAGGGCCCCCTGGGGTCCTGGGACGAGAACATTGTATTTCTAATTTTGTAAAGCAAATATAAATTAACTATTTACATTAAGGATGTAAGGTATTTTTTAAAACAACCCTGAGACCAAGCCGTGTGTGTGTGTGTGTGTGTGTGTGTGTCTAAATAAATGGTCACAACATTCCTTTGAAGTCAATACTATGCCCATTTAACAAATAGGCTGGACCTCAGAGAGTGTAAGAGTGTCCAGGGTCACTCAGCAGGTCAGGAATGGAGGCCAGGTTAACCGAGCTCGGGAAACACCTCACAGAGAATCGGTGTCTCTGTAACAGAAAAGTTGTCACCCTATGAACACTGTACTCAGGGATTCACAGGAAACCCACGTAGAATGCATTAGTAATCACCTCAATAATTGATGCCGATAAAGCCCAAAAGGACAGTGATGGTAAATCACCTGAGCAGGGCTTAGGATGGGTTTTTACAAGTCAGAGGAGACCCAGCAAACGCAGGGAGTGAGGCCCCTGGGTGGTCTTCACCCTGAAGGTGCACAGCACTGGACTGTTAACAAAAATTCAACTGAGCAAATTTTAAAGCCTCTTTGACTTTTTTGATCAATCCCAGAAGTGGGCCGCATCTATCCCATCTAGCAAGTGGAGGGGAATTCCAAAGGGCTATAGGAGGGAACAGGTGTTTAGAGAAAGGCTGAGGAAGTCATAAGCAGAAAAAGAAAAAGAAAAAGAAAGAAGGATTATTTTGGGTGACGTCATCTTCCTTTAGGCGGATTACTTGATCTTCCTTTGGGGATTGGAGAGGGCCCATAGCACAGATTACCTTATTACCTTATTAATGCTGACCAGAAAAGTCCTGGTTGAAAGGGAGGTGGAAAATTTAGGTTAGATATTAAGCCCCAGTTTGATGGCTTGGCCTAGCCTAAGTGACTCCATCTGGGGCTTGTGGTTTTCTTTTTAACAGAATGCCGGACTGGACATCAGCACGGGGCCATCGTATGGCCTCCCAAGACAAGGGGGACATCAGGTGAGGAGGGTTCATACCACACACAGTCGTACCCAAAGCAGAGACCTGCTAGCCTGGGGCCCAAGTGGTTTCTCGGTTCGTCTCTTTAGTAGGCGAATTAGTGGCCCCTGGGAGCCTCAGCATCCTCGTCTGTCTGGTAAGGTTTTCATGGTCCCTCCACAGAGCACTGGTCCACGCATTCAAGGAGAAAGTGAATGGCGAGTGCTTAACATCATGCCAGTCGAGAGGGCACTGGATCAGGCAGGCGTGATGCTCCAGGCGTGGAGCTCTGGGCTCCAGGGAGATAGGGCACCTGCCGGAACACCACCAAACACCGGAAGCTAACTCGGTGCATCCCTGACCCATGTCCCTAGCTCTTTGCTATTCTAAGTAGGAAAGACAAGGGAAAAAATGTGGAGACGTAATCTGGCACGTTTCTAGAGCTGATGATTCAAACCCACAAATTGCGCCCGCGGGTACGTGGCTGCAGTCAGAGGTTATACGAAACACAAGAGAGAAGTTAATATCAGCAGGAGTCACAAACAAATGACAAGGAAGGAATCCACTGCTGATGTCCAGGAGTACGTGGACACTCAGGTAGGAAACTGCAGACGGGGTGCCTGTTCTAAGTGAAACTGAGCCCATAGCATTTCCTGACCAACGTCCTCTGTCTTCCCTGCACACCCGGGTCCACTGCATCCTGGAGCAGAGGAAGGACCAACTTTCCCGACCGGAGCGAAGACCCTTCTCAAGGCTCGCCACAGATTAGAACGAGATTCCATTCATTCCCTCTTCATTCAGCAATTTTTTCCCTATCAATTCTGATTTCTGCATGTTTTATTTAAATCTAGAAATACATTTAACTTTACTCTCATAATGGGAACAGATTTGTCATTAAATCCTCTGAAAGTTAGAATACTGTGAATAAAATATAATAGTATTTCTATTAGGAGTAATTTTTCCCATAAGCCCCTGAGCAACAAATCCTGAAGAACAATTATCGAGAGACAGACTCCAGCGAGAATAAATGTCACACGTGTGATATAGGACACACTGCACAGCGTCTTTTCAGGTTCTCTCTGATGAGCTGTGTTCCCTATAATTAGTCCTTGGAAAGCAGAGGTTTTAACAGCCAAAGGATTATGCATCTGATGACATAAATCTCGGCTACAAGCATAGTCAACCTCATATTTCTTACACATTCAGCCTGTTTCAACCCAGTAGGACTTTTTGTGACCAGCACCGGTATCTAAGACAACCCAAAATAAGGCACCGTTAAAGAACTTGACATAGAAAAACAATACTACACGGCATTTCCCGAAGGGCATTAGGGCACATTCCCCATGATGGCTTCTAGGTAATCACACACCCTTTCCCTGACATTCTGGCTTGGATAGAATCAGAGAAGCTTAACGTTAAACTGGAAGGGGGCCTGGGTGGCTCAGCTGGTTGAGTGTCTGACTCCCAGTTTCGGCTCAGGTCATGATCTCACGCTTCTGGGCTGACGGTGCGGAGCCTGCTTGGGATTCTCTCTCTCCCTCTCTCTCTCTCTCTCTCTCTGCCCCTCCCCTGCTGGCACTGTCTCTCTCGCGCGCGCTCTCAAAATAAATAAATTAACTTTACAAGAAATAATTAAATTAAATTAGATTAAATTGGAACTCGGAGTCAGCTGGCCAGCAGTCCACCCAATTCAAACACTCCACGCTCCAGTGTCAATCCTCATACATACCCACTGATGGCAACAGTCAGGGCGCACCCTTGAGGAGAGGCAGGAGACACTGGAATCTCCTTCAATCACGACACGCGGGCGGATACACTCATGGGATCGATTACACGAGTTCCCACAGACATTTCTCTTTTCCTTTAAAAATAAAATGAGATACCTTTGTACCTTTTGAACCAGACGTCTAATTTTATGGGAGGCATGAAAGGTAATTGGGTTTTTTCCTCACTTCTTTAGGGATAGGAGTGTATCTGAAAAAGTTGTTTTTTTTGGTTTTTTCACTCAACGTTGAAATCAACACGTGATCCGGACATAGGAATCTTAAGAGCTCTACTTGAAGAGGCACGATTTCTAAATACAATTTTATGCATCCAGAATCTAAACGATACCTCTTCCAATATAGGAAGCAAAAATAAATAAATAGGTAAATACATAGGTAAATACATAAACAAACAAATAAATGCATTTGGATTGAGAGATCTGGAGCTTTTTGCCCAAAAACAAAATGCCGTTTGAGTAGAAACTGAAAGGGAGTTAAAAATTTGTACGAGTTTAGCTGTTGAAATTGGTAGGCTTCCTGGTGAAAAGCTAAAGAAATCCTTTTTTAGAAGTATATACTTCATCTCTAAATCGTGGCCACCTCAAACAAGATAGGAAGAATGTAAAAAAGAGGAGAGAGAGAAAGAGAGGAAAGCAAAGAAAATGGGGTCTGTGTGAAGTTTTATTACAGGGTAGGACAAGTAATAATATCACCTTGAGTATCCAATTCCAGGTACAAAACTTACTTTCTAAATTTGGTTGAGAATAAAATTGGCTTTAGTCTCCATGTGAAATCTACCAGAAGGCACTGAGCTGTTCGCAGAGACGATATGCACCATGTTTTATTTGCCATAGTCAATAAGCATAAGGTTCATGCTTCAGAGAGAAAGCAGCATGAAAATTGTTGTATTCTTTTCTCCTCTTAGGTTAATACTTGGATAAGACATTGCATTAATTTCACCATCTTTTTTTTGGAGGGCGGTGGGGGGGACGGGGGGGATAAAGGGCTTAAAGTCCCGAAATGATGTTTGTAAATGCCATTTATGTTGATTTGATCACTGGTGAAGAAAGGGGACCATTTGTGGTCAGTCTGTATCTGACCCTTACTTTGACAATAAAGCACGTCCCGAACTGTGCAGAATTGGAGAATATTGAAACTCACCATGCAGAGATCACACCCACAAGATGGCTATAATTAAAAAAAAAAAAAAAAGAGAGAGAGAAACGATCATAAATGTTGGTAAAGATGTCCAGAAGCGGGAGCCCTTATACGCTGCTGGAAGAAATGTAAACTAGTGCAGCTTCTTTGGAACGAAATCCGGGGGTTTTTCAGGTGGTTAAACGTGGAATTACCAAGATACAGAGCAGCATGGCTCCCAGCGACATATGCAAGAGAAAACATGCCCACGCAAAAACTTGTACACGAATGTCTATACCAGCATTATGCACAGTAGCCAAAAGGTGGAAACAACCCGAAAGTCCATCAACACGTGAGCGGATAAATGAAATATGGCTGCGACATACAATTAAATACTATTCAGCCTTTAAAAGGGAGGATATTCTCATACACGCTCCGACCCGGGTGAACCTTGAAAGCATCACGCTCAGTGAAAGAAGCCGGTCCGAAAAGGCAAAACATGATATGATCCCGCTTCCATAGGGCACCTGGAAGAGACAAATGCAGGGACAGAACACAGAGTAGTGGTCACCAGAGGCTGTGGGGAGGGAGGATGGGGAGATGATGTTTAATGGACACAGAGCTTCAGCTGGGGAAACTGACAAAGTTCTGGAAGGTATAGTGGTGAGGGTTGCATTGTGCATTGTGAATGTAATGCCATTGAATTTTGTGATTAAAATGGTGAATTTTGTGTTATGCATAGTGTATCCCAATTCTAAAAAAAGGAAGAAAATATAGCTTCGTTAGATACAAAAGGTGTAACCTTAGTAAGATTTACAGATCTTAATTTGGATTGATTGTGGCTACAAAAATGCTGACTGGAGAAAAAATGCTAATAAAGGATTGGTGCGTACTCCAACATAGAGGGGCTTTGAACACATAAGTGAAAGTCAGCCTCGAGGACTGTGTATTATATGGGTCCATAGATAGGAACTTCCCCAGAAAAGGCAAATCCATAGAGACAGAAAGCAGACAAGCTATTGCCGAGGGCTGGGAAGGGATAGAAGGATAACATCTAAGGGGAGTAGCTGTTTTCAGAGCACTCTTTTTGGAGTAACAGAAGCACCCGGAAGTGGCTTGTGGGAGTTGAATGTCCAACTCTGTGACTATATTAAAAACCATTGAATTGAACACTTGAAAGAAGGGAATTGGGTGGTAGGTGATCTCAAAGCTATTTTTAAAAAAGAATACAGGAACTCTAGAAATACACTGAAGCCATTAACATCTACTTTACCACGACTATCCCAAATAGAAATGTAACGAGAATTCAAAACCATAAGCGGCTCCGTCAGGTAATTCTTGCCGTCATAATGCTGTCAAACAACCCCCCCCCCCCTTTAGTGGCAGGCAATTTGCAAGTGTCCCCAAGACAGGTGTGCTGAGCGGACCGTGGCCCTGAGAGTAGGGACACTTGGCCCATCTGGGCTGATCTAGAATGGCCCCCTCTGGAATGACTCAGTTCTGACTCACCATGTGGCCAACGAACCCAGGCACCCCTTACCATGGTGGCAGGGAAGCAAGAGAAGAAATGGGGAAAAAGGCAAGGCTGTTCCAAACCTCTTCATGTATCAGCGTTCCACTACCCAAAGCAAATCTCGGGGCCCAACTCAGAATCCGGGGTCAGGAGAGCAAATTCTGCCTCGTCTGTATTTCCTCCCCACTACAATTATATCAGAAACTTTGAGACATCTTGCCTTTTTCCCCCCAGTTTAATCTTGATTTAAATAATAGAAACATTTAACATTTTTGTAATTCAGCTGGATCATGACCGCATCATTCAAGTAGATTTAAAAGCAACTAGAATCTGATACGTAACAGCACATTCTGATATCAATGCCCCCGGACGATACTGTGCGTGATGGGAGCCTTGACTGTGTCTGGTATCTTCTCTCTAAAGCATCTTTGTAGCAAGATGTCTCTGCTGCAAGTATTTTTCACCACTGAGCATTTTTGCTGTGCCACTTAGCGGTGAGGCAATTTTGCCATAAAAAAATTAAAAGAGATAAAAAAAATAAATAACTGTTGACAGTTTGGTTTCATTTCTCCATTGACATGATACCCTCATTTTTACAGCCTATAAATCTTAGCCCTCATAACGGTCCACACGGGGGCACGGATTTGAACCCACATTTCCATTAGAACTTTGGAACGTCTATCAAAGGACATGTCGACAATATGCCAAGAAAACAACAGTGTTTCACAGGGGCGCTTTCACAACACGCTACCATAATCAGTTACAAACATGTATCCCAGTATTTGGAAACTGACACCTCTCTTAAAGAAGGAAGGAATGTTAGCAAAAGAAAAAAAGAAAAAAAAGAAAGAGCATGATGCCAAACGAAGAGACAACTTAAGATGAGCAAATATGTACATATGGATACTCTGAATGAAGTCTTCGAAGACAAGTGCTTAAGTACAAACCACAAAATAAAATCCGTTATTTGCACAGTGTGCATGACCCTCCACACACTTTAAATGCATTCAAATATTTTGTCCTTCTCAACAAAGCCTTTTCAATTTTGTTATCGATCTTTCAATGCTTCATCGTGTCCTTTTTAAGGAATGGCTCTCCTTAAAAATCTTTTCGTGATTTTTAGCTTTTATGGCAAAATCGCCTTATGGCCAATTAGGAATGTGGCAAAAGCGTTTGCAGCAAAAAAAAAAAAAAAAAAAGCTTGTGGCAAAGATGCTTACGGCCAGACTACGGAGAATCCAGCTTGATGATTTGCCTTTTAATTATAGGAAATTTTAGCTTTTACAAAGATAACTACTTTTTAAAGTGCCTTTCTAAATATTCTTGTCTTATCACTGAAATGCATGCCTGTACGCACAAGTCTAACTGGCCTAGGAAAACGCCCGCTCGCGCCCACACCCCCACAGCTCTAGACTGTGGATAAAAAGTGCTATGTCACTGATAGAACACATGATAACTCTTTATGTTCGTTGACCAGACTAGGTTCATTTTATCTGTGTTGTAATTAGACTGTGATGTCTTTCTGCATCTCGTTCTGCCTTTAAGTTTTGGATTTGCGTTTTTTATTTCCAGAGAGTGGCTTCTTATGTGGGAAATGAAACCCTATTTTTGCCTGGCAGTCTAAAATGACTTTGAATCCTAAATGGGTCTCACGTGGTCAGCCTTTAAGACCTCCTTTTTTTGTTGTTAGATTTTCTGCGTGATGGACTGGATCAGTTACATGAATTATGTAACAAACGCCCACCTTATATTGTTGGGTACACTTTTCATCCCCAGGCAAGGATCAGAAGAAAGAAATGATTATATCATTAGATTTTTTTTTTTTAAGAGGTGGCTGTGGTTGATTTTGTAGGGAGTGATTTGAAACTGGTGGCTCCGGGTAGGAATCTAAAGCCGATCCTTTACTGGGAGGCTTAAGTAATTGTACCTGCCAGGAAAGAGACCAGAGCTCTGTTCTCACTCACCTCCCCCTTTCGTGTGTTCCAATTACCGGGAAGGTTAATGGTGCTGAACAACAGAGGTATGAAGGCGCCTTTCATTGCCTGCAGCGTCAGGAAACCACCCCCTCCCCAACTCATTTACCTTCCCTTGGGGTTTATGGAGAAAGACAGAGCATTCTCTCACACGCCAGAGAACCTGAGAACCGACTTCTCACAGCCGAGCACAACTTGGCCAACATTTTCTGGACAACAGTTCTGTCCCGTTCAGAGCCAGCCTGGAATGTCATGTGAACTCGAAGACCGAGCCCAATGTCCTGTAAGAGGAGTTAACGAAGTTCCTTAATCTTGGGAAATCAGCAAACTGCCTTGTGCGACCACACTCTTCTAAATGTTATCCCCAGTGAAACTATTTACTAATCGGGCAAATGCAGAGGAGGCGAGGAGAGTTTTTCCTTGCATTTTTTTATGCTGAATTAACAACAAGAATTGGGGTATAAAGGCTAAGAGGCAGTACCGGGCCCGTGTGTAAAGGCACCTACCTGTGCTACGTAGATTCTTTCATCTTTCTTTCACGGTGTAGCACATCGCGATGTCGCCACGCGTAACGACGAAAGCATCCCGTAGATGTCCTTTGTGACCTCTCTTCTTGAAACATCGTCCTCCCTGCAGACTCCGTCAGGATGAACCTTACAGGGAAGTGATAGGTGCCTGTGAGCAGGGCAGATTTTCAGCGAGTGGAAATGAACTTCTGACCCCAGCAAATCTCTCTCGTTTGCTACAGACTTGCTAACATTTAGCCTAAGACAAAACCCTTGCCTCCTTTTCCTCGTTATTGTTTCAAACACGTAGCCGAGGCGACTGTAAGGCAGGCAATGTTGCTGTAAAGGCTCCCTCATCCAATCCCTCCGCTTTGATCCGGGGCAGGACATCAAGCCCCAAGAGAGGGTGACGTATGTAAAGAAAAGATCACTGGAATAGGGTTTGCCGAGATAAAATACAGCAGGCCCGGATGAATTCGAATGTCAGAGAACATGTAGTTTGGGGGACACCTCTATCCTGAACAAATATAAACCTGGCAACTCTCCATTAGGGTGCAATACAGAGATGGGGGTGATAAAGGGGGGGGCACAGAAGTAATAAACATGATACTTCACTGTTTTGTCTAGGGCAAGGGTCAGCAAACTCTGGCCTCAGGGCCAAATCTGGTTTCAATGAAGTTTTACTGAGACACAGCCACATCCACTCTCTGGATACAGTCTAAGGCCGCTCCCGCTCACCAGAGTCCAGAAGCTGCAAGAAATGCAGTGTGGCCCATAGAGCCTAAGATATTTACCATCTGACCGTTTACAGAAAAGGCTGACCACGCTTTTGTCCCAGGTAAAGTCCTGAAATGACAGTTGCCATCGTAAATACTTGTGATTGTCATCTCTGCTGAAAGGCTTCTTTCCATAAGCGTGCCCTCAGTGACAAAGCAGAAAATACGTAGGATATTAAACAAGGGACACTATTTTACTCGTCGGGATTAAACATAAGACCGTCATGTTACTTTAAGAAAAATAAACAGGGGCGCCTGGGTGGCGCAGTCGGTTAAGCGTCCGACTTCAGCCAGGTCACGATCTCGCCGTCCGGGAGTTCGAGCCCCGCGTCGGGCTCTGGGCTGATGGCTCAGAGCCTGGAGCCTGTTTCCGATTCTGTGTCTCCCTCTCTCTCTGCCCCTCCCCCGTTCATGCGCTGTCTCTCTCTGTCCCAAAAATAAATGAACGTTGAAAAAAAAAATTAAAAAAAAAAAAGAAAGATAAACAGAGCTTTGAGAAAGTGTCCTCTACGTCACCGTTTGTGTTTCAGAGCTCCAGACAGCCTCGAGGCGACCTTTAATCTCTGGGCACAATGAAGCAGAGGATATTATGGAAGATTCGGGGGGGGGGGGGGGGAATCCAATCCACCCGCCCACCAGCTCTCCCAATCTTCAGCAGGACATTTCCTACCCAATGTGGTTCCAAGTGGCTTAAGGAAGCAACTGTTTCATTCTCATGCGAATCACTGTGGTTCTGGAAGAAGGAGGGAACTGTAGAATTAATCTCCAAGTAGTAAGAAGAAAAGGCGGGCTTACAGAGTCTGTTGATGCGCCGGTGAGCAGCTGGAAGAAAGAGCCTTCACGTGGAAAGTGGGGTTCTATTCCCCAGGGAACCGACACGAGCCTGGTGCCCTGGGTTGAAGCCGGCTTGGTGGGTGGGTAACGCGAGAGCGGCCTGGGGACCAAAGTCGCCCCCCCCCCCCCGCCCGTCCGCTGCCGCGGATGGCAGGCAGAAACAGGATGAAGTTCGCCCGGCAGCTCAAGGTTTGAAAATCTAGTTTGCAAACCAAAATCAAAGACGAAAATTCTATTTCCAGTCTACCCGTACAATGTCTGCGTTTAATTTTCAGATTACGAAGGGTCAAAGGAGGAGCGATCCCTCAAAGCGTATCAGCTGCCGGGATTCCCCGACTCGGCAGCCGAGCGGTGATGGTGAAGGAATGAATCTAGACCACTGCCAGCCGCCTGGCCAGAGACTGAAGGACGCAGGTGAAGGGATTTCCTGCCGTGCACGGTAAACAACGCTGCACACAAATGGGCCGTGACCTACATGGTGTATGAGACCAAAGAAGAAATAAGGAAACCAGCTGGTTGGCGTTGAGGACAGAGGACCAGAGCAGAGTCAGTGGGGACTTGAGGCTCCCGAGTGTCTGGGCACGGAGACGGTACAGAGGCCAAAAGTCAGGACACGACAGCTTGGCACGGGGCCCCTCACCGGAGGCCCGTACACCTGTCTCCGCACTTCTGATGGGAAAGTGGAATCGCCTGGATTTTATAAAAGCGCTTCGTAGAAAATGGCCAGGCCCAGTGACAGAATGATAATTCAATAAATGCACATGATTAGTAATAGAAATAACTGTAAGAATCTCATAAAAACATGCCTAATAACCTAATGCCTTTTGGGTTACCCATTTCTATTAATTTTTTTAACGTTTATTTATCTTTGAGAGGGAGAGAGAGAGAGAGAGAGCATGAGCAGAGGAGGGGCAGAGAGAGAGAGGGAGACAGGACGGAAGCAGGATCCAGGCTCTGAGCCGTCAGCACAGAGCCCGACGCGGGGCTCGAACCCAGGAACCGCGAGATCCAAGGATTTAATCTCTCCTACCGTGGCCTCTAAACCGTAGTCTATCCTACATTTGCCAAGACATGCCAGGATGAAATGTTACTGTTTTTGGCCCCATATTCCTGTAGTTCCCCGTTGCAGTGTTTCAGAAGGATGCTCCCCAGGAGTACTTTTTATATGAATAAACAATTGAAAGTAAGAAACCTTCCTGTAGAATGCATATTAAATATTAAAGTGGGAGCAATTCTAATTTGAAAATAAAAGAATTACAATTATAAGTGAAAATCTGACTACGGTGCCTTTCAGAGGCTGCTCTCTTCACCGCGGAAAATGTTAAGTTGTGATAGAAACATTCCTTGTGGAAATCGCACCTGACAAAGAGAACTCTAACGAAACCTCACATCCCCCAGCTAAACACATTCCTAAATAAGTACTGGGATGTGGGATGGGGGAAATTATCAGATGGGATCAGAATCTGTCAGCTGGTAATCTCTCGGCGAAGCAGACCTAAATTAATTAAACCTCCAGCAGTGAGGACCCTCTTGACAGAATCGTAGCAGGAGTCAGAGGCTGCGAGTCGCGGGAGCACATTTATAGGCCTCGGAATGGGAACTCAAAGGGTTTGAGGTGGATGTTCCAACACGAGAATCTGGCTGGGTTTGGGAAACTCTTCTGACATGAGAGTTATGATTTTGAGGCTCGTTATGAGGGACAAGGGCAATTCAGTGGAGAAAGGATAGCATTCTCAACACATACCATGGGAGTGATTTGTGTCATTGTTTTTAATGAGCTTTCATTTGTACTTCATAGATTGGACAAAAGTTAGCTCGAAATGGACCATAGACCTAAATAGAAAACCTGAAACGATATGATTTCTAGAAGAAATGTAGGAGAAAATTTCCGTGACCTTGGATTAGGCCAATATTTCTTAGGACGCCAAAATCACAATGTATAAAAGAAACATCAATGAACTGGGTTTTATCAAGGTGAAAACACCTACTCTTTGAAAGAAGCATTCACAGTTCGTATTTCTATGAATTATTTGTATCTCATAGAAATAGAAGCCATGAACTGGTTTAAAAAACTTCTTGCAAGTAACAGATTTTATTTTAAAAAATTGTATGTATAAATAGCTCTTAAAACTCAATAATTAAAATCTGAACAGGGGCGCCTGGGTGGCTCAGTCGGTTGAGCGTCCGACTTTGGCTCAGGTCATGACCTCACACTCCATGAGTTCGAGCCCCGCGTCGGGCTCTGTGCCGACGGCTCGGAGCCTGGAGCCTGCTTCGGATTCTGTGTCTCCCCCTCTCTCTGCCCCTCCCCTGCTCATGCTCTGTCTCTCTCTGTCTCAAAAATAAATAATAAACACATTAAAAAAAATAAAAATAAATAAAATAAAATCTGAACAGACCAATTTCTGGTAAGGAGACTAAATTAGTAATCAAAAACCTCCCAACAACAACAACAACCACCACAAGAAGTCCAGGACCAAATAGCTTCACTGGATGCCAATAAGGCTGTCAAAAAAAATTCGAGGTCAATATCCCTGATGAATACAGACAAAAACATTCCTGACGTAACAGTAACGAACCAAACCGAACTGTACATTAAAAGGATCCTATGCCCTGACAAGTGGAATTTATTCCAGGGATACAAGAATGGTTTGGCATCTGCAAATCAATCCATGTGACACACACAGTGACAAAATGATGGGTAAAAACCATATAATCATCCAACAGATGCAGAAAGCACATTTGCAGAAGTCAACATCCATTCATAATAAAGAACTCTCAGCAAAGTGGGTACTGAAGGAACATACCTCAACGTAGTGAAGTGGTGTTTCTAATCTGTGGTGTTTCTATACACTACGAAAAAAAAAAAAAACTAGTAGAAAGAGAAATTAGGAAAACATTTCCAGTTAAATTTGCATCCAAAATAATAAAATTCCTAAGAATGAATTTAACCAAGGAGGTGAAAGACGTATACGCTAAAAACTGCAAAACATTAACGAGAGAAATTGAAGAGGAACCAAATAATAAAATTTTTCTACGCTCACTGATTGGAAGAATTAATGTTGTTAAAATGCCCGTACTACTGAAAACGATCTATAAGATCCAAGGCAACCTCTGTCAAAATTCCAGTAGCATCTTTCACAGAAATAGAACAAAGAAGTCCTAAGATGGGTATGGAACGACAAAAGACCCTGAAGAGACAAAGCAATCTTGAGAAAGAACAGAGCTGGAGGCATCGTGCTCCTTGCTTTCAAAGTATATTGCAAAGCTATAGTGATCAAAATGGTAGGGTGCTGGCATAAAAACAGACACATAGATCAATGGAACAGAACAGAGACCCCAGAAATAAATCCATACACATAGAGCCGATGAATTCATGATGAAAGAATCAAGAACGTATTATAGGAAAAGGACAGTCTCTTCAGGAAATGGTGTCGAAAAGGGTCACACACCAAAGAGTGACACTGGACCACCATCCTATACCATACACAAAAACTAACTCAAAATGGATTGGAGACTGGAAAGAAAGACTTAAACCATAAAAATCCTAGAAGGAAACATGGATGGTGAACTTCTTTAAATATATTTTTTTAATGTTTATTTATTTTTGAGAGAGACAGAGACAGAATGCGAGTGGGTTAGGGGCAGAGAGAGAGGGAGGCACAGAATCCAAAGCAGGCTTCGGGCTCCAGGCTCCGAGCTGTCAGCACAGAGCCCAACGTGGGGCTCGAACTCACAAACCACGAGATCGTGACCTGAGCCAAAGTCGGACATTCAACCGACTGAGCCACCCAGGCGCCCTGATGGTGAACTTCTTGACATCAGTCATGGCAGTGATTTTTGAGGTCTGATACCAAAAACAACGGCAATAGAAGCAAAAATAAATAGGTGGGCTACATCAAACTAAAAAGCATCTTGCGCAGCAAATGGAACCACCAACAAATAAAACGGCAACCTACGGAATGGAAGAAAATATTTGTAAATCTTATATCTGATACGGGGTTAAGAGCCAAAATATATAAAGAACTCTATAATTCAATGGCAAAAAAAACCAAACAATTCAATTTAAAGAGAGTTAGAACTTGGGCGCCTGGGTGGCGCAGTCAGCTAAGCATCCGACTCTTGACTTCGGCTCAGGTCATGAGCCCAGGGTCGTGGGATCAAGCCCCGCATCGGGCTCTGTGTTGAGCCTGGAGCCTGCTTAAGATTCTCTCTCTCTCTCTCTCTCTCTCTCTCTCTCTCTCTGTCTCTCTCTCCTTCTGCCCCCCTCCCCCACCTGTGCTCTCTCTCTCTCTCTCTCTCTCAAATGAAAAAAAAGAATGGGTAGATATAAACAGACATTATCCCAAAGGAGACATCCAGATGGCCAACAGACACACGAAGGATGCTCAGCATCACTCATCATCAGGGAAATACAAATCAAAACCACAAGAAGATATCACCTCACCCTTGTTAAAATGGCTATTGTCAAAAAGACAAGAAGTAACGAGTGTCGATGAGCAAGTGGAGCAAAGGTAACCCTCATGCATTATTCATGGGAATGTAAATTAATGCAAAATACTGTGGAAAACAACGTGGAGGTTCCTCAAAAAATTAAAAATCAAACTACCGTATGTTCTTACAATTCTACTTCTGGATATGTATCCAAGCGAAAACCACCAACTCAGAAAGGTATATGCACCCCCATGTTGGCTACAGCATTATTTATTCTGGCCAAGAAGTAGGAACGACCCAAATGTCAATCCACAAATCAATGGTTAAAGAGTATGTCTGTGTGAGTAAGGTGGGGGGAGGGGTACGCTCATACACACCAGAATATTCCTCAGCCGTAAAAAGTATAAGATCTTGCCACGTGTGACAACAGGGATGAACCTTGAGGACACCCTCTACCATGAAATACATCAGGCAGGGAAAGGCAAACACCAAATGATCTCGTTTGTGTGTGGAGTCGAAAAAGAAAACAAAAAACTGAGCTCCTAGCTCCCAGGAACAGATCGGTGGTGGCCAGAGTGGGGGATGGGAGGGCGGGCGGGGGGGGGGGGGGGGGCGGAAAAGGTGAAAGGGGGTCAAATGAAGCAAACTTCCAGCTATAAAATAAATGTGTCCTGGGCATTAATGTACCACATGGTGACTACAGTTGATAATGCTGGACTGTAGCTTTGAAAGTTACTGAGAGAGTCAATCTTAAAAGTTCTCATTCCAAGGAAATAAATGTGTTATCTATGTATGGCGTAGGTGCTAAATACACCGAGGGGAATGATCACCCCGCAGTATATACAAATACTGAATCATTAGGTTATACATCTGAAGCTAATATGATGTTATAGGATATCAACGACACCTGAAAAAAAAAAATAATAATCAAACAACCCAACTTTTTAAAAAGTGGCCAAAAAATTTGAATAGACACGTCGCCAGGGACAGATAGAATGCAAATTAGCACAGGAAAAGATGCTCTGATTCACAGTCATTACAGAAATGTGAATAAAATTCACAATGGAATCACGCTACATGCTTATTAGTATGGCTAAAGCTAAAAAGACAGAGACGATACGCAAATGTGTTATCTGTAATAGCCTGGAACTGGAAACTACACAAATATCTGTCAGTAGGTGAAGTATCTATCAATGAATAAATGGGGGCATAGCCATACAGAATATATGACAATAAAAATAAATGCATTACAGGTAAGTATAGGAAGGTAAACGAATCAGAGAATAATTACAAAAAGTCAAAGAAACCGGGCAAAAAGTAGCATATATTTTGTGAACTCTGTATGAAATTCTTTATGAACACAAACTTATATCTAGTGGCAGAAAATAGATCACTTATGGTCAGTTGATGAGATTGACAAGAAAAGTTTATAAAGGAGTAAGAAAAATCTTTGGGTGGAGATGGTTATATGTTCCTTATCTAGATTGTGAAGGTGGGGTCATGGGTATATACATATATATCTCAATACTTACCAAATTATACACTTCAAAATAGTTTATTTCATATAGATTACATGTTCATAAAGTTGTTTATAAAGAAAAATATTCTTTTTTTAAATGTTTATTTATTTTTGAGAGAGAGACAGAGCATGAGTGGGGGAGGAGCAGAGAGAGAGGGAGACACAGAATCCAAAGCAGGCTCCAGGCTCTGAGCTGTCAGCACAGAGCCAGACATGGGGCTTGAACCCACGAACTGTGAGATCATGACCTGAGCCGAGGTCGGACGTTTAACCGACTGAGTCATCCAGGCGCCCCTAAAGAAAAATATTCTTACAAAAAAGAGAACGTAAAAATATTAGCGAATGAGCATTATTACCTTTACTGAGTTAGAATTCTCAAAGCCACTTTGTTAAATGGTACTTTTTCAGCGAAATGTTGTAAAGTGTCCTCTTTGGTGTGGAAAAAAAAAAAAAAATCAACTCCTAAGACACATTTCAAGGGATCAGATAACACACTCCACTTATTCCTTCTGTCACATCCTGCTCCACCATTAAACACACATCTACCCAATAAAAGTATAGAAAAGACCGACTACAGTCCAAAAATGCCCTGAAGAATGCCCAGCCTCTCCCCCATCACCCCACCCCAGCGCACCAATGGAAAAGCTGTTCTAAAAAGTGTATCCCCACTCAGAAAAACAAACCAGTGTACTGAGGACAAAGCTTGTAGAATTCTAGCAATCAAATGAAAACAAGAAGCTCGTTGGAATTAAGCCTATTGAGAAAGACCGATACAGCATCCAGGAACCTCTCCTCTTTGCAGGCAAGTGGTGGGATTAAGGCACGTAATTTAACTTCACTAATAAACCCTCAAAAAGGATTTCTGAAAGCAGAACAGAATGGATCCTTCCTGTCAGGGCAGAAAGGCCTCTTCCACGTGCTTGAAGGCGCTGAAACATCAGTGAAGGCGATCAGGGTATGCCACCCCCAAAATATGCCACTTTGGCATCAAGGTTTGTCTTTTGTTTTGTGGTTTTTTTTTTTTTTGAGCTAAAGGCAACTGGAAATCAACAGGTGCAGCAAGAACTCTCCCCTCCCCCCCTCTTTTTCGGCTAAAATCAGAGCTTCAATCTCCCTTATGAAGGTGCACCTGCTCCCGGACAACCCATCACCAGAGACAGCACTGAGATGAATTCACATAAGCCAAGCTTACCAAAATAGCTCTTGTCTCCCACCATTTCTCTCATAGATTTCCTAGTCACCTTCCTACGACTTGTCTCTTCAAGCCCGAACCCCCTTTCCTTTGTTAAAAATGGAATGTAAGTTCCCCAGCCACCACTGTCTCACTGATTCTTTGATTTTTCACTTCCTTTCTGTGGACTCTCATCCATAATAAAATATCAATAAAAATTTTATGTCTTTTCTCCCGTTAATCTGTATTCTCTTAGTTTAATTTGCACACCCCCGGGGACCAAGTCAAAGAGGGTAGAGGAAACGATTTTCTTCTTTACTAGATAAAAAGGAGGAAACGTGCTTTCGTGGGGAGATAAGAATAAACCTGGGAGGTGATCCAATCATTACCTGAGTCACATCAGTCTTATGTCCTTAGCACCCCTCCCTTGGTGTCCTTGTCCTGCCCCTGCTTCTCAAGACACCTGGGAGAGCTGCAGCGTCCAGGAACATAATGTGCTGTCTGCAATGCGAGTCCCATATACAGACGTTGTTTTAGAAACGACTTCCATACATCCCCTAAAACACGTTCGAGGTAAAGCCGTTAAATTCATGTTCTAAGCATGACAGCGGCTCAGCCCACATGGCAGAACCTTGAGAAAGTGCAACACGCCCAGGGACTCCGGGTGTGATATCAATATCCGCCCCAGGATTGTGTCGAAAAGCAGAAAACGCTGCTGTCCCTCGTACTGGCCGAGCAGGAGCAAAATACATCTTTTGGTGCTTCATTCTTCCCAGTGATGCGCTTCCCTGGGAGCCTGCAAGATTTCACCAATACCGTGCTTTCTAAGAGCAATTTCTGCTTTCACTCAAATTTATACCCAACAAAATCTATCTTAAAAAAATTTTTTTTTCATATGTATTTATTTTTGAGAGACACAGAGAGACAGAGCGTGAGCAGGGGAGGGGCAGAGAGAGAGGGCAATGCAGAATCCGAAGCAGGCTCCAGGCTCGGAGCTGTTGGCACAGAGCCCGACGCGGGGCTCGAACTCACGGACCACAAGATCGTGACCTGAGACGAAGTAGGACACTTAACCGCCTGAGCCACCCGGGCACCCCAAAACGATTCTTGCTGGACAGCAATACAGACAAACTTTGTCCAGCACAACTGATTCCTGTCTGAAAGGGACGAGAATCCCCCAAGTGGAGAATTTGAGCTGGTGGTTCCTATGGAACGTTGGCTGGTTTTTTACCGAAAGTTAGTAATCTTGTGTAAGAATTCTCTTTTCCAGCCACTGTAGAGGCTTCTGCTCCCTCCAGTTCTCACCAGTGTTACCGTCATGCTGGGTCTTTGATTAATGAGCTAATAAAGCCTATGACATGTACTCATGTTACACTGGCTTGAGAGTCCTGGGTTTAAGTTTCAAAAATTGCACTTTAACAAAGAGCAAATGTGAGTCGCAATGCCTGCACCAGTCGGTAAGCTAAGGGCGTGTGGAGAACGGTCACCTGTTCAGATACATACACACGGGAAGACTGGCCCCTTTCGAAAAGTATCTCAGCAATCTTTCCCTGCTTTTATTCTGGTTCATAAGAGCTAAGATTTCACAATATCTGGTAAATATGTTAAGTTTTGGGGCTCCTGGGTGGCTCAGTCAGTTGAGGATCCCACTCTTGATTTCAGCTCAGGTTATGATCCCAGGGTCGTAGGATGAAGCCCCGTGTTGGGCTCTGTGCTGAGCATGGGGCCTGCTTAGGAGCCTCTCCCTCTCTTCCTTTGCCCCTCTCCCCTACTCACTCTCTCTCTCTCATAAAAAATTAAAAATAAGTAAATATGTTGTTTCTCTGTTAAAAACCCACCAGCTCTGGGGCGCCTGGGTGGCGCAGTCGGTTAAGCATCCGACTTCAGCCAGGTCACGATCTCGCGGTCCGTGGGTTCGAGCCCCGCGTCGGGCTCCGGGCTGATGGCTCAGAGCCTGGAGCCTGTTTCCGATTCTGTGTCTCCCTCTCTCTCTGCCCCTCCCCCGTTCATGCTCTGTCTCTCTCTGTCCCAAAAAAAAAATATATATATATATATATTTAAAAAAAAAAAACCCACCAGCTCCTATTTGTTCTATGCCATCGTAGTTTTGGACCACGTCCTTTCTCCTACTTAATGCCCAGCACTCTGTGTGTGGGTCTGATAAGAGGCTCTCAAGCTGAGATGGGTTCTAGAAAGTTAGAACCTACAGTTCCATACTTCCTGAACACTGGGACAGCCCCATGACACCCCATCCCTGCCCTGGCTGTTCCCACTGTCTGCCAGAGAGAGAACCCCTCTCCCTTCCCTCCGGTCCTCCCACTTTCCCGGGGAGGCTGGAAGGGAAAGGTTTCTCTTCTTCCCTCCCCGTAGCTGCCCCCCCCCACCAAGTCTAACCATCCCTGTTTAAAGGGGCTATTTTGGGGCGCCTGGGTGGCTCAGCCAGTTGAGTGTCTGACTCTTGATTTCAGCTCGGCTCATAATCCCAGGGTTGTGGTTTTGAGCCCCGTGTCAGGCTCTGTGCTGAGAGTATGGAGCCTGTTTGGGATTCCCTCTCTCCCTCTCTCTCTCTGCCCTTCCAGTGCTCTCTCTCTCCCTCTCTCTCTCTAAAATTAAAAAAAAAATTTTTTTTTAATGAAAAAAAAAATAAAGGGGCTATTTCCCATACATTCAGTTTCATAGCAATGACTCTGGTGGATACCGACACCATCCCACTTTCAAAAAGAACTGATCAGATATCTTACCTGCTGGGTGGGGATCCATCCTGCTCTTAGGGAAGCTGAGACAAGAGCGATTTTGTAAACGTCCTAGTGAAGTTTATACCTGTAAACAATTTTCTGTCCCTGCACTGCTCGGTCCTGGTCGATCTGTGAAACTGAGTTTTCAATTAACAAAGACTCCTGGTTATTCGAGTCAAAGGACGTATGCTACTTAGTGCTGTGTACCAGAACACGTGCTGAACGTGGTCTGGAGATGAACAAGGCATCCCAGCAGCACTCACGAAGGCCCCCGTCCAACGGGGTTCACAGACATACACGCAGAACACAGAGGGTCTGGCTCATAAGTATTAGAGAGGTACAGACCAGGTGAAAATAGGGCATGATCAGGGAGAAGCACTTCCAAAGGTTTCAAGGGCGTGAAATTTTAACTGGGCTTCCCGCAATTGATTAAAATAGGGCAAGTCAGGGGCGCTTGGGTGGCTCAGTCGTTTAAGCGGCTGGCTTCAGCTCAGGTCACAAACTCAGGTCATGGGTTCGAGCCCTGGGTCGGGCTCTGTGCTGCCAGCTCAGAGCCTGGAACCTGCTTCGGATTCTGTGTCTCCCTCTCTCTGCCCCTCCCCTGCTCATGCTCTGTTCTCTCTCTCTCTCTCTCTCAAAAATAAACATGAACAATTTTTTTTCTTAATTAGGGCAAGTCAAAATCAGCATGGGAAGAAAGGATACCCAGGTGAGGAAGCAACCTGTTCAAGAAGGAACAGCCTGTTTCTTTTCCGTGCCCCGAAAAATGTCACCGTCACTGGCAGTCATTACTTAGATATGATACTACTCGAAAGACTTATTTTTACCAAGAAAAATTTTTCTTAAGGTAGACCGAGGCTCTATTTGAATTAGATCCCCTCAAGCACGGTATCACCTTTTGATTTTGATTACAAGGAGCATTTTCAAATGGGGGCCTGTTTAAAGACACACAATAAAAACAATGGTTTCTCTGATTTCCAAGCAACCTTCTCTCTCCTCCCGGCCTCCCCCCAAGCCCATCACCATCTGAGAAATGTCACCCATGGGCCACGAGAGCCAGAACAGGAGGCCTAGCCATGCGCCCCCGAGAAGGCACCCAGGGGAAGCAGCAGATCTCCTACCTCTCAAAGACACGCGTGGAACATTCGGCATTCTCTCGCACCTTCTCAAATTGCTTCCCAAATCTCGAATCGCCCATAATAATGAAAATTCCAGAGGTCACCCAGAACCAGATCGAAAGCCAAAAGCCGAAAGAAATAGCTTGCAGTCCCAGTCTGACCACAGGCTGTAACCTTGGCCTTTGGCGGGTGGGATGAGAATGTTTGGGCAGGTGCAGATCGGGAGCTCTGGCAGAGAGGCTGTGGACATAACACGGGGCTCCATCAGAGAAAACCGGGTTCCAGCCCTACCTGGGAAGCTATAGGAGAGGTGGCTGACCAGAGGAGGTCACGGAGAAAGGGGTGCATCAAGAGAAAACAGGAGAGCGCTTGGGAGGCAGGGCGCATGCACAAGTTATTTCGCTGTTTCCAGAAGGGCAGGGGACAGAAGGGCTGTTGAGAAGGGCAGCTGGGGAAGGCCGGTGGGAGAATACGGGACCAGCAAGACCCTGGGAGACTGACTCTCCACGGGCACCATGGCCAGAGCATATGTGAACGTTGAACTCCGACCCCAAACCTGCAGTCACCGCCAGGAGGCCAACCCTTTGTCTCTAATAACTGGCCCAGCAAGGGAGCCGGACTTGTAACTCCGTATACACCGCGGGAAGCCAAACAATAACTTCTGAAACGATGAGGCAAAAATGGCCAGGACTTAACTGATAACTGCCAGCTTTCCTAGCTCGGGTCTTACTTTCCAGCCTAGGACCAGCCAGAGACAGCCAAATGTGCTCCCCGAACCCCCATCCCCAGGATGCGCCCCTGCCGGTTAGCCGCCTCCAGCTTCCCCCAGCCCACTGCTTCTGCCCAGGGCACACCCGAACCTCCCTTTTCGTCCCACTAGAAAGTTTTCCCCCTCCACCCTTCTGCCTCTGAGTCTGTGCCAGAGGCAAGCGATGGTGGCTGACTCCCTTGCTTTCGCGAGCTCAGGATCGACAGCTTCTCCTCGTTTTGGTGGTGTTCGTTTGCATCCACAGCACGATGGGCAGATGTTTCTAGGAGGCAAGAGTGTTTAACCGGGTGCATCACTAGGGCTGGGCTGAGGGAGAAATGTGCTTGGCAGAGGAGGGCCATCGGTGACCGTGTCACTTCCCAGGAGTGCTGGGACACAAGCCAGATTTGAATAAGGTGAAGAATTAAGAGGGGGTGAGAAAGGGGTGCCCGGGAGGTTCGGTCGGCTGAGCGGCTGACTCTTGGTTTCTGCTCAGGTCACGCTCTCAACGGTGTGCGGGTTCGAGCCCTGCATCGGGCTCTGCGTTGACAGTGCAGAGCCTGCTCGGGATTCTCTCTCTCCCTCTCGCTCCGCCCCCCTCCCTCACTCGTGCTGTCTCTGTCTCTCTCAAAATAAATAAATCGAAAAAAAAAAAAAAAAAAAAACAATCCGAGGGCGTGAGGAAGTTGCCCCAGCAAACACGGGCAATTATTTCGTAAAAATTCTACGGAGACAGAGGAAGAGAATTTGGACAGGAAAGGAGTGGAAATAGACGGTTTTATGACGGACTTTTTAAAACGATCCTGGAACATGTCTGTTGTGCTGGGAAGAACCCAGTTTACAGAGGAGCCTCAGTGACGCCAAAAAGAGTGCAACTGATCAGAGACAGGAAGTCAAGAGGGCAGGAGACTGAGAGCAGGGGTGCCAGGCAAGGCCTGTCTTCGACAGGAGGAGGGGACTTTACCCCCTGAAGGGACGGAAGAGGCATGCAGTTGGCAGGAAGTAGGTGGCTCGTGGAGGGAAGAGAGAATCCTTCCAAAGGCTTCTGCTTTCTTCATTAGGTAGGAAATAAAGCCATCACCAGCTGAGGGGAAGGGAGGGTCGTCGGGGGGGGGGGGGGGGGGTGAAACTGTCCCAATCACTGAGCAAGCAGCCTACGGGGAAGTGTCACATGTCTGCGTCTCGTGAGGGACCAAAATCTCAAAGTGAGTCTGGCGAGTCCGGTGACTAGATGTGCTCCTGCTGTTGTGTTCACAGGAAGGCTTCCACTGGTGTTGGGTGGGGTTCGGTCTAGAAAGATCTGCACCGTGGAGGGTCTGTGCGTGGCGCCTGTCACAGGCTGGAGTCTGACCCGAACGAGGAGGAAACTCAAGGCAAGAAGTGGCAGAAACCAGCCGCGAAGGGCTGCCTCTGGCTTGCCAGTGACCTAGGAAAACGTGGGGTGGGCTGCTGAATTGAGCTGGAGGGACAGAAAGTCTGGACTGTTGTTGAATAAGGAGGCGTCGGTGGTCACAGCTCCAAGGGGGGGGGGGGACACATGGGAAGCTGGCGGAGGTGAGCAAATCCGAGGATGGGGAAGTGCACAGCCACAAGCACCTGCGAGTGTAGAACACCACCAGCTGTGTAGCACGTGTCGGCTGGCCTCAGCTTCCCAATCTCGGGGGTGCGGGAAATGTTACGGCATCTTGCGTGTTTTTATTTTCGGTAAATCCGCTCAGGTGACATTCCAGGCTCGGGCGGCAGGCAGATGAAACCCTCATCGTTCTCGTCCCTCCTGGATCCAGGGTCACACCAAGTCTCCAGCGGCCCCCGTGCGGGGTCCCGGCGAGTCCCGTCCACACGCAGCCCCCGCAGGTGCCTCAAAAGGCCACCCTCCTTTTGAGACCTTGTCACCTTCTTGGGCACTGCTGTCTCCTGCCCCTCTTTCTCTCTTGCCCTCAAACAAACCAGAATAATCGCTCTTGGAGACTGGCGTCAGGCTTCTCGTCTTGGAGGAAGCCCGGTGGAGAGCCACAGGCAAGGAATTACGGAGCTGGGTGGGGAGAATAAAAACAGAGGAGGGGGGACGATGTGGGCGGAAGAAGCAAGATTTAATGTTTCCATAAATTATTCTGGGAGAATTCCAAAATTATTCTCGGTGTTTGTGATGGTATCTGCCATATTCTGAGCATAGTAAGCATATTCCAAAATGTAAATTGACATCTGTTGAAATAAGCGAGTAAGTGCGTCTCGAGTCTCATTATGACTTTTCAGATGCCTGTACAAAAATCTGAGCACACAATGGCGACATAATCAAATATTACTATTTATTTTATTTATTCATTATTTGGGGTTCAAAAGTCGTTAGAGGGTAATTGTCTTTCCTACCGACAAATTAACAGAAGAAAACAAAAAGGGAAATGTCATTCACTTTAAGCTTGCATTTCACTTTAGGATTTAGAGGTAATTACAACGTATCCATTCAATCAAAGGGAGCCCCCCACCAAGGGCGGGGCGGGGGGGGGGGGGGGGGAAGGGAACAGGCAGCAGCATGGTAATTACAAAAACAAAAGCTATTCTCGTGGTGGTGTTTTTATTGGACCGAATAAAAATCCACGAAACCTAGAAACTGAAAGGCAATTTCATTCACAGGAGGTGTCCGACTCCCCCTGTCCCCATCTTCATAGATTCCTGGGGTTAAAAATCCTTCTTTCCCGTCCTTTATACAGAATTAGGCTAAAACTGTGAATAAAAAGCCTGCTGTCAGTACTCGATGGTGGATTGCACCTCTAAAAGGGGTTCCTTTGCGACTCCGTCTGAGCGCTGCCCTGTCCCCCAGCAGTGGTTTGGGGGGATTCTGGCAGCCGCCAGGAGCTCCGGGAGATCCTGCCTACCGCACGTCCCGGGACCAGATTCGTGACAGGTGAACAGATTATAACTACAGGGGTTTAAGCTGTGCCCCCGCTATCCTGGAAAATAAAACCAAACATTGTAAAAATGCATATGGCGCCAACATTGGAGAGAGGCTTTGCAGAGGAGGTCAAGGGCGCTACCAGGGCCCCTGAGCAGGGAGGAGTCTGGGAGAGCCAGTCTGAGCCCTACAGACTCCCGGTCCCATTCTGATTGTGCTGCTTACAATCGCCAAGTGAAACTCTTGGAAACTTAGCTTCCTTTTTATTGGAAGAATTTTAAGCACGGAGAACGATCTAGATTTTCCCTTGATTGAACACATACTTTGTGTTCACCTCTAATCCCACTGATCATTGGTTCATGTGTTGGCCTGATTTTATTAACTTGATTTTATTTATTTTTTTTTTATTTCTTTTTTTTTTTTTTCAATGTTTATTTATTTTTGGGACAGAGAGAGACAGAACATGAACGGGGGAGGGGCAGAGAGAGAGGGAGACATAGAATCGGAAACAGGCTTCAGGCTCTGAGCCATCAGCCCAGAGCCCGACGCGGGGCTCGAACTCACGGACCGTGAGATCGTGACCTGGCTGAAGTCGGACGCTTAACCGACTGCGCCACCCAGGCGCCCCAGATTTTATTTATTTGAATAGATTTGCTAACAAATTATATTTCGATGAGTATTAAAATATTCACATAGGGGCACCTGGGCAGCTCAGTTGGGTTGAGCGTTCGACTCTCGGTTTTGGCTCAGGTCATGATTTAGTGGTTCACGGGATCGAGCTCCCCATCGGGCTCTGTGCTGATGGCTCAGAGCTTGGTTGGGGTTCTCTCTCTCCTCTTTCTCTGCCCCTCCCTCTACATGCTCACTCTCTGTCTCTTTCTCTCTCTCTCTCTCTCAAAATAAATAAACATTTAAAAATTTTAATATTCATCTAAAAATAATAAAGGTAACAAATACTTGTGATGCTACCCAGAACCCCAAAAGCAAAATAGCCGTCAATGTATTTTTCCCTCATAATGCCCCCCTTTTATCAATAGAGACACCGTCTAAATAACTTACTGTTGGTTCGTAACTCTCCTGGGAGCTGGTGAATCTGAGCCTGACTCCTGTACACAGAGGGCAGGGAGAAACCAAAGAAAGAGGCGAGTTACTCTAGTTGGAAGGTGGCAGCTTTAAAAAGCAAAGGGAACTTACATACAAGGCTTGTCTTGGGCAGAAGTGGGATGAATAGGGGCACCTGGGTGGCTCACCTGGTTAAGCGTCCGACTTCAGCTCAGGTCATGATCTCATGGTTCGTGGGTTCGAGCCCCGTGGCTGACAGCTTAGAGCCTGGAGCTTCCTTTGGATTCTGTGTCTCCCTCTCCCTCTGCCTCTCGCTCTCTCTCTCTCTCTCTCTCTCTCTCAAAAATAAATAAACATTAAAAAAAAGAAGTGGATGAATGGATCCCCAAATCTTAAACATTTACAAAGGGACCCTCACTGGGTTCAGTCACATATACCATGCAGGTGTTCTCAACACCACATCACTGTCTCAAGGCCATGTCCTTGGAGCCTCTGGGAGTGGGAAAGGCAAGCAGAACCCACATTCCAAGGGCGGAGAGGGGTGAGGGGCCTCCGACTGCCAGCGTCCAGCTCACAGGTCAGGCAGCAGGCACGTCTTTTTGATGACGATGTTTCCCAACGCTTATTCTTTGACTGTGTTTGCTCTTGATCTCTCTAAAAAGGATATTATAATGACTGTTGTCTGACTTTTTTTCACTCAGCAATATCTTATTATGTTCTCTCCGCATCGTCCTGCAGAGCTGTAGCACATTTATTTTCACAGGTGTGTCAATATCCATCGTGAGGATATCTACAATCTGATGATCCATGTGCATTCAGGCATTCGGGTGATGTCACTCTTTTTCTTATCGCGAACCTTCCTTTCTATCTTCTTCGTTTTTCTTGCATACCTAGGAATCGTTAGCGTCAAAAGTGTAATAAAGAGTCTGGCCCCGTTTTTTGACGTTTGAGGCTTTCACGTCTCACTCGTGCCTCTTCCCCTCTGTGCCCCTATCTGGACAAGCCGATAAGACATGCCAGTTCCCCTCCTTCGGTGCAGGTGAGAGATCTGGGCCACGAGCTAGGATCTCCATCTGAACCCCAGCCCCGAGCCCTAGCCATCATAAAACCTCCAAGCCGGTTTTGGACCAGCTTAGGAAGTCTTCCTTGCTTTCCCCCGCAAGTCTCACAGAGAAGTATAAACCTTTTCATACCCTCTTGGTGGTGGTGGTGGTGGTGGTGGTGGTGGTGGTGTGTGTGTGTGTGTGTATCATCATTTTTGACAACTTTGGATGGAAATCCATCCCGTTTCTGCAGATGACTGAACACAGCCCACGCTGCAACAGAATATCTAGACATCGGTCACCACCGCTTGGGGGCTTTACCCTCTTGTCCGGCTGTGCTGAGCTGCTCGGTTGCCTCCCGGAGAGCGTGCTTTTTGCCCAGAGCCGCTGCTCGCTGGCAACGTTTCCCTTAGCGCGGTACTGGTTTGTCCTGCCTTTGCTGAGTCCTCCCGAGCCTCTGTTACAGATTTAACTGAAAGAAGTCAGAGCTTTCAACAGACACTTGGGGCCAGGAGTCACGGTCCTGAGCCCGGACTGGAGGTGGCAATTGCAACACTCCCAGAAGCCGATGGCTTCACTAGGTCCTTCCCTTTCCTGCTATTGGCTGTGTCTAATCCTGATCCTCAGGGTTAGAGGAAAAACACTCATGGCACCCCATGTGGTACAGCGTAGGAGTTCATGACACCATTGTCATGGTGTGACACGGATTTGAGGGTCTCTGGAGGAAGAAACTTATAAGAAGCAGGGTTTATGCCCCGAAGCATGGAAAGAAAGAAAGAAAGAAAGAAAGAAAGAAAGAAAGAAAAGGAAGGAAGGAAGGAAGAAAGGAAGGAAGGAAAGAAGGAAGGAAGGATGGAAGGAAGGAAGGAAGGAAGGAAGGAAGGAAGGAAGGAAGGAAAGAAAGAAAGGGAGGAAAAAAGGGGAGGGGAGGGAGGAGGAAGGTAGAGAGAAAGGAGGGAGTGGGAAGGGAAAAAAGGAAGGAAGGAAGGGGGAGAGGGGGAGGAAAAGAGAGAAGGAGAAAAAGAAAGAAACCTGGATGCAGAGGGAAGGAACAAAAGAACTAACACAGAAGTCCACAATTTGGCCCAATTGGAAACCCAAAACATACTGGAAGGATTCATACAGCAAATAGATTAATAAATGCTGATCGGGGCCCTTGGTCGACTCAGTGGGTTAAGCGTCCAACTTCAGCTCAGGGCAAGATCTCACGGTTCATGAGTTTGAGCCCCGCGTGGGGCTCTCTGCTGTCAGCACAGGGGAGCCTGCTTCGGATCCTCTGACACCACCACCCCCACCCCCCGCCCCTCCTCTGCTCTCACTCTCTCAAAAATAAAAATAAAAAGCAGTGAAAACGACAACAAAAAGTTGTACCCTTTGACCGACATCCCCCCCCATTTCCCCCACCCACATCTGCAAACCACCATTCTGCTGTTTCTGGGACTCTGATTTTTTTTAGATTCCACATGAACAGGAAATCATACAGTGTTTGCCTTTCTGCGCTGACTTATTGCACTTAGCATAATGCCCCCAAGGTCTATGCGTGTCGTTATAAGAGGCAGGATTTCCTCAGGGTCGTTGTGGTTGGTTGGTTTTTTGTTTTCAATATTGTCTGATCTCTGCTTTTGTTGCTTGCATGTTCATCAGGGTTTTTTTTTCCTGCAGAACTTCCTTCCCTACTTTGTCTTTTTATTTCCATATCCGTTTTGCAATCATATTACCAAGTTATTTGAAAATTTCTACAAAGTTTTCTTGAAGTTGCCCCAAACCCACAGATCAGTTTAGGAGAACTGACATCATAAAAACTGAAGACTTCATATCTGTGAGCATGGGCTTACCTTCACCGTTAAGTTTTACACATATTTCACTCAATGTTTTACTGTTTTCCACATTCAAGGTGGGTGGCACAGTATTGCTGGACTTCTTCCCAGGTGCTTTCTTTTATTTTAAGTTTATTTTTTATTTATTTTGAGAGAGAGAGAGATAGAGAGAAAGCACAAGTGGGGGAGGGGCAGAGAGAGAGAGGGAGAGAGATAAGAGATAATGACAACCACCTCGGTGCCCAACACAGGGCTCGAACTCACAAACCACAAGATCGTGACCTAAACCGAAAAGGAGAGTCAGACGCTTAACCAGCTGAGCCCCCCAGGCGCCCCCCAGCAGGAGCTAATTTTAGTTGTAAATGGTGGATCACTCAAAACACCACGTGTTCTCATCCTTACTGCTGTATAGAAATGCTCTTGATCTATATGTATTAATCACACACTCTATTTCTACAAACTCTGGTTTTTCAATCTTAATATTTTCAACTCTGAAGTACCTATTTTACATGGCTCTTCCAAAACTAAAGTGAAGATGGGGCGCCCAGGGGGCTCAGTGGGTTAAGCTCCAACTTCGGCTCACGTCATGATCTCTCAATTCCTGAGTTCAAGCCCCATGCCAGGCCCTGTGCTAACAGCTCAGAGCCCGGAGCCTGCTTCAGATTCCGTGTCTCCCTCTCTCTCTGCTCCTCCCCCGCTTGTGCTCTTTCTCTCTCTCTCTCAAATATAAATAAACATTGAAAAAAAGTTGAAACTAAAGTGAAGAAAACGGGTATAAATTCTGTAGCTTTGTAGGGGTCCTGGATTAAATCTTAGTTTGCATGGCCTTTCCTTCTCTCAGAGACCCGCCCCTCGGTTAATGCCGAATGGGTTTAGGAATCCAGGGCTCTGGAGAGACTCTCAATGAAGTATTCTCTCTTCCAAGGCGAGAAAAAGTACAGCAGAAAGTGTGTGCCCTATTGCCTACGACCCTCATATCCTGTAGGGTCAGGTGAACTTCACAAGTCTTTGTCCCTGAGCGATGTACTTTGGACGGCCCCAAACCAGGTGAGGCTGTGCGAGCAGCCAGTCCCAAACCCCACAGTGACTTCAGGGGAACAGCTTTCTCCTGCAGCTCGGCAGCTCGGCCTCACGCACTGTCCCACCCACACTTGCCGACAATGACTGTTTGCACCGTGTCCTTATTCCATTATTTCACACTCACGAAACACATAAAGCAACCAAAAAATCAAGAGAGTGCATAAATGAAAAAGCTGTTACTTTGTCATAATAGATTTCTTAGAACCAAAGCAAGATAACAGTAAAAGGAACAGTTTTACTTCAGTGTTAGGTTTCTTACAAAGAAATTCTGGGGGCGCCTGGGTGGCTCAGTTGGTTAAGCGTCTGACTTCAGCGCAGGTCATGATCTCGCGGTTCGTGGGTTCCAGCCCCCCGTCGGGCTCTGTGCCGACAGCTCGGAGCCTGGAGCCTGCTTCGGATTCTGTGCCTCCCTCTCTCTCTGCCCCTCCCCTGCTCATGCTCTGTCTCAAAACTAAATAAAACATTAAAAAATTTTTTTAAAAAAGAAATTCTGCATTACTGGATGTGAGGATAAATTGCATAAAAGTGAGGCATAAGTCAGAGTACAAGGGTGAGATTTTAGGAGTTACACCCTCAAATTTGTCTAATTCATCATATGGATATTGAAGACCAGAATATAGATTTTTTTTCATTATTTTGAAACTATTCTTTCTTCCAAAGCTAAACTTATTGATCATAATGTCAGTATCTTCAGTGTAACAGTCAGTTAACTATAGATTATTAATAAATATGAATTATTTTGTTGATTAAGATCCATGGTTAACAGGGTGTCTTCCCGAAGAAAGTCCTTCCTCACATGTGAAAATATGAATGGTCATTCCTCTGTAAATATTATATTAGGAATCAGTATTATTGAAATTAATAAAAGTTAATATGGAATTGGTTGGCTTTCAAAGGCTAATGATACTAAAAAATATTTTCAAACTACGGAGATAGTTTTAATTAAACAAACAGAAAAACACTGCTTTACCTCATGTAGAAACAATTCAAAGAAAAGCTGTTTTTCCGAAGGTTATTTATTCATAAGAGTGAGAGAGAGAGAGAGAGAGAGAGAGAGAGAGAGAGAGAGATTGCGCGAGCACATGCGTGCATGAATGGGGGAGAGGCAGAGAGACAGGGAGAGAGAGAATCCCAAGCAGACTCCACTCCCAATGGGGGGCTTGATCTCACAACACTGAGATCATGACTTGAGCTGAAATCCATAGTCAGACGCTTAACTGACTGAGCCACCCAGGCTCCCCCAAAGAACAGCTTGTTATATTACATTCAAAACTTTAATTATAAATACCAGTTTGGTATCTATTTCTACAATTATCATATAATATATATGTATTTTTTTTTTATTTTTCAGAAATAGAGTGACACTCTAGAATTTCAAGAATCCGGTAAAGTTCCATCAATCTAAGACTGTACCGTTTTGGGCAGTGAACACATTTGCCAATGTGCAAGGCAGTAAGACACTTTTCGTAGCTCTTATCACCAGTTTCTTTCTCAAAAAAAAACCCAAGTCTTTAGCTTATTGTTTATTTTTCTACATAGAAAATATATATACAAGAAATAGCATGTATATAAATATGTATATATATATATATATATATACATATATATATATAGAACACATTTATTGCACCTGATGAACCAATATTAACACATTATTGTTGCCATGGTTGACATTAGGGTTCATTCTTTGTGTTGTGTATTCTACAGGCTTGACACACGTCCACCATGACAAACACAGGATACTTCCATTGCCTTCCAGCCCCTATGCCTCACCCCTGCAACCATTGATTCTTCCACCAGCTTTTCCCAGAATGCCCTAGAGTTGAAATCATTCGGTACGGGGCCTCTTCAGATTGTTTCTTATACTTTGTGATATGCTTTTAAGTTTCCTCCTCCGCGTGTTTTTGTGACCTACCAGCTCATGTCTTTAGTCTGCTGACTAACATTCCATCGCCTGGATGTGTATGTGTCCACTTACCCACGGAGGACATCGCGACTGCTTCCGAGTTTGACAAGTATAAATAAAGCTGTTATAAGCATTCACGTGCAGGTTTTGTGCAACAGAAGCCTTCCACACCTTTGGGTACAATTGGTGGATGATATGGTAAGCGTATGTGGATTTTGTAAGAAATTGCCAAACTGTCTTCCCTAGAGGTGGCACCATTTTGCATTCCCACCAGCCGTAAGTGAGAGTTCTTGCTCCGCAAGAACGTGTGGTATTATCAGGGTTCTGGATTTTACATAATTCTGTTAGGCGTGTGGTGACATCTCACCGCTGATTTAATTTACAATCCCCTAGTGACATACGATGTTAAGCATCTTGTCATAAGCTTATTTGTCATCTGTGTATCTTCTCTAGTGAGGTGTCTCTTCAGATTTTTTTTTTCGCCCAGTTTTAATAGGTTGTTGAGGGTTAAAGATTGTTTGTGTATTTGGGGGGCACCTGCGTGCCTCAGACAGTTAGGCATCCAAGTCTTGGTTTCCGGCTCAGGTCGTGACCTCATGGTTTGTGAGTTGGAGCCCACCGTCTGTGCTGACAGTGCGGAGCCTGCTTGGGATTCTCTCTTTCCCTCTCTCTCTCTGTGCCTGTCCTGCTCATGCTCTCTCTCTCTCTCTCTCTCTCTCTGCCCCTCCTCTGCTTATGCTCACTCTCTTTTCCTTTGAAAACAAATAAATAAATTTTTTTAAATGTTGTAAAAAAAGATTCTTCCTATATTTTGGATATCAACCCTTTATCGGGCACATGTTTTCGCAAATATTTTTTCCCAGACTATGGCTTGACTTTTCATTCTATTAACAGTGTCTTTCTCAGAGCAGGAGTACTTAATTTTCATAAAGTTCCATTGCATTTTATATTGAATTCTTGGATCTGTTTTTTAAAATATTTATTTATTTATTTTTGAGAGAGAGAGAGAGAGCGAGCGAGCAAGGAGGGGCAGAGAGAGAGAAGAGAGAAGGAATCCTAAGCAGGCTGCACACTGTCAGCACAGAGCCCCACGTGGGGCTTGATCCCACACACCATGAGATCACGACCTGAGCTGAATCAAGAGTCGGATGTTTAACTGAGCCCCCCAGGCACCCCCATGAGTCAATATATGTGAAAGGTGTGAAGTTTTTGTCTACATCTCTTTCTTGCATGGCGATATCCATTTGCTCCAGCACCAAAGCTCACACAGGGAAATGGACAGTCTGTCTAGCCCTCTATCCATGAAAGAATTTGAATCATGCTTAGTATCTGACAAACAGAAAACACGAGGGCCAGATGGGTTCGTTGGTGAATTTTACCAAACATTTTAGGGGAAAAAAATACGCTTATTTTCTAAAATCTTTTCCAAAAACATAGAACAAAAATGTGTATGTCTTAATATATTTTATGAGGTCAGTATCACCCTAGTATCAAAAACACAGAGGGGTGCCTGCGTGGCTCAGTCGGTTAAGCGCTCAACACTTGACTTTGGCTCAGGTCGTGATCCCAGGGTCATGAGATTGAGTCCTGCATCGGGCCCTGCGCTGAGTGTGGAGCCTGCTGAAGATTCTCTCTGTTCCTCTCCCTCTGCCCCTCCCCCAATTGTACCCACATGTGCACTCTCTCTTTCTTTTTTTTTTTTTAATGTTTATTTATTTTTGAGACAGAGAGAGACAGAGCATGAACAGGGGAGGGTTAGAGAGAGAGGGAGACACAGAATCGGAAGCAGGCTCCAGGCTCTGAGCTGTCAGCCCAGAGCCCGACGCCGGGTTCGAACTCACGGAGTGTGAGATCATGACCTGAGCCGAAGTCAGACGCTTAACCGACTGAGCCACCCGGGTGCCCTTCACTCTCTCTTTCTTTTAAAAAAAATATATAAAGTCTTACGAAACAAGAAAAATTCGAACAGATATCTTTAATGGATATGGACACCAAAGTCCTCAATAAACTAGTAGCAAATCATATCCAACAAGATATGAAAAGAATTCTATACCAGGCCCAAGAGGGATTTATTCCAGGTATGCAAGACTGGTTCAATGTTAGAAAGCCAATTAGTGAAATTTGTCATCTCAACAGGCTAAAGCAGAAAAACGATATGATCACATCAGAAGATGCAGAAAGAGAATCTGACAAAACACATCATTTATTCACGGCGAAAACTTGCAGCAACGTAGAAACAGAGAGAACTATTGCAATTCGGTAACGAGCATTTACCAAAAGTCCGCATCACACATAATCCTTACTGGTAACAAACTAGAGGCCTCCCGCTAAGGTCAGGGACAAGGCAACCACCTCCCCTGTCGCCCCTCCTTTTCAACCTTGTCTGGAAGTCACAGCCAATACAACTAGAAAGAAAAGGGCATAAAACGTAAATAGATTGGAAGGGGAGAAATAAACTATCTTCGTTCCCAGATGACAAGATCATCTATGCAGAAAATCTTATAGAATCAACAAAAAATTCTGGTAACCCAAAAACACTTACGGCAAGATTGCAGGATATATTTTCACATACAAAAGTTGATTACTTTCCTATATACCAGCATTGTATACTTGGGCTTTAAATTAAAAACACGGTATCATTTACATTAGCACCAAAAGAATGAAATAGCTGGGCATAAATCTAACAAACTAGGTACAAGATATACATGATTAAAAGCCACACACCTCTGATAAAGGCACAAAAGGGTATTTAAATACATGGAGAGAGAGTTCATTCTCCTTTTATAGGAAGATCAAAAATTGTTAAGGTGTCATATCTTCCCAACTTGATCTACCGACTCAATGAATCCAAATCAAAACCCCGGCAAGTTATTTTCTGGATATTGACAAACGTATTCCAAAGTCCATAAAAAAACAGAGTAGCCAACATAATATTGAGGGAGAAGAACAAGGCTGGAGGCTTGCCACCACCCATCATCAACACTTACTATAAAATTACAGTCATTAAGGCCATGTGATATTGGCAAAAGAAGAGACAAATAGATCAATGGAACTGAATAGAGAGCCCAGAAATAGAACCATACAAATACAGTCAACTGATCTTTGACAAAGGAGCAAAGGCAGTTCTGCCTTTCAGAAAAATTAACTCAAAAAGGATCACAGACCTAAATGTAACACACAAAGCTCTTTAACAGAGGAGAAAAATCTAGGTCACCCAGGGCCGGGCAATGACTTCTTTAGACACAATACTAAAAGCACAATTCTCGAATGAAAAAAATTGATAACTTGGATTTCACTAAATTAAAAACTTCCGGGAAACCACAGACTGGTGGGAATGCAAAATGGTACAGCCATTTTGACGTGTGTTGTTTTTTTTTTTTTTAATTTTTTTATTTTTGAGACAGAGAGAGACAGAGCATGAACGGGGGAGGGTCAGAGAAAGAGGGAGACCACAGAATCCGGAACAGGTTCCAGGCTCTGAGCTGTCAGCGCAGAGCCCGACGTGGGGCTCGAACTCACGGACCGTGAGATCATGACCTGAGCCGAAGCCGGACGCTTAATCGACTGAGCCACCCAGGTGCCCCGAAATGGTACAGCCACTTTGGAAGACAGTTTGTCAGTTTCTTACAAAATTAAACATATTCCAATTATACGATCCACCAATCACACTCCTCTGTATGTACCTTCCGTAGATGAATGGATAAACCAATGTGTTATATTCAGACAACAGAATCCTTTTCCACAATTAAAAAAAAAAAAGAGCTATCAAGTGAGAAAAAAAAAAGACAGAGGAACCCTAAAAGCATATTGCTAAGTGTAAGAAGCCTGTCTGAAAAGGCTACATATTGTATTCTTCCAGCCATATGGCATTGCAGAAAAAAGCAAAACTATGAAGACAGTAAAAAGATCAGTGGTTTCCAGGGGCTAAGAGCAAGGGAAGGAGGGATGAACAGATAGATTGCAAGAATTTTTAGGACAGTCAAACTACTCTGGGGGCGCCTGGCTGGCTCGGTGGGTTAAGCGTCCGAGTCTTGGTGGTCAGCTCAGGTCATGATCTCACGGTCCATGGGCTCGAGCCAGAAGTCGGGCTTTTCACTGGCAGCCTAGAGCCTGGTTGGGATTCTCTCTCTCTCCCTCTGCCTTTTCCCTGCTCTCTCGCTCTCTCTCTCACTCTCTCTCTCTCTCTCTTTCAAAATAAATAAATAAACTTTTTTTTTTAAAAAAAAGGAACTACCCTGTATGAGACTGCAATGGTGAATACATGACGTTATACATTTGTCAAAACCCATAGAATGTACAACACAAAGAGTGAACCCTGATGTAAATTTCAATTAACAATAGTGTTTCAGTATTGACTCATCAGTTGTAACAAACGTACCACTAATACAACACGTTAGTAACAGAGAAAAGGGGACGAGGGTGTTGCATGGCTGAAGTGAGTATATGGGAACTCTGTCCATTCTGCTCAATATTTCTATAAACCCAAAACTGCTCAAAAAATAAAATTCTTTTTTTTTTTAACGTTTATTTATTTTTGAGACAGAGAGAGACAGAGCATGAACGGGGGAGGGTCAGAGAGAGAGGGAGACACAGAATCTGAAACAGGCTCCAGGCTCTGAGCCGTCAGCACAGAGCCCGACGCGGGGCTCGAACTCACGAACCGTGAGATCATGACCTGAGCCGAGGTCGGCCGCTCAACCGACCGAGCCACCCAGGCGCCCCAAAATAAAATTCTTAAATTCAAATAATAGTGGCAGAGAGTTGGAGATTTATATCAAAGTGCTGATTCATGAAGGTTTCAGAGGCTTGAACAAAGTGAATTAGTGGGGGCTTAGGCTCGGGTCTTGAGATGGTAGGGTGACCACCCAAGGGTACGGGATTCCTTTCTGGGGCGATGAAAATGTCCTGAAATTAACGGTGGGGTTGGTTGCAAACTCTGTGAATGTGCCAGAAACTACCGAATTGTGCACTGTAAGTGGTACACTGGGCGATATGTGAATTATACCTCAATACAGCTGGTAAAATAAATTGAGAAAGTCCTAGATCTATGTTACAAAGTTCAACGAACAGCATTTAATAGTTTGCCTCTTGCCAGAGTGCACGTTCTAAGGTCTTAACATCTGCCTTCTTACCAGAAAGTCAATAATGTTTAAAAGTATAAAACTCCAGAGTGAACATCAATGTTTTACAGATTTCGGTGAAGGTTTCGAGAATCACAGGTGTAAGAGGCAAGAGCCCTTAAAACATTTTCCTTGGGGCGCCTGGGTGGCTCCGCCGGTTGAGCGTCCGACTTCAGCTCAGGTCACGATCTCGCGGTCTGTGAGTTCGAGCCCCGCGTCGGGCTCTGGGCTGATGGCTCAGAGCCTGGAGCCTGCTTCCGATTCTGTGTCTCCCTCTCTCTCTGCCCCTGCCCCATTCATGCTCTGTCTCTCTCTGTCTCAAAAATAAATAAAACGTTAAAAAAAAAAATTAAAAAAAAACCAAAAACATTTTCCTTCCTCTCCTTCCCTTTCCTTCCCCGGACTGTTGGAACCAGATTTTCAAATGTCATGACGTGGAAACTGTTTACAATGTTAATTTGGGGTGACGTTTTGAGCATTTGTTTTTGGAGAGAAACAATTACTGTATCCCCGCCCCCAACCCCCCACTCGGGCAGAGAGCACATCCTCCTTCATCAGACTACCAGCTCAGCCCAGGGCCCCCCTTCAAAGAAGGGAGTACAAAAGATAGAGCCAGCACAAGCATCCATTGTTGCCATCAGCTCAGTAACAGCGGTGGCTTTGTCATCAGAAGTAATGGGAAGAATGAAAAAGGAGATGATCGTTCAGATTACAGGGATTCACAAAGTAAGCTTTGTCTTACTGTGGAGGGCTTGCCGAGAAGAGAGATTAGATGTTAGAAAGAAGAAACGTGAGAGCAAGAGAGAGAGGAAGAAGGTTTGGAAAATGAATTCTGCCAATTACTTTATGCGGTTGTTTAATTTTGGGGTGTGTATCTGACAATTTGCACAGAACTGCATTCTCTTACGTGACTGAAATTGAATGAGTGTGATTCCTTTAGACGGAGGCTATCTTATAAAAGATTCTCAGAGCTAAAACTGATAATATGATTACGTGCTGGTTATTTTTAAATATCATGTGGGAATCTAACTTTTTCTCGTATCTATTCCTAGTTTATTATTTTTTAATTTATTTGAATCCAAGTTAGTTAACATATAGTGAAACAATGGTCTCAGGAATGGAACTTAGTGATTCCTCACTTACATACAGCACCTGCTGCTCATCCAGACAAGAGCCCTCCTTAATGCCCATCCCCCATGTAGCCCCTCCCCCCTTCCCCCTCCCCTCCAGCAACCCCCAGTTTGTTCTCTGCATTGAAGAGTCTCTTATGGTTTGTCTCCCTCTCTGTTTTTATCTTATTTTTCCTTCCCGTCCCCTGTGTTCATCTGTTGTGTTTGTTAAGTTCCACATAGGACTGAAATCGTATGATATTTGCCTTTCTCTGACTTATTTCGCTTCGCATAATACATTCTAGTTCCATCCGTATCACTGCAAATGCAAGATTTCATTCTTTTTGGTGACTGAGTAATATTCCATTTTACACACACACACACACACACACACACACACACACACACACATACATATATACATGTATCTTCTTTATCCATTCATCAGTCGATGGACATTTGGGCTCTTTCCATAGTATGGCTATTGTTGATAGCGCTGCTATAAACATTAGGGTACATTGTGTCCCTTCGAACTAGCATTTTTGTATCCTTTTGATAAATACCTAGTAGTGCAATTGCTGGGTCATAGGGTAACTCTATTTTTAATTTTTCTTAATTTTTTAAAACATTTATTCATTTTTGAGAGACAGAGAAACAAAGCGTGAGTGCAGGGGGGGGGGCAGAGAGAGAGGGAGACACAGAATCCGAAGCAGGCTCCAGGCTCCGAGCTGTCAGCACAGAGCCCGACGGGGGGCTCGAACCCACAGACCGCGAGATCATGACCTGAGCTGAAGTCGGACGCTCAACCGACTGAGCCACCCAGGCGCCCCATCTATTTTTAATTTTTTGAGGAACCTCCATACTGTTCTCCAGGGTGGCTGCACCAGTTTGCATTCCCACCAGCAGTGCAAAAGGGTTCCCCTTTCTCCGCATCCTCACCAACGCCTGTTGTTTCCTGAGTTCTTAATTTTAACCTGGGAATCTAACGTAATAGGGATGTTTAGACAGCTGGTATTTCGAGGTGATTCATATGCTTTTCTACCATAGTTTCCAGCCCAAGCTCACTCTCATCTCACCAAATGAAGATCGCATGTCGGTGTACTTTTCAGCCTTATGGGACACTCCCACCCTCGTGTTGGGGATTAAATCTTAGATCCTGGGGGACCGGATCTAAACTTGAGGAGTCCCATATAGATGGTTTGAGGGCATCGGTCAATTACCTGTTTGAATTTAAGAGACTAAAAGGGACAGTGGTGGTAATGTCACAAGGAGAGGACGTCCATTTGTGACACCTCTCCCATGTACATTCTGCAGGTATGACTTCACTGTAACTTTATGACGAGGGCATTTAACCACCTGACAATAAAAACCTGTGCCGTTATAAATTCTAGACATAGTCTCCAAATGTATTACTCCAGAAACATTTGGATAAGCAATTGAATTTCAAAGGCACCTTTCTTAAAGCTTTCTTATTACATATGCATATAGATCAATTATTTAAGTTCTGGAAGGGTTGGAGAAATTTCTGCATATAGGCGCCTACTTTATTATTATTATTTTTGTGTGTGTGGACATGTTAGAAGAAACACTGCAGGCTAAAACTGACAGTGCTTGTGCATGGAAAGTCTGAATGGGGCAAAATACAGTGTTTTATATCTTATAATCTATAAAAATTGCAAGGACGTAACTGGAACGTTACCTCAATGCTAACTCAATGATGTTTGTAGCACATTGACCATTACCTATTAGCATATATTTTAAGAACGCTGACTCACATAGGAGGTATCTCCAGGCAAAAGATGTGTACGTAATGTTTCAGAGAATAGAATAGAAGTATTTTCATAATATATGTATAGATGTAAATGTACTTGTTAGCCAAAATCCATTTCTGAACCTTTATTTTAGTCATCAGACTCAGTAAAAAGATATGTCCATGTAAAGTCAATAAGGCTCAACTCTTAACATGTATGCGTATCTGTGTAGAAGAAATACAGGTGAAATAAACCATATTCAATTATTTAAATTTGTGTTTCATCCCATAAATTGGACTGCACTGCATTATGTAATATTCCGTAAGTACTAAGTTAATACCGAAGATTGGGCAATTTTTTTTTTATCTAGATGATACGACTGGCCAGAAGGAATGACCTGAATTATTACAAACATTGCAAAAAAAGAAAGATTATTTATAAAGCCTTTTTCATCTGAAGCGTAGATCTTATGATCTGGATAGAACTTTATTTAACATGTATATGGTTTCCTGATTTCCTCTGAAAAAACAGATATGAAATTCCTCAAAGGAAGAGAAAAGGGGAAAAAAAAGGAAAGAGCAAAAACAAGAAGCAAATTTATTCAGTTTACGTTAGTCCTCGTTTTCCGAGATCTTACTTAATTTGAAATCAATTTGAAATCTGTCGTAATATGTACCTCTTAATTAGGCGGAAGCAATTAGACAAATAATGTTTCAAGCACAGGTATGCCCAGCCACTCTGGTAATTCTATTTAAAGATGCATTAAGACAATAGGCTGTGATTCCTGAATAGAATTTAATGCAAGGAGTTCTGGCTAACAAAAAGGTCACTTCTCAAAGCCTGTGACTGATATTATACACATGAATTTAAAACGTGGCATAATATCTTTGGATCTAATTTTGCATCAATGTTTGCAAGCCTAATATTGCAACTGTTAGACCCAGAAAAATATAATGGGAGGAAATAAATCTATCTTCAAGTGGAATTTTTAAAAATTTTAGTTACAAAAAAAAAGTACAGGCATGTAGTTTAGAAAGTCAAATGGCGCTAAGAGGTTCACTCTGACAATTATCTTTGACACCAGGTGTGCGACTTTGGAGTCATTTAACCTCGCGGCGTGTCGGTTCCTCATCTGTAAACTGGGGATAATAATGTGTCAATATTATGTCCCTATGAGTATAAAGATGCTGTGAGTATCCAAGGAGCTGGTAGGGAAGAGACTAAGGACTAAAATAAAATAAAGTGACCTTCTTGATTTCTCTAAATAGGCTCCATCCTTCTTGGAACAGACTTTGAGTTCCTACTCTCAATTAAATGTAGTCTGTTTGGAGGGAAGCATATGATCCATGTTCACATTTAGTTGCAGTTAAAATTTCAAAATTTGGAACGCGTCCGCGTGCTGTCTTTTTCTCATCCTCCTTCAAAGAATATGGAATTCTTGTTTCCCCGAGGGTTTGACAGAAAACCCTCAGAACATCTTCGGTATCTGAATCGTAAGCATCTTTCAGAACGGAGTCTGAATTTACAACTGGGTTAGGCTTGTATCTTTCTGTCCCAGGACGTAGTTCTGAGAACTGCTTCCGTTTCGTGGCTTCTCATAAACCTGTGTTCCTCTAGAATTTATAAAGATATGGAAATATACCTTGTGGCCTAACTATTCCACACTCTAGGCCCAGGAGGTGGTCCCTCTTGCTGGGAGGAGTGTATGGATTCATCTTTGCCCCAGAGTCTCACTGGCTCAGCTCATGGGGGCTCCGGGATCCTACTCACATGTCCTGACTTTCTCTGCAGCAGGTAGCACGGTGCCTCTCCTTAGGAGAACACGTCTGGGGAAATTCGTCAGAGCCAGGCCGGTGGGTGGGTACCGAACAGTCCAAAAAGAACAGGCACGGCCTCCCAAAATTCATACGCATTCTTATACACAGAATTAGAGACACTTCAAATGTTGGGGGTTAACAGCGTAGTTATCTTCTGAACGGTAAAGAGTGCCGCACTGACTTACCAAAAGCAGGAAGCCTCCAGTCTCTGCTTCCTGTCCCAGGGCTAGGGTCGCTGGGCCCCAGCCAGTTCTCTCCTCCAAGATGGTCACGGGCACAGCTCCCTCCTCTGAAACCCACAGAGTAACAGTGAATGTAACCATCCATAAAGACTACATGAACGTTTCACAAAGCAAGGGGAGGGGGAAGGGAAGTTAGCTCCAGAGCGTGGAAGGAAATTCAGTGTCAGCATGTACTTCTGCAACAGTCCTGGCATTGTGACGCCCTTCGGCCACTCTCTGCTCTCTGCACGCTTTGCTTTGCTCTCAGGCAGCACTCAGCTCGTTGGCTTCTTTCCCTGCTATCCTGACCCAGACTTCCATTTCAGAGGAATCTGAGACCTTAATATTAACCAGATGTAGAATGTAGGGAGGCAAGACACAGGATCCCTTGATAATCGGGATGGATTCCTCCTGCCCATCCCATAACCCTTCCCCCCCCAACTCACCCAGTGATTTGCAGTGACTGATACCCCAGGAGGCAGTCGGGGCTTCAATGCAGGGGGAGCACTGTTGCGTTTGGGGGTGGAAGCAAGCAGCCCTCACCCCGGGGGTCCGACAGTTTCTAAATCCAGGGTCCCCAACTCGGGGGCAGGAAGAAAAGGGTTTGTGAGCAGATCATTAAATGGTTCATAAGTGAAAGCGGTCGCTAGTTCGAGTGCTAACCTGCTCCTGTAAAACAATACGCCAGGGAATCGGTCAGGATGCAACCAGGGCACCGACAGACAGCCGGACGGGCCACTGCCCCCCGCACTCGGGAGAACAGCGGCCTTCACCACGATGAAGTCCAGCCGCTCCTTTGTCTTTGCCCCACTTGGTCCCGATCGTGTCTCGAGTTGGAGGATGGCATCGGCCGAGTCCGAGGCTTATGCCTCCTAGCTGGTGGCCGTCAGCAGCTCCCAGAAGGGGACTCTGCCTCCTTCATCCACGATCGGCATGAAGTCAAGCCTCCAGAATGTAACAGCCGATCCCGCAGTTGACACGTCCGTTCCTTGCTCCCCAGCGGCTCCCAGAAGCAAGCCGGGACCCCCTGAGAGCTTCCGGTCATGCGCCGTCGACGTTCTTTTCAGTGGCCGGAAGTGGGCCCCACGGGGCTCACGTGGTTCATTCCCCGCAGCACCGGCCTGATGATCGCGCGTCGAGGACGCGTGCATGCCACGCTCTCTGGTTATCCGGGGCCTGTTGCAAAAGCGGAATCGTTACAGGGGCCTCGTCTCTGACGCTCTGCATAGAAAAAGCAGGTGGAGGCAGCGCTGTGCGTTTTCCCCGCCAGCGGTCCAGGGGTGGGGCGTGTGCTCACGGAGAAGCGCTTTGCTGGGCGGCCACGGGTAGGGATTTTAGGGACAGCATCCAAAGTAGGAATAGTAATCCTCCCCCAGAGGAGGTCTGGCGGGGTTTTCTTGTTTTCTTCTTCAGCTGCTTTTGAAGTCATTTACTCTCCCCCTCGAGAACCGCTGGGATAGAATCCTCACGCATGTAAGCTGAACGGGCTCCTGGCCAAGCCGGTAATGACACAGATGACAGATGAGGGAGTAGCCTCGGGGACCAGCTGCCCCGGCGGGGGGCTCGTCCCAGACCTGGTCCCCAGGCCCGGTCGCAGGCCCACGCTCATCGAGTGCCCGCCACTTGGCCAACGTCGCATTGGGTTTTACAGGGAGATAGTGGCCACGTTTCCCACCCTCTTGCAGGAGGTATTGCCTTAATTTTGATAGTGAGAATGCATTAAAACAACCTTTTTTAAAAATTGATTTATTTTGAGAGAGACAGAGACAGCACCCTGGGGGTAGGGAGGGGAGAGAGAGAGAGAGAGAGAAAGGGGGGGAGAGAATCCCAAGCAGGCTCTGCACTGTCAGACTGGAGCCCAGCGTGGGGCTCGAACTCATGAATCCATGAGATCACGACCTGAGCCGAATCCAAGAGCTGGAGACACTTAACTGTCTGAGCCACCCAGGTGTCCCTACCAGAACCCTTTTCAAGGAAATCTTTCCCCATGTAAATATGAACGTGTGAATGGTTTTGGTCTGGTACACTCGATAACATACAACTAAGAGGATAAAGGAGTACAATCAAATTAGAAGAGAAAAAAACAACCACTCTCTCCTTCCTCGGTAAAATTGTGTCTCAGAATAACCGGGCTTACGAAAGCTCGAAATACAAAGGCCTCTGATGAAAAAAAATATGTGATTGGGAGAGCTCCAATTAGACACTTTCTAAAATATTTCTCTTTCTTCTGACTAGAGTATTTTAAGCTGCAGAGAAGCTCGTTAGCTGGAATGGGACTCATTGAGGACTGATCCTTCAGAGACAGTGCGGAGCCAGCCTGCCATCAGGCACGTGTGCGGGGGACGCATGCAAGGTAGGCTCTCTGTGCCCCAACGTCTGGCAGAAACCTCACACCCAGGCGTGAAGGCAGTGGGTGAGGACAGAGGGCGCCAAGCGGGGAAGGACAGAGGATGGCTCTCAGGGAAGATCGCGGGTCCGGGGCCAAATAGTCTTGGACTTGGCCAGTCCCCAGTTCCGGGCGATCTCGGAAATGTCACCAGATCTCTTCAGAGTGTCCCAGAAAATGTCTCTGCGCGAAGGCTAAATTCTCCGCCAGCTCCACAACTCTGTGTTCGTCATTGAATTCGTTTGCTGCAATTTACTGTGTAAACCTTTATGGTCCTCTTTAAATTTCAGGAGCATTGGACTTGTCACTGATCGGGACATCAGAGCTCTACAAAATTGCTTAAATTAATGAAAAATTCCATACAGCCCAATGCCGCGTGCCTTAAGAGACTGCCTTCCTGTCCTGACGTTACTCTTTGATTACTAGATTTATCTGCACATGGTTAACCTATCTCAAAAGTGAGCAAATATTATTCAGCAGAGGAATATTTCTAATACAGTGTGTCAAAAGTTACATTAAATTCTCCCTGAAATATAGTCCCCTTACAAAAACTGTGCTTCTTTTATTATATTACCAGTGATAAACTGACTGCCTCAAAGTTGAAATTCTCTTGAACAGGTGAGCGCTCTCAAAAAACACTTTTACATAGAATTTTTCTTATTGTAGCACATCGATTTCTTTTTTTGAGAGAGGGAGAGCACACACACGAGTGGGAGAGGGGCAGAGGGAGAGAGAGAGAGAGAGAGAGAATCTCAAGCAGGCCCAACACAGGACTCGATCCCACGATCCTGGGATCGTGACCTGAGCCGAAAGCAAGAATTGGTCTCTCAACCGACAGAGCCACCCAGGTGCCCCATGCATTGCTTTCTTAATTGTTTTGTTTGGAAATAATTAGAGATTGGCAGAAAGTTGCGAAAATGAAGCAAAAACAGCTCCATATAATCTTCATCCAGTTTCCCCGAGTGGTTGCATCTCACGTAACATCGGCACACTATCAAAACTAGGAAACTGACGTTGGTACGATGTACCTGTGTCATTTTATTGCAGGTGTAGCCACCACCACAATCTGGACACATAACTGCTCCGTCACCACAAAGATCTCCCTTTTGCAGCCACGCATGCCCTCCTCCCCACCCCAGCCCCATCCACCATCCCTACAACCCAGCAGTCATCTACCTGTCTCCTTTTTTGTCATTCTGTCATTTCAAGAACGCTGTATAAATGGACTCCTACAAGATGTGCCTTTCAAAAGCCAACTCAAAAATTAGCTTTCATCATTCGGCCTAAGGTCTTTGAGATCCAGCCAAGTACCTGCACATATCAACAGTCGATCATTTGATTGTGGAATAGTGATCTGGCGTATTCGTATGCTATGGTTTAACCGTTCACTTATTCTGGACTATTTGGTTGATTCCAGTTTATGGTTATTACAGATAAAGACGCTATAAACAATCATGAGCACATATCTGCATGGACTTAAGTTTTAATAGCACTTGGATAAATGCCTAGGAGTGCAATCACCAGAATAAACCCCATTTGGACACGGTGTATGATTCCTTTTATATAGTGTCAAATTCTGTTTGCTAATGTTTTGTTAAGGACTTTTACACCTATGTTTATGAGGGCCGTTGATCTGCAGTTTTCCTCTTTTGTACAATCTGGTTTTTTTAAGTTTTTTATTCAAATTCCAATTAGTTAACATAAAGTGTACTATTAGTTTCAAGGGCACACTGTAGCGATTCAACACTTCCGTACATCACCCTGTGCTCATCACAGGTGGACTCCTTAATCTCCATCGTGTATTTCACCCATCCCCCCACCCTCCTCCCCTCTGGTGACCATCAGTTCGTTCTCTACAGTTAAGAGTCTGCATACAGCCTGGTTTTTATATCAAGGTACTACTAGCCTTATGATATGAACCGGGAACCATTCTCTTTGTCGACTTTCTGGAAGGGATTGTGGAGATTGATGCTAATTCTTCTATGAACATCTGGTAGAATTCTCCGGTAAAAACATCTGGGCCTGGAAATTTTGCTGTTGGAAGTTTTTTCGGTTATGAATTAAATATCCTTAATACAGGTTTAGGGCTATTCAAGTGAGGCAGTCCATGTTGGGTGAGTTGTGGTAATGTCTGGTTTATGGGGACGGGGGAGTATTGTAGCACTGATCTATTTTCTCTAAATTATCAGATGTATGTGGGTGGAACTGTTCAAAGTATTCTCCTAGTATCATTTTCACATCTTCGGGGTCTGTAGTGATAGCCCGTATCCCAGGTATTGGTAACTTGCTTTTTTGTCTATGTCAGTTAGTAGAGGATTGTCAATTATAGTGATCTTTTCAGAGAATCAGCTTGTTTTCGTTGCTATTCTCTATTTTCCTTTTCTATTTTATTCATTTCTGTTCTTATGATTCCCTTCCTTCCGCTTGCCTTGACTTTATTTTGCAACTATTCTTTTAGTTTCTTGATACGATAGCTTAGATTTTTTGAAGCTTTTTTTCTTTTCTAATTATACGCATTTAATAAAATAAATTTCCTTCTCAACAAAGGCTTTGCCTGTTCCACAAAGTTTGATATGTTATATTTTTATTTTTATACAATTTAATGTATTTTATTATTTCCCTTGAAATTTCTTGAAATTAGAGGTGTATTGTTTATTTTCTAAGTGGAAATGTTCCTATTATCTTTATTTTACAGTTTTATTTTATTACAGTTTATTTTACAGTTTAATGCATTTTATTATTTCCCTTGAAATTCCCTTGAAATTAGAGGTGTATTGTTTATTTCCTAAGTGGAAATTTGCCTATTATCTTTATTTTATATTTCTGGTTTGATTCCATTTTGGATGAAGGACACATTGTACATGATTTAAATTCTTTTAAATTTGTTGAGATTAATTTCATTGCTTAGGATATGGTCTTTTCTGGTTTACATTCTGACAAGAATGTGTTTTCTGCTATTGGCAGGTGGAGTGTTGTATAAATATCAATAAAATCCCATTGATTCATGGTGTTGTTGAGTTAGTCCATATTCTTGCTAATTTTCTGTCTAGTTTTTCTATCAATTAATTGTTGAAAGAGGAATGTTGAAATCTCCCAACTGTAACTGTTGATTTGTATATTTCTCCTTTCAGTTCCATCAGTTTTTGCCTTACATATTTCATGGCTCTGTTGTTTGGTGCATATATATTTAGGATTGTTACATCTTTTTGGTAGAGTTGACCCTTTTATCTTTACATAATGTCCATCTCTGTTGAAGGTTTGAATAGAACAAGAGATAGAGGAGGGAGAAATTTATCCTTTTTTTCCCTGTCTCATTGCTTAAGCTGGAACATCTCATTTCATTTTCTCCTGCTCTTGGACTAGGATTTATACCATCATCTCCCCTGGTTCCGAGGCCTTTGGACTTGGACTGAATTACATCAGCAGCTTTCCTGGGTCTCCAGCTTGCAGAAAACAGACTGTGGAACTTCATAGCCTCCAGAGTCATGTGAGCCAATTCCACATAATAAATTTCCATATGTGTGTAGAGATAGATATATAGATATAGATTAGATATAGATATAGATATAGATATAGATATCGCTCTATCGGTATTGACCGTGGTTCCAGAGAAACAGAATTAAAAAGATAGGTTTTCTGAATTGTTTCTAGATTTCCTGGAATTGGTTCTCTAATCTGATGATATTTTAAGATGTGAATGAATCTGTTTCAGTAGTAAAGAGAGCACTGATAGTCCATTGTGTGAAATATTTATAGAAACATGAAAAATATCTGCATTGGATGCTTCTAACATTATAAAGAGGCTAAGTGACTCTCTATATAACACTTTTGAACATTGGTGGAAAACTAACGTATATGATTTTGGCTGATTGCTCCTAAGGTCATTGGACAAGATGCTGAAAGAAAGGCATGGGCTTAGGGATTCGAATTCCCAGTTCAAATGCCACATAAATGACCTAAGAGTGTCTATGTGCGTCCTAAAGGAGACCATCACCTCCTGTTGCTACAGGGCTGGCACACACGCACAGAACCTTATCATGCACCTGGTTGGATTACAATGCAAGTTGAACTCCCAGCCTTGAAGGGGGTCTCCTGTTAAAATGAGGCCATTGATTGGGAAAGGGTACGATCCTGTAAGTTGGTACAGGCACTGTGGGAAGATCCTGATGAAGCTGGGGACATTAGACCTTCTTGTGGTGAGACTCCTTTATCAGCATTATTGTCCTCCTCACTTCTGGCAGAGATGGCCTCTGCAATATGACTTATAAGGAGGTGTGCTACACTCTAGAATAACTACTTTGGCTTTATAATTTATACCCACAAAATTTATACAGTTTTATAATTTATACAGGAGGAACGTGTGTGGGAATGGATAGTAAGGATGTGAGATAATGGAAGAAAGAACTCATTATAAGTCTGGATCTGAACTTAAACAGATCTGCATTTGAAACATTTTTAAAAATTTTTTAACGTTTATTCATTTTTGAGAGAGAGAGACACAGCATGAGCGGGGCAGGGGCAGAGACAGAGGGAGACCCGGACTCCGAAGCAGGCTCCAGGCTCTGAGCTGTCGGCACAGAGCCCGACGCGGGGCTCGAACTCACAAACCGTGATCACGACCTGAGCCAAAGTGGGACGCTTAACTTCCTGAGCCCCACAAGCGTCCAGAGCTTCTGCATTTAATGTCACAGCTCAGAGAATTAGAAGGGGCTCTAAATGGTTAGTTGGTTGACCAAAACGTGGACCAAAATGGGGCCCACGCTGATTGGCTCTACAGCCTACTAAATTGTTTTTAAGTTTATTTATTTTGAGGGGGGCGGGGCAGAGAAGAGGGGGAGAGAGAGAACCTCAAGCAGGCTTCGCGCTCTTTCACGCGGAGCCTGATGCAGGGCTCAACCTCACGAACCTTGAGATGGTGACCTGAGCCGAATTCAAGAGCCGACACCTAACCAACTGAGCCACGTGGGCGCCCCACGCCTACCAAATTCTTACGTGATCTGTATAAGCAGAAAATTTTGGGTCAGGTGAACAAAAGCCTACATTAAACCATAAAATAGGAAGTCACGGCTCCTCGATCGAGACATGACATGAGCCAGAAGCTCTCGAATGAAGGGAGGGCTGGGTGTCCGGCATACTACTGAAAGTCCGCACTGTTATTCCTCGTCCCAGCTTTCCCCTAAGAGACCCATCGCCTTGTACCAGAGTGACCGTGACTTGGGGAAAAGGAAGGATCTGATCAGAGCTTTAAAGGACTTCTGGACACCGGCTCTGAAGTGATGCTGTTTCCAAGAGACCCAAAACATCACGGTGGCCCAAAAGTCAGAATGAAGTCTTACGGGGGTCAGGTGATCAATGGAGTTTTAGCTCAATTCCGTCTCACAGTGGGCCTGCTGGGTCCCCAGACAAATCCTGTGGCTATTCTCCCGCTTCTGGGATGTATGTTTGGAACGGACCTAACTTAGCTGCTAGCAGAACCCCTACATATTTGCTCCCTGACCTGTAGCGTCAGGACTACTGATGTGGGAAAAGCCAAGTGGGAGCCACAAGAGCCCCTGCCTCTCCGTAGGAAAATAGAAAAACAAGAGAAGGACCACATTCCCGGAGGGACTGCAGAGGTCAGCGCACCCATCAAGGACCTGAGAGAAGCAGCAGTGATTTCTGCCACACGCTGTCTGGCTCCCAGAATGGCAGTGGATGATTACACGCTTAACCAGACAGTGACTCCAGGACATGGCTTCATCGCTTGAGCAATTTAACACATCCTCTGAAACCTCACGTTCGGCTACTGATCTGGCAGGTGGATTTTTCCCCTACTTGTCTACCAGGCCGACAGCAGACGCACTTTGTTTTCAGCTGGCAAGGCCCTCGATAGGTCTTCACGGCCCTACCTCGGGGGCGTATCAACTCTCCAGCCTGATTTCGTTCTCAGGGGCCTTGATTGATTGCCTTTCCCTTCCGCAAGATATCACACTAGTCCATTATGTTGATGACATTATGTTGCCTGAACCTAGTGAGAAAGAAGTGGTCACTGCTCTAGACTCATTGGTGGGACGTTTGTGTGTCAGAGGGCGGGAAGCAAATCAGACAATAGGCAGAGGCCTTCTGCCTCAGTGAGATTTCTAGGGGTGTGGGGCATGATGAGAGGTCCCTTTGAAGATGAAGGATAAGTTGGGGGCGCCTGGGTGGCTCGGTCAGTTGAGCGTCTGACTTCGGCTCAGGTCATGATCTCACCGTTCGTGGGTTCGAGCCCCGCGTCAGGCTCTGTGCCGACAGCTCAGAGCCTGGAGCCTGCTTTGGATTCTGTGTCTCCCTCTCTCTCTGCTCCTCCTCCACTTGTGCTCTGTCTCTCAAAAATAATAAACTTAAAAAAATATTTTAAAAAAGATGAAGGATGAGTTGTTGCACCTGACTCCTCCTAAAACCACGAACGGGGCGTGATGGGTAGTGGCCGTCTTTGGATTTTGGAGGCTACGTGTTCCTCATTTGAGTATGTTACTCCAGCCTTTTTGCCAAGTGACCCAAAAAGCTGCTCGCGTTGAGTGAGACCCAGAACAAGAGAAGGTCCAGGCTGCCGTACAAGCTGCTCTGGGCCATATGAGGCACCATTTGGGCCACGCGGTGCTTAAAGTGCCAATGGCAGATAGGATTGCTGTTTGGAGCCTTTTACAGGCCCTTATAGGGAGATCAAAGAACAGGCCCAAGGATTTTGGAGCAAGGCCCTTCTATCTTCCATAGGTAACTACTCTCCTTTTGATAAACAGCTCTTAGCCTGCTATTGGGCCAAGAGACTGAACACTTAACCATGACCACTAAGTGACCATGTGACCCAAGCTGTCCATCATACGCGGAGTGCTCTCTTACCCACAAAGCCATGAAATTGGGCTTCCACAGCAGCACGCCATCATCAAATGGGAGTGGTGTATACATGATCAGTACAGGGCAGGTCCCGAAGCACAAATAAGTTACGTGAAGACGTGACCCAAATACCCATGGTCCCCACTCTCGCTACACTGCCTTTCCTCTCTCAGCATTGCACACGTGGCCTCTTGAGGAGTTTTCTACAATCAGCTGGCAAAGAAAGAGAAGACCCAATTCTGGTTTACAGATGGTTCTGCATAATATATAGGCCCCACCAAAGAGTGGACTACCGCAGCACTACAGACCTTCTCTGGGACATCCCTGCAGGACTGCGGTGAAGAGAAATCCCCGCAGTGGGCAGAGCTTCAGACAGTTCACCTGGTTGAAAGACACACTCTCGCAGGGAGAAATAGGCAGACAAGTGATTTTATACAGAGACATGGGCTGTGACCAATGGTTTGGCAGGATGGTCGGGACTTGACTGGAAAATGGATCATAAGGTAATTCGAGGAACAGGTATATGAATAGACTTCTCTGTGTGGACGGAAAATGTGAGAATATTCGTATTCCATGTGAATCCTCACCCAAGGATAACCTCAGCACAGGAGGATTTTAATAATCAAGTACATAGGATGACTCGTTCTGTGGCTACCGGTCAGCCTCTTTCCCCAGCCACACTTGTCATTGTCCAATGAGCTTATCAACTCATGGTGGCATCATGGAGGTGACGCATGGGTTCGGCAACATGAACTTCCATTCACCAAGGCCAACCTGGCCATACTCACCACCGAGTGCCCGATCTGCCAACAGCAGAGTCCAACACTGTCTCCAATATGGCCCATTCCCCAGGGTGATAAGCCAGCTACTTGGTGGCAGATTGATGACATTGGATAGCTTCCATTATGTAGGGGTCTACATTTTGTGCTCACTGAAATAGACACTTGCTGCATGCAACACTTCTGCCAAAACTATTACCTCCGGACTTACAGAATGCCCTGTCCATTGGCATGGTATTTCATACCGCATTCGTCCTGATTAAGAAACACACATCATAGCAGCGGAAGTGTGGCGATGGGCCCGTGGTTGTGGAATTCATGGTCATACCACGTTCCCCGCCATCCTAAAGCGACTGGCTTGATAGAACAATTAAATGTCCTTTTGAAGACTCAGTTAAGTGCTGGCTGGGTGACAATAACCTTCAGATAAAGCTTGTCCTGGGTAAGGTTCTCCAGAGGGCTGTATGTGATCTGAATCGGTATCTTGTAGTGCTGTTTCTTCCATAGCCAGTGTTCGTCGGCCCAGGAACCAAAGGGTTGAAATGGAAGGAGTACCACTGTTACCCCTGGTGACCCATTAGAACATTTTTGCTTCTTGTTCCTGTGATCTTACGCTCTGTGCCGGTCTGAGATCCAAAAGGGTGAATGCTTCTACCAGGAGACACAAAAATGATGCCATTGAACTGTGGAGTTCAGACTGCCACCCGGCCATCTTGGACTCCTCCTGCCTCTGTATCCACAGGCAGGGAAGGGAGGTAAGGTTCATTGATCCTGACTACCAAGGGGACTGCTTGCAGACTGTCATTCCACAGTGAGGGTGGGAGAGTGTATCTGGAATATACAGGAGATCCCTCAAGGCATCTCTTAGTGAGGCCTAATGGTCTGCAATTAGGTTCAATGGAAAACGTACAACAACTCGATTTAGGCATGACTACCAATGACCCAGACCATTCAGGAATGAAGGCTTGGGTCACCCCACCAGCTAAAGAACCACGGCCAGCTGGGGTGCCTGCAAAAGCTAAGGGAACACAGAATGAGCAGCAGAAGAGATAGTCGTCACAAATACCAGCTACAATCACATGACTAGCTACAAAAATGAGGACTATCATCGCAAGGAGTATTTACTCCTTTTTTTGGCTATGAGTGTGTGTGTGTGTGTGTGTGTGTGTGTGTGTGTGTGTGTGTGGTTTTTTTTCCTCTCTTATTCCCTTATCATGTAACATCAAGATGTATTGATTTTATACCATAGTACATAAGCATTACTGATTTTCCATTATATTACTCAAGGACTTTACCTCCTCTTGTGAGGATGGGGCTAGTGCCTTCTCTGTTGAATGTAAGATTGTTGTGTCATGTTAGAATCAGGTTGAATTATGGCCTTGCTATTGTCTTTCTTAGAGGTTAAGTATTATTTAAGGAGATTCATTTGAGTGTCACGTTGACACAGAGTTTGTTACTTGTGATGGCTAGCTTTATGTGTCAACTTGACTGGCCACGCAGTGCCCAGATTAAGCATCATTTCCAGGTGTCTCTCTGAGGGTGTTCCAGATGAAATGAGTATTGAAGTTGGCGGACTCAGGAAAGTAGATTGCTCTCCCCAGTGTGGGTGGGCATCACCTAACCTGTTGAGGGCCTGCTTAGAATAAGAATAGAATAAGCGCCAGAGGAAGGAAGAATTTTCCCCTTTTCCCCTGCCTCACTGTTGAGCTGGAACATCTCCTCTCATCTTCTCCTGCCCTCAAGACTGGAATCTACACCGCTGGTGTTCCTGGTTCCCAGGTCCTTGGAGTGGGACTGCGTTATACCTCCTGCTTTCTTGAGTCTCCGGCTTGCAGACAGCAGATTGTGGAACTTCTCAGCCTCCATTGTTGTGTGAGTCAACTCCCCATCACTCACACACACACACACACACACACACACACACACACACACACACCCCATGCAAGTTCTCTTTCTTTGGAGAATGCTGACAACATGTATTAGTTCGTAATATCATACAGGATAGTTTCTGCTCCAAAATCCTCATGCTCCAACTGTTCATCCCTCTTTCCTCCCAAACCCCTAACAACCACTGATCTTTTTACTGTCTCTCCAATTCTGCCTTCCAAAATGTCATAGGGTTGGAATTATACAGTATGTAGCCCTTTTAGATCGACTTCTTTCACTTAGGAAGATGTATCCTAAGGTGCTTCCATGTCTTTTCATGGCTGGATAGTTCATTTCTTTTGATCACTAAATAATATTCCATTACATGAGTATAGAATGGTTTATTTACCCATCCCCTGGAGAAGGACATCCTGGTTCCTTCCAATTTGGGGAATTTCTGAATAGAAGCTCTGCAAACATTCATGTATAGGTTTTTGTAAGTATATAAGTTTTCGACTCATTTGAGTATATGCCAAGAAGTTTGATGGGCAGATTGCATGTTAAGTGTATATTATTTTTTTTAGAAACTGCCAGAGTGTCTTCCAAAGTGGCTGTACCATTTTGCATTCCCACCAGCAGTAATTAGAGTTCCTGGGGCTCCACATCCTCACCAACATTTGATGTTGTCAGTGTTCTGGATTTTGGCCGTCTTTAATAGGTACATTTTTGTGGGACTTTATCGTTGTTTAAATTTGTAATTCCCTAATGATGTATGACATTGAACATCTTTGCATATGCTTATCTGACATGTTCATAGCTTCTTTGTTGAGGCATTTATTAAGGGTTTTTTTGTTTATTAAGATTTTTAAATGAGACTCTTCCATTTTTTTTAGGTTGAGCCTTAAGAGTTCTTTGTATATTTTTATATGAGTCTTTTATTAGATTTGTGCTTTACAAATATTTTCTCCCTTATCTGTGGCCTGTCTTCTCATCCCCTTGGTATTCATTTCTTTTCTAAGTTTCTAAAATTTTATTTGCGAGTTTATTTGGGATAATATCTATTGCTTTTTGTTCAAGTTCGCTATTTATTTTCTGCAGTACCTTATCTGCAGGTGATCCCATCCAATGTACTTTTGACCTGAGCTATTTTAATCTCTAGAAATTTGATTTGCATCTTTTGTATACCTTCCTTTCTCTACTGAACATGTTCAATCCTTCCTATAACTTCTCAAAAATACAGAATGTAATTATAATATCCATTTTAATTTCCATCTAATGCTTTAATCTCTCCATTTCTGGATCAGTTCTAATGGATTGTTTTTTTGCCTTCTCGTTGTGGTTCGATTTTCCCTCTTTTTAGCGTACCTAATAATATCTAATGGATGCCAGTCATTGAAATTTTTACTTTTTTGGTGCTGAATATTTTAGTATTTCTGTAAATATTCTTGCCTTTGGTTCTGGGATGCAATTAAATGACTTGAAAATCATTTTGTCCTTTTGGGTCTTGCTTTTAAGCTTTTTAGGTGGGGTCCTACCAATGCATGGTTGATGTTAATGAGTCCCCACTTTTCAGGATTGAGTACTATTCTGAGTACTGACATACTGAGTGTTTTTCCATTTTGGCTGGAGGGACCAGGCATTTTTCTTGGCCGTGTGTGGGTTCTAGGGATTTGTTCCTTCTGATATTTTGAGGTCATTCTTTGCCCTGCCTTGGGTAGTTGACCTACATGCTGATCTGTGCTCATAAGCCCCCATAGCCTAGTTTCCACTCACCTGGCCCCTTCTCATCCCCTCCTTTACTCGGCCACATTCACAGTGGGTCTTGTCTGGCTCTTTGTACGCAGTTTTTATTCCTTCCACCTAGAATGTGCTTCCTCAGCCCGGCTTCACTGGGGCCAACTGGCATTGGGCTCTGAGCTCCCATATCGCCTTTTCTTATGCAAATGCGCATCTCTAATTTCCTCTCCAACCCTGTTTCTCACCTTCAAATCATTTTGTGATTTAAAATAACTTGTTTGCATGCTTTGCTTTCCTAAGCTATCTCACTGTGTAGTTGATAATCACATGGGGACAGGAACTCTCACTTTTTGCTTACCACTGGATTCCTTATGTCTTGGTCGACAGAACACTTGGTTAATAACTGTTTAAATAGGGACCTTTGGCCTGATCGCTGACTAGAAACTGCCTCTATCAATTATTGCATCTCTGTTGTATGACTTATAATATCAACATAGTTATGGCTTATGGTCATATTTGTCACATGTTTACTAGTCATTTTCTGCAAACTCATCCCCGAGGATCTGGGTTCAATCATAATATTTAAGCGAAAGTCCAACTTTATATGTTAGATTCTGTTGGTTTTCCACTCATCCGTCACCGAGTTGTATTTCCTTTATATTTTTTATTTTTTAAAACATGCAAAAATTTTTAAATTTTATTTATTTATTTTTAAGTTTTACAATTTAGACTGGGGTCCAGCTCAACAGGGCCTTCCACCTTCGCTGATTCCACTGGGCCCGTTGCTTTGGCTGTGGTTTCACTGGGTGGTAGGTAGGGACAGCGGGAATGTCCCTCATCCATTCATGAGCGTCACTAATTAGATGATGAGGCTTTTGGCTACTGTAAGAGAGTCATAGCAAAAAAAGAGAGAGAGAGAGTCATAGTTATTCCTGCTGTTTACCTGAGCTTCATTGAATTCCTTCACTTCGGCATTCAGATCACTGTGTTCCTGAGTTGTAAAGGTCACATATTGAAATAAATTTGGTAGAGGCAGAAATACATTTTTCCCAAAGATATGCTGATAATAAACCCTAATAAATACCTTTTTCCATTTTTTTCTGATTCTGACAAAAAGTCCCAGTGCATGGGGCGCCTGGGTGGCTCAGTCGGTTAAGCGTCTGTCTCCAGCTCAGGTCATGATCTCACGGTTCGTGAGTTCGAGCCCCGCGTCAGGCTCTGTGCCGACAGCTCAGAGCCTGGAGCCTGCTTCTGATTCTGTGTCTCCCTCACTCTCTGCCCTTCACTCCCTGCTCTCTGTCTCTCAAAAAATAAATAAAAGTTAAGATAAAAGAAAATAAAGTCCCAGTGCTGAAAGGCTTAACAACAAATTTTTCAAGTCTTGAATCGCTATATTGTACATCTGAAACTAACATAATACTGTATATTAACTAGCTGGAATTAAAATAGAAACTTTTAAAAAATCTTCCAAATCAATGGAAAAAAAAAACCTTGTAATTGAAGTTTTGAAACTTAAGAAGATATTTTCTGAGTTAACTAGGTTATTGCTCTGAACAAATATCTTCTTGTCATTATCATATCTATTTAATTTTGGCTGTTAATGTATACTAGTAATTGGCTTTTTATAGACCTCTGAGAAATCACATTGGCTTAAAATATCTATCATTAAATTTTAAGTGCAAATAGGTTAGGAGAATATGGATGTAACAGTATACCTATAACACGATTTAATTAGTGGGAAAGTATTTTGCAAATATTTAATAAGCCACTTGTACCAACTCTCTTCCAGCTTTGGGATCGTTTATTTTTTCTAAGGAAAGAGGGAAAATCCTTAAGATGAGAGTTGATTAATCTTTTTCCACAACGGTGAAGTACACAATTTCAGAATTATTTGGACTCTGAGGATTGTTCGCTTTTAGGCCACAATTATATACATTTTATCGGTTTTGCTGTTGCGAAGTGACACGGGAATCACTTGCCAAAATGTCCTGCACTCAGACAAAGAACACGGCGGTGACATCGGTCTGCAGTGCAGAACGCTAGCCCGGCAGGAAGCACAGCTTTGCCGATACTGACCGAGTCATTTCGGTCCTATCGAGACATAGAAACGTCGATGCAATCTTGATCCCAGGAAGGAAGGGAAATTGCAGAGGGATTGGGCTGAATGACTCCTTTTTCCTCCCTAAAGGGGGATACATGCGTTGATTCCAAACGTTTGTAAAAACAACTAACCAAACACTTCTCGTTGACAACATCAAATGAGATGGGCTTCAGGGGCTCGTGGGAAAGGTCTGATTTTGTGAGAATTCAGGACCTTTCATCTAAAGACGCGTTTCTCTTTTCAAAGCGATCTCTTCAAGAAGCCACATGTTACGTCAAATATTCTGCCAGGTCTTGGAACCCATTATATATATATATACATATATATATATACATATATATATATACATATATATATGTATATATATATATGTGTGTATATATATATGTGTATATATGTATATATATATGTGTATATATATGTATATATATATGTATATATATGTATATATATATATATATATAGAGAGAGAGAGAGAGAGAGAGATAACAAACCGCAAAATCTTGAGCTGGTGTATATTACCAGGTAATAGGCGAAGTGAAATTTTTCCAAGTTTATTTGCGGTTTCAAGACTTGGCCCTGTCTCCTTGAAAGGTCTGTAAGGACTCTGTGCAGCTCCTTCCCACACATTTTTGTGAGTGTATCTTGGCCCGGCCAGTGCCAGGCGGCCATGGGCTCACTTCCTTCTCCTAACACGGGTCTAGAGTCACCAGTTGACGCTGCGTGTCCGGACTTTGAAATCCTCTGACGTGCAGACGAGATGTGCTGCAATCCCTGTTTCTGACGGAGGCGGAGACGAAAGCCAGGGCGTGTAAGAGATTTGCCCAAGGTGCCAGGACCGTGACCCCCAGGGGTGTATTAGTTTCCTATGGCCGCTGTTAACCAATCTACACGCTCAGTGCTTTAAAGCAACCGCTGTTCACTATCCTACAGTTTTGGGGGTCAGACATCCGAGGTGGGTCTTCTAACGAAAGTCAGGAGTCGGCAGTCCTGCTTTCCTCCAGGAGGCTCCAGGGGAGAATCTATTCTCTTCCTTTTCCAGCTTCTGGAAGATGCCCACATTCCTTGGCTCGTGGCCACATCTGCCCATCATATGAGGACCCTGGTGACCACACTAGGTAATCCAGGATCATCTCAAGATCCTTAATGTGCAAAGTCCCTTTTGCCCACGTGGGGAGACATAGACACGGTTCTGGGGATTAGGATGTGGGCATCTTTGGGGCCATTATTCTCGCCAGCATGATGGGCACGTTTCCATTGTGGACTGTTGCCTCCATTATGAAGTGTGTGGTTTTTTTTTTTTTAATGTTTGTTTATTTATTTTGAGAGAGAGAAAGAGAGAGCACAGGCAGGGGAGAGGCAGACAGAGAGAGAGAGAGAGAGAGAGAGAATCCCAAGTAGGCTCTGACAGTGCATAGCCTAATGCGGGGCTCAAACTCACTAACCATGAGATTATGACCTGAGCTGAAATCAAGAGTTGGAGGCTTAACCGACTGAGCCACCCAGGTGCCCCTAAAGTATTAAAAGTTCCATCATATGACTCTGTTAGTACAAAGACAAATATAATTATGGCCCAATTTTTAAAATATATTCACTACTATAATATTCATTTTTTTCTTACAATTTTGAAAGGAATTAAAGTTAAGCTTTTTTTTTTTTTTTTTTTTTTTTTTTTTTTTTTTTTTTGTCAACCTGCTGTACCTCACGGATAAGTAGGTCCTGGATGAAAAAGCTAAAAATGCAACTTGGGTGTTTGGACCCCCATTTCCATCCTCTTTGCACTAAATTTCTTGGGCGTAGCTTGGAACTTGAGACTGAACTGTGCTGTTTAGTGCAGGTGCTTTGGAATATGCTGCCACGTATGGCTTTCTTCGACTTGGCCAAGAGTTTACTTGGTCACATGATGTTTTGGCTGATCCCTGCTGTCACTGAAGCTGTCCTTAGGCTTAGCAGCCCTCCACCCAGGAAAGCCAGCCATCACACCCGCACAGGTCTTTCCTCACCGGGAAACACTTTTCCGGAGAGGCACACGCGAATCCATTTCCCACCTCCTGGTTTATGCGAAGATCCGGGAGGAAATTCGTTCCCCTCTGAAGTAGAAATCGACCTTCTCCAAATTGCTCTCTCTCTCCGGCACACGGCGTGAACGGGGAGTCTGACAGTTTATTATATGACTTTTGTGACCGTCGATGGGGCACACTCGGGACAGCGAGATGGCCCGAGACCTCCAGCTGCATTGGGTTGCCTGAGTTCCCCCGCCTCCCAGGGGATGAGTGGTGCTCCCCACAGGCTACTGACATGGCTCAAACTAGCCAATCTGAAGCCTGCCTCCTACCCTGTTCCTTCCCAGGGAAATCACACTAAGGGCCCTTGTCCACATTTTCCCCTCACTCCCTCTCCCTCTCTGCCTCAACACTGTGATTCCCACATGGCCCTCCATGGTCGCCCCCCCCCCCCCCCCCCCACCGTGGGAGCCTGTGAGTATAATAAACTAGCTTTTCAATGGCGGTCACCTTCTGATCTGTTGACCTTACACACACATGCCTCCATATCAAATCCCCATTGAAATAATGAGATTTTCACAACCCAAAGAGCTCATTGAACCCAGGGTTACATATATATATAAGAGTCCATGCATTTAACAATGGGACGCGTGAATTGACATCGTGAAACCTGAATGTGAGCAGCAAGCCATTTGGAAGTCAAAGGTGAAGGAAGGTATGTTTAAAGAAGGAATTAATAAACGAGATCTGGTTCACAATTCACCTTCTGGGAAGGAAGACAAATGCTCACTTTATTGAATATTAATTACACGTAAAGCACTTTGTAAGGACTGTCTAATTTAATCCTCACCACAAACACATAAGTTGAGAGTTATTATCTCCTTATTAGAGATTTAGAAATTGAGATTTGAGAAATGTAAGTGATTTCTTAAAGTCGTATAGTAAGTAAGTCGTTGGCCCGATTTTCAGTCAAGTCTGACTCACCATTGCCATTTCCAAAATGCAACATTATATACTTCTAGGTTTCTGCAAACATTTTTGAAAAACAGGAGTTGGGAACTGAGGCCAAAATTCACAGTAACAAGTTGAACGTGGAAAAAACTCCTTCAGAAGATGCCGAAATTTTTAATTCATTTAAAAGGAGAAGGAAATTGTAAGGTGTATGAGATCTGGAAGGAAGAAAAGCGATCTCCATATTTTCACAGAAAAGTCAAGGGCTCTGGTCCCTTTGAAGTTTGTTTACTTTACCCCGGAAAGATGAAAGCATCTGCAACATAAGGCCAATGGTGGGAAACCCGCTGTTACTAGATGCTTCGTTTTCAGACCTGTCCTGCCAGTTTCAACCAATTCAGGCTTTGACCTTGTTACTTCCACCTTGAGGATAGTGTAAATACCCTGCACAATGGGAATGATCTCAAGTGATTATGTTCTACTAAAACTATTGTCTATAGCCTATTAATTCTTTGATCAAAGTCTGTGCGGTACAGGTAAAACACTTTGAAATTTTTATATCATATTTATATTCCACTCGAAGTGTTTCACTAACTTCAATTCTTTTCTGTCTTAATTTTATAGAAATAGTAGATTTATCAATCCTTCCCTGTGCAGTATCACATAATATTTTACTAAGTCTAGTTTTTGTCATTGTGCACTTTTGCCTGTATGAGAATGACTTGACCAATCAGGTAACAATGACCCAACGTCGGGGCGCCTGGGTGGCTCAGTCAGTTAAGCGTCTGACTCTTGATTTCGGCTCAGGTCATGATGTCACGGTTCATGGGTTCAAGTTACCTTCCTTAACTTCTCTCTACCTTGGTTTCCCCTTCTGGCAACCATTGATAGAAATAATGCCAAGCTCAGGGTTTCTGAGTGGCTCAGTCAGCTAAGCATCTGACTCTTGATTTCGGCTCGGTCATGATCTTGCGGTTCATGAGCTCGAGCCCCCGCATCGGGCTCTGCTCTGACAAGGAAGAGCCAGCTTGGGATTCTCTCTCTCCTTCTCTCTCTCTGCCCCTTCCCTGCTCACTCACTCTCTCAAAATAAATAAACTTAAAAAAAACCCACAGTTATCCAATGTCTTATTGTAGGTTTAAGATTTGTCCATTTTTACTCAAACTTTTTTACCACTTGAAATTTTATCTCTTCTCAGTATTATTTCAGGTCAGTTATTTCCCCCAATTATAAAAGTTTGCATGTTTATCATTGCCGTTTAAAATATTACCAAATTATGTGACTCAGTAGTATTTTTGCCACAACCAACGAATACCAATTCTAGTTTGTCTTGATTTCTTCCGCTGGCACAAATTAACTACGAATTGGGTAGTTTTAGATGTGACTGCCATCGTGTTTTTATGACATATATTTCAAACTCTTTATAAAGAACTCTTTGGCCTGGTAAAAGGTTACCCTACATATATCCTCTTCAAATGAAAAAAAAAAATCTTCATAGACTGAATTATAGCAAAATAGAACTCTAATTCCATGGAATAGTAATTGTGGGAAAAGATGATCATGCCGTCTGCCAACTCCTTTTTTCTTTTATTTTTTTTTATTTTTTTTAACGTTTTATTTATTTTTGAGACAGAGAGAGACAGAGCATGAACGGGGAAGGGGCAGAGAGAGAGGGAGACACAGAATCAGAAGCAGGCTCCAGGCTCTGAGCCATCAGCCCAGAGCCCGACGCGGGGCTCGAACTCACGGACCGCGAGATCGTGACCTGAGCTGAAGTCGGACGCTTAACCGACTGAGCCACCCAGGTGCCCCGTGCCAACTCCTTTTTTCTTAAGTTTATTTGTCAATTTGGAGAGAGAGACAGTGAGAGAGAGTGGGGGTGGGGCAGAGAGAGAGAGAGAGAGCAGGCTCAACCCAAGCAGGCTGTGCACTGTCATCCCAGAGCCCAATGCGGGGCTTGAACTCATGAATCATGAGATCACGACCTGAGCCAAAATCAAGAGTTGGACGCTTAACTGACCGAGCCACCCAGGCGCCCCTACCAACTCTTGATCAGGAGAGTGGCCTCAGACTTGGAACATTTCCTCCCACCGAAACGGGAGCCCTCATAGCCTGTGCTGGGCTTATCACCTTGTTCGGGTCTATCTTCTCCCGTTCCGGATTTGCGATGTGATTCTTTGTTCTGCTTCAGTGTGCCTGTCATATGGCACCTGGCCGGCCCCACTGCTCTATCTGCTCCCAGTGGAGGGAAAACGAGGTGCTTCCCTGTAGCCAAGGGGGGTGCGTGCCCACCATCACCTGCACGGGCTCAGGGGTTAGACCCACTGCCCCTGGAGACCAGTGTTCACTCTTGCGGCCCGTCTTGCCCTGCCTCTTCTCTGTGTGAGGAGAGCATCGTTTCATCCAGCGCCTGTGTGAGTCATGTGATTTTTGGCAACCCCAATCCCTGCAAACCCTGCAGGGCGCTGACCCCCCTGCTATGCTTTGCGGCAGGATCCTCCAGCAAGGGCCCCCCCCCCCGGGGGTCGGGGTGGGAGGAAGAGGAACAGGTGTTCCTTACTTCACAGTAATGACAAGACTCCAGCTTTGTTGGACCTCCCACGCAAGACCGATTGTTCAGTTAAGTAAGCATAATATTGATTTTGTCTCGGATTTAGGAGAGGTACTTGTGCTGTATTTTTGAGAATCCAAGAAATGTCTGCAAATTGGAGGTTATTAAATCAAAAACAAAAAAAATCTAAACCCTGGAGAACAAACCAATATTCCTTCCTTCCTTCCTTCCTCTTTCTCTTTCCTTCTCTTTTTTCCTTTCTTTCTCTTTCTTTCCTTGTTCCTCTTTCTTTCTTTCTTTCCTTCGTTCATTCTTTCCTTCTTCCTTCCTTCCTCTTCCTCTTTCCTTCCCTTTTTTCTCTTCCTTTCTTTCTTCCTCTTTCCTTCTCTTTCTTTCTTTCTTTCTTTATTCGTCTATAAATTTTTAGTCTGAAACCAGTGAACAAATATTGGTCTATTTGTGTAGACTGTCAGAGATGCACTATGACAAATAAAAGATACACGCTTTGTAATTCAAAAAGTTGTGGTTGAATGCTGGTTTCACCATTGAGTACGTACTTGACTTTCACACATTTACCTCCTCACACGTGGCTTTAGTTTCCTCACTGTAAAATGAAGTTGACAGTGCCCATTTCTCAGAATTGCATGGAGACTAAAGGAGCTAGTGAGTATACACTTAAACTCACAGAACATATTAAATAGTCAGTACACGGTAACCATTAATGACCTAGCTTTCTTTTTTTTTTTTTCCACAACGAGGAAAATCTAAATTTGAATGTGAGAGCCTACCTCTGCATTTAATTTTTTCTGGTTAATTTTCTTTTGTCATGTTCCTTAAATCCAAGGAGGTCTCCTGACGACATGACAAGATTTAGAACTAAAACACATGCCGAGGGAGATTTTTACCTCTCCGCTGCGCAGATCCCTTAGTCGATAGCAATATATATATATGGCCATTTACTTAATGCTACCTTTCCGCAATGGGTGACTCGATTTGCTTTCTATGTGTATCTCTCTGAGGGATTGAGGCAAGATGGGGATTACTAGGCTGCCATTTGCATCAGGTTCTGTGCTAAAAGATTTCTCACTATTTCTGTCTCAATTCTCAGAGCACCTTTCCATAGTAAATATAACTCATTTAGGGGCGCCTGGGTGGCGCAGTCGGTTAAGCCTCCGACTTCAGCTCAGGTCACGATCTCGCAGTCCGTGAGTTCGAGCCCCGCGTCGGGCTCTGGGCTGATGGCTCAGAGCCTGGAGCCTGCTTCCGATTCTGTGTGTCTCTCTCTCTCTGCCCCTCCCCCGTTCATGCTCTGTCTCTCTCTGTCTGAAAAATAAACGTTACAAAAAATTTAAAAAAAAATATGACTCATTTAATTTTACTTATCAAGAAATTAATACTCGGAAGACTTGTCCATCGTTCCAAAGACACCAGACAACCACAAAGAAATGGACTGGGTTTGGCATTCCCATCCGACTCTGGGTCCTCCCTACCGTACCGGGTTACTACAGACATGAAAATAACATCTTCATAGTCAAATGAAATTATTATTATTACAATTACTTTTCAAAGAGCACCCATAATAAGCTCTACTATCTGCATCCGTTATAGATATTTTTACCGATTCTGTGGATTGCTTTTAATTTGAGTGTGTCTCTTACATAATCTACAAACTGCAGGCTTAGCTGGGCAGAATCCAAATCAACTTGTACATATTCCCATACATTCAGCCCTCCCATTGGCCAGCATCAGAGAAAATTAGCTTTTTTTCCCCATCGTGATAGATGTATTGAAGATGAGCTTTCTACAGAAAGAAATGACAAAATTATCAGAAAAAGTAGGCAAAACCAAAGAAAGTTGCAAAGTTTCCTATCTTCTGCAATAGAAGAGAAATAGTTTGGGGCGCATTCACTCCTTTGGGCCAGTTTTTAGCAGGAGGGTCAGAATTTGATCACCAAAACTTGAGTTTTCATATGGCTTTAGTGAGATTGGTGGAGTCTCTTGATTTTTAAAAAATGTGTGGCAGACTGTATCCTTTGGATAAATACCTAGTAGTGCGATTGCTGGGTCGTAGGGTAGTTCTATTTTCATTTTTTGAGGAACCTCCAAGAATGGAATCTTGCCATTTGCAACAACGTGGATGGAACTGGAGGGTATTATGCTAAGTGACATAAGTCAGTCAGAGAAAAACAGAGATCATATGATGTCACTCATATGTGAAATTGAAGAAACACGACAGATGAACACAGGGGAAGGGAAGTAAAAATAAGATAAAAAACAGAGAGGGAGACAAACCATAAAAGACTCTTCAATGCAGAGAACAAACTGAGGGTTGCTGGTGGGGTGTTGGGTGGGGGGAAGGGCTAAATGAGTGATGGGTACTAAGGAGGGCACTTGTTGGGATGAACACTGGGTGTTATCACTAAGTTCTATTCCTGAAATCATGATTACACTGTATGTTAACTAACTTGGATTTAAATTAAGAAATAAGTTTAAAAAGAAAAAAAAAGTATACTGGACTGACTCAGTGAGGTTATATATGACTCATAAAAGTGATTTTAGTTGATTCATAACAGATCAGTTCCTGAAAAAATTTTAAGGCAGTGGAGATTAAAACATTTTTTTTTATTAATGTTTATTTATTTTTGAGAGAGAGAGGCAGGGGACAGAGAGACAGGGAGGCAGAGAATCCGAAGCAGGCTCCAGGCTCCGAGCTGTCCGCACAGAGCCCGACGTGGGGCTCGAACTCACAAACGGTGAGATCATGACTTGAGCCAAAGTCAGATGCTCAACTGACTGAGCCACTCAGGCGCCCCTGCAGTAGAGAATTTTTTTTTTTTTAATGTTGATAACAAATTACAAAAAGACTGAAAGGGAGGTAAGACATCTTGGTGTTGTTTAATCTGGATAACGTGCACAAGAGATTCCTCAATCAATTTCAGGTATGTGTATTTGCATAAATCCAGATGACAGGGATACACGCCACGCCCTTTCCAGCCGCATCGCACATGTTTCCTTGAAGGTGTATTTACAAACATACCTGTTCTTTGTTCCACCCTTCCATTCCTCCGCTTCCACTTTTGCATCATGTTTTTTCTCTGCTGAACGTTTCCACGGGGAGGTTTATATTTATGATTTTGCATCTGACAGCATCTTTGCTATAATGATTCTACCTTCTCGTTCAAAGGAACCGATTTTATTGCAGGCCCTGCTTTCAGAACCGTATTCATAGGAGTAAAATAAACCCACAAATTTAATTTAAAAATCTTGCTCATCAGGAGCAGCCTTTTAAAAGGACGTTATCTGTGACTTTCAAATCGAACACTGAGAGGTTTTTAGCGTGGCAGTTCCATTTGTAATTATATTTTGAATGGTGTGATGAAGTAATTAGAAACGAAAGGAAGGTTTCAAAGTTTTGACTCTTTCCTAGCTGCTCCAAAGATGTCTCTTTGCCATCGATTCTTTTTATGTTTATTTATTTATTTAGGTAATCTCTACACCCAACGTGTGGCTCGAACTCACAACCCTCAGATCAAGGGTTGCCATGTTCTTCCGCCTACGCCAGCCAGGAGCCCCACTGTATCATAGATTACTAACATGGATTATTATTAACATGGATTTGCTAAAAAAGGCCAAGGTCTGGTGTTTGGCTTTTAGTTTTGTTTGGGCTCACCAAAAATCTCGGGGTTAATATTTTACATCAATTCTGGAAAATTGTTGGCCAGTATTTCTTTAAATGCTCTGAATTTTGCTTCTTTTTGATTCTCTTTCTTCTCTCCTATTGAGACCAAAATTACGCATCTTTTAGAAATTTTGAGCGTGTTCTGCAAGTTTCTTATGATTCTGTTTTCCATCTACCCTTATTGTCTCTCCCATTCATGTTGGCTGTTTTCTACTGATTTGCCTTCTGGTTCAACAACCCTGTCCAGTCTCCTCATACTCATCCACTGTTGTCATAATTGAAGACACTGTATTCTTTTCAGTTCTAGAATGCTCGCTTGCTTTTTATACATTCCAGTTCCCTGATAAAAACCCTCCACTTTTGGTCTTCTCCGTCTATATCTTGAACTCATCAGTCAGTCTATTGCCCTCACTAGCCAGGACACCTGTGATTCTGTTCCTATTGTCGTTTGCCTCTCTTGGTTACTGGTTATGTCACCTTGCCTCTTTGCTTGACTGCATTCTGAGAATGTGGCAGGCACGTCCTTAGAGGACCCGATGATGTCTTCCACTGTGGAGGGGGGTTTTCCTCTCTCTGTTAGACCATTTATGGGGACTGATTCCCCACATCTACTGCCGGGAAAACACTTAAAAATAAAGCCTGCTGCCAACCCAGAAGACATTTCCACAAATGTGAAAAAGAGCGAGAAAACCGTGTTCATAGCAAATAAGCATTAAATTCGACGGCAATCCACTCAAGAGGTTGCAAAGACAGAATGGAATCCCACTCTTTCTTACAGCCAAACATACGCATCCCATTGCGTTCTTGGAAACTGCCTTTATCAGAAAGAAAACGAGAACTTCCGGTGTCTTTTTAATAAGCAAGAAGTTACCTCTCGGAGCTAAGGGTCTAAACGTAAACCCCCAGAGACAGGAAGACATGGTGTCATGCTCCTTGCTGTCTGCATTTCAAAGAGATCTCTCCAAGATCTCCAAGAAAGATATTCCCAGGATGCGAAGAGTCCGATTTAGCTTTAACAGTTTTTTATTAGTTAATTTATTTTTTGAGAGTGAGAGAGAAAGAGGGAGCAAGGGATGGGCGGAGAAAGAGGGAGAAAGAGCATCCCAGGCAGGATCCTCACTGTCCACACAGAGCCCCGTGCGGGGCTTGAACCCATGAACTGTGAGATCATGACCTGAGCCAAAATCCAGAGTCAAACGCTTAACAGACTGAGCCGCCCAGGTGCCCTAGCTTTTAAACAGATTTATGTACATCTGACAGAGGCAGCGAGAGCACCTCCAACTTCAAAATTCTGAAAGAAAATGATAAAGAGGAGGGAATAGGACAGTTTTCCTCCCTTATGCACCAGGGAAAATTTTTAATTTCCTTTTTTTTCTCCCAGATTGGTATTTAGCCTTTACACCAGTCGGAGTTATTCTCCGTCAGAACCGGGTGGCAGTTTGGGTAAGTTTCAGTGAGATTCCGTCTCCCTCCAGTTCACTTCCCTTCCTTTCAGTTGAGAATCTATGGTGGATCCAGTGGGTTGTAGAGGACCCGCTTCCTGTTTTTGACCTTCCTCTTGAGCCAACCCGACCACCGCTTCAGAATCTCATGACTGTCTTGAGTTTCAGCGCCCTCCCCCAAGTCACTCTAGTCTCATGCAAATGTCCCCTGCAGAGGTCGTCCTCCAAATGCAGTAGAGACCTCCAGGCCAGAAGCAAGGGTGGACCCTCAGGGTCAACTCCTGTCTCCCTCCAGAGGCCCCGTCTCAGGCACCTAGTGGCCCAGGTCTTTGTGTCCCGCAGGCCCTGACGCCACAGGGGATCTTACTCTGCCTTTCAGATGCTTTGCCATCACGCTTTCACCTTCCATGCAAACTCCTCCGGCAAACGTCTTCAGGGAAAACCAGCCTGAACTTCATGCCCCCAAGGACTCCCGCGGTCCAACTCTGTGCAACTGGGGGAGTTTGCCGCTTTCTCTTTTCCCCAGAGGTGCTCGTTGGCCTTGGTCAGCCCCTCGTCCTCAGCCAGTGCCCAGAGCTGGCAGACGGCCCTGGGGGGGGGGGGGGGGGGGGGGGGAGGAAGACAGAGGACTCTGGACGTGCCCGAATGGCCACCCCCTCTTTAGAATTGCACCCCACCTGGTCCTCATGGCTCCCACAGCCCTCGGATGCCATTCCCAATACAGTCTCTGCAGTGTAAGCCTCTGTTGTACGCGGGGCCCATGCTGGGCATACAGGCATGTACTGGAGGCAGAAATGTCCCCCCGGATCACTGTCTAAGGCTTCGCTTCTGGGACCAAGCCCTGAGTCTGTTTTCTTAGTTAAATAAACAAACAAACAATCCACATTGCTCCATAGCTTGTAGCCACCGATTCTTTAATTTATTTATTTCTTTTAAGTTTATTGATTTATTTTGAGAGAGAGAGAGAGAGAGAGAGAGAGAGAAAGAAAGAAAGAGCACAAGCAGGGAAGGGGCAGAGAGAAAGAGCTCAGAGCCTGATGCGGGACTCGAACCCAGGAACTGTGAAACCATGACCCGAGACGAGAGTCTGATGCTTAACCGACCGTGCCACCCAAGCGCACCAACTCTTCAAAAAGCACAGTTTCCACAAACATCTTTTTTTTTCTTTTTTCCAAGCGTCCCTGTGCCTTCCTCTTCTGTGTGACCATCCTGACCTGTCCTGTTTTTCTCGCATTTCAGCACCTCCCTCTTTGGCACTGAGACATCGTCTCCACCGTCCATGCGCATCGGCTTCCTCTCAGCTTTTCCGTCTGAGATGTTAACTGCTTTCAAAAAGAAGTCATTAATATGTTCCGCTGAGGTGTGAAGGCAGCAGGATTGCTTTCATTTGCGTAGCACAAGAGAGGAGCGGTTTTATGTGAATACTAACTCCTTAATTTCTCTGGCTTGCCGCGTTCGTGTTCTTAACTTTACGGAGAGTGCCAGTCCAGTGCGTGGCATAGAACGGCTCGGAAAATCTGATGTTTGGTTACCGAGTCATAATCACAGAGACCAAACAAAGAGTCGATCGCAGGTCCTACCCACACGGCAACAGAAAGACAATAACTTAGCGCGTCTTTGATAAGTCGGAAGCGACTTCAGAGTGAAACGGTGCCCTTTTGATGTTGTTTATTTATTGGTTTGCTCATCGATACAATGAATGTTGATCACGCCTTGATCAAGCGCTTTGACGGTCATCGGCCAGTGGCTGTTCAGAACGCTAGTTGACGGAGACAGTGATTAGTGGCCTCTTGTAGAGGGATCGATCGGGAAGATGGCAGACCTTCTCGAAAGTGCCGGACGATTCGAAATCAGATTATCTAAGGGGGAGAAAGTAGGGTGTTAACAGCCAAGTATGAGACGTCCACATTCGAGTGCTGCCTCTGCCCCTATTCAAGCGCCAGCAAAAACGATCCGGGCCAAAAACAGTTTATGTGCTCTGTGTATCGCAGACATTGATCAGTAAGCCACTGCTTGGGCAAAAAGCAAATATCATAAATCACAGAAATCGGGATCAATAACACCAATATTTTGCCGTCTACCCCATAATGACACATTCTTATGCGACGAGGTCTAAAAAAATTAGGAGTCCTCGTATTTACTGTCAGAACGACCGTAAAATAGCCAACGGGAAGACAAAAGCATACGGGTGTGTGTTATTTAACACTGCAGCAGGTGGGAGCCCTGCGGGTGAGGTGCTCGAACGTTCCCCCCGGTCGGAAGAAATCGAGGCAGCGGCCGGGCGCTAATGAAGGAGTCGTGTTTCAGCCGCAGCAAACGTGAAGCAGATTTCAAACTGCGAGGGGGGCTGTGTGTCCCCGCAGGGCAATCAATGCGGAGTAATTCCCTTCCACCCTCACAGTCTACGTGTAACCCCGGCACCACCTGACTGTCACCTGCTCCTGGCCCAGAAATGCCTGTGGTCGCAAGTGCCTGCGTGTGGTGGGTGACGGGAAAGCCCCGCCACCTGCACTCGCGTCGGGTCTCTTCCCGCCGGTAAATGAAACGCGTGTTGGTCAGGATACGAACACGGACTCGGGAGAGCCTTTCAAAGCCACATCGGCCGACTGGGGCAGGGAGTCAGGAGTTCCGCTCTCAGGGCCACCCTCACCTCTGGAGGCCAGACAGACAACTTGGGGAGCCAGTCCCGGGCGGGCTGTGCCCGGGCAGCCCCACTGCCCCCCTCCCTCCTCCTCTGCCCTTCACGTTCTGTGTCTCCCTCTCTCTCCGCCCTTCCCTGCTCATGCTCTGTCTCTCTCTGTCTCAAAAGTAAATAAACATTAAAAAAAAAAAAACCAAAACCCTCATTGAAGAGGCACAGAGAGCGTCCAGGTCGGTGACCAGGTGGCGGTGCTGGGAGGTGACGCACCCGGAGAGCGCGTGGAAGCTCCTTGTCCCTTCCCACGCGGCCCGCCCCCTGCATCGCAACCAATTTATTGCATCAATAAATTGATGGTGGTAAGGAAAAGCACTTCCCTCAGTGCTGTGATTCGTCCCGGCAAATTTTCAGCCCTGAGGAGCAGGCCGTAGAATCCCCGGTCTCTACCGGGTCCCGCAGAAGCATGAGTGGCCCGGGACTTATGGCTGGTTTCCAAAGTGGGGGGCGGTCTTACGGATCCGCGGGGTCTGCCCTAACTCTGGGTCAGGTGGCGTCAGAATCGGTCCCGACTGTTCGGCGCCCAGTGGTCGGGGCACCAGAGACGCGGTCGTCGGTGTGGAAAACGCCCACTAAATGGAAACATGCCAGAACCATGGCTCCCAGGCCTGCCCGCCATGTGCAGTGGGATGGAGGTCAGAGACACGAGGCAGGGCCAGAGAGGAGAGAGGGCAAAGGTGGCACCGGGGGTGACATCCAGGGAGCTGGGAGGGTGAACCGGCAAGCCTCAGCCAGGGCGGAGAAGCAGAAGATCCGGAAAAAGGCAGTTTGGGTCACGCGGATCGCAGCGTGGGGCCGCCACACCCGGGACGCGGAACAGTCCTATGTTTCTAAAGACCAAGTGCCCACGTTAGGGAGGGCACAGCCTCTTGAATTTTCAAAACCGAACATCCACTCGGGATTTACTCACCTGACGCAGAATATCCTGTGTATTAGATAAGTTGTGCTAACGTTTCCAATGTATATTTAATCTGCAGTGTCTCAGTTCGCTCTAACTTTCTGAAGAGTTCTTGGTCTTTTATTAAATTACGCCAGAATGAAATGAGTTAAGAACTTAGATGACTTTCCCAGTTCAAGGTCCTGTATGCAATTATCCTCTGTTGTCTTACATTATTGCTTTTTTAACCTACGTTATGTCTTTAACATTTTATTTCTCATTAGCCTGTTTCTGCACCCGACTCAAGAAAAATCTAACCAGAACTACCTTCTGAGACAGCCTGTGACAATCTGAGGAACCATTTTTTATGGTAGGTGTTCCCAAAGAAAGAAACACGACCAAGTCGATCTCATTCAATCACCTCTAAGTCTGAATTTCCTGTGCGCCTCTGCTCGGAGCCCTTGTCTTCCCTTCAGGAAGGAGAATTGAACTTCACATTTTGCTATGGCTTTCACTGCAGGAACAAGGAGTGATTTTACTGTCCCCTCCTTCTCTCTCTCTCTCTCTCTCTCTCTCTCTCTCTCTCTGGCTTTCCAGGATCATTTGCTCTTTCCCGCAGGGCTAAGGAAGCAAGTCAGGTCAAATCACATTTCCTTTTATCTTGAGGGACCGCTGGTGACCAGGAGGGCCTGTTGGGACAGTGGGGCGTGTGGGGGGATAAATAAACTACTTCACTGGTTTCATTTTGTGAATTAATAAAGGTTACCAGTCTTCCTTATAAATCCAGCGTCTTTCACAATCATGGGAAAGTGGAAGCGATCTAGAAGTCCTTCAACAGGGGAATGAGTTAAACTGTGGTATGTCCATACAGGGGGACATGGCTCGTTAACAAAAGGAACTACTGATTCACCCAACAATGTGGATGAATAGTAAACGCATTTCATGATGTGAAAAAGCCAAAACCCAAAAGGCTCTCTATTCGATGATCCCATCCGTATACATTCCGTAAAGGGAAAAACTCTAGGGATGGAGAACAGATCGGTTACCGTCAGGGGACGCAGGTGCAGGGAGGGTTCGAAGACAGAAGCAAAGCACGATGGGCGTTTTGTAACAAAGGAATCATCGAGTGTCGTGTCTTTGCTGGGGTCTGTATACATCTTGGTCAAAATAACATAGAGCTGTGCACCCTAAGGTATACAGTTAATTAATGTAAACTCTTAACTGATACATGTTACCTGGGAAAATCAACCAGGATGCGGGAGTAACCAAAAAGGACCATGAAGTTTAACAAAGGAAACTGACTCTGTTACAAATGACAAGCATAATCACACGGGCTCCTTTGAAGAAGGTCATTCACTTCCAACCTGGAGAATCCCATTCCTGGGGATCAAGAACTCACTTTTGGCAGGGGCGTCTGAGTGTCTCAGTCCATTAAGCATCCGACTCTTGACCTCAGCTAAGATCTTGATCTCAGGGTCATGAGTTCAAGCCCTGCACTGGATGTGAAGCTGACTTGAAAAACAAAAACAAAAACAAAAACAAAAACAAAAAACAAAAAACAACCCACTTCTGGGCAGGAAGAAAAGCAACTGAGCCTGAAGCCACCACTAAGTTGCAGACTCACAAAGTTGGGAAGGACCCTAAGGGTCATTCAATTCACCTGTTGCTTCCAGGTTTACAACTTTGTCTCGTCCCTAAATGAGATCAATTCCAGAGGAGAATCCGAAAATCAGCGGGATGGGTATTTTTGACCCTCGGGGGTCACCACTCATCTGGGTAATGGGAGAACAGAGAGGGGGCCGGCCTGAGTCTCTGTTTACCATGTGCAGCTCTTAGCAAAGCTCAATACGAGAGGCTGGTGAAATTCTGGGGCTGTGTGCAAGCCTTCGCTCCGTCACCTCGGTGATGAGAAGAATCCTCTCTTCACGGATTCCCTGAATTTCACTGTACTTTTTGTCCTTACCCTATTCTGGGGACTCCCCCTGCTTACCACGCCCAGCCCGCAGGGAAGGTCTACACTACTGGGTGTTGTATAAAAGGACTTCCACGTTCTAGTTCTTTGCCGACTGCTCTGACTTCATCCACCTGCCGACACCCTATTCCCAAGATGCCCTCCGGTCTGCGTAGAGTTTCACATACCGCCCCCCCCCCCCACTCCAAGCACATTTACGCTGCAGCACTCTGACCTCTGCTGGTGCCCTTGATCTCCCTCAGGCACCTACACTTTTAATCGTTTGAAATAACACTTAACAGACAAGTTTTAATGGGAGTAATGGACAGACTCAGCCAGGTGAGTCTTAAATTCCTTTGGACCTGGTCCCCTCAGAAAAGCCTTCGGAAACTTTCTTCGGAAATTAAAAAAAAAAACAAAATAGGAAAGTTGCCAACCAGTCCGGGAGACGGCGGACACGAAGTTGGGGTGAGCAGTAGAGACGATGCAGAGCGGGCAGGACCCCGAGCGCCTCGTCCACAGCAGAGAGCGTTGCAGAGCTTGGACCAGGGAAACAGGCTGGTCAAGGGGCGCCTGGCTGGCTCAGTCCGTTAAGCATCTGACTCTCGGCTTCGACTCAGGTCACGGTTCGTGAGTTCGAGCCCCGAGTCGGGCTCCGTGCTAACAATGCGCAGATTCTCTCTCCCCTCTCTCTTCCTCTCCCCCTCTTGGTGTCTCTGTCTCTCTCTCAAAATAAATAAGTAAACCTAAAAAATAATGACAAGCTGATCAAGCTCTATTTTAGGGCAAAAAGTCATTTGTTTGGTTAACAAAGCTTAGATGGACCGAAGCAGCTAAAAATAGTGAGTAACCTTACGACAGCGGCTTTGCAACGAGAAATGTGGGCAGAGACCGTGGAGCCCAGAAGTGGATTTTATGTGGATCGGTAAGGAATGGATTGACGGGGAAGGAGTCAAGGGATGCCATGACCGGAAGTCACCTGAAGAGCGTCCTTACATTTTAGAGACGGAGAAAGGGCAGACGTGGTGTGGTGGGGACCCTAGTTGGGTTTTCCTTCTGTTTTGCTGAGGACTGAGGCGCCCCTGGCCGGTCACAGGACCTCGGCGACCGGAGGAGGGGCTGGTAAGGCATCGCACCCCCTGCACCCTGGGTCGTCAGAGCAATGCTGAGCCGGGACCCCCATCCGTCTCAGAAAACAGCCAGGTCTTCAGAAGCAAGTGGGGCTCAGGAAGACGGTCCTCCGGCCCTTTGTCCTCAAGCAGTCGAGTCGCTTTCCTCTGAGCGGCCAGCTGCTAGGGACCCCTCACCCCGCACCCCACCCGCCCAGCACCCAGGGCACCCCACCCAGCATCCTACTCACCCAGCACCCAGGGGCAGCATAAAGCAGAGATACACTAACAGTGGACTTTGAAGGAAAATTGTTTCAAGATTGAGGCGCTTGGGCGGCTCAGTAGGTTGAGCGTCCAGCTCTTGATCTCAGCTCCGGTCATGATCCCAGGGTCATGGGACTGAGCCTTGCATCGGGCTCTGCGGCGAGCACAGAGCCTCCTCGAGATTCTCTCTCCCTCTGCCCCTCTGCCTCTCTTTCTCTCTAAAAATAAATAAATGTTTAAAAAATAAAATGAAAACTGTTTCACCGTCTCTGAAAGCACCTCTCCACCCATGGGTGTGCAGGGTCCAGGATGCTGAGTATCCGGGATCCCTTTCTATGTGTGACATCGTAAGCCCCCTAGTTTGGTCTGTATTAGTTTTAAATAGAGTATGTTATTTGCTCTGCTGCTTTATTGAGAGACTACTATGTGGTCAAATTCATCAGTCATAAAAATACACCCCGTACCACATTGCTAGGAAAAATTCTCTCTGGTTTTTTTTATACTATTTGTAAAGTGTTAAGTTGCTTTTGGTGTTTTGTTTGTTTGTTTGTTTGTTTGTTTTACTTTCTATTTTGAAATGAATTTTAATTTTTACTTAGTTTTACAGAAAAGTTGCAAAGGGCACAGAGTTACCAAATAGGCTTGACTCAGTTTCCCCTAATGTTACCTAACATAATCACTGCGCATTTACCAATACTAAGAAATTAACACCACGGGCGCCTGGGTGGCTCAGTCGGTTAAATGTCCGACTTCGGCTCTGGTGGTCATCTCACGGCTTGTGAGTTCGAGCCCCGCATAGGGCTCTGGGCTGACAGCTCAGAGCCTGGAGCCTCTTCAGATTCTGTGTCTCCCTCTCTATGCCCCTCCCCCACTCACACTCTCTCTGTCTCCCCCCCCCAAAAAAAAACATTAAAAAAACTTAAAAGAAATTGACAGTGATACATTAATATCAACCAAACTGCAGACTTGATTGACATGTAACTATTGTTTCCACTGATGTCCCAGGATCCACACTGCCTTTAGTGATCATGATTCCTAAGTTTTTTGTGTTTGTTTTTTTTCCAATGCGAGAGTTTATCCATCTGTCTTTGTTGGTCCCGATGCTTTTGAACAGCACTGGTCAGGTATTTTATAAAATGTCCTTTGGTTTGGGTTCGTCCGACGTTTTCCCACGATAAGATGGGGTTTCTGGGAAGATTTGAAGACGAATGGATTTGGGGGAGGGTAACCACAGAGGCGATGTGCCGGTGTCACTACGCTGTATCACATGTAATGATACAGTGAGTCAACATGACTTGTTACTGGTGACCTTAACCTTCATGGCATTGGTGCCTGCCCGGTTTCTCTACTGTAGAGTCACTAGTTTCCCCTTTATATTCACTGTTTCTCAGAAATGGGTCATTAATTCCAGCCCACACTCAACAGAAGGGAAATTAAGCTTCACCTCCTGGAAAGAGGAATATCAAGTAATTTGTGGACATATGTTAAAACCATCATAGTAATTAATAAATATTTGGCATTCATCCATGAATATTGCCTGCTGCAATAGCACCGTGATCTTCTAATGGTGATTTTCTATTTCCCTCACTCTGTGTGCATTCATTAATTGAAATTTTTCTGTAAGGATGGTTTGCTGCTTTTCCCGTGTTTATTTATTTATCCGGCTGTTGGATCCAGAGTCGGACTCCAAATAGATTAAAGATCAAAGGAAGAAAGATGAGAATATAAAGCCAACCTAGGGATGGGGAAAACATTATAAACACAGCAAAGACATTAAAAGCAATAAAGCATTTCTAATCGACATTAGACACCCACAGAGTGTCAGAAGAAACATTGACATACAGGGTACAACATGTATAAAGCACACTGTATGTTTTTTAAGCCGATCTAAAAGACACTAGATAGGGACACGTGGGTGGCTCAGTTGGTTAAGCATCTGACTCTTGATCTCAGCTCAGGTCACGATCTCACGTGATCTCAGGTCACGGTTTGTGGGTCGGGCTTGGCATTCTGTCTCGCCCTGTCTCTGCCCCTTCCCCGCTTGCTCTCTCTCTCTCTCTCTCTCTCTCTCAAAATGGATAAACAAACTTAAGAAAAATAAAACTCTCTCTCAAAATGGTGAAAGAAACTTGAGAAAAATAAAAGACAATAGATCAAAGTCTAGCATATACAAAAGTTCTTACACATGAACTGCGAAGAGGACAACAGCAACAGAGCTAAGAGGCTCCTGTTTTTAAAAATCAACAGAAGATAAGGACGGGCAATTTCCAGAAAAGGACACTAACAATCTGTTTGGTGGAGAGATGCTCACTTACTGGTAAGCCAAGAAACCTGAGTTGAAATAATGAGATACACTTCACATGCCTCAAGGTGACCGGTAAGGCAGGTGACAATCATCTGTGTTGGCCAAGATGTGAGGAAACGATCTTTCGAGCCCTTCTGTGTGAGTGTGAATCACAGAGCATTCTGGAAAGGAATCTGAGGGGCATTCAATGAAGCAAAGTAAGAGTGCGTCCTGTGACCCGCTCTCTCGTTTCCAGGCGTATATCTGAGAGATACTCTTCAATTTGTCCGTGAGGAGACACAGAAAAGGGCTGGGTCTGTTGCAACAGGGAATTGGAAACAACCTGCTTCATATTCTTAGCGGAATAGATGAGAAGGACAGAGCTGGTGCACGCTGTGGAACACCCTGGAACAAGGAAAAGCCCGAAACAGAAGGAGGGACATGCAGCAACGTGGGTAGATCCAGAGAGCACAGGGGAAAGGGAAGGTGCAGAACGAGATTTCTAGCACACAACTATTTCACATAGAGTAAAAGCACGTGCTCAAAGCATTCACGTACTTGACCAGGCTGCAGGCATCTTTAAGGTCACACCAAGCATGTTAAGTGTCTCCACATATTTGCAGAGAAAAATATCACAGGGGGCGGATGAGAGGGGAAAATACTGTAAGGAGAGAAAGGTGTTAGGGGACCACTGGTTATATTAATCTCTGAACAGAGGAAGGCAACTAACTTACTTTAAATTAGGAAACAGTAATGTGCAAATGCCCCGGGGCACAGAAGAGACTGTTACCAAAGGGGCACGAGGAGAATCCCACAGACAGTATATTCAGGATATGGATAAACAATATGCGGTCTATTCACACCCCGGACTATTATTCAGCCGTAAAAAGTAATAAAGTACTGGGGCATCTGGGGGGCTCCGTCAGTTAAGTGTGTGACTTTTGATTTCGGCTCAGGTCATGATCTCACAGTTTGTGAGTTCGAGCCCCACTTTGGGCTCTGCGCTGACAGTGTGGATCCTGCTTGGGGTTCTCTCTCCCTTCTCTCTCTGCCCCTCCCCTATTCTCGCTCTCTCTATCTCTCTCTCAAAATAAATAAATAAACTTAACAAAAGAAAGTAATAAAGTACCGATGTTTGCTACAACGTGGATGAACTTCAAACATCACAGTCAGCACAAGAAGACATATGATGCAGTTCCATTTATATGAAATATTTAAAATAGGTGAACCATAGAGACAGAAAACAGATTCATGGTTGCCGGGGGGGGGGGGGCTGGGGGAGGGGAACGGTGTGGCACCTCCTTTTGGGACAATAAAAATGTTTGCATCTAGAGAAACGTTACGTTTCTCTAGAATTGTGAATGAACTAAATTCCAGTAAGTTGTAGACTTCAAGATAGTAAATTGTATGTTATCTGAACTTTACTTCAGTAAAAACGTAATTGTCAGTATCGGGGAAAAGAGCAGATGACTCGTCTCTGAAGGGACACAGCCCTAGCATACATCCAAATTTACTAAACAATTCGTCTCGGTCCTACAAACTACGGAAAGCACATCTCTCAGAGTGATCATTTACAGCAGAAGGACCAAATATATCTCAAGTTTTCGTAACCCATACTTTGACCAGGAAGCATATAATGGATTTTAATAATGCTTCAGACTATGCATTGTTATGTTAATAATTAATAACATTTAGGGGCACCTGGGTGGCTCGGTCGGTTACGCGTCCGACTTTGGTTCAGGTCACGATCTCATTGTTCGAGCGTTCGAGCCCCGCGTCAGGCTCTGTGCTGACCGCTCAGAGCCTGGAGCCTGCTTCGGATCCTGTGTCTCCCTCTCTCTCGGCCCCTCCCCCACTCATGCTCTGTCTCTCAAAAAATAAATAAACATTAAAAAATTCTTTTTAAATAATTAATAACATTTAGTACTTCTTTGTGGGATAGATATAGGTGGTTACTATGCATAATAAATATATGTCTACATTATATAATCATAAATTATAGTTATATGTAATGTGTATTTATATAATTATAATATGCATTTCACATATAATTATGTATAATTTTACATTGTGTATATAATTATATACATTATGCATTAAGTATAACATATAATTACATAGATATACATTGGATAGCCATTCAAATGTATTAAGGCGAGGACTGAGACATTTGGCAAACATTCTGAAAAGACCATTCTGGTAGCAGGCGGAAGGAAACAGACGGGAGGGGTCCAATGTGGGTGCAGGTCTGTCACGTGGAGGCTCCCAAAGGATTCAAGGACAACAGGTGACTTAGATGTGGCTGAGGTCAGGGGAGAAAGACTTACGTGGCTGAATTGGAATTACCCTTGGGAGAAGGCCACCATGACTGGGACTTGAGAGACAAAGACAGCAGAGGTGACCGTGGAGATTCTGCCCGGGCTAACGGATCAGGCAGTGCTGCCAGGGGTGAGATCCTGGTCCCGTTGAAGACCTGGCGGGTTTGAGGCGTGTTTGATGATTCCTAACATGGCTGAAAAGGAGTCAGTACATCCAAGAGGAGGCTGCGTCTATAACCCTTGCTCTGCTCACACGTGTCAACTGAAGCCAGAGCCACGGAGGAGACGGTTTCTTGGATTTGAAGGTGGAACCAGCGTCCATTTCTGGCGAACGATTTCGGGGAGGAACGATTTAGGTGAACTTAAAGTTTTACCCCAACATTTGAATTAAAGGGGGCTAAATACTCACATTTAGCCCGGACTCAAAGCCGTATGTGAACATCACCCAACCTATTCCAGCCTTTTGGCGTGCAGGTACCGATCTCCCTAGCAGACAGCCTAGGCTTCTCTGAACCAGGCTGAATCTGGATGTAACTTCCTGTTTTAAGCGCCATTAAAAAAGCAACATTGCAAGAGGCCAACTTTGATTCCAAAAGTTATGCCACGTCGGAGGAAATCCCACAGTCCTTTGCTTTCTATCTCCTTAGGACTTGTGGGTTTTCAGACAACGTGCTGCTTCTACACGTATCTACACGTGCTCTACACGTATCAAAAAAATAAAAAATAAAAAAAATATATATATATATATAAAGGTGTAACCTACTTGCATGGAAATTTTCCAAACTTTCAGATGTCATGTGTATACTTCATCCTTGTACATCTGATGAACATGAGTAATGAAGTTCCTACTCCAAACCTACACGCAGTGAGGCATCGTCGGATGTATCGATAATGTTGACCCTGGCCGCACGGTATTATGTTTATTCCTTTCTTTGTCGGCCTCCCCCCCCAACGGACGGTGGACTCCTTGAGAAGAAAGGCCTTGCTCATCTGATCACGTTTCTGTCCCCCCGCATACCACGCGGTGGAGGAGATGGCTCGAAAACAGGCTGAACCACGAACGCATGTGCTACATCTGTAAGCACAAAAGTGCTTGCAAATGAGCGGAGAGCAGACACAGCAGGCCTCTCTGCTACCCTTAGAAGGTTGCTCTTCGTCCGCAGTCCGGGTCTCGCATTGGGGCAGGGGGCGCTCCCCCTGTGACGCCCAGGATAGTGGCTCACACCTGCCACTGCGGTGCGATGGTGGGTGTTTGCCGAACATCTGTTTCCTTCCGGGAGTCTGGGATTTCTGCACGGCCCGCTAGAAGGTGCCCACGCGACGACACTCTTGGACCCCCAGGTTCAAGCGAGGGTCCATGGCTGGTAACAGTTCACGCCACGCGTTGTCGTAACCCACGGATGGCAGAATCGAGCGCGTGCGGTGTGGCTCCGGCGGGAGAGGACTCTTGGAAGCCTGTGATGGTTTCCCCCAGACTTTGTCCCATGTGCCTTTTCGCTTTGCTGGTTTAGCCTTGTGTCCTCTGCAGGGAATAGATCATGGCTGTGAGTCCTGCGAGCCCTCTTCATAAATCATCAAATGTGGGTGGTTCTGGGAACCCCCAAACCTGGCTCCAGCATGTAAGTGTCCATGGGCACGAGCCGTGGCGTGGTCCCTCTCTTCCATGGGCCTCGCTCTGTCACTACTTCACGTCACTGCAGCTCGGCTCAGCAATCATCTGTCGACCAGCCACGAGAACGGGACCCACGGAGGGAAGATATAAGGAAAAAAAGGAGACGAGGGACCAGGTTGAGTCAGACAAACATGTCGCCTCTTGGAACACTCACGATTTGGTTCCGGTAGACCAGTAACCAGAAAACAAGTCAGACCGTGGAAAGCTAGGGCAGAGGGAAGGCAAAAGGTCCTGGGGATGAAGAAGAGAGTGGTGTTCCAACTTTATAATGACAACAGGCTTGAGAAGCAGGTGCAGCCCAGATGAGATACATTCCCATCTGAAATTAGTTTGGGATAGTCTGTCATCTGGTTACATGGCGAGGCATTCCTTTCCTTTACAAGTTTTCAGGGGAAAAGGGAGAAGATTTTCACGGCGTGAGCATGAGGCACCAGAGACTGAATCTGTGGGCAAGAGGGCACCCTGGTCTCCGAGTCTCGGCACGTTCAAGCTGAAGACACCCCGTGGGGACCGTCTGAAGGCTGAAGACTCACAGGAGTGTCAGATGATGTGCTGTGTCTGCAGGTTTTCAGTCCTTTCATGATTCTGCTTGGTTCTCCGAGTCTGAAACTCGCTTCTCTGTGTCAGGACCTGTGATCCGGGCTGAGGACTCCATCCGGGTGGAGAGTAAAGGACCTCAAGCTGAGAAGCTACAGGTGCAGGAACACGGACGGCAGACGTGGCCCAGGGGTCACGTCTGAGCCCGGCCAGGACCGCCGGGGTGTGATACACTGAACCCAAATCGGACTGATGTATTAGCCCTGAGTGCAGACAATGGTGTCATTACCATCCTGTGGGTGACCGGTGCCTTCGTTCGTCTCCGTTCTTTAGCGTGAATCACTAGATGAGTTACTAGGGGAGCTTTGAAAAGTCCTGATGCCCAGCTCACCCCAGACCAATGGGGCTGGCTCTTCTCTGGGAATCAGGAGTTTTAAAACTTCACAGGCACTGACACTCTATACCAAGCCTGGTATGAAAGTTGTCACATTCTTTTTTTTAATTTAATTTTTTTAGTTTTATTAATTTTGAGAGAGAGAGAGAGAGAGCCTGAGCCGGGGCGCGGGGGCGGGGGGCAGAGAGAGAGGGAGAGAGACAGAATCCCCAGCAGGCTCTGCACGCTGTCAGCAGGGAGTCCAATGGAGGCTTGATCTCACAAACGGTGAGATCGTGACCTGAGCCGAAACCAAGAGCCGATGATGAACTGACTGAGCCACCCAGGTGCCCCGGAAAGTTGCCACATTCTCAAAGAGGGGCAGGTACAAAGGTTTTATTTTATTCTTTTATAATTTTTTAATGTTTATTTGAGAGAGACAGGGTGTGAGCGGGGCAGGGGCAAAGAGAGAGGGAGACACAGAATCCGAAGCAGGTTCCAGGCTCCAGGCACAGAGCCCAATGTGGCGCTCGAACTCACAAATAGCGAAATCATGACCTGAGCCGAAGTCGGTCGCCCAACCGACTGAGCCACCCAGGCGCCCCCAAACAAAAGGTTTTAAAGACTGTCTATAGCAAAGTCACACCAGGAAAAAACCGAGGCTAACGTCTCCAGGCACGGTTCAGAAGAAAGGCTGTCTGCGAGACAGGGCCCAGGAGGAGACCGGCAGCCATTCTGGGGAGATGTCTAAGGGACGGCTTGTCACAGTCACCAATAGCACAGCCTTGACACACATTCGTTCCTCAATACGCTTGATCCCTGTGCTCAGGATTTCATCCCGACAGCTCAGAAGACAAAGGCCGTATTTTCCTGTGTCGTGTGGGCCTTACGACCTCTACTGCACAGTATTACCTTACTTATCAAAACCCAGAATCTTGTCCTGAGAGGGGCCGAATAAACTGAATTGGAAGCCTTGCACGGTATCTGCTATGGAAGGAAAGGAATCCTGAAATTTGCCGTGGGGACGGTTGGGAAGGTGTTCGTGAAACTGGGAACTGAAAGCCTAAATTCTGATGAGTCTGCTTTGCCAGTAGAAAGAGGGGCTCCACGGGGCGCCTGGGGGGCTCTGTCGGTTAAGCGTCCGACTCCTGATTTCCGCTCGGGTCATGATCTCACAGTTCGTGAGTTCGAGCCCTGCGTTGGGCTCTGTGCTTACAGAGCAGAGCCTGCTTGGGCTTCTCTCTCTCTCTCCTCTCTCTGCCCCTCCCCTGCTCACTCTCTCTCTCTCTCTCTCTCTGAAAATAAATAAAAATAAGTTTAAAAATAAAAGAGCTGCTACATACCCATTGGGGAGATTTATCCTGCTTTGCGTAAAAACGAGCTACAATGGCCTCCCTGAGGGAGTCGCCTTGAGAGACGCTGCTGATTCTCCTTGGACCCAACCCCACCAGCCCTCTTTTGCTTCCTGACCTTTGCTTCCTGGCCCGTAACTAGACTCAAGTCCCGGCAGACTCCAGAAGGTGCAAAGTGTGACCTCTGGGGATGTGCCCTGAGCTCCGAAAGGACCGTGTGACTTTTCTGGTGTAAGAAAAGGAATTTGTGCGGAAACGGATGTAAAGCATGTGGGATGAGGGTGGAAGGAACAGGACGTGGTTCCGGACGGATCTGTGGCTGTGGGCCCACTAAGCAGAGAGGCTGAACTTAACATGGCGGCTTTGGGTTGGAACGGGTTCTAACGGTTTGAGGGGCCGGTTGGCTGAAACATAACCCAAAAGGCGGCTTACGCTAAATAACGGTAAAGTGCCAGACCTGCTTTGGTGTCCTACCAACGCAAATATTCAAAACTTAGGGAGTTTCTCAGCCAGTTTGGGCTGCTAGGACAAAGCACCATGGACTGGGTGGTGTAGTCACAGCAGATACTTCTTTCTTATAGTCCTGGAGGCTGGAAATCTGAGATCAGGAGGCTGGCGTGGTTGGATTCTGGTGAGGGCCTGCTTCCGGGTTGCAAACTACCAACTTCTCTCTGCGACCTCATATGGCAGCAGGAGGAAGGGACATCTCTGGGGTTTCTTTCACGAGGGCTCTAATACCAATCCTGAGTAGCACACCCTCCTGATTGGATCATTTCCCCAGGGACCCCTTCCCAAGACAACCGCACTCGAGATTAGAATTTCAGCATACGGGGGCGCCTGGGTGGCTCAGTCAGTTAAGCGGCCGACTTCGGCTCAGGTCACGATCTCGCGGTCCGTGAGTTCGAGCCCCGCGTCGGGCTCTGCGCTGACAGCTCGGAGCCTGGAGCCTGTTTCGGATTCTGTGGTCTCCCTCTCTCTGACCCTTCCCCGTTCATGCTCTGTCTCTCTCTGTCTCAAAAATAAATAAACGTTAAAAAAAATTTTTTTTAAATAAAAAAAAGAATTTCAACATATGGATTTTAGGAGACATAAACATTCAGTCCGTTGCCGAGGGATGAGACAGAGTGTAGCTGTCATTCGAGGCATTCTAGCCTGTTCTGGGAGGGACCAGAAGACACACTTTTCACCAGGACTGTGAGGAAATAAACTAGCGAAGGGAGCCCCAAGTCTTCGAAGCGTCCTGTGATGGCTCTTCGCTGTAGGTCAGATCTTACAGTGGGAACGTGGTTATAATTGGGAAAGCTAAACGCTATAGAATTAATTGGATCTGGGGTGGCAAGGGCCAAGGGGCAAGACCCCGCACCAAAAGCAACGTGGACGTGGTGGCCGTAGTGGAGACCGTACTGGGCAGCAGAGTCAAAGCAGCCATCAGAGTAGAGACTCACAGAGACCCATGGCATTGGCCACTTGGTCGCTGTGTTCCTAGAAATGAAAGAAATGGGAAGCCCAATGCTCGATCTTTTGGAGCGGAAGAATACAAGGCCAAGCGAATAAACCTTCACCTGAGTCATAAAAGCCGAGTCATGGCTTCTCAGTCAGTTCCCAGACCTGAGCCAGTTTTTAGACCCTTGAAGGGACGGAAGGCCAGGAGGAGTGACGCTAGCACATCGCCCAAAATCTTGCTGCTAATCTTTCACCCAAACTTCCCCGCGGGAACGTCGGGCCTTCTACAAGATGACTGCGCATTGCAGAAAAGAGAGTAATCAGATTTTCCAGAGACCTTGGACACTGGCTGTGAAATGGCACTAATTTCAGGAGAGCCAAAACGTCACTGTCGTCCACCAGTCAGAGTTGAGGCTTATGGAAACCAGATGGTCAATGGAATTTATCTCAGGTTGATCTCAGAGTAGGTTCAGTGGATCCCTGAATTTATCTTGTGGTTATTTTCCCAGGTCTGGCATGCGTAACTGGAAAGACATTCTCGGCACCCGGCAGAATCTCTGTATTGATTCCTGGGTCTATTGAGTGAGTTCTATTATGGTGAGAGGGCCAGGTGGAAGCCTCTAGAACTGGGAAGCAGGAAGCCGCAAGGAATGGCACACTCCTGGAGGGATTGCAGAGATGCGCAATCAAGGTCTTGATTGACCGCCATCAAGGACTCGAAGGGCGCCTGGATGGTGATGGCCAGGACCTCTCCACTTTGACTCGCCCATTCACTCTTTGCAGAAAACAGCTCCTCAATAAGGACTATGGAGTCTCATAAGTTTAGCCAGATGGTGACTCTCTGGTCCTGTACCAGATGTCGTTTCATCGCTTGTACGAATTCATACCTCCCCTGCTATCTAGTAGACAGCCGTTGACCCGAAAAACGCTTTCTCCTCCAACCTGTTAGTAAAACCCACCAGAATCAGTTTCCTTTCTGCCAGCCAGGCCAACAATACGCCTTCCCCTGTCCTGTCCTAGGGGCCTATCAGCTCTCCAGCCCTATGTTACGGTGTAGCTCACGGGGATCCTGATCGACTTTCCCTTCCGTGAGATACCACGCTGGCCCATTACATTGATGATATTATGCTGGTTGTACAGAGTGAGCAAAGAGTAGCAATTACTCTAGAATTACGGGCAGGACATCAGTGTGTCAGAGGGTGGGAAATAGATCAGGCAAAATTCAGAGGCCTTTTACCTTAGGGAAACTTCTAGGGATCCGGGGGTGTGAGGCATGATGGGCGATCCCTCCTAACTTGGATAACTTGCCAACCAGACCCCTCCTGCGCCCGTGAAAGAGGCATGATGCCCTAGTGGCCCTCTTTGACTTTTGGAGACAAATAGTCCCCGTTTGCGTGTGTTACTCCGGTCCATTTACCGAGTGACCCAAAAAGCTGCTAGTTTTGAGCAAGGCCCAGGACGACAGAAGGCTCTGCAACAGGTCCGAGCTGCCGCACCAGCTGCTCCGTCACTCGGGCCATGTGACCCAGTAGTTCCGATGGTGCCCGAGGCGTCAGTGGCAGAGAGGGTTGCTATTTGGAGCATCGGCAGGTTTTTAATATGTGAATCATGGAGGCGGGACCCTAGGATCTGGGGACCAAGCCTTGCCATCCTCTTTGGATAATTACTCTCCTTTTGAAAAGAGACAGCTCGTGACCTGTTAGAGGGCCTTGGTAGAGATGCTTCACCTTGGGCCACTGAGCTTACCGTGTGACCGGAACTGCCCATCATGAGCGGGGCGCCACCTGACCCACCTCGCCACAAAGTAGAACATTTAAAGCAGCATTCCATCATCCAGGGGGACTGATAGCCACCTGATTGGGCCCAGGAAGTCCTGGATAGCAGACATAAGTTACAGGAAGAAGTGGTTCGAATGTGCACAGTCCCCACTCCGGATGTGCTGCCTTTTCTCCCCTTTGCATCCGTGGCCTCCTCGTGAAGACTACGTATAATCAGTTGAGGGAAGAAGAGAAAAGTCATACCTGGATCGTAGATGATCCTGGCCTGTATACAGGTACTCCCCCTGAACACGGACAGCTGCATCAATACAACCCCGCCCAGGGACATCCAGGAAAGGAAATGCCCCCAGTGGGCAGAACTTTGAGCCGTGCACTTAGTTATTCGTTTTACTTGAGAGCAGTGGCAGGAAATGCAATTTTATACCAACTCAGGAGCGGCAGCCAATGATTGGGCTGGAAGGTCAAGGACTTGAGCATGATTGGAAAACTGGTGACAAGGAAAGTTGGGGAGAAGATTTATGGACGGACCTCTCTGAAGGGCTGGAAAGTGTAAAGATATGTATATCCCGTGGGAATGCTCACTGAAGGGTCACTGCAGCACAGGAGCATTTTAATAATCGAGTACGCAGGATGGCTTGTTCCGTGGACACCATTTCCTCTTTCCCCAGCCACCCCTGGCATTGCTCAACGGGCTCGTGGACAAAGTGGCCAGAGCGGCGGGGATTATATTTGGGCTTAGCGACACTTGCTTCCACTTAGTCCAACCAGGCTATGAACCACTGCTGAGCCTCCAATCTGCCAGCAGCCGAGTCCAATATGGCACCATTCCCCAGGGCGATCAGCCAGCTACCTGGTGGCAGGCTGATTGCATTGGACCACTTTCCTCCTGGAAGAGGAAGTGTTTGTTTCTTCTTACTGTAATAAACACTCACCCTAGATATGTGTTTGCCTTCCCCGCAAACAGGGCTTCTACTAAGCCTACTGTCTTCGGCCTTATCCACTGGCACAGTATTGCACACAGCACTGCCCCCGATCAAGGAGTGTATTTCATAGCAGAGAAAGTACCACAACGGGCCCGTGATGCTGGAATTCGTGGTCTTACCACGCTTCCCACCATCCTGAAGCAACCGACTTGACAGATCTGTGAGCCGGCCTTTTGAAGTCTCAGTCCAGTGCGAGCTGATGGCAATAACTTACAGGGAAAGCTTGTCCTGGGACGAGGTTCTCCAGGGCGCCGTGTGGGCTCTGACTCAATACATCGATACATGATGCCGTTTCTCCTTCAGCCCGGATTCGTGGGTCAAGGAACCGAGGGGTAGAAATGAGAATGGCACCTGCGTCACCCTAGTGACCTCACTGGGAAATTTTTGCTCCCTGTTCCTATGGCCTCATGCTCTGCAGATCTAGAGGTCATAGTTCAAAGGGAAGAATCCTACCAGCAGGAGACATATGCCAGGGATTCCTTTGAACTCAAAGTTAAGAGTGCTACCGGACCACCCTGGGCTCCTCACGCGGAAAGATGAGAGATCGTGTTTACTGATCCTGACTACACAGAGAAAAGGGAGGCCGTTCCTCCACAGTGGAGGAAAGGACGGCCATGTCCGCAATACAGGACGCTCGTAGACGTCTCTCAGTACCATCGTGCCCCGTGGTTAGTATCATTGAGGACCTACAACGACCCAATCCAGGAAGGACTACTGGCTGTCCGGACAATTCAGGAAAGCAAGTTTGGGTCACCCCAACCAGATAAAGAACCATGACTGGCCGAGGGGCTGGCTGACAGCAAATGTCTAACATGAATAATAGAAGTCGTCGTAAATACCAGCTGCGACCGCGTGACCGGTTGCAGAAACAAAGACTCTAATCCTTAGGAGTGTTTCTTCCAAATTTCTTTATATTTTTGTGGGTCTCTGTGTGCATCTTCGCTTTCTTCCTTCTCTTCGTCCCGTATCGCGGAACATAAGATGTATGGAGTTTACACCATAGGTATTTAAGTTACAGGTTATCCAGGAGAAGAGTGAACATCTCCAAGGACTTTGTATCGTCCCCTAGGGAATGTACTAGTACATTTGAAGTTGCGTGGAGGGCAATCGTATCATGTTAGACAGAAGTACGACCTTGTTATTCTCTTTATTTGGAGATGAAGCATGGCTTGAGGAGACACATATGGGTGCTAAACTGATGAGGGTTAATTGTGATGGTTAATTATATGTGACAACTTGCCTAGGCCAGGGTACCCAGATAGCTGATCAAATACCTGTCTGGATGTTGCTGGGAAGGTTTTTTTTTTTTTTTATGTGCTTTTCACTTAAATTAGTAAACTTTGAGAAAAGCAGATTACTCTCTGTAATGTGGGTGGGCCTCATCTAATCAGTTGAAGACCTTAAGAGAAAAGACTGAGGTCCCCCAAGTAGGAAGGAATCCTGCCTCCAGAGAGGGTTCAGGCTCTGGCTGCCACATCAGGTCTGCCCTGCGTTGTCTGTCTGCTTTCAGCCTGTAGCATTCAAACTTGCCAGCTTTCACAATTACACAAGCTAATTCTTTAAAATCTCTCTTTCTGTGTCTCTGTCTCTTTCTCTCTCAATAAACACACACACACACACACACACACACACACACACATCCTAGAACCCTACTACAGAAACTCCTTAACATTCATAATTTAAAAGAAGATGAACAGGGGTGCCTGGGTGGCTCAGTCAGTTAAGCATCTGACTTCAGCCCAGATCACGATCTCACGGTTGATGAGGTCTTCTGCGGGTGCAAGAAGCAAATTAGAACCATTTTCATAAAAGTCTCCCCGTATCATGTACAGTAAGGGACGGTCCCTTCCTTGTCGCTTAAAGACCAAAATAAGCCACACCTTTGAACCTTTCGTCCCATATCGTATTTTGATCCTGAGAGTCATTTTATGGTCCTTCTGGGGACCCATGTGGTAGGTTGTCTTTTCATCTCGCTGATGGTTTCCTTTTCTGGGCTCCACACGTTTTCACTGCTCTCAAAACACGTACACAAGCCTGTTTTTAAGATTCAAAAGCTCCTCCTGGAATATTCCGGAGGAGACGACAACCTTTTGCACCTCACCAGCGTATATTAGAGCATCTGTTACTGTTCACCTGCTCCAGCCTCGTTTTTTAGTTTAGCCAATCTGATGATTGAAAACACATTACCACATCATCCAATGTGCGCAGCTTGTGCTGTCAATGCAAAGTCCCGGGCAATGGGGCAAACTGGATGCAACTTAATTAATCATAGCAAGCTAAAAGGATAAAGATTATATGCAGCAAAAGCATCCTCTGTGTGGCGAGAAGGACAGTGAAATTGTTACTCTTCAGATCTCACCAAACTGGCTTTATTCACAAACATATTTATATTGGAACCTAAGCGACTTTCTAGAGACTAACACGAATATGAGGAAATTGAGCTTCTCGAGCAGCATTTCCCTGCACGCCTGGGAGAAACGTGGAATCCTTTGGAAGTTCTTGTCTATTTCAGGGCTGTGTACGTCTCTGTGGCCAGGAGTTTGGAGCAGGTCCTCAATTTACCTCCCTGAATTTGGATAGATGGCACAAAAGACTCCGTGTTACGGCCTGGGCTGGTGAGCGAGCACTCCCGAGGGAAGCATCTGTCAAAGCTTGGCATGCATCGCGGAAGGCGTAAGACGGCCCAGCCTGTGTCCTGTCGGCACAGATCTTATCACGTATCAGGGAAAGCACCAGGAGGAGGCAAACAGGGATGGAACCCATCTCCAGGAGCATCCGTGTCGTTAGGAAGCATGTGACGATCAGGATGTCACTCCCGCTCCAAAACAGCGCAGTGCGAATGTCTGTCCCGGGGAAATACACAAAAGCGTTGTGCTTTTCTTATAAAAAGATACCCGTTACACATAAACATTTGGGTCCGTGTTGATAACTAAACAAGCAAAATGCAAGTCCCATCTAAATTTCTCCAAAGGCAGCTATTTCAAATTTTTACATTTTCCCGTAGTTTATTTGGAAAATCACCTTTCTATCTGTCACATGGCCAGCTCAGGGCTGGTTAGCCTAAAAGTCGCTGGCCTGAATTCAAATACGTTTGCACTTCCTCTTCCGGGCTTTAATAAAGGCTCGCCCACAAGTGTGAGGTCTGGTTTGGAAACTGTCAGAAGCGAACTTACTTGAATACAGCGTGTTGTACACGGGGCAGTGGGAAGTCAGCAGGAGATGCCCGTTGAAAGCTGAGAGTCACGTTGGGATCTTTAAGGTGTTGAGAACGAAGACTGTTCTAGAGCACAAAGCGTCCTCATAATTTGTTTTCCTCCTCCTCTCTTAGGAGGCTGTTGGCCTTTTTTTTTTTTTTTTTTTGCTATGTTCAATTTTATTTCCAGTAGGGTTGTTTACATTACTGTTGTGTCTTAGCTTTTAAAAGTTACAAGTTACCTTGTATAAATTATATAGAAGATGTAAGGAGTAATAAAAAAGGAACCCATAAACATCCCAACCTGCCTAAAAAATGCAGCATCATCCACATCTCCAGGGACATCTGTACATCCCTCCCCCCGGTCATCAACCCCATTCATTACTTTCAGTGTGTTCTTTATATTTTTACCAAAATAAATGTGCTGCTAAATAACATATTGTTTTATTTTGTATAGCTTTGAAATTGGGACAAATGGAATCATCCTGTACAATTTTTCTGCAAATAGCCTATTTTATTTTATTTTATTTTCTAATGTTTATTTATTTATTTTGAGAGACAGAGAGAGAGAGAGAGAGAGAGAGAGAGAGCATGAGCTGGGGAGGGGCAGAGAGAGAGGGGGAGAGAGAATCCCAAGCAGGCTCTGAGCTGTCAGTGCAGAGCCCGACTTGGGGCTCAAACTCATGAACCGTGAGATCATGACCTGAGCCGAAACCAAGAGTCAGATACTCAGCAGACTGAGCCACCCAGGCACCCCTATTTTATTTTACTTCTTACTCATTAGAAAGAGAAGTTTTTTTTCTTGCAATTTCAAAATTTTCTCTTCCTACATAATTTACTCTTCTGATGTTAAGCTGTATTTTGTTTAAGTTCACTTTAGCATGATACTCGGCATACCAAGAGTACTTATTTTCCACATGATTGGACTGGGTTGTTCCCCCATTTTTTGCTATTACAAAATGGGGGAGTTTCTCTAGTCCCAGCAGTGAAATCGCTCTGTCAAAGGGCCCGCTGTCTTCAGCCCGTGCCAGGTCATAATAAAGCGCTTTCCGAACTTACTGTTCGGAATGGCCCTAATTCACACCCCCACCTCAGTCAACACATGTGCACGGCCACATCACACACAGGAAGCATTCAGCGATGCCAGAGAAACACTCCAGATCAAAGGAATTCTCAGAACCTAAACCACTTTCTAGATACTAACCTGAATATTAAGAAACTCAGGTTCATGGGTAGCATTTCGCTGCAGGCCTTGGAGAAATGTGGAATCATCTGAAGTCCTTATCTAATCTACTTCAGGGAGTGTTTTCAGAAATAAAGGAGAAAAGGGGAAGAAGAGAAAATACTTGTGGAAATACAATGTGAAAAAAAATAATGGCTGAAACCTTACCAAACCTGATGGAAAATCTGAATCCATAGATTTGACGTTTACCTGCAGTAAAATGAAAGCAGATCTGCTCTTAGATTCGTCACGGTCAAGTCAGGGGAAAACAAAGAGAAAATTTTGAAATTGCGAGACAAAAACTTCTCTTTGTACACCAGAGGACCACACTTAGATTAGCCACTCACTTTTGCTAAGAACCAGTGGAGGAAAGGTTTTGAGATGACAACAGTCAAAAAGCTGAAAGGAAAAAAAAAAAATCTGTCAACCCAGAATTCTATATCTAGCGAATCTGTCCTTTCAAAATGTAGACCAAAAGATTTTTCCAGATATACAAACTTACAAGAATTATTGAAGGAAAGCTTTTAAACTAGAAAAAAAAAAAAAAAAAAACAGCTTCTTAGATTTGAAAATGATAGATTTCTTTTTTTTTTAATTTAATTTTTTTTTTAACGTTTATTTATTTTTGAGACAGAGAGAGACAGAGCATGAACGGGGGAGGGGCAGAGAGAGAGGGAGACACAGAATCGGAAGCAGGCTCCAGGCTCTGAGCCATCAGCCCAGAGCCCGACGCGGGGCTCGAACTCACGGACCGTGAGATCGTGACCTGAGCCGAAGTCGGATGCTCAACCGACTGAGCCACCCAGGCTCCCCGAAAATGATAGATTTCTTAAAGAATGTACGTGAGTGTGCCTATGTGTGTATCCATACAGAACGTTCTAAAAGTGTTTCTGCACTTTAACCTCTACTGGTTTCAGAAGCATTAAAAATGCTAGAAATGTATGAAAAACAAACTTGGAAGATTTCGCTGTTTTAATTTGTTTTCTCTTTAGCTTTATAAATTTTGAATAATTATTTTTTTTTAATTTTTTTAACGTTTATTTATTTTTGAGACAGAGAGAGACAGAGCATGAACAGGGGAGGGTCAGAGAGAGAGGGAGACACAGAATCTGAAACAGGCTCCAGTCTCTGAGCGGTCAGCACAGAGCCCGATGTGGGGCTCGAACTCACGGACCGCGAGCTCGTGACCTGAGCCGAAGTCGGACGCCCAACCGACCGAGCCACCCAGGCGCCCCCAAATAATTATTTTTTAAGTTTATTTATTTTGAGAGAGACCATGTGTGAGCACTTGAGTGGGGGAGGGGCAGAGAGAGAGGGAGAGGGAGAAGCCAAGCAGGTTCCACACCGTCAGCACAGAGTCCCATGCAGGACTCGAACCCACCGACGGGGAGACGGTGACCTGGGCAGAAATCAAGAGTTAGATCCCTCAGCACAGGGAGCCGCCCAAGCACCCTGGTTTTGAATAATTATTAATTTAATTTTCTGAGTCCCTCTAGCTGAAGATTATTTATTCATTGACATAAAGCATTTTAAAATGTTTTCAAAATGCACGCGGCTGAGGAAGCACAACAGAAATTTGAGTTCCGTGTCTGGGGTGATGCAAGACAAAACCACGCTATGCGGGGAAACTGGCAGTTGCAGACAGAGGGCAGCCCAAGAATAAAACTCCCTGGGAATTAACCAAAAATTCCAGGGACAACGCCAGATTTTTAAAAGCTATGAAACTGAGGGAGCGCAAGTAGAGATCTCAAAGGAAGCAGGTATTATCAGAGTTCCTGGGGAACAAAGGTCGATCTCCAGGGGAGGAGGGTGGTCCTGGAGGTGCCGGAGGGTTGGGGGAGGGAGCTGCAGGCTGGATGATGGGGAGGGGCCGTGGTCCAGCTACTTCTGTCCCCTCCCTGCCCTCAGGGGCCCTTTGTGACCAGGCCACAGCTCTGTGATGTGGTGTGATGTGATGTGATGTGAGCCTGAGGCTTTTGTCCCCAAGTACAAGGTCAGTGCTCAGTTGCACGAGGACAGTAGTGGGATCAGGCACTAACGCTTCGAGTAAGGAGATGGAGAATATTCTCTTCGCTCTGAGAAGCATTAGCGCTGATTGGCTGAGCTCCAGCCTCCCCTCCTGGACAACCCAGACCATCTTCTGCTTCCTGTGTGGACTGTCCTTCTTCCTCCTGTTGATCTCCTGCTTCCAGACGGACCCAACATCCTCAGCACCACGAAGGAAACGCAGAAGCAGCAGAAAGGCAAGGAACCTTGGCCCGGACGCAGCAGAGGGGACCCGTCTTCTTTTCTATCATCGTTTCCACTTTTCTGAGTCACTGGGGAGACTCCCGAGCTGGGAAAGAGCAGAACGGTGTTCTCGGGGGAAGAAGAGAGCACCATCCCCCCAGGCCAGGCCAGGCCAGACCAGGCAGGGGTTAGAGGGGCAGGAGGGCTTCTCCCGGGAGGTCTCGGGCCGGGAGGCCGGGTGTGGCAGAGGGCTCCGGGGCCGCGGCCCCAACACAGTGACCGGAGGACTGGAGGCCCAGAGCTCCATCCCCGGGGGAGGACAGGCTGCTGGGCACCGGGCCGGCAGCCACCTTCCCGGGGCAGGTGTCTCAGGAGAGCTGGCCTCGGTTGGGGCCGATCGAGGGCGGCGCCGAGCCCGGGAGGCCCAGAGCAGGGGCAGCAGCGGGGCTCGGGGCTCGGGAAGCGAGGTGCTTCCTCAAGGCGCTGAGACGCACCCGCAGGTCTGGGAACGTTTCTCGAGCAGAGGAACAGGGACGGAGAGATTTCTCGCATCGAAAATCCGCGCGTCCATTCTTCAAAGTAGAAAAACCGAGAACAGTTTTGTCCACTTTGCAAATGAGGAACAGGAAAGAAAGCCACCCCCCCACCCCCGCCGCCGCCCCATGAGTTGAATGTAGGAAGTCGCGCTGTTCTTGAACACAGAGCACCTGCAGCCAGAGAGGCGAGAGAGACTGGGGGTCCCGTCCCCCAACCCCGTGTTCTCTCGTCTCTGCAGCAGGTGGCGCCACGGCGAAGGAGCACCAGAGGCAAGAACAGCGAGATCCTGAAAGGTAAGGGGCCGCTGCGGAGCCCCGCGCCCCTGGCGAGTGTCCCTCCTGCTCCGAGCGCCCAGCCCCGCCGTCTCCGGGACACCCGCGTCCGTCCCTCAGGAAACAGAGCCCCGGGAGGCTCCCGGGACGGAGGGCGGAACCCCGAGGCCTCCCAGATTCTGGGCCAGAACCAGCCCGAGGGGCCGGACACGGGTGTCGCCCGGCAGGGGCCTGGGACCTCCAGCTCCAGCTGTGGCCAAGTTGTGGAACTTTGCTCCGGTTCCTCGGGGAGGCGACCCGGCCCTTTCTCCCCCCACAAGGTCACGAGTGGGGAAGCTCTCCGTAAAGGACCAAGCGACCCCCACCGTGGGTCTTGTTGCCACCGTGAGACCACGTGGCCTCGGACACCGATGTTCGGGGCTCCCGAGTCTACTCCCCCAAAGGTGTCCCCTAACGGGACACTGCACCCGCCTCCCGTAAGACCCCCGGGCCCCCGCCTTCGGCTCTGTGACCGGGTCTCCCGCCTCCAGCTTACAGAACCTGCCTGCAGGAGCTGGAAGCGGTTCGGGACCTGGTTTCCCTTCTGCAGAGGTAAAGAATCTTGCCCCTTCTCTCCCGGGTGGGCCTCTCAGAGCCTCCGGTGGGACCCCAGGGCTGCAGGGGGCGGGGGGAGCCCTGGGGACGGAGATCGGATATGGCCCCGGGGGGGGGGGGGGGGGGGGGGGAGGGACGGCGGGAGTGCTGTGAAGCGGGTGCGGGGACCGGAGGACGGTGATGGCCACGCCCGGCCCTGTCTGCTCCCGGCTGCAGCATGTGCCTCCTCGTGTCTCCCGCAGCCACTTGGGGTGGCTCTCTGACCAGGGAGGCGGCCTTCAGCAGCTCTTGGGGCAAGAAGCCCCTGGGGCCAAGGGCAAAGCAGCACCTGCCGGAGCCCATCAGCCCCGCGGGGAGCCCGTGAGAGATGCCGCGCCCGCCACGGCCCCGTCGGCGTCCCCCGCTCCTCTGGCCTCCACGCTGTCACCAACCCCAACGACCTCCTCGGTGTCTGTTCGTTCGAACTCCTCCCTGAGTGCTCCTTGGCCACCAGGGTCTTGCCTTCCCCTGGGTGGCTTTTCACCCCAGCCCCTTGCTCTTTCCCCTTCCCCGCCCCGTCTCCCTTCTCCGGAGGCCAGCCCTCCACCTCGGCCAGACTCCGCTTTAGCTCTCCCTCAGTGCAATTCCATGGCACGCCCGCTGGACACCGTCCCACGGAGCCCGTCTCCACACACCCCCTGGGTCGCCTCTGCCATCCCAGCCATCTCGGGCCTGGGCCTCTCAAGCTGTCCCATTTCGGCCCTGTCTTGGTGGCAGGCAGCCGCCAAAGCCTGGCACCCCCCCACCTCAACACGCTTGGAATCCTGGCAAGAGCCTCATTCCCACCAGCACCCGGAGGCCTCGTTCTGGGGAGGCCCCGGGAACAGACAGGCGGAGGCCGGCGTCCTCTCTTTCATCGGTCCTGATGTCCAGAAGCTGCTGGAGATTCTCATCACCAAGAAAACAGAGCTGAGGTTTTGGAAGGAGAAGGAAAAGAAGGAAGAGTCAGGCTACCACGTGAACTCTCTGGGGAGTACGTTCACGTCACCGCGGGGCGGGCGGGACGCCGTGGGTTACCGATCCTTCCGGAGCATGAAAGGCGAGCCACAACAGCTGCTCGGCCCTGAGCAGCCTCCGCATCCCAAGATTTCGGGGGACAATTTGCGGCTGAAATGCAGCCAGCTCTTCTGGGGTCTCCCCATTCTGCACAGTGAGTCCCTGGTGGCCACTGTCAGTGTGACTGGTCCCCCACTGGAGTCACCCTCTGTCGTTTTCAATGATCTCTCTCATGCCTTACCATCCCAAATTCAGGCTGGCGTAGCTTCTCGTCTGTCACTGGAGCAGCCCTTCGCTCACCCTGTGGCTGAGCCCCAAGCCTTGACCCCAAGTTTGTCCCAGTCCCAGCCCCCGCCTCCGGCTCAGGTCGAGGCCCGGGCCCACCTTGCACCCTCTGTCCCAGTGGGGCCACCTTCTCTCCCACCTCAGATGGCCGGTGAGACATCGGACCCTCCCATCCAGAATAACATGCCATCGTTCATCCCAAATGCAATTCAAAACCTGGAGTGTCACTTTTTGAAGAAGCAACTAGAAAGGAACAGGACTCTACCCTCTGTGGTGAAACGATCTCAGGAAGTCTTCAGCCGGGTCCTTCCCGACTTCCCCCAGGACAGCCCGGCCTCCCAGGCCCACGGGCCAGTCTCCGTCCTCCCCTTCCCCTCCGGGGACTTGACCAGCCCCGAGCTCCAGGACCATCTGGAACCACATCTTGGGAAGAGGTCCACGAAGCAGCAAGGTGGCGGGCCCCGCAGGATCCAACCATCCGTGGAGCTGGGCCAGCCTCAGGGCGAGCCCCCGAAGGTGCCACAGGCACAGAGCGGAAGCCTCCAGGCTGCCCAGGAGACCAGGTGGAGGGGCCCAGCGCGGACCACGCCAGGAGAAAACCTGGGCAAGGATGCAGGGCCTAGTGTGGGGAGGGGCCGGAGAGATCTACACGGGAGCTTGATCAGCTCTTCATCGAAGGTTTCAGGAATAAACTCTGAGGGATCACACACAGGCTTGATGAAGACGAGCGGCCCAGGCCAGAATCATCCAGAACAGCTCCTGAGAGCCCATTTGGGCAGGAAACTGGGGCAGATCACAGAGGGCCAGATCCCTGTGAGTGTTCATGATTCCAGGCTTGCTGCCAGCCATGGCCCGGACCCTCCTGGAAAGCCCAGCGCTCACAGGGAAACGGGAACTCCCGCATTTTCCAAGCACCCGGAGCCCCGCGTGAACAGCCCCCACGATTTCTCCATCCTCAGTCCGTACACTCAGCAGATGCTGGAAGCACATATCATAAGGTTTCGGGTGAGGCACAGATGGGGTCTGCCCCTCAAGGTCCTCAAGCCTCTAAATTTATTTAAGCTGCAAAAGAGCTCAATCTTTCCACCACCCTCCACTCCCTGCTCGGCCACCCGTCCACCTAAGGCCAGGGTGGAAGCCAAGTTCTTGGAAAAACCTCCTGAGCCCCATCAAGGAGAGAAGGTGATAACGGAAGAGTCCATTCTCACCCTGGGGAGTCCCCTCCTTGACCCCCAGCCTGCACGTGAGGAAATCCAGTGGGCCCTGGGTGAGTCTCCGCCCGGTGACGGCCCTCTGCCCCCGGGGGCCCCTGTGGCTGGATGGGAGGCCGGGCTACGTCCTCAGACGCCCGCATACAGCTTCGTGGGCAGAGTCTGGCACAGCAAGACTGGCGCGGGGGCTCCTCAGAACAGCAGCCTGGAGGCAAGTCCAGCAAGGGCCACAGATGAGCCAAGGAGAGGGAGCGGGGGTCGGACCTCGAGGGACGCCTGCGGCCGTGTGTCAGCGCTTGAGCTCAGCTTCGAATCCCAGTCCTCGAGCGCCCAACGGGCCAAGGAGGTGGGGGAGGGCGAGGGGGCCCCTGGCTGGGGAGACACCTTGGAACCCGGTGTGCTGGCCAGCAATCAAAGCGTCAAACCAGACGTGAGAAGATCAGGGTCATCTGGGAGCAGTCAAGGCCCCTCCACACCTCCAGCGTCGGTGGCTCGAGCCCAGGAAGGGGTTGAGGCTCAGCTCGAAGGGTTCGAGCCCCAGGGGTCGGTCGAGTCGGAGGAGCCTCAGGGCCCTGGCCGCGGTGTGCTCCTGCAGGACTGTGAAACTGGCGTGCTCCTGCAAGACTGTGCCACCGATGACCTTCTTCAAGACTGTCACTCTGATGTGTTGCTTGTGGCGGACGTCTTGGCCTCTCACAGATCTCCGTCCGGCTGCCAGAGCGAGTCTAGTACAGACACGTCAACTTCCTGGGCGTCCTCTCCCTTCGTCTCGCATGCACAGAACAGCTGGGGGCAGCCAGACCCACTGGGACGGTGGGGCCTCCGTAGCCCCCGGAGCAAGGCGTCCGTCCACGCCGACGACGGGAGAGAGGCCTACAGGAGGCTCAGCCCGGGAGGGCGTGAGAAATGGCTGGCAGAGCTGAAGTCCTTCCAGGCCAGTGTGATGAGCCACCGTGCCCAGGAGGAGGACTCGGCAGAGTCCTCAAGAAGCAGCTTTGCTCAGCTCCTGCCCAAGAAGGAGGACGCTGCTCCAGAAGGCCACTTGAGAAAAAGCGTGAGGCACCTCCTGCAGTGGATCTTTCCCAGTAAAGGCAAAGGCCCGGAAGATCCCGGGCACAGGGGCCAGCCTGCAGCAGCCACCGCCCAGACGCAGGGGCCCGTCTCGGGCACATCGGTTGAGGACGGCAAGTCTGCCGGGGCTCAGATGCTCATGACGGCCGTGGGTCGCATCCTAGAGGAGAACCTGGTGCCTCGCCAACGACTTAGAGCCCCGGAGGTCAGCTGGCGCCAAAGGGAGCCCCAGGCGCTGGCAGGTACCGGTGTCTGCTACCACAGGGTCCTCTCCTACCAAGAGCAGAGGAGAGTGATGAGAGAGACCGCCTGCAACCTGCAGGCCACCCCCGACGGCCACGGCTGCCCTAACGAGAACCGGTGGTGTAGAGGCAGAGACGGCAGGTGGGCCTTCGTACCCAGGATGCCGGGGTCCCCAGACGGACCCTGCCACCACGGGCGGATGCCGGCCAGAGCCTCGGGCCGCCCTCACCGCCCCCACTGCCCCAGGCACTGCCTCCTTCAAAACTATGTCTCATCCGGTCATTCCGTGTGTGCTTCTCATGCCTTTCTTGGGAGGACACCTTTTCTCCAAGAAAGGATGCATACAGTACAGAGAAAAATGTATTTTTCTCAGGTTAGCACATCCTCTATGGGCTAATGGCTTCTTCCCGCCACAGTTTTTATTGTTTTCCAAAATAAATGTTTGTTTATCTGGGGAGAGGAGCTGGCCTCTGTCTGTGCCCCGCGGGGCGGGGTGGGGGGGGGGGAGGATCCGGGCATGCTCTCCCCCAGTGCCTGCTTTGGCTCCCGGAAGGAATGGAGCCCTGGGAGGAGGGTGGCCACGTGGTATACTCCAGACCCCCTCCCTCACACACCTTCGGTTTCCAAAACAAACGAAAGAGGAACACAACCCAGAAGACCCCACCCCGGGATCCGGCTCCGCCCTTCCCATCCTGCTGTCTCTCTACCTTGAACTTGGGCGGCTGTAGGGGAGGGTCTGCAGGGGCAGAAACCCCTGGGCTCCGGGCACCTGGAAGACAGCGTCAGGCGTCAGAGCCGCGAGCCGAGTTTGGAGGCCAGGTTGGCCCTGACGGCAGCGGTGGGAGGAATCCTGCCCCCCGAACCCGTCGCCTGCCCCGGGACCCCTGATGGGGCTGGGGTGCAGATCGGCCGGGAGCCGCCCTTGGCTCAGCGTCACCCCCCTGCTTTCTCACACTCTGAACCAGCGCGGGACGAGGACGTGCTCCCGGCCCGGGGAGCGAGCGGGTGGGGGGCGCAGAGGCCGCGAGGGACCGGCGCGCCCTGCCCCGGGGTGCGGTGACCCAGGAGCCCGCGGTGCCCACTGCCGCCTGCAGGCCCCGAGGAGAGGAGCCTTTCCTGAGGTTCACCCCCAAGGTCCCCCCCCCCCGCCCCCGCTGCGGCCGAGGAGCCCGGGGAGGGGTGGGGGGGGGGGGGGAGGGAGGCTGCCGGGGCCCCTCCGCAGACGGCCAGGCTGGCATAGGAGGCCCGGCCGGGCAGGTACCCTTCTGCGCAGTCTGGGGGCCCCGGGCGGACTGGGACTTAACGAATGGCCCAAGGACGGCCCCGAGGCGGGTGGGGGTCAGGGTGGGGGTACTCCCTGGCGTGGTGCGGAGTCCCACCCCAGGAGGGACCCTGAAGACCGCAGCAGGGGTGGCCCTGCCCCCACGCGGGTCAGGACCCCGCAGGTGGGCCTGGAACCCGGTGCAGGGGCAGCGGGCACAGGCCTGCTCGGGCACAGCTTCTCTCCGGGGAAGCAGTGGGGGGCCAGCAGTGACAGTGCGGCCAGGACCTGGGGGGAGGGGACCCAGCAGTGACAGTGCAGCCAGGACCTGGGGGGTCAGGGGGAGGGGAGACCAGGACAGAGAGCACCCGGGTCCTCGGGAACTCTGTGCTGACAGCTCAGGGTCCCTGAGTCTGGCTGCTCCCGGGTCCTCTCGGCGGCACCGGGAGGTGGACGCGGTCCCCACAGGCCCCTCCGGAGAAGGGCCACAGGCAGGATGCCGAGGGAGCAGCAGGAGACAGGAAGGAGCAAGTCCCCTGTGCCCTCCTCCTGCCGGTGGTGCAGTAAGGCGGGAAAGGGACGCCCCCCCGCACTGTGAGACCCCCACAGAGATCTCTGACGAGAGACCCCACAGAGAGACCTCTGATAGAGACCCACACCCAGACACCCGCAGAAAGACCTGTCACGCCGACCCACCCAGAGAGACCTCACATAGCGCGCGTCCCACGGAGATGGTCACTGAGCGGTCCCACACAGGGCTTGCCCAGAGACCCCACGGGCGTTCTTTAGGGGCCCGAGCAGTCACCTGCTGGCAAGTGCTTCGCGGTGGATCTGAATCCACTCGGCAAGCTGACAGTGCAGGCGGACTGTTGGCGGCTGGGCCCGCCTGGGAACCCCGAGACGCTCGGACTTCGTCAGCATTTCCCCACGTGGGGGTCTCCATCGGGGGAGACGCTCGGGAAGTTTCGTCTTTTCCTTACGTCATTGCTTCCGAACTAAAGGGTGACCGATTCCACCTGTAGACCCCCAAATCCCTCCCCTCCACAGGGGTCGCTTAGCTTGAGCTCTGACCGCAGTTTAGAGGAACCACATTTAAGCACAAGAAAATGCTGCCAACCTCCAGTGAGGGCTCTTCTCTGTCCGGTTTTACTCAAGTCAGGTCAAACGCTGTCTGTGTCCCGTTTTTTTTACTTCTGTGGCGACAAGATCTGAATTCAAGGGAGCTGACCCTTCCTCACTTTGGAAACATGGTCAAGACGTGCAGAAAACGAGCTGATGGAAAGAAAACAAACCAGCAAAAAGGCATCGGGACTCCCCCTCCCAGGGGGCGGTGCTCTGGCATATTCTTTTGCCCCAAATAGCTGTATCAGGTTTGGGGCTTTTGTCTTAGTTTTAAGTGAAACAGACTAACAGTTGTGTGAAATGTTTACAAATGAGTCAGCTATCTAGAAACATTTCTGTTTTATTCTCTTGGAAAAATTCTATTTTGTAATATTTTTTCCCTTAAAATGTGGTAAGGCCCTCAAAAGGCATCATACATATTTCCAGAAGTGACAAAGTCCTGGTGTGCAGCTCACGTACCTTAAACTGATGTACTATTGGGGAGGATTCCTTTCTTTTTTTAATTTTTTTTTTTCAACGTTTATTTATTGTTGGGACAGAGAGAGACAGAGCATGAACGGGGGAGAGGCAGAGAGAGAGGGAGATACAGAATCGGAAGCAGGCTCCAGGCTCTGAGCCATCAGCCCAAAGCCCGACGCGGGGCTCGAACTCCCGGACCGCGAGATCGTGACCTGGCTGAAGTCGGACGCTTAACCGACTGCGCCACCCAGGCGCCCCAAGGATCCCTTTCTTAAGTGATTCTTTCAAAATGCACATTTTCCAAGACTCAGGCGGTCAGGCTCCATTTTATATTCATTATAGGGCTAAAAAAAGGACACGTTGTTTTAAACAGTTAGAATTTTACAGAATATCTCATTTAATCTGTGAGATACAGACATGGCCTAATCGAATTACTAGAAAGGACATCTTGGGGCACCTGAGTGGCTCAGTCCGTTAAGCAGCTGACTTCGGCTCAGGTCATGATATTGTTCCCGAGTTCGAGCCCCGCATTGGGCTCTGTGCGGACAGCTCGGAGCCTGGAGCCCGCTTCGGATTCTGTGTCTCCCTCTCTCTCTGCCCCTCCCCAGCTCACGCTCTGTCTCTGTCTCTCTCTCAAAAATAAAGAAACATTACCAAAAAAATGGACATCTTAATATCTAAATTGAGGAAAGTGTGCATTAATAATCAAAGTGTACAGGTTAATAACCAAAGGTGACATTAATGTAGACAAAAAAGTGTCCACTAAGGATGAAAACTCCCACATATAATCTAGCACTTTCCAAAGGTGTATTTTAGCGAGTGTATACATATTTCTTGTTGCTCATAAGCAACTTGTTTTTCTTGTCTTGCTAAAATCTATTTTAACGACAGCTGCCAAACATATGTCACTGGTTATGTCACTCTCAGATTATCCATCAGGATGAGTGTCTATCTTTATTATGAGAAGCAGAGCTAACGTGAAGGCTCTTTGGTCTTTTTATTTCAATAAGAAATACCTCTCCATTCTCCATAATCCACAAATTTATAACTACTTTTCCACGTCACTCCCTTACGATGTCCTTGAGTCACCAAATGATGGAACCTGGTCGTGGATGTCTTACAGTATTCTATAGGATTGTTTTTTGTTTTTTGTTTTTTAGTTGCAACTAATGCAGGTAAGTTTACTGATCAGAACAAAATGGGGCCAATTAGGAAGATTTTCATACAGGAAATACTTTACAAAAAGCAGTATATCTTTTTCAAGTTGACTCTTTTAATTAGATTTAACGGAATGATTATTATTCAGTCTTTTGAATTAAAGTCATATAGGGTGGGCATAAAGTCTGCAAACATAGACATAGTCCATAATAGTTGATCGCTATGACACGTGAATATAATGGTCCCTCACTAGCAATTCATAGTTCCATAAGCTGTGTAAAATTTCAGCGAACAAATGTGCATTAAAGTAGTGTTCCCGTGAGTCACAGCACACACATCTGTCATATGTAGCCTCCAATGATGTGTGCGTACAATTCCTACCACGCAAACTTGTACCTTCACCCTAGAAGAAACCATCAAGGGGCTTCAATTTATCAGAAAAATACTGGCAGGGCACCTGGGTGGCTCAGTCGGTTGGGCGTCAGACTTCAGCTCAGGTCACGATCTCATGGTTCATGGTTTCGAGCCCACGTGGGGCTCTGTGCTGACAGCTCAGAGCCTGGAGCCTCCTTCGGATCCTGTGTCTCCTTCTCTCTCTGCCCCTCCTCCGCTTGTGCTCGCTCTCTCTCTCTCTCTCTCTCTCTCAAAAATAAATAAACGTAAAAAAAAATTTTTTTTAAAGAAAAATACTGGCAATGTTTCCAGACTTTATGGCTACCTGTATTTTATTTTTAATAAGTTCCGCCTCCTGTAAATCTTACAAACATTTCACCATTTATGTATACAAAGCAGAAATGGAAATCAAAGACTAAACAGAACGGAGGAAATAACAAACACGCATCTCCATTTTGCTGAAAACGGAGTGATTTTTAATTTACCAGACTGTCTACATGATATTCGAGATATATCACAAGCTTGGTTTTGAAAACAATTTATATTTAAAACAGGCCTCACACTGATTTCAATAAATCAGGGATTTGAGAACAAACTATGGAGGATGGCAATTTTGTGTTCCCTTTTTTTTTTTTAATTTTTTTTTCAACATTTATTTATTTTTGGGACGGAGAGAGACAGAGCATGAACGGGGGAGGGGCAGAGAGAGAGGGAGACACAGAATCGGAAACAGGCTCCGGGCTCCGAGCCATCAGCCCAGAGCCTGACGCGGGGCTCGAACTCCCGGACGGCGAGATCGTGACCTGGCTGAAGTCGGACGCTTAACCGACTGCGCCACCCAGGCGCCCCGTTTGTGTTCCCTTTTTAATACTCCAAGGGGCAAAGATCTTTTCCCAATGGGCAAAATAAAGTAGACAGTAGTTCACCCTTAAGAGCGGTTCCCTTGATAGGTTACAACGTTATTTTCAGCATCGTACACGTGTACTTTATAAGCCTCCCACGGGAAGAAACTTCTGGAAGCGTTCCCCAAAACACCCAGCTACGCTTTCAGATCGGTCTTTCGAATCGCGCCCCTGGCCATGTGGGTTGCTGTTCGTCCCAAACAGAGGCATGGCTCCGTTACTCAGGTTTGCTGGGGAGCCTTCCCTGGGCCGGGGCCTGGCTGGCGTCCTATGCGTTAGTGACCAGATAGAGCCCAGTGTCCCCAAATCTCATTTCCTTGGCCTGGAAAACGGGGATCAAAGTTAATCGCGTTGCAGTGAAGGGGAAGGGAGTTCAAGTAGTAAAACCCTGTGCTTGGCAAGTATTGAATGATTTTGCTGTTGTCGCTGTTATTTTTTCATACTATTATTACCAGGTCAGTTTTTACTGGCTAAATAAAGTACGCCCGATTCGTTATTTCGTACAGAATTAAATTTTCTAGCACAAAACCTGGTGCTTTATAGATATATTAAAAATCAAAAACCCTCTCTGAGACAATAAACAATATTCTTTCAAGTCATCTTCAAATCATTTTGGGGGACACATTTATGGGTCTTTCCTAATCTACCCTGACTGTAAGGGACCCTGCAATCCCAAAGCTGTTACTTCCTTCAAATTGAACAAGCCAGCGGGGCGCCTGGGCGGCTCAGTCGGTTGAGCATCCGACTCCGGCTCAGGTTGTGATCTCACGGTTCATGAGTTCGAGCCCCGAGTCAGGCTCTGTGCTGACCCCTCAGAGCCCCGAGCCTGCTTCAGATTTTGTGTCTCCCTCTCTCTCTGCCCCTCCCGTGCTCACTCTCTCTCTCTCTCTCTCTCAAAAGATAAATAAACAGTAAATATATATATATTTTTTTTTAATTGGACAAGCGGAACTCGTGTGTTACTTCCAAACCAACTCTGTCCTTTCCACCTGCCTGTTCACACCTGCTCCTTGGTGCTCCCCAGTCCCCCGGGGTGAAATGGGGGGGTCCCCTGGTTATCTCCAGGAACACCAGGAGAGCTGGTTTCAGTAATCAAATCGTGCCGTCCCAGGTAGAAGTCAAAACACCAAGCTGCGTGTCAACACAAAGCTTCTGCCCCCCAGGAGGGAGAGCGGCCTGCCTTCAGTGGGACGGGGGTGCGGGGGCCCCAGGGGCACGTGACCTTCCCCTTTTGCGCTTGGCGCTGCTTCCTCTTCCCAAGGGCGCCCACCACCCTCGCCCAGTCACCCGCCTTACCGCCCTGGAGTTTGACCGCTCATGGCCCAGCAGGTGCAGCGGGGGTGAAAGACCAAAAGAGGGCTCGTATTCGGTCTGCACCACCCTGCTGCGCGCCCGCGGGGGTGCCCCGGGGGCTTGGCAGGGAGTCAGGGCGGACCTCCTCTCCTGGGCGATTCGTTCTGGCGCCTCACACCTCCTTGGAAGCGAAGGCGAGCGCCTCGGCCGCCCAGTCCCCTCTCGGTCCCCCCATCACAGGGCAGCGGTTCAGGGCACGCGGCTGTCGGGCAGGGCCGCGGTGGTGTCTCTGGAGCGTCCCTCCACCCTGACCCTGGGAGAGCACTAACTCCCCAGAGCACCCCCTGTCCCCAGATGTCTCCAGGATGGTCAGACAGTCGGGCCGAGGTCCCCAAATGTCAGGGGGACCCGAGCAGCTTCCCAAAGTTGGTTCCTGGATGCCCCCTCTTGGGACGAGACTGAGGGTGCACTCTCAACCCCGGAAGCTCTCTCCAGAGAATAGAGTTGCCCATTCTCCCCATTGCTCCTTCCCAGGCTCTACTGGGCTGGGCTAGGGCCCCGCTTTCTGGTCCCGGAGCCCTCCTCTCCTCGGGATCAAATCTGAATGTATAAGCTTGTTTGTCACTTTGAATTAACCTCATTACCCCCTTTACCAGTGCACTGGAAAGAACATCTCTTATTCTCAATAAAAAGAATTACAGGGGCGCCTGGGTGGCGCAGTCGGTTGAGCGTCCGACTTCAGCCAGGTCACGATCTCGCGGTCCGTGAGTTCGAGCCCCGCGTCAGGCTCTGGGCTGATGGCTCGGAGCCTGGAGCCTGTTTCCGATTCTGTGTCTCCCTCTCTCTCTGCCCCTCCCCCGTTCATGCTCTGTCTCTCTCTGTCCCCCAAAAAATAAATAAACGTTGAAAAAAAAAAATAAAAAAAAAAAAAATAAAAAGAATTACAATATAAGCTTATAAAATTGTATATAATTTGGAAATATCTTTATTTTTACCTATTTATATAATATTGAAATACATAATATTTTATTCTGTAATATTATGTAATATTTTATGCACGTAATACTGGCACTCACCCATAAAAACACTTGTCAGTCTTTCCTCCTTCTTTACAAAAGTCAGAAAATACGTTAAGAATTAGCTGTGAAAATGCCCATATTTGGGAGGCTTTTCCCTTGTGTATTTATTTCTATGTTAAAATCTCTATTCTGTAAAAGATATTAAGCCTGGGGGTGGGGGGAGAGTCAGCCTTAAGGACATGCTAAGTGGAAGTTATTTCGATTTGAGGGTCACCTGACCTTTTCGGGATGCTGCCCATAGGTTGGCGAAAATCTCTAAAAGCTTAGGAACAGAAACCAATTGAGAATTAGATGCCAAGTCCTCAAAATGAAGAGCCATCTGACCAGTTTGTGACACCCTCCCCCACCTCTGGTAACTGGGACCAGAGCCTGTGTGGAGAGAGAGCATGCCTTCTGGACCCTTCAGAGAGACCAGCAGGCAGGTGGGGTGTCCCCAGAAGGGAGGTTGGGTCTTCTCGACGGGCTTCTCCCAGGATGCTTTACTGCTGAGGGGTGACCGGATTTCCAGGGGGGACCACAGAGGAGAAGCAGAGAGAGCTCTCCTAGGCCCTGTTATCGCTGCTGGGCTTGGCTGTGCTTTCCCGTGGGTAATAAACATGATTACGTTAAAGTACCCAGCACTAAAATCATATTCAAACACCTCTTCGCCTGCTGGTGAGTTCCTCGATACTATGGGCCAGATGACATGTTTGGGGACACTGGTCTGGGGACTGTGTTGGCAGGATGAACTTTTTACTGAGTGAATTTATGACAATAAAAGCTCATCCAGCAGACATACTAGGAAAACAAGTTATTTATTTATTTATTACATATTTTTAAAGTTTATTTCTTTTTGAGAGAGACAGAGAGAAAGAGAATGAGCAGGGGAGGGGCAGAGAGAGAGGGAGATGCAGAATCCGAAGCAGGCTCTAGGCTCTGAGCTGTCAGTACAGAGCCCGATGTGGGGCTCAAACTCACGAACTGTGAGATCATGACCTGAGCCGAAGTCGGACGCTCAACCGACTCAGCCATCCAGGCGCCCCTTTTTCATTTATTTTGAGAGAGGGAGAAAGAAAGCACACGTGCTCACATGCATGGGAGAGGGGTGGCAGAGAGAGAGGAAGAGAGAGAGAATGCCAAGCAGGCTTCATGCTGTCAGTGCAGAGCCCAGCATGGGGCTCGATCCCATGAACCATGAGCTCATGAGATCGTGATCTGAGTGGAGATCAAGAGTCGGATGTTTAACCAACTGAGCCACCCAGGTGCCCCGGAAAACAAGTTTTCTAACTTTCTAGTAGGGAAAGCACCCAGTACTGTTGTTATTTAGGGACAAAAGTATGTATTTGTTTGGAAGAATTTTTCACGAAAGAGCGGTGGGTGGAGGAAATGATGGATGCGGACGTCTGACTGGAACATTCCTCCTTGGTGACTTTGGCAGGGCTCCCAGACCTTGTGCGGCTGCTGCCGTTCCATCCTGAAGGCTCTGGCCTCTTTGTCAGGCTCGGGGCAACCCCGAGGCTGCTTGTCCAAAGGCAGACACTCTTGTCCACTCCTGTCCCTTGCTGGCCAGATGGACACACAACGTCATCCACGGCTGAGCGTTGTTTAATAACTAGCTCTGTTTCCTCGGGCACAGTCCATACACTCCATAGTCCTGTTTACCACCGCTCTCTTTTACAACCTGAGGGTAAAAATGGATAACCGACTTTAAACTCATTCCCGTTCAATGGCAAGGCACATGAAAAATTTCCTCGTGACAGTGGTCTCCGTTCCATAGCCAGCTGAGTCGGTCAGCCTTTTCACGTTGGCTTCTTTCGCTTAATTTTACGCACTTAAGCTTCCTCCATGCCTTTCCACGTCTCAGTAGCTCATCTCTTTTTAGGACTGAATAATATTCCATTGTCTGGACGTTCACTTGCTGAAGGACATCTCAGTTGCGTCCAAGTTCTGGCTGTTACGAAAAAACCGAGCTCAGCACTTCTGTTCAGGTTTCTGTGTAGATACAACTTTGCAAGTCCTTTGGGTAAATACCCAGAAGGGAGAATTCCGTACTGGGTGGTGGGAGTTTGTTTGGTTGTGCAAGAAACTGCCAAACTGTCTTCCAAAGGGGCTGTGCCATTTTGCATTCCCGCCAGCCATGAGTGAAAATTCCTGTTACTCTCTACATCCTCACCAGTATTTGGTGTCGCTGGGGTTCTGGATTTTGGCCACTCTCACAAGTGTGTAATAGTGTCCCATTTTTGTCTTAATTTGCAATTCCCTAATGACATAATTGTGCGGATCTTTTTGTATGCTTATTGGCCACGCATATAGCTTCTTTTGTACGGAGCCCGTTCAGATCTTCTGCCCATTTTTTAATCTTGTTGCTTGTTTTCTCATTGTCGGGCTTTAGGGGTTCCCTGTGCCTTCTGGATCACAGTCCTTGATTAGATGAGTCTTTTGCAGATATTTACGAGTGTTTTGTGGCTTGGCTTCTTATTCTCTTGACATTTTCTGTTGCAGAGCAAAAGTTTTTCATTTCCGTGACTTCCAACTTACCAACTGTTTCCTTTGTGGACTGTGCCTCTGGTGTTGTATCTAAAAGTCATCACCATACCAAGGTCATTAGGGTTTTTTCCTGTTATCTTAAGTTTTACATTTGGGTCTGAAATCCACTTGGAGGTGTTTTTTGTTTTGTTTTGGTTTGGTTTGGCATGTGGACGTCCAGTTGTCCCGACACCATTTGTGGAAAAGTCTTTGTTCCATTGTGTTGCCTTTTCTCCTTTGCCAAAGATCGGTCAACTCTATGTGTATCTATTTCTGGACTCTCTATTCTGTCCCATTCATCTGTTTGTGTACTCTTCTGCCCATACCACACTGCCTTGGTTACTGTAGCTTTGTAGTAAATCTCGAAGTAAGAGAGCATCAGTCCTCAACTTTGTTCTTCTCCTTCAATACTGTGTTGACTATGCTGGGTCCTTCACCTTCCCATACAAACTGTAGAACCAGTTTGTCAATATCCATAAAATAATTGGGGTTTTTTATTAGGATTGAATCTATAGATCAAGTTGCAAAGAACTGACATCTTGACAATATTGAGTCTTCTTATCCATGAACATGGAATGTCTCACCATTTATTTAATTTTTCTTTGATTTCATTCATCAGAGTTTGGTAGTTTTCCTCATGTAGATCTTCTACATATTGTTAGATATTATTATCATTCTACATTATTACCTTCTACATGTTGTTAGATTTATACACATGTATTTTCTTTGTTTGGATGCTAATATAAATAGCACTGAGTTTTTAATTTCACTTTCCCCTTGTTCGTTGCTGGTATATAGGAAAGCAATTGACTTTTCTAATAAATTGTGATTTAAAAAGTACTGAGATGTTTTCAGAAAAATCCTCAGGTTTTATGGAATAAGTCAACAGGTTGATGAGAAGCTGAATCCCTGTGTCAGCAGTGGGGACAGCAGCACCTGTCCCCGTGGTCACTATTATCCCATCGGTCTGGATGCTTGAGAAATAGAACCATTAAAATGTGGCTTCTGGCCCTTACAATTTATAGTCCTGAGTGTTCAAAAAATGAATCTTATGTGGTGCCTACTTTTCATAAGTAAAAATGCTGATACCTCTTCAAAGCATAGAAAGTGTAGGCGAAAGAACATATACCAACTATAATACTGAATTACGAATTCGGTATCACACTCATCAATTAGAATAGATGATGAGACATTCACATTCTTCCCAGAAAAGTCTTCTCCTTCTTCATGACCCTAAGGAATAGATCATTGCAGAGAAGATAAACAGGAGAAACCAGGAGCACCTGGGTGGCTCAGTCGGTTAAGCATCTGACTCTCGGTGTCGGCTCAGGTCATGATCTCACAGTTTTGTGAGTTCCGGCCCCGCATGGGCGCTGTGCTCCAGCCTGCTTGAGATTCTCCCTCTTTCTCTGTTCCTCCCCCACTCACACTCTGTCTCTCTGAAAACAAATAAATAAAGTTAACAATTTTTAAGCAACCAAAAGGAGAAATTAGGGAACTAAAAGTCTACAGTAGGAAAGAGCCCGGTAAAACGTTCCCACTGACGAAATACATGTCCAATCTCTTTCTCTCTGTAGGGTTCTCATTCTCCCTCAGTAGCACCTAAACAGGAACACACTGCAACTTGAGGAACAGCTATGTATCAGGCACCATGTTAAAACAGGGGATACGGTCCTGATTTAAAACCCCACTTTCTACTTCCATGAAGCATATAGTCTGGGGTAAAAAGCAGACGCTGAACAAATAGAACTCACAGCCATAAAGCTGCAACGACAACCACGGACCATGCCCACTGGGTTAAGCAAAACCACTGTCAGAGCTCCCGCACCGAGACGTCACTCTGTGCCTCTCCACCCCCAGAAGTGCGACCAGTGGAGTCCCGGAGCAAGCCGTAGTCTGTGGGAGGAGATCGTTCAGTGTCCCACACCCGAAGGTGCACCGTTGGAATATCAGGAAGAGACGAGAGGGAGAGAGCCCACCCAGACCCTCCGCCCGCGGTCTCCGTCTCTCAGCTGCTTCGATAATCAATCACTAATCGATCGCCGTGTCTGGTTAGCCAAACACCTGAGGCCTGGGTGACAGGGTGGGACAGGGCTGGGAGGCAGGGAGCCTTGGGGGAGACCGGGGTCTGCCAGAGCCCAGGGCACCCCAGAGGCCTTATTCACATTCCCTGTAGCTTGTGGTCTTGTTTGCCTTTGGGCTGGGGTCCCGAACGTCCAGGCAGGGCCATGCTCTGGGACCCAGCCCAACCCTGTGTCGTCCCTGCGTGTCCCAAGACCTGGTCCCGCCAGGGTCGTGAAGGGGACAACAGACCCACTGCAAAGATTCTCTCTTTGACCAAATGTTGGCCAGGCATTCCTAAGCAATCTCTTTCACTAGGCCCAAACTTGGCCTCCCGTGTCCTCCCTTGTAGGGTCCGGTTCTGGCAGGAATTCTGCTGTCGGTTTGGCCAGATCACCCTTGGTCCTCGGTATCTGGTTAGGTTATGAATCTTCCATCACCCTGGGGGATCACCTGCCCTCAGCGCCAATCCTAGTAGGACGGCTTCCCCAGAACCTTCCTTACCCGTGACCTTTCCGCTTAGCGATTTTCCATTCTACCCGCCCTCACCCTCCACCTTTGACTCTAAAAGCCGCCCTTCCTTGCTGGGTTTGGGGTTGAGCCCCATCCACCTGCCTTCCCTCCTGCATGCAGTCAGCCCGACCAATGTCATGAATAATTGTTTTCTTGACAGAAAGCACTGACTTTCTGTCCGTGTCCGCGAGGCAGCTCAGTCTGAAGGACGAGTCCGTGCGCGTGCGGCTGTTCCAGGCCCCGCGTGCTTTTCCACGGCTTCTACAGAGCTGGGGAGTTGGCCGCACGGGGAGGGTGGGCGCAGGCCGGCCCCAGCAGAGGATGTGCTCTGGGGGCATGGTTTCTACCCGGCGCCATGACACCTTTGGTGGGGGGAGGCTTTGGTTTGTTGGGTTTTTCCCTCCTTCTCCCCACGGAGTTTCTGGTTTCTTAAGGGGTTTTGCTACACTCCTGCAACGTATGCCAGTCAATAGAGTCTTTCTCTACCCTAGTCATTGTTACCATTTTAACTGCACTTCCGCTCCCAATTCCTTTTTATAGAAACCCAACGACTTCGAAGATTCACCCTCGAGGACTCTTGTTAACATTTCTCCAGAGAAATGCTGGTCTGTTCCAACCATCGTTCAAGCCATCATGTCCTCAGTGTCCTCCCAGACTCTGTCCTTGGCTCCTGAGTCACACACAGCCCTGTGACGTCTGTGCCTGTGCATCCTGGGTGTACTGCCATTGGCCCGACAGTCCTGCTGGGCCAGCCTCACTGCCCGGCCGAGCAGGGCATCCGAGGAAGGCGCACCTCAGGCCCCAGGAGCAGAGGCCCGTGTTCAAAGGATTTTGCCCGGATGGTATACCAGAGGCCTCAAATAGATCAGCACAACAGGCTAAAATTAAATCCGCAATCTGTGCTCCGTGAAATGTGTGTGTGCTATTTCCTTCCCCATTAAAAGAAGTATTCTCTGAAGAAAGAATTTCAAACTCCTAGCACAACATATGTTGACCTTCAAAGCAAAGGAATCATAGACAAGGAAGGCAGTGGGCAGTTGAGGTTAGTTATGGGATAGATTAACTAGATCAGATACTTCAAAAAGCAGACCGGGCGCCTGGGTGGCTCGGTCGGTTAAGCGTCCGACTTCAGCTCAGGTCGTGATCTCACAGTCGGTGAGTTCGAGCCCCGCATCGGGCTCTGTGCTGATAGCTCGGAGCCCGGAGCCTGCTTCACATTTTGTGTCTCCCTCTCTCTCTCCACCCCTCCCCTGCTCGTGCTCTGTCTCTCAAAAATAAATAAACGTTAAAAAAATTAAAAAATCAGGCCAACTCTTCACCGGTGTTGAGTACACCTCCCGTGTGATTGGTATCCTACTCGGCAGGTTATTCTCTGGGGTTTTTTTTAGCAACCAAGCTGTATGCACGGATTAATGTCTATCACTAATAATTATACACATCCAGTTAAATAACAAAATTCAACCAAACGCATTTGAAGATTTAATTGGCTTTATTAAATGAATCAGCAGCACCCCGTCTAGCAAGTTGAAAGGCCCTATAAGGAGTTACAGAAAATGAAAGGGTTTTATAGACGGAAGATAGGGCCAAGACAGTTATGAGCAAAAGAAAAAAATTGTTCCGGGCGAGGCTACTTTCTAGGGTGAAAAGCAAGGGATGTTATCCTGAGGTGACCTCATCTTTCTTTGGAGCATGGAGAGCACCCATGTGGCCGGCTCACTGGAAGGTTCGTGAATGGCCGGTTAAGACAACATTGCCAGGGAAGATTGAAATTGAAACCAAATTATGTATTAAGCACCTATTTACAAAGATGGTCTAAGAGACACCATTTTGGGGCCTTGTTGTTGTTTTTTTAACAGTCTAAAGACATGTATAATGCCTTTATATTTAACGTCCAAAATAAATATTGTACCTGTTATTTCCTCCTCACTGTCGTTTCTCCTATGAAGGAAAGTACAGACTGTTTTCATGGAATTACTGACAATTATAAAGATGTTTAGGGGGCGCCTGGGTGGCTCAGTCAGTGAAGCGTCCGACTTTGGCTCAGGTCATGATCTCGCAGTTTGTGGGTTCGAGCCCCGCGTTGGGCTCTGTGCTGTCAGCTCAGAGCCTGGAGGCTGCTTCGGATTCTGTGTCTCCCTCTCTCTCTGTCGCTCCCCATCTCGCACTCTGTCTCACTCTCTCTCTCTTTCAAAACTAAATAAAGACTTTAGGCAATCAATCAGGAACTGAGTTGAATGAAAAAAAAAGAAAACTCAACTAATTGAAAACATCTTTAACAGCTTTTGAAAACATCTTCTGAAGTACAACATCATTATTAATCAAAATTATATTTATTAAACTTCTATGTATTTAATAGAATTAAATAAATACCATTTATTAAATTACTGAGCCATGCTAATAACCATGTGTATGAAAAAAACATGAATTCCTGATATCTTTCTCTTGTCAATGTTACAAAAAAATTCATGAGCAAAACGAAAATGAAAAATGCAAATATTTTGGTCCCTTTTTGTAATTTCCCTGTAAATGTCAGTGGAATTCAGCCCTCGGCTGCCGCTTACTACATATTTGCAAAATACTCTCTACAAAATTACTGATGTCAAAAATCCTGAAACGGTAAAAATTAAAAGCAGATCAGTAAATTAGTATTTGGTAAGTGTTTGTTGTACATATAAGAACCCCTTCACAGGCAAACTGGGAGTTCTGAATTTGAAAACTCCCAGTTTGCATGGGAATGGCGCATATATATATATATATATATACAGACACACACAAGTAACCTAAGTTAAGATTTGCTTGTGTTCTCGAAATAAGCTAGATTTCATGGCTTAAATGGTTGTATCCCCTAGAAGCCCCTCGAGTTGGTCTCTATTTTATTTTATCTTAAAATTTTTAATGTTTATTTTTGAGAGAGAAAGAGAGACAGAGCATGAGCAGGGGAGGGACAGAGAGACAGGGAGACACAGAATCCGAAGCAGGCTCCAGGCTCTGAGCTGTCAGCAAAGAACCCGATGCGAGGCTGGAACTCACAAACTGTGGGATCATGACCTGAGCCCAAGTCAGGCGCTTAACTGACTGAGACACCCAGAAGCCCCTTTTTTATTTTATTTTTAACACTAATAATTCCTTACTACCTTTATATATGTAACAGAGAAGATGTCTTCAGTATTTTCTCCAAACCACCCATCAGATGATCAAATTCTCTGTCATAACTTGAACTGTCATATTTCCCAACACATATTTTCTAATTATAAAGATCAGTTGAATAATTAAAGTTGACTATCAAAGTTCAAAATAACTCAATTGTCATTAAATGTGAAAACATGCTACCCTTTAATGGTTGGCTGTGGACCTCATGGTCCATAATCACTGTGTGGAATCTAACTTTTTGAATATCCCAATCATCTTCTAATTCCCGGTTATATGCTTATCATCCTAAATGACAATAACATAGACTTGCTTTTTTAAAAATCTGGTTAACTCGTGTAGTTTTTCTTTATTGACAAAAATTGGCTGTCAGCTAAAACGATAACCAAAAAATGAAATAAACAATGTAGACAAAAATGTGCGATGTTACAACTCTTTTCTCCAGGATGTACACAAATATGGGATCTATGAGCACATGATAAATTTTTCCTTGATTCTTCATTTTGAGAATAAAAATCCCAAAGAGCTCCTAGACCTGTCTGCCTCTCAGGCTTGTTCAAAGGAGGTAATGAGACGTTTTGAACAATAGAGGTAGGGCACAAAATGCTATTGTCAGCTAATCAGAAATTCATCCCAACTTTGATCCGAGAGAGGTAGGGGTCTAACGAGAGGGGAGAGAGAGAGCGGAAGAAAGACCTCAAGTCTAGATCAGCTTGCTTCAAATAGTTGAAAAGACCCTGAAAGCAAACCAACAGAGGGAAGATGTCCCCCAGATTGACCAGCCCATCACCACCGGAACGCCCCACAGAAATGGGTTTTGACCTGCGGTTTTCAGAAACCACCCTTGAGAGCTGTCTGCTCTGCACCCTTCCCCCTCTTTCTCAGGGGAGCCACTGACTTGAGATTTACCGAGACATGTTCTCCTTCCTTTCCAAGAAGGGACCCTCCAGACTTGTCCCCGGTGACACAGCAGTCCCTCCAGGCAACCTTCCCGTCCCTGAAAGCCCTGCGCACCTGCATGGAGTTGGCGCCCCGTGGATGCTGTGCCCGTGGCTCTCCCGGGGACGCCTGGACGTCACCCCCACTTCTACCAGTGTCCTGCAGGTTCTCACTGACGCCAATAACCACCAAGGCGGTCAAGGAGCGCTCTTTGGTATCCCGGCTCTTGAAATGCTCTATCCTAGCTCTCGCTCAGCCGTACCTCGAACAACCACAGTGGCGATCGCTTGCTTTGCGGAAGGGAACCCGCGCCTCTTTCAGCTTTGGAGACGGAGGGCTCCCGGCGAAAAACGGAGCCTGGGGACGCCATAGGGCACTCGGGACCGCAGGCGAATGTGCCCCCGCCCCCCCACGACGGAGCCAGCGCCTGGGCAGCTCCTGCAGGAAGGCCCTGATGCCACCTGTCAGTGGGTGACACCGGCAGCTCCACGGGGGCCCCGAGGACACAAGGGCTCTCCCGTGGAGGACGAAGCAGACTGAACTGCATTGGGCCTTTGAAGCATCTGCAGGGGCGCCGCTCCTGTGCCCGGAGGGCAGCTGGGTCTGAGGTGGCAGGTGTCTGCGAATTAAGAGAGGGTCTGGAGTTGGAGGGCCAACTGAGAGCAGAGAGCCCCATGTGTGGCTTGAACTTGTGAACCGTGAAATCGTGACCTGAGCCCAAGTGGGCCACTGAACCGACTAAGCTGCCCAGGCACCCCAAAAGAAGGCGAATTTTGATGCAAAGTTTAAGAAGACATAATCTCAGAATTAAGGACGGGACTTTTTAATTGAACAAATTTGGTTTTGTGAGAAACCTACCACATCACCCTTTCTGTTCTTATCTCCCTGGGGAGCTGGCCCTGGACTGTCCTGGGACAGGGATCCGGGAGCCCCTGGGTAAACAGCACGGTCAGGGGGGCCAGGAACCGGCTGCGGTGCATCCTAAGTCACGTTCCTCCTCCTCTTCTGCCCGGTGCCTTTTTTGGGTCTTCAGAAGGCATCTGACAGCTGACCGAGGGGTGCACGACCCCCAGCGGGATTAAACCTTCACTCGGAAAGCGTGGACACGAATGGCCTGGAAGGTTGTAGGTGGTGCATCGGGCTAGTGGGGCCAGCAGCGTGTGGGGCAATAGTCCCAGCACTGGGAGCAGTTACCACTGATTGAACACCACTGTGTACCCACACTGCCCGCTTTATTTCGTACTCCAGCGTTTCCCTCCGATCATCCAAACATAACCTCCTTCCGTTTTCTTGAAGAGAACCAGATCCAAAACAGACCGTGAGGTCCACAGTAACGTATCAGAGTCATCAAAGCGACCAATCTTGCATTCACTGTTTGGAAACTCCCTTAAACAATTAGCGTAAGATTGGCTTTTTTTAAGATTTCTTTGGGGTTGCCCCAGATAGAGAGCTGAATTGTCCAGAATCATCCGAATGCATCAGTGATAAATGACAACAGACTAATGACATATTCAACGGTCTTACTTTAGATCTTTGCACATAATGTACAATTCTGCAAAATGGACGTCTTTGTTGAAAGACACCCCCCTCCCCGGGACGTAATTAATGCTGGTGTTGGATAGTGCTTCAAAGAACAGCGATTTCATTTTTTTACAAAGTCAGGGGAAATTGCATCAATACATCAGGTAAGTGACTCCTAGAGGCATTTTTATAATTGGTAAAGATAACATTGTCCTGAAATGGAAATATTATCCTGAATGTAACTGAATTGGGGAATATAATAAAAATGCTCATCCCCGGCCTCGCTCACTTCACTTGTATTGATAAGAGTTCACAGTTAAGCTTCAAAGCTCTAGAAAAGTGTGCAACAGCCTATGTCTGAAAGAAAGACCAACCTGTTCTAGACACTGTGCCCTGTTGCCTTTCCAAGGTTCATAGAAGAAAGAGGACTATATTCAAATTTTAACAGAAGGCATGCACAAAGTGCTAACTAAAGAGCCTTTAACAAAGGGATGGCTCACAGGGGTGGACACGTTGCAGGGGACCCTAGGGATGTGGACACCTAGGGACTGAGGGCCGGGGACCCACAACAGCAAGATGACAGCTCACCTCCAGCTCTGAAGGGATTGGAGAGCAGGTGTGTTTCTGGAGGTCGACCAGAGCCCAATGTTGGAAGAGTCCCTGCCCGTGGAATCGACCACGGCCAGGGCCGGGTACAATCGAGGCACCGGAGGGCGGGGAGTGAGTGTCCTCATTCTCTGCTCCTGCCCTCCCAAGCACCTCTCATTGGCTGACACTGCACGTTGACCAGAGGTCACAGGGTCCCGGATGAGGCTCTGTGGAAGCCAGCCCCCAAGAGCGGGAATGGACGAGGAATGGAAACGGGGTGCCGGAGGAATGCAGCACGGAGAATGGTCGGTCAAACCTTTCCTGGAGAGACACCACAGACTGTGGGATGCCACACGTGTTCGCGTATTAATCTTCTGGTGACTTTAAGATGGTTCCCGTTTCGCCAACAAACCTGCCCTGTATTTGCCAAGAGGGAAGGCACCCACCGGCTCTGCCGGGGACCCGCTCCTTAGCACAAAGCCTTGCAATTACCCTGCGTGTCTAGCGCATTTCTGTGTCTGGCACATGACCTGGCTCAGATGTTGGTTGCAAGTCAGTGAGACGAAGCAAAACAGAACAAAACACCACGGACGTGAGGCGGCTCCTGAGGTGAAGACATCCGAAGTTTACGAAAATGAAATGTCCTAAAAAGAAGCAGGAAAATTATGCATCAAAAGAGGCAGCTTGTCTGGCAGGTTAAGAAGACGGAGACGGAGAATTGCTTTTTAGCGACGTCATTAAAGAGAATTAACAAAGACCAAAACCAAGAAGGAAGAAGACAACAGAAGACAGATTCTTGTCCACAAAGGCGACGGATATAGTAACTGGAACAACTCAGCCAGGCAGGGCTTTCTAACATTGGGCAAAATTAAACGTTAGATCACAAAACCGCTTATTGTAGCCTGAACTGGGATCTCCCCCCAAAGATGCTGACACCCGGATTTAGTGCCCACAAACGTGACGTCACTCGGAAACGGGGTCTTTGCGGACGGTCAAGTTAAGCGAGGTCGTTAAGGTGAGCCCTGATGCTGTATGACCGTCCTGGTAACAAGAGGAGGTTTGGACACAGACACGCGGCCGGGGTGGCGGGGGGGGGGGGGGGGGAACACGGCGTGAAGTTGAAGGCGGAGATCGGAACAAAGTATCTTCAAGCCAAGGATGCCGAGGATGGTCAGCAGTCCCCCCCCCCCCCCCGGGCACATTCTCCCTCCCAGCCCCGGGAGGAAGCACCCCTGCACACAGACGCCCTGACCTTCAGGCGTGCAGGCTTGGGCACTGGGAGACAATGAACTTGTGCGGGACCTGCTTATGGCAGCCTCCGCAAACAGATTCGCCGCCTTTCCCGACAAATAGAGCCAGCAGGCAAATTGTCCTCGTCAGCTACTGAAGCACTGGGACACCGGAGATCCCTTTCCTGCCATTAGGCTACTACGCTGGGGCTAACGCTAGAAGTCATCCACTTGCAAGGTGTTCAGTCCGTCGTCAAGCTGTTGGGAGAAAGCAGCGTCTCCTGCCCGCAGCACGTGCCCAAACGCGAGGCGGCCTGTGGGCCACATGTCAAGATGGAAACTACGACCGGGAACTTGATTAAAGTGTCATCGGATAGTTTGGAAAGAAGATTCCGTTTGCAAGAGCCTGCCGTTGGTCGTGGGAATTACCAGATTGGTATTCCTTTTGTGAGAGTAACGCTTCCTTTTTCCTTCACGAGCGTCTGTATAGTTTCGCGCTGGTAAAGTACTTGCTGGTTAAAACTTTGTATTCAAATTCGGGGCGGACTTTAAGGTGTTTTCACCGTGTGTGCTCGATCAGATAACGCAGGGCTTGTTGACATTAGGGTGACCTAAAAATGCACGATTGCCATGAAAAAGCTTGAAAAGGTAGGATCGTCATCCCATAATGTGATCATATTGATAGCGTGTAAAATGAATAAAGTTTTTAAAAGATTTCGAAAGAGCTATTCAAGGAGACGAGCTCTGTTGTAGGAAACCCTTACGTGCAGAAAAACATTGGCCGTAAACGGTGCCCTGGAGATCATTGTCATGTAACTCCGGGCACGATAATCGAAACCACATGTCGTTTTAATTTTGTTCATCTGCTAAGTACTGCGGGCGATATCCAGAATATATGTAAAACCACAAGGTGTCACGAGGGGGAGAAAAAGAAACAGCGATAGGTAAAATAGAAAATGATGTCAATTCATACCTGACAAATCTGTTCTATCTTAGTAGCAATCAGGAAAGTTCAAACTGAAACCCAGTGCTGTCGGTTTTGACTCAGGAAGCGAGCGTGAGTTTTAAAGTCGGGTGATATCAGATTTGTTTGTCTCCTCTTCCCACTCCCAACCCCCATCAACCGCTAAGTTCTCAACAGTGTAGTTTTCCAGCATGTCTATAAATGGAACTCTCCAATACGTCCTCTTTTGGGTTTGGCTTCTTCTGCTTAGCCGACGCTTTCAAGATTCAACCACGGTGCTTGTGTCAATCCCATCTGTTCCTTTTCCTGGCTGCATGGTGTTCCACTGTATGGATGTATACCGTTCGTCTATTCACCCCTCGAAAGACATGTGGGTGTTTTCCAACTTTTCACAATTGTGAGGAAAGGTGTTAGGAACGTGTATGTTCAACATGACAGAAATCTATCCAAACACATTTTGGTATGGCATTCAATATTTTGTGGCAGACTTTAGCTAAACCTAAGTGTTTGAAGCTGGTTTGCACGGTTAAGGACATGCAGTGTTTAAAGAGATTGTGGGAAAAAAAGAGATCGAGAAATTAAAAGTTCTGGAATACAGAGGTACCTGGGGGGCTCAGTCGGTTAGGCATCCAATTCTTGGTTTCGGCCCGAGTCATGATCTCACGGTTCAGGAGTTCAACCCCTACATCAGGCTCCTCACTGAAGTCTCTCTCTCTCTCTCTCTCTCTCTCTCTCTCTCTCAAAATAAATAAATAAATAAACTTTAAAAAACAAAAGAAATAAAAGCGAGGCAGAGTACAGAGAGGAAACTAGCCCTCGCACATACCTTCCTGCTATGGCCGACTTCGACTCTAAAATGAGTTTTGGTTACCTACCTCTTACTTTCGCACACGCTTTCTCTGGTAAAATTTGCCCTGGCAAGGTTTTTCAAAAAGATACTGAAATATGTGCATTACAGCCTCGAGAGCACTAAGACACTAATTAGTAAGAAAAATGGATCTCTGTTACAAGAAAAGGAATAGTTAACTTCACCGGATGAATTTTTATTTGGTTTTTCGCCAGAAAAGTAGTAAGTTGGAGTTATGGGAATAATCGGTGTTAATAGACTCTCATTTTTAATTATCGGGTGGAGAAAAATAACTTTTCCCCGTGTATTAATTAGCTGTATTTTAGCGTGACTATTGTTAAGTATCAAGGAAGGTTTCACCTTTGAAAGCGGCTCCGGTGGCATTACGGAAATGTGAAGTTTTCGGCAGGAGAGGAGAAACGGAGGAGAAAGGCAGGTGGGTTTAGGGTGAGATCCAGCAAGATGCCCCGCCCCCCCCAAACTGCCTCATTTATGTCTGTGGCGCGCGGTTGGCTCTTATACATCCTAACCGCCTCGCGAACTACTGTCATTCCAGCTCCATCCAGCGTCCCCGTGCAAACATTGCCATTCCTGTCTCCTCAGTCTGTTCAGTGCCCGCCGTCCTCTTCTCAGCCCCTGCCCCTGTTGCTGGTGCTGGGACTTGGAGGGAAGAGGAAGGACGGGAAGGGAGAAGGAGGAAGAGAGAATTCGCTTCTGCAGCCTTTGCGTTGGGGGAAGTGGGCCCGACCTGATCTCACAGTTCCCTTTCTTGTGTTTGCTCATCGGTCACTTCCCTCTCCCTTTTCTTTTATCTTTAGACGCCACGGCTTCATTTTGTGACTTTGATCTGGTCGCCGCCTAAACAAAGAGCTCTCTAATTATTGCCACAGAGAGCTTGTTGGGGACGTTATTGACATGTTGAGTGTAGGTTTGCTATTTGCGGAGTTTACAGAAAGCATCCTTTAGTGGGGCGCCTGGGTGGCTCAGTCGGTTGAGCCTCTGGCTCTTGATTTCGGCTCAGGTCATGATCTCACAGCTCGCGAGTTCAAGTCCCACACTGGGCTCTGTGCTGTTGGAGGGGAGCCTGCTTGGGATTCTCTCTCTCTCTCTATCCGTCCTCTGCTCGTGCTCTCTCTCTCTCTCTCAAAATAAATAAATAAACATTAAAAAAAAAAAGAAGAGTGAAAAGAAAAGATCTTTCTGAGAAACAGTTCTACAACAAAAGCTTCACTGAAACGTTTTATGCCCCTAAAGAGTTGCTCAATATTGCCCTCAACCTGACGCTAAAGTTCCCTGAGCGTCAAGAGACCCAACATCAGTGAGGAAGCTCGCTGCCCTGACGGCCTAAACAGTGCCATAGAAGGACTTCTTCGTGTCTGGAGCTGAGTAGCTCACAGGAGTTTTGTCAAGACAGGGCACTCACTGCAATGTGGGACTGGTGGCTCTGACGAGGGGAGGATTTTGATGGGCGTCTTCCTAGCGAAACCCTTTGCTAATGAGCAAGCAGTTTGTGAAAGGAGCAAGCTGTTGCCCAAATGCAAGATTTATCTGTCCGGGTAAGTCGCTTTGCAACATTTTCCTGAAGGAAACGGGAAACGGGTTTAGAGTCTTACACGCCTGGGCAAAGATTTCCCTGAGCAAACGTAAAGTTAGTTATGTTGGCAGAAGGATCTCAGTTCTCCTACGGTGATCTTCGCAAATGCACTTGGGTAGACGGTATGTTTCGATGCAGTGTCGATGGGAGGTCAAACATGGGTCCTCATTACAGGGCCCGTGTATGTGTGCGCATTACCAGGGGATGCCTCAGGGACACAAGAGTGACTCCTGACCCCCTTCGACTAATTAGGTCCGTGGGGAAACTTAACCCACGAAATCACCAACAAAGGAACTTGGTGCCATATTGTTCAACACTGCATTGGGCCTTATTTCAAAGAGGATAAGGAGGATCCCCAAATACCTATATTATTATTATTATTATTCCATAATATAAAGGTTCTGAGTTGGAACTTTTTATTTAATTCCCTTTGATAGCTTTCCAGTGTGTGTGTGTGTGTGTGTGTGTGTGTGTGTGTGTGTGTCTGTGTGATGAGGGGGTATGGAGAGGGACATCATGGCAGATCCTAAGAGCCATCAGCCACAGGGCACTGTGACTGATCACGAGGTCACCCAGAAATAATTCAGTAGCCTTGTGTCACCAAACTATTTATCTGCATAGCCATGAGAGCCGGCCACTCAGAGAAAGAAAGCCCCACTTCTTTTCTTGAGACACTGTGCAATATCTAAGCCGAATTTTTTTTAAAAGACTTCAAAATGTTGCTTTCACACTTATGCAGAGGTGCATTCTAGGGCCAAGAGATCATTGTGATTGAATAATTAAAATGCCGACGAGTCCTAACTCGTACAGATTCCATAGTGCTGGTCTGCACAGAAACCTCTTTTTCGAGCTTTGGGATGGTGATGATACCATCACCCCAATTCACTCGCCCCCTGGGGGAGCTTACAAATATTAGAATTTGTGTTCTGTGTCTTATTAAATTTCAAATTGCCCCCCTCTTCCCTTCTTTCCCTGCTTTGGCTACCTTTCTTGTGTCCTCGTTTATCAATTTACGACGGAAAAAACAGTTCACGTGGCAATTCGGGCTGTAACCGGAGTTTTGTACTTCGTACCTTCGTGGTGAAAAGAAATCTTCATGTCAAACAAAATAGACAGCTGCCACGCATTGAGCCTTCCAACATTAGTTTGTGAGCTTCGAGTCACAAAATTCTACAGCCAGAAGATGCTTCTGTGTTCAGTGCTCTTTGAAGTCAAGTGAGGACCGGGGGAGTCTGGGGAGATGTGGTCTTTGCTGGGTCTGTGGGGTGGTCGGTCTTCTGTGTGGGTGCCATCGCAGCCCCGGTTCGGCTCACTGTGGATGAGATGGTGAGAAACTTCCCGTAATCCCCTATACTCTTACATCTCATTATCTCACTGATATTTTCCCTCTGGTAGACCCTCTCAATGACGTCACAATCTACCTGTCACTCATTCATTCTTTAACCCGTCCAATGTGTATTGAATGGTTACTTTGCGCGAGACGGTGTGTTAAATGCTGGGAACCCAAGGGTTAGCAAAACAGATTCACTTCCTTTCTCCCCTCCAAAGGGCTTAGTCTAGCGAGGGAGGCAGAGGGTAATTAGACGGCCGTTCGAGGACACAGCAGCAAATGGGGCTCATCGTGATAGAGGAGATGCACCAGGTATGGTAAGAACTCACAGCAGGAGTGACCTGATCTAGAGGATTTGGGCGGAAGGGTGTCAGGAAATCCCCTGACGTTGGGGCAGGTGACAGAGATGCGGAACGGCAGATGGAAAAGGATGGATGTGTGGCCCTCACCGGGCAGCATCGGCATCACCAAGCTCTGGCAGCTGGCAAAATGGCAGCCTGGCTCAGCTAACTCAGCGGCAGTCTACAAAGAGCTACATGCTATATGAACAGGAAAAGTATGAGGTCCAGAGTCCCACGGCACATGGTTCCTGGAGCTGCCTGTCCCCTCCTGGTGTTTGCCCTTCTTCCAGCTCCCAGGCAGCCTGGACCCATGCTCGGTCCAGTAGCTTCTCCACTGATATCTCTGCCTTGTCGATGCTGGCAGTGGTGGTCTCCTGTGGTCGTGTCCGGGGGGGGGACAGCACTGCCAATGTCTTGGCCAGGTTGTGCCTCCCCTGTGTCTCTGACATCCACAGCTCCAGGCAGAAACCACCTTGCGTGACCCAGTGTGTTAGAGTGCTCCAGAGAAGCAGAACCAATAGCATGGGCATCTACAGAGAGATTTATTACAAGGAATTGGCTCATGTAATCATGGAGGTTAATGAGTCCAAAATCTGCCGCGTTGGCCGGTAAGCTTGGGATCCAAGAAAGTCAGTGTTTCAGCTCCAGTCCCAAGGTCATCTGCTGGAAACTCAAGAGAGCCAGGGGTGCAGGTGAATCCGAAGGCGGTCTGCTGGAGAATTCCCTCTTGCTTGGGGAAGCCAGTGTTTTTGCTCTACTGAGACCTTCGACTGACTGAAGGAGGCCCAACACCATAGAGAGCAATCTGCTTTCCCCAAATTTCACTGATTTAAATGTCTGTCTCGTCCAAAAACACCCTTCAAGTTGACACATAAAGGCAACCGTCGCACTCGAGATCACATTCGAGTTCTCACCGTGGGCTTCCAGCCGAATGGGCTCCTATTCCCGGATCCCAGCAGCTGCTGCCCTGTGCTTGTGGATGAGTGGGCCTTGCAGAGGAGGCAGGAGTTCCCAGGGAGCAGGGGACTTACGTCACCACACAGGCATTTCCCCCGCAGAGCTTGGCTGGGCTGGGGGGAGTCATCATTCCTGCACCCCTCCATTCTTCCAGTGCTGGTGGTCCTCAAATATGCCGGTTATCCCTTACCAGTGGGATGCTCTTCTGGTCTAGAGGCTGGGCGATCATCACCATTCTCCTTTTCTTCCTCATTGGAAGACTCTGCAGAACGTGTGAGGAATAAGTCCGCCGACCCAGTCAAAGGAGGGACACAGAGACTCAGAGCCCGGTCAAGCGAGGCTTCGATCAACGTTCTTGCAAGAGCGGGTACTTGATGGACAGGAACACTCAGGGCAGTTACGGCGCACAATTTATCTCCCAGCATGCACGACCCTCCCCTGGTTCCTCATTAGCTGAGTACCACAGACGTTGCAGCCTTACCCGGATGGCGCCTATGCCCATGGAGGGTGAAAAGTAGTCTGATCGGAACAAACGTACATTCCCTGAGACTTTCCTCTTCTCTCTCTGTTCTTTGGTGCGTGTTCATTGCAAAGCCCAGGGAAATAAGCCCTCGAAACAGAGAAGGGAAGAAGAACCAGGAAGTGAAGTGTCTAAGGGTTTGGGACTCCATTGAGGTCTGGGGCGGGCAGTGGGGGGGGGGGGTTGATTCATACATATTTCCAGTTGGTTGTAAACCTACCGTTAACTAGACAGCACAGCTTTTATTTGGTGTTTCTGAAAATGAAGCATCTCCCCTACTCGTCACAGAACAGATTCCAATTTGTCAGAACTAACTCTGGCAAGAGTGGAATGTGTGAAATGTTTCCTGCACCCCTTGAAAATATGGAGAAAATACCAGAGGGATGCACTCTGTGTCTTCGATTCGAAGAACCTGTCAGTTTTACGGCAATCAATTTCATAACAAGGTTAAAGGAGAAGAAAGAAGCATTAGGTTAAGTATACCCTTCAGTCTTAAGGCTCTTAAGGGCTATAGAAAATAGTGGAAAACACATGCCTGGCCACGCAAGGAATATGGGAATGGGCCCAACCAACCAAACAAGACTTGGACTATCATAGTAGCCCCAAAGCAGAGTGGGCTCCATATTTCTAGTAGGACGTTGATGACCATGGGCAGCTCCAGAGGAAAGGAAACAGAAGAGACAGTGTGAAATCTATGTCCTCAGAAGTAGTGGAGGCAATTCGTCTGAGCGGGTGGAAATATGAGACCTGGGTGTCATATGGGAGAGAAACCGACGTTACTCAGAGACACCGGTCCAGTACAAAAGGCTGGAGCTTACAAGAGCGGGCTTTGACTCCTGTATTTTGCATACGGGCTCCCACGAGTCCCTTTCTGCAGGTCAGGGTGGCAGCTGGGCGGGGACACTGTACGCAGGATCTTCTAATACAGGCAGAGATAGAAGATGATGCAGGAGGAGCGAGGAAGCAGGGCTGGGAGGGACTTTAGAGAAAGCTCATCTGACAACCAAATTTTATAGATGAGGTGCCAGGAGCCCAAGGAATAGATTCACCGCACACGCACAGCACACTCGATCGGTGCCCGGGCTCCGCTGATGCCCCCCAAAACCCACGACAGGACCCCTGCATCTGTGTGAGCTCGCGTTCTCGAGGGTTTTTACGAAGTGCTCGGTGTCATTCCTGGCTCCCAGTGTCTGCACGGTGCTTTTACGTCTGCAAGCTCCAGCACGTTCTGTGATCTACAGAAAGCTTCATTCACGTTGACAAAAATTCCTCTAGAACCTTTATCACCTTCTCGGAGATTTCCCCCAAAATATTCTGTTCCTTGGAGCACCCTTTTTCGAAGCTGATTGCTTCCAGAAGACATTCATTTCCTTAACAATAGATGTGAGCAGTCAGAACAGAGCTAAGGTCCTGTCTCATAAATGATGTCGTACCCCTAACCTATTTTACAGCCAGCACGGTCAGTACAGAAGAGTGTGGACAATTGAGCCATAGACTGAGAGTATGATGTAAACGCCAACTGGCCAGAAAGCTAAAGTGGTGAGTTTCGGTCGATGAAAATGCCCTGTTAACATCCAAAACAGGACGTACACACCTCAAGCTTAACAAAGCGGAAACTCGGATCTTCTTCTAATATAAGGAAGAAAATGTGCCCAAAAAAGCAACTATACTTCATCATAAAACCCTCCATTTTTTATCCTCTTTAAAATTTTAACATACACAGAAAAAAAAATTAGAAGCTATTATTTTAGAAATGAAAACACAAAAAATACATTAATGGAGAGAAGAGTTTTCTTTGGGTTAAATTTTAAGGGAAGGATGTATGTAGAACCTAACGGTAGAAAATGCGTCGCATAATGGACAACAACTTGGATGCAGCTTCCTAAACGTCATGAAGACATTTTTCGAGGATACGTTTCTCAATGTCTCCTTGACATTTACTTATTTTTCTTTACCTGAGGGCAATCAGTCAATTGGACTCAATGTCACCCTAGGAGAAGGGAACTCAAGTAAGGCAAATACTTTAAGGTAGGAGCGGCAGGAACCGGGATCCGTCTGGATTACTTTTTAGTTGCTTCTAAGCCTTTCTGGAAGAAGCAATCCATAGATGCTCCATTAAGGAAGGTTCGGATGAAGAAAGCAGGGCTTCACATGCCCCTCCTGGGTCCTGAGGCAGGAAGGCCATCAGCGTCACTCTGGTTCTCAGAGTGGGTCACTAAGGAGAGCGTCACAGCTCTGTAATGTGGCTCCTGGTCCCTAGAAAGAAGGGATGGGAGCATTTGGAAGACATTTGAATAAGGATAAATCCAAATTCTCAATGTGGCATCATCTGGGCCTTGATCTATAGTTGGTTTCAATCATTCTCCAATAATTGAAGCTCTCAGCTGAGGTTAGCTCACCTTATCACCATTATTATGCGCAGCATGAGATCCCCCCTGTCTGGCCTCTCCCACTGTTGTGCTTTTGCCTGGATGCGTGGGGATATTTTGCTAGTTTCTGCCTCCCCACCATGTTCTAATGTATCGGCTTCTGCTAGGCACCAGGCATCGGAAAGGACTTCATAAAGACTTTTCTGCGATGAGTAAATGAACCATCACACGTCAGGCCTCCTGCTTGGGCATGCCCCCCACTTTTCAATTCCCATGGCCACCTCATTCTCCTCCTCCTCTTAACTGCTCTCCCTCTTACCCTCTCCCCCTGCACATTATGGCAGATAAGTTTCCTAGAACACACTAGGTCACTGCTGTGCTCGGAATCTTCCAGGGTCACTCCACCTTGAACCCAGGCTCCAGTGTCCAGGTCCTGCTGTCCCTTCGAGCTCTTCTCCCCACATCCCCAGGACGGCCAATTGGACCATTCACAAGAACCGCCACACATGCCCCATGGCGGCTGCTCTGCCCCCAGATTCATGGCACGCTCTCCCTTGGATGTTACGATCCTATCCAAGGTCAAAAAATGCTCCTTCCTTCTATCTCTGTTGTTCCAGCTGAAAATGCGATTGATTGTTTACACTTTCTTGGTGTATGTGTTTCTTATTTGCTGCTGTAACAAAATGTCACGAACGCTCCGTAAAAAACAGCACAAAAGGACCCCCTTGGGTCAGAAGTCCAAAACAGATCTTTCTAGACTAAAATCAAGAGATTGGCAGGGCCGTGTTCCTTTTAGAGGCTCTAAAGGGAAACTTGTTTCCTCGCCTTTTACAAGTCACAGAGGTGTTTGTATTTCTTGGTTTGTGGCCCCTCGTCCACCTCCAAAGACGCAGCACAATATCTCTCTGACTCTGATACCTGACCGTCCCTCTTCTCCTTTTCACTTACGATGACCCTTGTGATTACGCTGGGCCCACCCAAACAATCCAGGACAATCACCTCATCTAAAAATTGGTAACTTACTCAAAGCTGCAATCCCATTGTCATGCAAGGTACGTATTCACAGGTTCTAAGGATCGGCATGTGAACATCTTTGAGGGGTTGGGAACACGAAAGCACATCATCACTTCGTAGACGTGTCTTCTCGATTAAACTATAAGGAACCAAATGCATTTTAGAAAACTACGCATTATAGAAAACTACGTATTCTACATGCACCCACTATTCTGCACCCTGTGGAATGGGATTCACATAGTTGAGAATAAGAAAAAGAAGTGCTTCCTCACAAAATTTGGAAATAATACCCTTTCAAAATTCAAGAAGTCTCCGTCTCTGCACGCGATTTGGACCCGATTTCTTGAGTCCGCGAAACGGCCCTTCAGCATCTAAATATTTTGTTCCTTTTTGATCACCGTGCGTCGCCCATAATAAAGATCTTCCTCTGAAAGTGTGTATTTGGCTCAATCTGAATTATTATCAAGCCTCATCTATTAAAACTTACACTCAGTTACATGGTTGCCTGTGAATTTTTAACTGTTTTCTGTTTCTTGGGGCCAGCAGCTAAGCACCTTTGATAAGTTATCATTTTAATACCCTCCCTACGTCACCTCCAAAACTGCTTGTTATACTGTTTTATAGTCGTGTTCTCTGATACATTCATGTTTATGGTATTTCATGCACAATTGCTGTTGCGTTAAATGGCACCCCAGCGGCTTCTAAACTCAAACAGGTCTTTTCAATTTTCTGACTTAGAACCGGAGAGTAGTTTTTCACTAGAGGAATAGAAAAGATTCTTTTTTTTTTTTTTATATCTGAGTTGTTTTCCTTTAGGCTAGCAGGTCCTCGCCTTTACTGAGCTTTTTTAAAGCCTCTATTAATTTTTTTTAATTTGTTTTGACAGAGAGAGAGAAAGGATGAGTGGGAGAGGGGCAGAAAGCAAGGGAGAGAGAGAATCCCAACCAGGCTTCATGCTGTCAGCGAGGAGCCCGACGTGGGTTCAGTCTCAGGAACCGTGAGATCATGATCGGAGCTGAAATCAAGAGTCAGATGCTTAACCGACTGAGCCACATAGGTGTCCTTTAATTTAAAGAAAAAAAAGGTTAATTTGTCTAATTTCAACCGTATTCTGTAGAAATCAAAATTATCAGGAGAGTCAAATGATGCATGCTTCAAAATATAACCAATAAAATTAACTTCACTGGTATAGAATATACACACAGAAAGATGGCCGTCTGCCATCAGCCCTGATGGAGAGATCTGTCTACCTCAATTTTCTTTTCACAATCTGTTACTTTCCATAGTCCTTGGTCAAATACCATGTCGTTAATGTCATAATTTTTTGTGAACCTAAAGGAAGAAAGAGGTAAAAAAAAAAAATCAGGAAATAGAGTTTTGTGTCCATATTCTACTATGTATACTTAAAATGTACATATTTTACCATTATAAAAGTTAACCTCCAGGGCGCCTGGGTGGCGCAGTCGGTTAAGCATCCGACTTCAGCCAGGTCACGATCTCGCGGTCCGTGAGTTCGAGCCCCGCGTCAGGCTCTGGGCTGATGGCTCAGAGCCTGGAGCCTGTTTCCGATTCTGTGTCTCCCTCTCTCTCTGCCCCTCTCCCGTTCATGCTCTGTCTCTCTCTCTCCCAAAAATAAATAAACGTTGAAAAAAAAAAGTTTAAAAAAATAAAAAAAGTTAACCTCCAGAGTAGCCAAAGATATGTTTACTAAATCTTACAATTATTAGAATAAATTATGAAAACAAAGAAGGGAAAACACTATGGAAACATGTAGGAAACAAAGGAAGACTTTAAACAGAAATAAACACATCACAGGGATACGAATAAACGTATCTGTCACATTACTAGATGAAAACAGGATAAATTCGCCTCTTAAGAGAAAAGTTCCTCACAAGAGATCACAGAGCAAAACCCCACTACGCCTGAAGAAAACTCTAAAAACGGTGTGAGTCGGAGGAGCTCAAAGGTAAAAGGATTCGAACTAGTGTGACAAATGGGGAGCAGTAGGGACAAATGGAAACCCCAAAGAGAACAAAATTAAAACGGTAACAAAAATAAAACGAGGTAAGTTCATATTTAGGATCAAAACCGGTCACAAAACAGAGAGAAGCATTTCATCAAGGAAAACCGTCACCCAGGAGATGGGCTGGCAGATAGGTGGATGCGGAGTGCCCCCCTTTGTTCCTTTACGGGACATCTGTAGAAAGCTCATACCCAACACTCTTGCCAGAATATTCCAGGTGCCCGATATTTTCTGGCTGCTGTGGTGAGGGTGTGAGGAGAAATCAGTCTACGATGCCCTGGTTTCGGGGGTCTTGCCATGAGGACCTGTGGCATCTAAGATGACCCAGGAATCACTAACAGGCATCCCCGTGCTAATATTTGCTGTCTATGTCTTACTTCCTGATGCCCACCTTCCTTGTCTTTAGAGTCGGCTGGGCCCCATGTCCAGCCCCACCAGGTAAACCGTGAATAGTCTAACACAAGACGTAGATCTGAAAGAAATGGTCCCTTTCCTCCTTCTGGTGTCCTATATGCTTGTTGGTGCCTACATGTGAATGCCCGGAACCGTAGCAGCCATGTTGGGACCACGAGGGGAGTTAGTCTGGGCAGGATATGCTAAGAAAGGTGGAAGCAACCTGAATCCTTTTTTTTTTTTAAGCATTTTTTAAAGGTTTCTCTATTTATATATTTTGAGAGAAAGAGAGTGGGCGCACGCGTGCACATGTGCGTGAGTGAGCAGGAGAGGGGCTGAGAGACAGGGAGAGAGAATCCCAAGCAGGCTCTGCACTGTCAGTATAGAGCCCAACGCAGGACTCACTCTCACGAGCCATGAGATCATGACGTGAGGCGAAACCAAGAGCCTGGGGCCTCATCTACCGAGTCACCTCAGGCTCCCCGCAAGCTGGATCCTCGATGACATTGCTGAGTTTCTGGATGAACCGCTTCTGGAGCTGCCCGGCCCCAGACTTCTTGTTATGTAAGCTGAGCTTGCCTATTGTTTAAAGCCGTTTGCAACCGGACTTTCTCTTTCTTACAGCTGGAAACATTCAAACTCATACAGAGGCCCGGAAAGATTCATCTTCCACAGCATTCCATACGGGGCACCCAGCGGGTTCCTACTCAATTGATTAAGGGAATGATTTTAAATGCATGACTTTTTATTTAAAAAAAAAAAAAAAAATCCCTTTGTAAAAGGGTCGCCTTCTCCCAGTGCGTCCGTCTGGCAGGGTGGCCAACTCCCTAACTGGTACTTTCTACGGCAGCCTGTTCTTATATCACATCTGCCTGTTTATGTTTCACATTTTTTTTTTATTTTAATGGATATTACTGTGTTATCTATCTTCTGGAGGCTCTTATGCATCCTAATGTTAAAATCTTTGTCAAACTGTTCTATAAATTTAAATGCTATGCCTTCAGCGAATCCTCTGGTATTAATTTTGCTGTTATTTCTAGCATGAGATTTTTTTTTATGCGTTTAGTAAGTTTAACTTGGGGGTCTCTGGATCCCTGCTGCTCATGTCTGTTGTTCCGTACAAGTCGTGGGTTCAGCTTTCATTGCAGCTGGCCCCTCTGTCTCATTTCAGGGGTGAAAAGTCTCCCCTTTAGCCCTGGCTTCACATGCTTACCGTTGTCTCGTAAAACCCTTGGAATCTGTTCCCTGCATGCAGTAACCTGATGACCACAACCTGACAGCATTAACTCTATGACTTCAGTCTCGTTCACTGCTCTCCCCACCCCCCTTCCTGTCCACGGCCTTGAGGATTTGGCTGAAGAGCATGCCTACTTATCTTGGCTATACTCATCATTTTATCCCTCAGAGTTGTATATCTGGAGCAGAGGGGGGTCCTCCACGTGTTAATCTACTGATTCATTTTTATTGGAATTCCCCTTAAACTTTCTTGGAAAAAAAACTATGAGGGGCGCCTGGGTGGCTTAGTCGGTTAAGTGTCCGACTTCGGCTCAGGTCACGATCTCCCGGTCCGTGAGTTCGAGCCCCACGTCGGGCTCTGGGCTGATGGCCCAGAGCCTGGAGCCTGCTTCCGATTCTGTGTCTCCCTCTCTCTCTGCCCCTCCCCTGTTCATGCTCTGTGTCTCTCTCTGTCTCAAAAATAAATAAACGTTAAAGAAAATTTTTTTTAATAAAAAAAAAAAGAAAAAAAACTATGATTACAGTTATCACCGTCCTGAAAAGTTCTCAGGGAGTTGTTTTGATTATAAAAACTGCACATCATATAATGGTCTAAAAGGGCTTCTCCATGTTTATTTTGCAAGAACCTCCCTTGAACCTTTTCTGTCTCTCGTGTTTTAGAAAATATTTAAGACAGTATCTCTGAGTATATGTATCACATGGCTAGACACAGGAAAACATCTAGAACAATTTCTGGCATATAGTGCTCTCTCCATGTATGGTAGGGTTACTGCTGTCTTACACTTAGCCAAGTGTTATTATATAAGACATTTCTATTAAAAAATTAATATTTGGGGCGCCTGGGTGGCGCAGTCGGTTAAGCGTCCGACTTCAGCCAGGTCACGATCTCGCGGTCCGTGAGTTCAAGCCCCGCGTCGGGCTCTGGGCTGATGGCTCAGAGCCTGGAGCCTGTTTCCGATTCTGTGTCTCCCTCTCTCTCTGCCCCTCGCCCGTTCATGCTCTGTCTCTCTCTGTCCCAAAAATAAATAAACGTTGAAAAAAAAAATTTTTTAATAAAAAATTAAAAAAATAAATAAATAAATAAAAATAAAAAATTAAGATTTGAGTTCATGCCACTTCTTTCCCCTTTTTTCCACTAGGTATTAGGATAGTCTTCTAAATCTCTAAGCAGGGATGGTCACAGAATAAATAGATTGCAGGGGCAGCTGGGTGGCTCAGTCGGTTAAGCGTCTGACTCTTGATGGGCTCAGGTCACGATCTCACAGTTCGTGAGATCGATCCCGGCATCGGGCTCTGTGCTGTCAGCTTGGGATTCTCCCTCTCCCTCTCTCTGCCCCCTCCCACTCATGCTCTCTCTGTCTGTCTCAGAAGAAATAAATAAACAGAAGAAGAAGAAGAAGAAGAAGAAGAAGAAGAAGAAATAGATTGCAGCCACATTTTCAGGCACTGATGGTAAAGACCCCACTATCCAAAGTTCTTACATAGTTGCCCCTCTTCCATTCCTGGCAGACCTGATTAATCAACCACTGCCTTCTTCTCCCCAGAGTGGAAAGGAGGCTCCAGGCAGCCACAACCAATCAATCAGATGTTATAAAAAGAATAAAAACAATTTTCCATCCCTGCCCAAGAGACATTACCGAGGACAGACTACATGAAGGAAGCAAATGGCTTCTTTTCCAGAGTCTCTAGTTTTCAGAAAGTTTCCTTGGCGGTTTACTTTAAAAAGGACAGGAACTGGGATAATAGAATTTGCCAATGAAATGAAAAGTTGTAGTTCAATCACAAACTCTTACTGTGAGAAAACGCTGTCTAATTTGCTGTCTAAAATTACTGATTGTCTTCAATGTATGCGAAGTGAAGTAATTGGCTCCATCGTCTCCCAAATAATTGTTGAGTGGGAAACGTTGGTGAGAAGGAACAATTATCCAGGTCGGTTGGTAATGACAGATCACGATAAATCGGTACAACCGGGGACGACGTGCAGGTCGGGAGGACGTTCTAGAAAATCAGAACTACAAGGAAGAGGGTGCTACCGAAGGGCCGGACTCTTTTGTCTTTGTGGCCAATCAGGAACGTGACGCAACAGCCTGGACAGATCTCGGCAGTGGCTGACCTCCTGCCATCCACTTAGGACCTACACGCCTAACCTGCGTGTGTCCTTGAATCATTAAGTCATATTTTCTGCTGCTGCAAACCCACCCTGATACGTTCCTCGACTTTCGCCCAAACACATGCTCTTCTTAGGCTTGCCCCTCAGCAGTAATAGAAATAGGAGAAGCACAGAGTGCAAGATATAGTTATTATCGCTCCCGAGCTGAGAAATTATTTGTGCCGTAAACACAAAATGATGTTGTTTACGGAAAAGCAGAATAGCCAGAAAGTACTCCAGAAGTTCAAAGCGGCAGCAGACGCCCCTGGAGAGAGAAGAGAGTGTTCACGGAGGAGACGGAACATGAGCTCGGTGGCCTGGCATCACTTTTGTTGTGAAGACAGGTGGCTACAGGCGGTCCCTGGAGGAGAAAGCCGCGGCTCACATGTCTGTGTCTCTGGGAGCGTGCCCTGGGAGCTGTCTCTAGGCCATCCACGAGAGCGTTGTGGCCACAAAGACGGTCTGTGCAGGTGGGAGTTATTTCTCCTCTTTGCCTAGTTCCCTAATACTCACATTTTTATAACTTTATGTCATGTCTCCGTTCTTGGCATTGGCCTCTCGTGGGCTTCTAAGCCCTAGCTTGAATTAGCTTTGCTGGGTATTTCCAAAAGAGCCAAATCAACGGGAAAATAAGGCTATTGATCGTCCAATGGGAGGGAAAGGAGGAAAGGAAAAGAAAATAGAGGCGGAATGTCCCCGGACACAGGGACCCTGCACTTCTCCTTCTGTCCAGAGACTCTCTGTTGACTCTGAACATTAAGTTTTACTCTTTTTTTTTTTTAATGTTTAGTTATCTTTGACAGAGAGAGAGACACACACAGACAGAGAGAGAGAGAGAGAGAGAGAGAGCATGAGTGGTGGAGGAGCAGAGAGAGAGAGGGGGACACAGAATGGGAAGCAGGCTCCGGGCTCTGAGCTGTCAGCACAGAGCCCGATGCGGGGCTAGAACTCACAAACCGTAAGATCACGACCTGAGCCGAAGTCAGACGCTTAACCGACTGAACCCCCCAGGCACCCCACGTTTTACTCTTTTTTTTTTACATTTTATTTTATTTTTTATTCTAATTTAATTTATTTTTTTTTTAATTTAAAAATAGAACTGCCTTAACACCCAGCAGTTGACTACTAGGTATTTATCCAAGAGATACAGGTATGCTGTCCCACGTCTTACCCTTACTATCGCTGGTATTTTCTTTATGAATTTTGGAGCAGGAAGCAACGTGGCTTCCAAAACGTCTTAGCCTGTAGCTGTGCTACCATTTGTTTTTGTTGTTCTTCTTGTTTGTTTAGAAAAAATATGGAGCCTTTCATGAATGTGTGTGTCATCCTCGGGCAGGGACCACGCTAATCTTCTCTGTGTCGAAGATATATGTTGCCGAAGTGAGCACTGTGCTAATATATTTGGACTTTATTACCCGTTTCAGACCTTTCAGGGACTCCTTGTCTCCTTAGAATGTCATCGAACTCTCACAGAACCAGGCCCACCTGTCTCTCTGGTCCCTCTGTCCACCGTCCTTCCCAGAAATCCTTTGCTCGGCCCCTGGAAGCACCTCCGGGCACACCAGCTGCCTGGTGTCCTGTTTTGCTCTCTCACCACTCCCCTGTCTTTGTGTCCTCTTTCCTGAAATGCCTCTTCCACCTGGGCCCTCCCACTGCATCCTTCACGACCACGTTCAAATGTGTCACCCCAGATGCCTTCCCCAACTCTTGGTCAGGGGCCCTCAGAACATCTCCGGCCGCTCTGCGACCTTCCTTGGCACATTGTCTGCTCCTGAAGCCCCGCTTTCCCTTTGTTACCACTTTTCACCATCTCAGCACCTGACACGGGTCGGGCAAGGGGCAGACACTCGTTAAATTGGCACTAAATGCAGCAATAAGAGAAGAAAGGGACACGAATGCGGTCACGGATCCCTCCTACGATCGTATATTTCGCGCTCAATCAGAACAGCTCTTTCCCGTCTCTTCTCACCCCGTGAAAGGACGTAGACTCTCTGCTCAGCTCATCTTTGGCCTCGTTCTTAATTGGCGTCAAAGACCCTGAATGGTGCTGTTGGTCCCCGACTCAGAATAGCATCTCTGTGCCTGTCACTTGCTAGTAACTCTCTGATGGTTCTGAGTTGGCCTGAGTCACAACCCGAGCTGGAACTTTGCAAGAACATTGTAAAAACTTAATGGGGCTGGGGGGCGGGGGGGATGGGGGGTGGTGGAATACACCTTAAAATAGCTTTGATTTTTTTTTTTTTTTAGAAGAACGTGGTACCCACAGCAGAGTCAATTCACAACTGGCATGAACAACACATCAAGAGTCTGTGAACTGAAGGCAGGAAAAACTGGATAAGCCATCCCAACCCCAAACGTCCAAAATGAATGATACCGCAATGTGACACACGACCCCAGCGTGTTTGAATACGCTCCGACTCTATGCAAAGAAATAACGGTCCTTTGTCATTTCAGACAGAACTAAATCTCGGAGGATTATGCATTAGCATGTTTCTGTTCTTGTGTTGCCTGTGATGGAAATAATATACCCCGAATTCACAACGAGTTAGAGAAAAAATCCAGTCGACACGATCGCCTTATTCTCCCTCTTTAAAAATACGTCATGTATGAGTGTGCTTGCGGCAGATGAAACAAAGGCAAAAATCCAGACCGCCTACGTGATAGATGAGACGTTACCCACAATGGATAAATAGCCTCTGTTTCAGAGCTAAATCACTCAAAGGGCACTAATTAGGAGTTTAATAAACGTCACGGCCAACTGCATTTGTTTTCTATTGACAAGCATCATTCACACACTGAGTGGCTAACACAGCATTCATTGGTTACCTTAGCTTTGTAGGTCAGGTGCTCAGGAGGGCTTGACTGGGCTCTGCGCTGGGTCTCATGGGCTGAAATCAAGGTATTGGTGGAAAAGTGCTTACCCCGAAGCGTAAGAAACAGTTGGCCTCCAGGCTTATTCAGATCCTTGGCAGAATCCGCTTCCTTGTGGTTGCGGGCCTGGGGTCACCAATACCTCGCTGGCTGCCATCTGGAGGTCACCCATATTCCTTCTCGCCCGGCATCCTCCACGTACAAGGCCAGCGATGGTGAGTCGAATCCTTCCATTGCTTGGAATCTCTGACTTTTTTTTTTTTTTTTTTTTTTTTTTTTTTTTTTTTTTTTTTGCCTTTCTCTTCTGCAGAGAAAGTTCTCTGCCTTCGAGGGCTCGTGTGATTGCATGAGACCAACCCAGATAATTTCCGTGTCTTCAGGTCAAGTGTGCCTTACGGCATGATCACACGGGGTTATGTCACCGTGCTCAGGGTTCCGGGGCTTAATGTGGAACCCAGGAGCCCTTCCCAGACCCACGTCAGAATCACAGAATACCAGCACTGAAGGGGAGCTTGGAAAATACAGGTTTAGCTTTTCAACTGAAGCATAAATCCTGCACGTGGGGAGATCTTTCGTCTAAATACATCTGGTGATAGAAAATACACTAATCTCACTTTTTGACTGATCCGATGAGGAAAAAGCAAGAGACACTATGATGACACTTGCTCCCAACAATTTTTCATTTTCCAAATCGAAGGAATCTAATTTTCTTTTCTGACACGTAGCAGCGTTACACTTTTTTCTATGTTTTCATGATCCCGTTTCTTTGTTCCTAGACCATTCGCTGTGTCATTTCATCGTAGAAACACCCAACGTCTCTTGTGTTTTTAAAAAATGTTTGTTGGGGCGCCTGGGTGGCGCAGTCGGTTGAGCGTCCGACTTCAGCCAGGTCACGATCTCGCGGTCCGTGGGTTCGAGCCCCATGTCAGGCTCTGGGCTGATGGCTCAGAGCCTGGAACCTGTTTCCGATTCTGTGTCTCCCTCTCTCTCTGCCCCTCCCCCGTTCATGCTCTGTCTCTCTCTGTCCCAAAAATAAATAAAAAACGTTGAAAAAAAAAATTTTTAAAAATGTTTGTTTATTCTTGAGAGCGAGCGCGACAGAGCATGAGTGGGGCAGGGGTGGAGCAAGAGAGACACACAGAATCCGAAGCCGGCTGCAGGCTCCGAGCTGTCAGCACAGAGCCCGACGTGGAGCTGGAACCCACGAACCGTGAGATCATGACCCGAGCCGAAGTCGGATGCTCAACCGACTGAGCCCCCCGGGCGCCCCACACCCAACACCTCTTGTAAAATACAGCTGATGAGGAATCCAGTCCTCTAACGGTGGCCTCATTCCATCGAGTTTATAGACGTTTATCCAAGTGTTTTTATCCTGCTCCAAAGATGTCTTTCCTTTGGAAATCGTTCTTACCCCCATTTCAGACTCATGCATTCTCGTGAGAAACTAGTTTTGTGAATAGGCTTCTAGACGTTTGGAAAGTCCACTAAAAACCGAAAGCAGAAAAAGTATAAGTTTTTTGCAAATGGCTTCCTGTGCTCATTACCCCACGATTGCCACTACGTGAAGGATTGTTGAATACTCTAGAACGCATTTAAAATACCGCAAGAGCTCCCAAAACTTTGGGCTCCTTGGAGACGCTTAAAACCAAACACATACAAGTAAACAAGTGCAAAGTGAAATGTTGCATGGAGAATTCTGCGAGCACAGGTGCACCAGTGGGTAAACATCGGAATATCCAGCCATCCGGGAGTCCCGGAGTGAGATTTCATGGCCCAACGCCCCGCCGCTGAGCGGGCAGTGCTGTGCTGGGTGGAGTGGGTTCCTGCGGGCTTGGGGATTTCTCAAAGCAAGAAAAAACTGACAAAAAGAAAAGGTCTGACTACTGCTGAAGATTTAATAATTCAGGCTGTTTAAAAGCTTTCGGCACGTTTTATGATTTTTTGTCTCTTTGTTCACTTTCGTCACGAGCAATCTTAAAGTTCATCAGAGGGGCGCCTGGGTGGCGCAGTCGGTTAAGCGGCCGACTTCAGCCAGGTCACGATCTCGCGGTCCGTGAGTTCGAGCCCCGCGTCGGGCTCTGGGCTGATGGCTCAGAGCCTGGAGCCTGTTTCCGATTCTGTGTCTCCCTCTCTCTCTGCCCCTCTCCCGTTCATGCTCTGTCTCTCTCTGTCCCAAAAATAAATAAACGTTGAAAAAAAATTAAAAAAAAAATAATAATAAAAAATAAATTACGAGTTGCAATACCCCAGGGTAAAGACAGCTCTCTGGTGGCGAAGCCGTGATCTCCAGCCTGGCAGCTTGCTGGTCTGGTTGTTTTCTTTTCATTTTGGTTATTCGGTCAAACACTGGGTTATCTCCCTTTCCGGACACGTTTACTCTTTGGAGAATAGCGACGACCTATCATTGCCTTGCTGGAAATGATGACAACTCATTAATGTCAGTGCTCTCTGAACTTGGAAAGCACAGCTTGGTTTTGCCTGGGTGGCTGAGTCGGTTAAGTATCTGACTTTGACTCAGGTGGCTTTGCTCTCATGGTTCATGAGTTCAAGCCCCACACTGGGCTCTCTGTGGTCAGTTCAGAGCCCATGTTGGATCCTCTGTCTCCCTCTCTCTCTCAAAAATAAATGAACATTCAAAAAATGGGGAGGGGGGGAGGCACCTGGGTGGCCCAGTTGGTTAAGCATCAACTCTTGGTTTCGACTCAGGTCGTGATCTCATGGTTTGTGGGTTCCAGCCCCTCATCAGGCTCTGCACTGAGGACAGAGCCTGCTTGGGGTTCTCGCTCTCCCTCTCTCTTTGCTCTTTCCCCTCTTGTGCTGTCTCTGTCTCTCTCAAAATAAATAAATAAACTCAAAAAAAAGAGAATATTAGGGAAAAAAGCACAGCCCATTTTCTTTTGGCAAAATCCACATAGCACTTAAATGATTTTCACCAGAAATGCCCGAACCCGTTTCTGAAATGGGTAGGGTTCTTTTCCCTTTATGTCTCTTGATGGCTGCATCTAAATGGGACTTTTTGTGATGTAAGGGGGCGGAAGTCCCTGCTTCCCCCAAGGATGTGCTATCCATGTTATATTCTGTGAATACGCACAATGTATTGTAACTATAACCTGCCTAATTCTGAATTTATTGGGTTACTAAGAAACGGATGTGAGAGAGAAAAAGGTATGATTTATTGTCACTTGGTGAACTTCCCAGAAATCATAAAAGTTTACGACTCTAGGGACTGGGCATCACACCCTCCCACAATTCTTTTATGTTCACCAAATGTTGGTTGATAGATCGTTAAAAACATGTCTGTTTCAGATCACGCCGTGATTTTCAGCATGGAATTTGGAAGGAGTTAAAACAGTGAAGGGCTGTTGTCATAACAGAAGTCCTCTGTCTCCTTCAGGCTGTTTTAAGTGACTCCGAGTCTGCTGTCCTTAAAGGTGCTGGATCGGAAACCACGAACGGAACCTGGGCCGAAATGCCGTAAGTGGTATTTATCCACAGGCAGCTTAACTAATTAAAAAATAACTCCCAGCCCTCCCATCTTTTTTTCAAGGTTTATTCATTTTGAGGAGGGGAGGGGCAGAGAGAGAAAGAGAGGGAGGGAGAGAGAGAGAGAATCCCAAGCAGGCTCCTCACTGTCAGCACAAAGCCAGACAAGGAGCTTGATCCCATGAGCCATGAGATCTTGACCTGAGCCAAAATCAAGAGCTGGACCCTCGACCCACTGGAGCATCCAGGCGCCCCTCCCCCAGCCCCTCTTGCTTCTCATGAAATGCATTTCCAGTGAGTTTTACTTGTGTTTCACGCTCCTTTGCCCTGTTCTCCTTCACTACTGCATTTGTGGAGCTGGAGAGTTATTTAAGCAGGAACCTAATGTGCAGGGAGGAGGGACAGACTGCAGCTTTGGGACGGGTTCCCTGCGCATCGAGTGCTGGCCTCTGTCCTCTGCCAACACGACTGTGTGGACACTGGGCAGAGACAGAAAACTCAGTGGTAACAAGGCCACAAAGTATTACACTCTATATTTTAGTGGAGAGGCCTTATTCACTTACTTTTGAAGAGGGGCATTGGATTGGAGCAGGGGTGATCTCTACAAGCCCCAGGAGGCTGGCTGTCAGCCCTGCGAGGACTTAATAAGTGACCATCATTCGCCAAGAGTCAGTGTATGAAACTGGGGGGCGAAACGTCTAAGTGGACACGAAAATCTCGGCTGTCTTCGTTCAGGCTGTAACACAGTACCATAAACTGGTGGCTTATACAGCAAACTCTTAATCTATCACAGTTCCAGAAGTTGGGAGTCCCAAGAGCAAGGTGTTAACGGGTCTCGTGTCTGGTGAGAGCCCACTGCCCGGTTCAGGGACTGCTGTCTCCTCGCCGTATCCTTACATGGGGAATAGACACTCTTGTCTCTTTCGCCTTTGTAAGGCCATTGATCCTGTCATGAGGGGTCCACCCTTAGGACCTGATCTAACCCTGAAGACCTCCCAAAGAATATCACAGCCCTGGGGATTAAAGCTTCCACATATGAACTGGGGTGGGGGAGGGACAAAACATTCAGTCCATAGCCCCTGCCCATCTAAACCCGTCGACAGATGAGCATCACAGCCTGGAAGGGTTTCGGGCAAGAGAGCGTCTTTGGGGAGATCTGAGCCCGTGAATCTTTTCGTCTGGGATGGCCAGGTGATTCTAGCTCATTCCATGTTCTGCCCTTCCTCGAAGCCAGCCTGGACCACCAGCCAAGAAAGAATTTTTCTCCCGTAATTCCGCAACCTACAGCCACGCCGGGCCGGGTAGATGTTCCCCTGGCAAGCTGACTTGCCACGCTGACTCTTCCTCTGGAGCACGGAGGTTTAACAAGAATATGCGGCCTCACTCTTGTGTCTACCACATGTTATTATTTTAATAATGCGCTTCACCCCCAAGCCTGTGGGATCGGCTTGCTCAACTCCGGGCAATGCATATCCTCACTGGAGTTGGGGGTGGGGCGGGGGAGGGGAGAGGAAAATCAGTCTTCATTACTTAAGGGTGAGAAGAAAATAAATCTACACGAAAATTACTTTTTACTATCTCTTAGGAGGTAAATCAGACTAACGCGGGAAAGACACAAACGTATTCATCGGTCCATTTGAGACGCAGGGAGAGTGGTGGTGAATTGCAGACACACTTTATTCGGTGCGTTTACCAGGAGAGAATGCCATTCGAGGGGCACCTGCCCGTTAGCTAGAGCCCTCCCTCCCAGACAGCCAGGGTCATTACTGCCGTCAAGATGTGCGCAGGAAGCCAGCATTTACACACACACCAAAACCACAGCTTCAAGCCCCAGATTCTGCAAACTGCATCAAAGTCAACACGTTTGCCAACTAAAAACATAGCTTACTTGTCCCTCGGCCCATGGCCCCTTCTTGTCAGTTGGTCGCTTCTAAGCTCCAGGACAGTGAGACTGGTACCAGGTAGAAACTACCACGATGGGGGGCGCCTGGGTGGCTCAGTTGGTTGAGCGTCTGGCTTCGGCTCAGGTCATGATCTCATGGTTCGTGAGTTCGAGCCCCGCGTCGGGCATGGCAGAGGCTGCCTCAGATCCTCTGACCCTCTCCCACTCTCTCTCTCTCTCTCTCTCTGTCTCAAAAACATAAATAAATAAATAATATTAAAAAATTTTTTTAATAAAAAGAAAATATCACAATGAGAAAAGGCGAAGAAACAGAGGAAATGCAACGTAACATTTTTGGGGGAAGGCTTTATTTTAAGTAGGACAAAGTCAGAGCAAAGAAAGAAAACTTCCTGGTACCTGTGTCCATTTGAGTGTTACAGGCACACTGGGGCACGACAACACGAGCTATGCATCGAGGCACAAGATGTTTCCCATCTTGTCAAAATCATGCGTGAACATTGACGAGCAAGTTGAGTTCCAGCGGCCAAGCCAGTGATGTGACCAGCTATCACCGTGGTCCGTTTCGGGGGTGCCGGAGCCGGGAGGGGAAGGAGGACGGGTGTGGCTTTAAGAACACTCTCGCAGTCACTCACTGGATAACTGGCATGAGTGTCCCCTCCTCGTAGGCTGTACCGATGCGTGCCGGGCGGTGACACGGAGCCCGGGGCGGCACGCGGGTAGCATTGAGGAAAGACTGGCCCCAGTAAATGTCGCGGTGGGGCCCAGCCTGGGCTGAGCTGTGCTGAGCAGTGGGCTCTCCCTCCGAAGGGGAGGAGATCCGGTGGCTCGCAGGACGGGCCTGCCCTCTGAGGGTGGAGATCCACGGTCCCCGCAGGAAAAGGGACAGGGGCTGCCCAAGGACAAATGTGTCGGTCAGCTGTTGGAGCACAAACTTGCAGACACCATCCCCGACTCCCCCCCCAGTGGGGAACGACGCCAGCCGCTCAGAAAGGAGCAAAAACCAACACACACCCAGGATTTTTCCAAAAGTATCGAAAAGCAAGGAATGAAAGTCACTACACGTCAAAAGTCCATTCCAATCAATTAACAAGTATAATAATCGCAATACATAAATGGTCAGAAAAAGACACACCCCAACATCTGCAACAAAGATGACAATGTATATTTAAAAATATTACGTTCCAGGAGCGCCTGGGGGGTGGAGTCGGTTAAGCATCCGACTTCTGGTTTCGGCTCAGGTCATGATCTCACAATTTGCGAATTGGAGCCCCACACTGGGCTCTGAGCTGACAGCGTGGAGCCTTCTTGGGACTCTCTCTCCCTCTCTCTCTCTCTCTCTCTCTCAAAAGTAAACTTTTAAAAAAAAGTGTCAAGTTTCAAAAAGGTAAAATAATTACAACTATCGAGAGTATTTTTTCTTTGATCAGTAACGGTGAAAAGACACAGAGCACCCACAGGACTCCGGGCTGCTCACAAGCGCTGGTGACTGTTGAAGTAAAAAGGAATAAACTGAAAAAGAGAACTCCACTGGAAGGGAATTTGCCTGCCGTCGTCAAGAGTCCTGGGAGGGGAGGGGCGCCTGGGTGGTTCGCTCAGTTAAGCATCCGACTCTGGCTCCGGTCTTGATCTCACGGTTCGTGGGTTCGAGCCCTGCGTCGGGCTCTGTGCTGCTTGGACCCTGCTTCGGATTCTGTGTCTCCATCAATCCCTGCCCCTCCCCGCCTCACACTCTGTCTCTGTCTCTCTCTCTCAAAAATAAAGACTTTAAAAATTTTTTTAATAAAAGAAGAGTCCCGACACACAGGTGCAGGGTCAGCGTGTTATGTCACAGCTGAAGCTAAGGTAACGCTGTGATCAGCTGCGCTCAGACGCAAGACAAACGAACACAGAAGAAAATAAAGCTTGAGCTTCATGTCTTTAAGCGTGATCACCGACCGATGTCCATTGTTTGGTCTGCGGGAAGATGTCAACGGCAGGGGAAACTGGGTACCATCTTTGCCACTTTCTGATAAATGGAAATTATTCCAAAACAAACGTTTATTTTAAAAAAATGCTATTGTGACGTGGCGCCCGGGTGGCTCAGTCGGTTGAGCGTCCGACTTCGGCTCAGGTCGTGATTTCACGGTTCGTGGGTTCGAGCCCCGCGTTGGGCTCTGTGCGGACAGCCTGTGAGCACAGAGCCCGATGTGGATTCTTTTGTCCCCTCCCTCTGCCCCTCCCCTGCTTGAGCTCTCTCCAAAATCAATAAATACATTTTTTTTTAATGTTATCGTGTGTGGATGGTGCTTGGGAAAAGGATGATTGCAACGAACCGTTTTCTTTATTTCACGCTCCCATCCTTTCAAAAATTTAAAGCAGGAGCCTGTATTGATAACAAAAAAAAAAAAACAAATGAACCACTTTTTTAAAGGCTCAGAAGTGACATCCCCAGCACGTCATTCATCGGTGGTCGGGAGACGGGAAAATGTATTAACTTACTCATATGCCCCCCAAAAGTAAAACCAGGGTGACAAGGAAGAAACTTGGAATCCACGAGGAGGGACACGTGAGGGCCTCCTATCCGTGAGACTCCGCAGGAACACGGCAGTGACTTACTCGTGACATTTTCTCTCATGGGGCATAGCGGATCTCCAAACCCGTGGTTTAGGTGAGCCCCAGCCCCTTAGTGCTGGGGCTCACTGGGGAGAGAGTTCCTACCAGCCTGGCGTGGGAAGGCCTGATGTGAATGGATGTCTCCAAACAAATGGTTTATTTCAGACACCCACATTAACTTCGACTAAGCAATTGCACTTCTCCACAAAGGCCACTCTTTAAAGAATAATAGTAAATGGTCCGTAATTAATACGCACAGACGTGCGCCGAATGCTTCTACAGGGCTACAATATTTGGATTCTAGTTAGGTAAACTATTCCCATTGCAGTATTGATCACAAGGTTAATTTCCTTAACCTGGTGCAAATGATCACAGCTTCCAAATATCGAAGATCAGAGCTAATGAATTTTGATGCGAGCCCAGGGTGCTCCAACTTCACGTGCGGGGAGCGTTGGAGATCTTCCGAGAAGGTCAGCTGGACGATGGCCTTTTGCACCCGTAGTTTGGCGAGCACATTTTTGCGTCTCTAGGCGGTGCCTGTGAATAGGGCTCATCTGCCATCCTGGCTTAATTCCCAATTTTTATTTCCAAGGTATAAGAGTTGCCCACTTGATGAGCAAAAGTCGTGGTGGTCGTTTTGAGGCAACAGTGTCTGTCCTTTATTTATTTATTTATTTATTTATTTATTTATTTATTTTGGCAAGCGGGTCAGGCACCATTGGTCCGGGTGCCTGAGACTGTCCTCGTCTTAGCACGGAGAGCCCTGCATCCCTCCCCGGGATGCAAAAAGTCCTGGTTTTCGGTGATGGGTTGGTCCAGAGTGCGGGAGAAAGTGCAAAGCTCATACCTAGCCCCAAAAGAGTGAGGTCGAAAGCAACACCAGGTTTGGTGTCGAAAGGTAAAGGTTATCCCTTGACCGATGGCTGATGTTGGCAGTTACGTTCATGCTTCGCAGTAGTGACCACGCGTTGGTGATTTGACCTAAGCGTGTTGTAATCCTGCACTACGAAAGGAGTCTTCTGGATGGAATTGTTGGCCCCAATTCTTCAACCCTCTTTGTGTCCATGCCCTTTGCCCTTTTCCACCCACGAAAGGTGGCATGTACTTCCTGTCCTCTGACAGTGGGCTCAGCCAGGTGACTTGTTTTGGGAGAAGACTGAGTATGTCTCTTCTCAGTATGGACTCACGGGGTCCCCCATTTTAGCTAGCCCTCTCGTGTCTCTGCGATTGCCAGGCAAAGAACACACCCAGAGCTGCCCGCTGGTCAAAAGAAGATACTAGATTCTTGGAGGAGACATCAAGGCACACGAGTGGTCCATCAGAGCTTGAGATATCCAGCCGAGCCCAGCCTACCCACGCAGGTCTCCGGCCAATCCGTGGGCACAGAGTACTTCTTGTCTTCCCTGAGAGCTGGTGGTTGACCGATCCTGGCGTATTTTTGGCGGCCACAAGCTGACATAAGGTAGACTGTGCCAGTCCTCGGCCAGACTGCCCTCCGGTCATCCCGCAACTTTCTCTGCTCTTCCTCTGTACCGCAGGGGACTGGCTCCTGCAGGCTGCATTTCCCAGCACCCAGGGTTGGTTTCTGGATGGTTCTACCAGGGGACGCATTGGTGGGAGACTGGGAAGCAGAAGGAAAGGAGAAGCCTGGTCCTCTGCTCTTGACTATCGTGCTGCTCTGGGTCCTGGGGAATAGGTCCATTCATGGCACCAGCTCCTGGCCACGGCCCCTGCTTCCTGGAAGCCAGGGAGCACTCCCTCCTGCCGGGGCCCTATGACGTGGGTACGGCAATCCCCAGGTACCCATCTGTAGGTGGCCTTAGTTTTCCATCTGGCCCATCAGCTCCTCTCTTACTCACATGTACCCTATCCCTTGGCACGTTGACAAAATTTGTCTTATGGACCTCATGCCGTATGTTGGGTTTTGTTTTGTTTGGGGAATCACACACAATACTGCCACCTTCCCCAATAACTTAAAGTACCTCTGTTTTACTTCTGTTTTGCTTAGGAAACCCTACCCCCAACGTGCGGCTCAAACCCACAACCCCGAGATCAAGAGTCGCACGCTCTCCTGACTGAGCCAGCCAGATGCCCCAAAGTCCTTCTGCTTTAAAGTTGAGGGGCACCTGGGTGACTCAGTCGGTTAGGCATCTGACCCTTGGTTTCAGCTCAGGTCGTGATCTCATGATTCATTTCATGAAGCCCCGAGTCAGGCTCTGTGCTGACAGTGCGAAACTGCTTGGGATTTTCTCTCTCTGCCTCTCAAGGTAAATAACAACAACAACAACAACAAAATTTTTAAAAAATAAAGTTGAGCTGGTTTCTGTCTCCTAGTTGGGCCCTCGTTAAGCAGGACCTCCAACACTCCGGGGAAAGAGGAAAACAAGGTGAGTTATGACTAGACCGGATCGCTTGGAGTTACAGCCTCAGAACTGGAAGGAAGTGGAGACATCGTCATCCACCCAGAGTGTGAGTCCCCTCTCTGAAGGGGGCTGACAAGTGTGACCGGAGACCTGAGACAGGAGCTCAGGGCTTGAGGACGCACCACATTTCCTGGCTGTGCTTCCTCAGCCCCCGGGGGACCATCCTGTTCAGCAGCACCAGCCCTCCCACCTTGCTGCCCTTTGCAGGCTTGCAGCCAACGGGCTGGCACCTCCTCATGTCCTCCCAGCCCCAGTTTCTTTCCTTTCCAGCTTGTCCACAGAAAATACGCAGACCTTCCAGCATCATGGTGCAAGGAGCACACGGGAGCTCTGTCAGCAAGGCTCTGTCTTATCCCTTTCCTGGGTCTGTGTGTTTGTCAATAACTGAAGTCCTTTACTTTGCGGAGGAACTCCTAACTTTCCAACACGGAGTCGTCCGGAAAAGCTTGGACAGTTGGCCGGGGGGATCATGTTCATCTTGTTGACTAACCTTTACAAAGGGTTTCCAGAGACACAGGCAAGTCCCAAGCACTTTACAGACACCTTCTAATCTTCTTCATAAACCCATGAAGTAGGAAGTATTGTTACCTCACTTTACGCATGAAGAAATGCAGCACTGGTAATTCAAGAGGCGAAGTGTGAGGCCAAGATTCCCCACTGGGCCCCGCAGCTGGGCTCTGAAGCCTGACTCAGTTCAGCCCTCTTCACCTTCCCCTACGTCCACCAACTCAAGACACGAGTGTTGCGCTGAACTGAATTGAGGTCATAATACTATCCAAAAACGTGAATGATTTGTGGATGCGTGGAACTGAGTCAACCATGCAATCCAGGCATCCACGAGGAAGCACACAGTGGTTTTCCCCTAGTTTTGGGTTTACCTCCTTCAGAGACTTGAACTGCGTTTACAAATCGCTGAGCGTTGGGGCGCCTGGGTGGCTCAGTCGGTTAAGCAAGCGACTTCAGCTCGGGTCACGATCTCATGGTACGGGAGCTCGAGCCACACATCGGGCTCTGCGCTGACGGTGTGGAGCGTGCTTGGGATTCTCTCTCTCCCTGTCTCCCTACCCCCTCCCACACCCTCCAAAAAAATAAAGAAAAACGTCTGTTTTCATGGGCCAGTAATAGATGGAAAGGCACAGGAATGCCAGGTCTGATAGGAGGTAGACAACTGTGTTCGAATGGACTTCCCAGGGCTGCAAACTCTACCCTCAGCCCTCCAGGTTCTCTGTCTTTAGGTACAGATCATAGGAACGCAGGCTCCTGTTTCAAAAACCACTTCGAGAAAAAGGTATCTTGCAGTTGTGTTTTTTTTTTCTTTGAAAATAGCATAAGTTACCACGAATTATTTGGTTTTAGCCAAAAGAGGCAACATCACCTCGGAAACCAAGACTCTACCTCGCGGAGGCAGGAAAAATGAGCCTCCCAGTGTGTTTCCCTCATGCCCCCGGTTCAAGCCCAAATCATTTTTTAAGCGACTGCCAATTTGCTCAGAGCCAAGCCTGACTCATCTTACCACATGGTTTGGTTTCTCCTCATTGGGTTTTGAAAGAGATTAAGTGACAGGTGTTCAACCAGGACCCTGTGTTCTACTTTTGCGATGATCAATGGGGCCTTGGTACAAGAGTGAGTCTTAGAAAAGGAACAAGTCAGGGCCTGTTGAGCTGACGCAGAATTCCTTTGTACCAGAATGTAGGTAGCACTTCCGAAAGGAACCTGCGTCAGAGGAACAGTGTTCACGAACACAAAACGCAAACGCAGCGCAAGATAGGGAAGTCGGGACGCCGGCCACGGGAGTCATAGTTAAGATAGCACCAGGGCAGGATGGTTAATACCAGACAGCAAAACAAAAGCACAAACCAAAGGCTCCAGTAGCTTAACAAGGTCAGTGAGCTGTTTGCTGCATGCTTGAAGTGTGCAGAAAGCCTTTTATATATCATCACAATATTGTATTATATTAATTTATTGTATATTTGTATGGATATTATGTTGTATATTATATATTATATCTATTTGGTCTTTGTCCCCATTTCTGGCACAAAGCTCGTAAGACCCTAGGAATTTCCTAAGTGATGAGAGCAGCAAAGGTGTCTTGATATTGATAACAAACCCCTTTCGACCACCCCTGAGTTTACGTTAACGCGGCGACTTTTAGAAAGCACGGAAGGGTGAGCACCGGTTGCCAGGGAAAACCGCTCCGTGGCTAGAAGATCGGAACTCTCAGCCCCAGCCCCTGAACCTGGAGTGGGGAAGAGGGGCTGGAAGTCGAGTCCATCACCCGTGGCCAGTGATGCGGCCAATCGTGCCTATGTAATGAAGCCTCCATAAAAACCCAGAAGTGTTGTTTTCACAGGGAGCGGAAGTGATAGATCATCTGTAATGCATTTGGAGAAGTGTTTATAAACACTTGGAATCACAATGTTTTAAAAGTGCTCGCCACATAGTACAAAGTAAGCAGTATTTTTTTTTTTTTTATGTGAAGAGACGCATTTGACATTCTGTAATGCACGAAGGTAAGCGTTAAAAACCTCTATCTATGGTGGCTAGGAGCGTTTTCTCCAAGTAACTTTGAGAAGAGGGTTATTTCAGGAAACGGTGATGGCAAAAATAAATAAATAAATGAATAAATAAACCCCCCAAGGAAGGAGGTGGGGGGTAAGAGGTTTGGAGAACTGGACCCCGGAGGGGGTATGGAAGCAGGCCCTGGCCATCTCTTTCCTCTGTCTGTTCCTGAGTTATATCCTTTTACAATAAACCTGTACTCCACTAAGTAAAATGTTCCTCCGAGTTCTGTGAGACTCTGGCAAATTCATCAAGCCCAGGGTTGGGGTGGGGGACAGGATCGGGGGAACCAACCTGCAACCAGAAGCAATCGGAGGCACAGGTGAAAACCTAGACTCAGGACTGACATCTGATGTGGGGCGAGGGCCAGTTCTGCAGGATTGAGTCCTTCCCCCGCAGGATCTGCTGTTGTCTCCAGGTCGATGCTGTCAGAATTCAGTTCATTTGCTTGGTGTCAGGGAAGGGCTGGGGGGGGGGGGGGTGGCGGAAGGGGGCCGGAAACCACACATCGGAATTAGCGTTCACATCTGAGTCTGAAGCCCCTCAACAAGCCGCCTGGCGGCCATCAGGTCCGGCATGCTCCAGCTGCCACCGTGTGCGCCTCCCGTCTACGCTTCGGTAACACACAACTGCGGGAGTCCGAAAGGCTCGCCTAAACGAAAGCTGAGCTCTGACCTCAGGGGTCCTAACATGGCGACAGCTGAGAGATTGAAAACAAGCCAAACCATCTCACGGCTTGGGCTTCGCCGAGCCGACCACCTTCCTGCACCTACGCCTGCCCCGTCCGAGCAACGCAGACAGTGCCGCTTGGATGCTGCCTCCCTTCTGCCTCCCTGGTTACTCTGAAGCCTCGCGCTGAGGACAGGGACCTCATTCGCCCCGCAGGTGGGTGGCGGATGACACCCTCTGGGAGTCGGATAAGTGCTGCGTCTCCAGTTTGCTCGATGAACCACCTTTCCCGGGGCAGAAACCCCAACAGGAGCGGAGGGTGTGGAAGGGCCAGGAAAGGGAAGCAGGAGGAGTCCTCCCTCTGCCGGGGGGGTGGGCCAGGGCGTCAGCGAGGACAACGGTGCTGACTGGGGTCCAGGCTTGTTTAGTTTGAAGAGATGCCTGGTCGTGAACACAGACGCATCCCGTAGTCAACTGGGGACCCGAAACGGGAGCTTCACTGAAGGTGTAGACTGATAAACCCAGAAACAGCAGAATGCCAGCCAGCTTGTGAGAATGGGGGCGCTCTGGGGAGAGGGCACATGGCCGAAGGGAAGCGGAGAGGTGTTCGTAAGCCCAGAGTGAGGATGGAGAGGCAGCCGCCAGCCCTGAGAAGAGGTGAGTTCGTGAGACAGGAGCAAGAGGCAGGGGGACCGGTGCCCTGTGACAGCTGCACAGTCACTGTCCCGAGCTGGTGTCTCCCTGCTGACGCTCACCGTGCGCGAAGGAACAAGAAGTCACTGAGACGTGCGCTTTGAACGTGACTCTTCAACTGGCCCCATTCATCCCGCCTCGCTTTCCCGGGAGGGCTGAACACACAGCACCCGACACAGGACAGATGAGATTACGGTCATTTACTAGTCGTGTGTACTCACAGCCGGGGAAGGAGGGCACCTGGCCCCGGGGATCGGCAGGGCTGCTGGGCTGGGGGACCCTACCTGTGGGGGCAGAGTTGGGGGGAGCATGTGTTGAGGACATCTGGGGCCCTCTGGCTTTAACCCAAGGTCAAGGCTGCACATAATAGCGAGCTTCACTGTCAGGTCTCACAGCAACGTGACCTTGGAGGGAAAAGGAAATGTGGGTTAGAAACAGAGTATCTATGGGGCACCTGGGTGGCTTAGCTGGTTAAGCATCCGACTCTTGATTTCAGCTCAGGTCACGATCTCATGGTTTGTGGGTTCGAGTCCCGCATCAGACTCTATGTGGACAGTGCAGAGCCTGTTTGGGATTCTCTCTCTCTCTCTCTCTCTCTCTCTCTCAACTCCCTCCCCTGCTTGTGCTCACTCTCTCTTTCTCAAAACAAATAAATAAACTTTAAAAAAAGAAAAAGAAAAGAGAAACAGAGCGTCTATTCAAATTATGAACTGGCTCTCCAGGCCAACCTGTCTCCGCCTGGGAAAGTCTCCCCGTCTCCAAGCACATCCCTGCTGGCTGACCTCCATCTGATCCTGTGCAGTTAAAGTCTGTCTCATAAACAAATTGTGGCAGGACTTCTTCCATATCAAAGAGGGGGAAAGTCCACCAGGGAACAGGCTGGAAGAAATAGGAGATAGGGGTTGATTGTTCAACAAATTTGAACAGCAGTGTTTTGGGCAAAACAAACCAAATGCTTTAATTTGATCCAGTAAGTAGCCGTTCATAATAAATGGTTCTGTTAACGTTGTGCTCTGATTTGCTTTGCTTTTAAGATACAGTCAGTTGTAAGTAACACGGTGAACGTGAAAAATAAATTAGGGCTGGTTTAGCTTAAGCCTTTCTAACGTGTCTGAGCCCACATCACCAGCTGTACACGGGAAGGAGCGAGTCCTCTGTGGCGGCCAGCTGCAGTCCCTGAAATGGTGTCATGCTGACTTTCCTCGGGTGCCAGCGGCTTGTCCTCTGCTCGGCGATGATTTTCCACTCCGATCACTGCAGCCGGTCTTGGTACGTGCAGTGTTTCAAATCAAGCTGACCCCGTCAGATGTGTGCAAACGACTCTTGAAGACCCACAGCTTCACGGTGACGTGACGGTGACACTGACACGACCTGCTCCCACACTGGTGTGGCTTTTCACGCTTTCATGTATGTGCTAGCTTAAGGGCTCCCTCACGCTGGGGTCCCTCACACCCCTGCTTCTCCTTCGACTTTGATCTTGCTTCTCTGCCTCTGAGTCATTTCTCAGCTAATTAACGTCGCTAACTCCCTAGTGACAAGGGAAAAGAGTTGGGGGACATAAGTCCATTTTCCTGCGTCCTGGTATTGCCAGAGGATATGGAAATCTGCAGGGAGACACTGAAATGGGCGGGGCCACTAACGTGTCGGGTCCATCCTGCCCGCCAACCTCCTGAGTGAGTCCTGGAGGCCAGGGCAGCCTACCTCACCCATTCCCTGAGCCAGATCTAACTGAGCCCGGATGTATCCGTGTGCCCCACTAGCCCCCTGCCTGCGAGCCCCCATCTGGGACAGCCTTTCCGTGCCCTACGCTTCAGAGCCTGCCTCCCATGGCTGCCATGCTGATTTCATCTGTAGGAGAGATTTCATGTTTTGGATCCCTGGTCTTTCTACATCTTCCGTTTGGGGAATCGAGGTCCTTCACCCTCCCGGATTCACTCGGCTCATGTCCCCGTAATTGACTAACCAGCTTCCTCCCCAGTGCCTTTAACACCAGCCACCGTCTCAGGGGACGCTGTCCCCCACCACATTTCCTAGCAGTCTTTCCACCGCCCAGAGGTCCCATCCCCTATAAAGCAGCCACCCTGGGTTGCAAAACCAATCCAGATCTAATCTTGCCCTCCCTACCCCCATGGACATTGATTTGGACACTAGGCTAACCTCTTTGGAGCCACCTCTGAGGCCAGGATATTCCACTAGTGAGCCCCCCACCCCCAACCCAGCAGCCACCCTTGCCTGTCCCCCAGCCCTAGGTGACCTCTGCTTTTTCTGTGCTACAAGTTAGAGTCGCCTCTTCTAGAATGGCATATAAATGGAATCACGTGCCATCAATTCTTCTGTGTCTGGCTTCTTTCGCTCATCCAAAGGTGCCCGAGAAGTCTCCATGCTTCTACACACATCAGATCATCCCTTTGGTTGGTTAGTAGCCTTTCACTGTGAGGACAGGCCACACTTTGTCCCCACTCACCTGTTGATGGAAATCTGCATCGCCTCTTGTTTTTGACTAGGACAATTAAAGCTCCTAAGAACACCATGCACAACCCTTTGCCTGGACGCACGTAAGAGCGAATGTCAAAGCATATGATCGTAAAGTGAAATTTTAATGAAATTACCAAACTTCTCATGAAGTTCATGAAGGTCCCAAAGAAAATCCTGCAGAGATAAGGAGAGAGATGTTACAAAAATGATGTCGATGATTTGCCATCAAATCGAGCCCGGGTGGGGGCACGGAGGGCTTCCCAGGGGAGGTGGATTCTGTGCTGGAGACACATAGCAGGAGCGGGAGTTCGCCTGAGGGAGGGGGTTGCTGAAAAGGCGATGCTACAATGCGCAAAGCACAGCATTCGAGCCTGGCCTGAGTTGCTATAAGCAATTTCCAGAACGGAAGACTCTCACTGTGGTTCTGTGACAGACACTGAGTCGGTGCTCATGTATAAATTAAAATGATCCAAAATATGTTAGTTTATAGTAACCTCAACGCAAAGATGGCACCAGCCAAGCAACGTGAGATCCAGCGAGAAGCCCAGCAATTGACCGCAGACCCTCGTTTACACGGCAACTGGCTCCCACGGAGGCAGAAGAGAAGGGACGGCGGCAGGTGCACCCAGAGGGTCCCTCCCCTCTCAGCGCTGATGCAACATCACAAACCCTGCCTGCCCAGCGTCTCAGCTACACGCTTCGTGGTTAGAGCCGCCGTGCCGAATACAGACAGAGCTCAGATCACAGCCTGAAACTCAGAACCGAACTCCAACCCGCTTGCAGGCAAAGTCAGCAGATGAAGCCGTTAGGGTCGACTTCTCTGCAGGCGTCGGCTCAGCCAGGGGAGCTGGACGCAGAGATGCTAGACCAAGACCTGTCACGCAGGTGAGACAGGTGAGATCCACTGGGGCCGCCATCACGAAACACCAGGCACTGGGCAGTTTCGACGACACACCTTTGTTTTGTCGCAGTTCTGGAGGCTGGATGGCCGCGATCGAGGTGTGGGCACGGCTGGTTCCCGGGGGCCTCTTTCCTTCGCGTGTAGACGGCCGTCCCCCACCTCACGTATTGTCCTGTTCCTGTGCGTGCCTGTGTCCTGATCTCTTCCTTTTTTTTTTTTTAATTTGTATTTATTTTTGAGAGACAGAGAGGGACAGAGCGCGAGTGGGGGAGGGGTGGAGAGAGAGGGAGACACAGAATCCGAAGCAGGCTCCAGGCTCTGTCAGCCCAGAGACCAACATGGGACTCAAAGCCATGAACCTCGAGATCATGACCTGAGCTGAAGTTGGCTGCTTAACCAGCTGAGCCACCCAGATGCCCCCGATCTCTTCTTATATGGGCACCAGTCAGATTGGAGTGGGGCCACCGTCATGACCTCATTTTAATTTAGTCACCTCTGTAATGACCTTATCTCCAAATACAGTAACGTCCTGAGGTAGTGGGGTTGGACTTTAACATATGAATTTGGGGGGCAGGGGGACACAACTCGGCCCCTAACAATTGCATCAGCTGGGGCAGTGCTTTAGTTATTCCAACTCAGCTCCCATGGAGGTGCCCTCAGGTGCAACTTGCCGATCGGTTATTTTTACCACAATCACATTTGCCCAGCGGCACGGCTGACAGCCCCCTTCAGAGCTAGAAAGTCAACAGGAGGTCAAGTGTGCCCTTGGAGAAGGAGAGAGGGCTTTGCCAACCCTCTGCCCGCAACGTGGCTGGTGTTGTGGTGACAAGAGTTCTTCAAAAGGGGCTGTTTTTACTGTCGCTTGCTTTGTTTTTGGAGGACAGCGCGAGAACCGGGATTCGTTTTTGTCCTTTTTCCCATCAGCCTTTGGGTCCATGTCTCCTTCCCAATTTTCCACATCCCACGGCCAGAATCCCGTAATCAAATGAGCCCACGTGGAAACAGGATGCATGGGCGGGGCAGTACACGGAGACATCTCTGAGCGTGTCAACACACAAGTCCCCAACCAATGGAGAATGGGAGCCATTCAAACAAAGACTGTAAATATGTCATGTTTAAAAATCTATTGGGCCGACTGGTGCTAGTATTCATGTCTACGGAGAGAGAAGGAGATTTTGAGCTTTCGACACTACGAATTTCTGTTTGGAATTTTCAAAGTGTCAAGCATTCCTTTTACGGGTAACCAAAAACCAAACACAGAAAAACAAACAAAGCAGGTATTCGTAATTAATGCTATCCTGGTGGGCCCAAGAGTCCTTAAATGATGAGGTGTAGGGTCCCAGGGTCCCCGGGTCCTGCGTGATTGGTTCACAGGCAGGCACCGGGCTCCGGCCGAGCGTCCGGCATCAGAGCAGCGGGGACCCACGAGCACGAGGGAGGCCAGCTCGCTCGAGTCCCCGGAGCAAGCCTCTGCCTTTCGTGGCCTTGATTCACGACAGAGCTCCTGGCATTTTTGCAAGACTTTGGCCCCCTCTTCTGGACGATCTACCTCCCAGATGCCATTTCCTGAATACACGGACGAGTCTGTTACACGGAGACCGAAACCGAACGCTTATTACCGGTAGCAGTCTGCCGTAATCCTGGCTCTGACACCCTTGAGAGTGACCCCTCAAAGGGACAAGCTCCGTCAATCAGCAGCCTGAGTGTGGGGAGTGCAGCCTGGTTCCTTCAGCCGTATCCTTCTCTCCACGGAAGTTCAGAGAGTTGTCCACACTGTCCCGAAAAGAGAGCAAAAAACATATTTCAACTTATGTTCCTAATTGCAATCATACTATGAAGCTTCAGCTCAAAACTTGAAGCCCGGGACCCACATTTTTTCTTTGTCTGTATAGAAGCCAATGAGACAGGCACCAGCAAAGGGCCTGTCCTCACACGTGCCCACCCGGCCCAAACTGCTGGGTCTGCTTGGAGCGGCGAGGTGGGGGTGATGCCCAAATCAGGCCACGGTGAAATCCAAGTCCGTCGGAGCACATAGGCCCTGGGATTTTGTAAGGCCTGATAGTGATCCCAAAGATGTCCTCATCCCTGAGGCCTGGGGATATGTTACTTTAGGTGGCCAAAAAGACTTCGCTGATGTAAGTAGAGGACCCTGTGGGGAGATTATCCTGTAGTAGCTGGGTGGGCTTGGTATAATCATTAGGGTTTTCATAAGGGGGAGGCACAGGGGATGTGACTCCAGACAGAGGCAGCCATGTGACCAAGGGACAGAAGGACAGAGAGAGCGGTTTGGAGACGCTGCCCCGCTGGCTTTGAAGACGGACGAAGGAGACCACGGGCAAAGGATACGGGCAGGTTCCGGAAGCTGCAAAAGGCAAGGGAACAGGTTATCCCGCAGCCCTACCAACCCATCCCAGAAAGTCTGACTTCCAGACCATAAGAGAGGAAACTGGCACTGTCTCAAGTCACTGAGTTGGCGGTAACTTGTTACAGCAGCCATCAGGCACTAATACAGGCATGTAATGGTAAAATGGTGAAAGCTTCGCTTGCTAAGAGGAGAGACAGAGAGTTCCCGTTGCCCGTTTGAGGTAACAGGCTAGGCAGCTTCCTGCTGGTTGCTCATTTTTCTAACAGCCCAGGGGCTACTTAAACACCTCAGGGCTGAGATGTTCTGTATTCACCTCCTTCAACTTAAGGGAAGGAACAGAAGCAGACGTGGAAACTCTTCTCAACCCGAGTATATTGATTTATCTCTCTATCGAGCCCTTTCAACCCACTCATCCCTGAACGTGAACTCGAGTCTTTTCTAAAACACCCTTCACAATGTAGGATTCTCAGGGGCCATTCTCACAGCATAGAAAGCAGGAGGAAAGCTGTATAGTAATGACAGTAAAATACAACATCGCATGCTTACTATTGTCTCATCCTGCCCATCTCATTGATTGAATATAAATATTACTCTAGGGGCGCCTGGGTGGCTCACTCGGTTAAGCATCTGACTCCGGCTCGTGGATGATCTCGCAGTTCATGAGTTCGAGCCCCTGCCTCGGGCTCTGTGCTGACGGCTCAGAGCCTGGAGCCTGCCTCCGATTCTGTGTCTCCTTCTTTCTTCGCCCCTCCCCCACTCATGCTCTTTCTGTGCGTCTCGCTCTGTCTCTCAAAAATGAATAAGTGTTAAAAAATTTTTTTTAAGGTTTTATTTTGAGAGAGAGAGACAGAGAGCACAACTGGGGGAGAGGCAGTGAGAGAAGGGGAGAGAGAATCCCAAGCAGGTTTCACACAGCCCGACTCGGGCTTGAACTCCTACACCGTGAGATCATGAGCTGAGCTGATATCAAGAGTCAGCCGCTCGACGGACTGAGCCACCCAGGCGCCCCAGAAAATAAGTGTTTTCCAAGCCACTCACTTACTACCAAGCCTCACTTTGCCAGAACATACTCTTAAAAACACAGAAATTTAAAAGGAATAAAACCATAGGTAAAGATTCCCAAAGGAAAGAAATAGATTACAATTCCCTAGTATGGCCTTTAGCAATCACTGACTTAAGTTTGGCTCAACAATGAGCAAACTCATGGCAGAACTAGCTATCAACACATCTGTGCCTTCATTTGAATATGGCAATGAAGAAAAAGGAATGTTTTCGCACTGCTGAAGAGCCCTTGAACCACAGGGCAGTTTCCAACCACTGCTGTGATATTTAGGAAACAAAGTCAGATGATCGGACTGGGGGCGGGGCTGGGGGGGGGAGCAAAGTATCAGAACAGCAAGGGTGCTGTTTCTTTCACCCCTTTTCTTCAGGCTCAAAGGCACATGGCAGAAAGTAAAGCCTTCTCAGCCCCTGGTTCCCTCTGCTGCTTACCCTACGACCCCACCGTGCCTCCCAGGGCCAGCATGCCAGGAATCCACCTGAACGAGAAAGAAAAGGGCAGGGGAGGGGGGGGGGGGCAAAAGGACTGGGGTCCTCACTGTGACCGATGCTGAGGTCTGATCAGCTTCCGGGCTTCACCACACGCAGAAAATTAAAAGACCGTAGCCGGCCGTGTGCCTCTGAATGTCTAGTGAGACCCCTCCCCCCCCCAACATCACATCCCTGTCGCTAAGGATTATATTCACCAAGGTGAGGAATCAGAGCAAAAAGGACCGTCTAGATGATTCCACAGCAAATGTTGAAAACACAGAACGGGAGGATGAGAAAGTATGTCGTCCTCAACCGCCCTTCAGAAATGATTTGCACCGGGGGCTCCTGGGTGGCTCAGTCAGTTAGGCACCTGACTTCAGCTCAGGTCATGATCTCACAGCTTATGGGTTCGAGCCCCACATCAGGCTCTGTGCTGACAGCTCACAACCTGGAGGCTGCTTCGGATGCTGTGTCTCCCTCTCTTCTGCCCCTCCCCTGCTCACACTCTGTCTCTCTCTCCTTCAAAAATAAACAAACATTAAAAAAAAAGGTGTTTTTTTAAAAGAAAGAATTTTCATTGGTCAAAATGTCCCTGTTGACCATTTAGATGCTCTGTAAAATACACACATCAGCTTTGAAAGATGAGGACAACAAAGAGAAGATAAAATGCCTTGTTTACATTCAAATATGTCACTGAAGTGATATTTGGATATACTGGATCAAATAAAATATATTATTAAAATTAATTTCGCCTGGTTTTTTTTTTATATGGCTACTAGGACATTTAAAATGACATACGTGCTCACGGTCAAGGCTGGCGTTGTGTCCTTCCTGCACAGTCGTGGTCTCAGAGGAGCCCCAGGACCCTCAAAGCCCTGGCGGCCCCCGGTTCCACTGCCCTATTGCACCAGGACATGTCTCAATCTGCTCTGGCTGCCGTAACAGAGCACCACAGACTGCGGGGCTTAAATAGCAAACTTTGCCGTCCCTGGTTCCGGAAGCCAGAAGTGCAAAGTCAAGGTGAGACAGAACTGATTCCCTCTGGGGGCCACGGGGGAAGGATCTGCTCTGGGCTTCAATCTCTGGCTTGTAGACATCCCTCTTCCTCTGTGTGTTTACATGGTGTTCCCTCGATGTGCGTCTCCGTCCCAAGTCCTCCCTTTTCTGAGGACTCTGCTGTCTACGTAAGAGCCTAAAGACCTCATTTGAACCTGGCTACCTGTGTCAAAGCCCCCTCTAAATAAGGTCACATCCTGAGTTCCTGGAGGTTAGCACGCCAACGTGTGAATTCGGAGGGGGACACACAACCCAGCCCATAACAGGGCATGAATCCGGAGAAATCTCCTATGGCCAAATCGTGGCATTTGTCAAATCAAAGGAATAGCGGTATTTTATTACGCTCCTTATATGATAGCCTCCTCTGTGTGCTAAATCTCCGCACATGCATAGATCCGCGTGGTTTGTTTATACAGTCCTCCAGGAGCCGTGACAGGTAATTTACTCCGATGTCACTCAGAGGTCCAATTTGTTTCAGATTCCCCCCGCTCCAAAGACTCAAACTTATCTTTTTTCTGAAGAATCTTTAGATTTTTCTCATAAAAGAACCAGCTACATCAATGCATAATTCATTATTAGTGTCGTTATTGAAGGATTCAAGCTTAATATGATGCTAGATTGCAAAATTCTTTTATTGCACCTAGTACAATTTGTTTTCATTCCTGTCTCAATTAAAAATTAAAAATGGGGGGCCCGGATGGCGGGGAGGGGTGTGACTCTTGATTTCGGTTCAGGTCATGATCTCGCCGTTCACGGATCGAGCCCTGCATCAGGTGTGGAGCCTGCTTGGGATTCTCTCTCTCCTCCTCTCTCTGCCCCTCCCCCCCCCCAATAAATAAACTTCAAAAATTTTTTAAATGTTTCTGAGTTTTATGTTTTTTAATATTTTTAAATGTGTATTTATTTTTCAGAGAGAGACAGAGTGCACGCTAGGGAGGAGCAGAGAGAGAGGGAGACACAATCGGAAGCAGGCTCCAGGCTCTGAGCTGTCAGCACAGAGCCCAACGCGGGGCTTGAACTCACGAATCGCGAGCTCATGACCCGAGCCGGAGTTGGACACTCAACTTCCTGAGCCACCCAGGCGCCCCTAAATGTTTCCGAATTTTGAAACACTCGATTTAAAAATCTCCAAGTTCGTTGGCTTGAAAAGCTTGTCACCATTATACATTATACATTATGCATGTGCATATACATGTATACATTATACATGTGCAAAGCAGGCCAGTTTAGAATTTTTTCTATCGTCCATATGTGTATTGCAGAAGGGCAGAGGAGCTTAGATAAAGAAAAGCAAGGTTGTAAAACCCACTTTAGCAAATCCTGGGTCTAGGATGGTTTGCTGTGGGGGCAGGATTGAAGGCATCTGCAGAAACTGGAGACATTTTTGCAAATAATTACGAGCCTTTGGCCTTCGGGCTTGACTTGAAGGCGCGTCTGACCCAAGCCGGGTTTTAGAGCTGACCACGTATCTTACACCTGGGTGTGGGTGGCCATTGGGAGTTTGGGTATCAGGAATTCCTCAGGGACAGGAGCCCCTCAAGAGGACGGAGCTGGATGGAAGGGGTGGACGTCTGCTGTGCACCCCGAGCCTCCCCTTTGCTTCCTGCGTCACGTTGGGGAGGTTCCAGCCTTCGGGACGCTGCATGTGAGCTCACGGGTGACCCGTCCAAGGGTGACGGCAGGCAGTTCTACACAGTGGCTCGCAGCTGATTGACTGTTCCTCGTCTGAGAAAGAGCAAATGAAATAAAAATCCCGGGGACATCGTGTGAGGCATCTAATTCCACCTCCTGGATTTATGGCCCTCGCTTTTTTATTTTTATTTTTTTAAGTAGACATGAATGGCCAGAGGGGCCGTGAGTTCAGCCACACAAAGCATTGCTCTCCTCCCACTGCCTTCCAACCGGCAAGTGCCTTAGGTGGAAGCTGTCCTTGAATCTGAGCCTTTGGGGCAGTTCTTTGGAGGTTTCACTGCGTGGAGCTTTTGTTCTATACCTGCCACGTGCATCCCTTCGGTGTTAGCGGAATAAAGAAACCCCCGAGAGGAGCGGGGCGATATCCCCCCTCCCCAGAGTCTGAGCAGCCCCAGCTTCACGCTCCCAAGGCCGCAGGGAAGGCTGGAACCTGGATTCCCGGATTTCAGGGTGCAGGCAGCAGGTTTCTGTGCTCATCTTTATTAACTTAGTGCTGCCATCACACCGGAGGCCTTGGGTCGGGGCCGGGCTGCTTCTGTGCTCGCTGCTGTTCCAAGCCCAGAGTAGCAGTGGCTTGGGTCCCCTATGCGAGTTGCTCTGTAGAGAGTCACAGATGGAAACCCGTCCTGGGCAAGCGGCAGGCTCGCCCCTTGCGGGGGGCAGATACATGGGTTTCCTCTGTTCCTAACGGGCAAGGGCGTCACTTGTCCCCTCCCATCGCTAGAGCATGTGGGGGCTCTCCCACATGGATGCCAGGGCACTGGGACGGAGGGGATGTTGCATGGGGCTCACCCCATGGAGGTGAAGGAGCACGGTGGAGGGGGGGGGACACTGCAGAGGGATTTGTGCACAGGCGACAACATGGAACGTTCAGCGCTAAGATTCCTTTTTTAAAAATTTTTTTAAATGTCTTATTTATTTTTGAGAGAGAGAGAGTGACAGTGTGTGAGCTGGGCAGGGGCAAAGAGAGAGGGAGACACAGAATGCAAAGCAGGCTCCCGGCCCCGAGCTGGCAGCACAGAGCCTGACCCAGGCCTTGAACCCACCAATGGTGAGATGGTGACCTGAGCCGAAGTCTGACGCCTAACCGACTGAGCTGAGCCACCCAGGCGCCCCCGATGACACCAAGATTCTATGCTCTCCTAATCTTTTCCTGATGTCTCTCAAGATCTAAACACATTTTAATCAGCAGTGAGCAGCCCATGCTTTCCTTTGAAATGGCTGGTTGACCTTCATCGTGAGGGTGGACGTTCTAGTGTGCCTCCTGAAGCTGTCCTCGTAGACAGGAGCAGCGGAAAGTGGGGTAAAAACCACGTCCGCACCGGGTGTCCTCAATTCTTTTTCCGTTTTGTGGAATGTTCTAACCATACTGCTGGCCTACTCAGGGCTATTTTGTTTTCCAGTGAGACGCGTCCGCTCAGAGTCATTTACTCCAAATCCAGACGGATCGTGCTAATGACACGGAAGCTCCCAGAAGGGCTCCAGATCAGAGCCAGCCGCTCTGGGTAAACCTCCCCTCAGGCTCTCCCACCTCTCCCCTCGCCACCCCCGGCTTCTCACTCCACCTTGCTTTACTTTTTCTCCTGTTCCAGACTGATCTGTCTGCTTTTGCTGAGCCCTTGGTAAATACGGCCGCACCAGACGTCCCAAACTTAAATATCCTCAATTAAAATGATCCGCGTGTACAGAGCGGCATCCCTCACTTCCAGCTCCCAGGTGTTGGAGATAGGATGTGGTTGGCCCCGTTTGGGACCGGGTCTCCTCTCGGCCCCCACACACACCCCCACAGGCTGACACAGGATTAAGTAACAGACACACAGCCACCCTATGGGTGTAAGAATACATACCAAGAGGGGCGCCTGGGTGGCGCAGTCGGCTAAGCGTCCGACTTCAGCCAGGTCACGATCTCGCGGTCCGTGAGTTCGAGCCCCGCGTCAGGCTCTGGGCTGATGGCTCGGAGCCTGGAGCCTGTTTCCGATTCTGTGTCTCCCTCTCTCTCTGCCCCTCCCCCGTTCATGCTCTGTCTCTCTCTGTCTCAAAAATAAATTAAAAAAAAAAAAAAAAAAGAAAGCCTTAACTATGGCAAATCTTAAAAAAAAGAATACATACCAAGAGATTAAAAATAGAGAGAAAACAGAGCCAACATACCAAAAGTATTTACTACAATTATCTAATTCCACTCTGTCTCCTACTTTATTTTTTTTTGGGGGGGGGGGGAGGAATTGGTAGCAATATCAACTGAAAAATATTAAGAGTCCTTATCTCTCAGACAGAACGAAAATTAACCATCATTTCATATCTATGGTCCTCACAGATGGTTAATTAGAAAGCTCACCCTTCTCACGGACTTTAGAATTTAAATAAATAAACAAATGTGTCTGGGGTTCGTGTACAAATAGCAGGTGATCCATTGGCCCAGTCAAGTGAGGGAGGCCATGGCAGGGTCACTATAACCCCTGTCCTTCCACCAGGTGGTCAGCAAATCCAACACGCTGGCTTTTTGAAGGCAAACCTTCAAGGTTCCCTTTTCCACCCTCGGTCTTCTCTTTGACGTAATTCGGCGAAGGTTTTGTCAACGCAGCCTTCCAAAAATTAATGGGAAAAAAAAAGAGTAAAATCTAAAGCCTAGATAGAAACTTCATCTTTTGAAATTCAGCACTAGATTCACAACCCATACCCACCAGATGATTTACACGTGGACAGTCAGCCGCAAGATCGTTATTTCCAGTGGTATCGTTTCAAAGGAAATAAAGTAAATAAACGTGGGCTGCTGTGGAAGAGGAAGCAAAGGCACCCGATTGCAGGGAGCCCGGTGGCCACGGGAGCTCTCCACGGGGATTTCTGCTCTTATCCCGGACCTTGTGGGGTCTGGAATCCCAGAGCTAACAATGGAAGTAATAATAAACACAGGGCTGAAGACAGAGACAAATTGCTTTGAAGATCTGGTGTTTTGTGTCCACGGAGACAAGTAAAGAAACAGTCCTTCTCAGATCACTTTCATCATTGAGACCATGTGACCACAACATTCTCTGAGACACTAAAAATGGAATGGGAGAAAGCCAGCTTTTGTATGCAAGGCGTTGGTAGCTGCATAGATAAAATGCTCCAAGTTTAGTTTAGGCTGAAAATGCTCCAAGTTTAGTTGAGGCTGAAACTAAAGGCTAACAGTTAATAACAGGTGACGTTTTAAGGAAAAGCAAAATAGGGGATAATGAAATACATACACAGGGCAACACTTGGTAGCAGATTGACAGCAGATTATCTGGAGAAAATCATGAAAACCTATAGGTCATCGTTGATGCTAAGAACTTATTAAACAGGTTATAAAGCAATTATGTTTTTCCATTCTGAAGACTCTGTTTGACATCGCCCTAAACTTAATTTGCTCTCCTGTTTGGTTCTTTCATTTCTTTGTGTTGGAAGTAACTTTCAAGAGAAATAATGCCATTTGGAATCAATGTTTCTTTTTCCTGAAATTGATAACAAGTGTCAGGTCACCGTAAACACGTTCCTGAATTTCCCAAGACCGGATACGTCAACGAACACAGCCAGGGCTATCTTGGGTGTGGATGACAGAGGCAATTCAAACCTGTTGTAGCAGGAGAGACATCTTGGCTTTATGTAATCAAGATGCTCAAGAGCAGGCTTCAGGTCCAGCTGTATCCAAGGTACCAACGATATCTTGGATCAGGTCTTACCCTCTCCATTCCTGCCTTCCTCGGATTAGCGGCATTTTTCTTCTGTTTTCTGCAGTAACTCTTCCCTTGTTTTCTGCATGTGTTGGTATCTCTTATTTACCTGCTCATGTTCGGGAGCTGCCATGACCGGGAGCTGGTGTGTTCCTCCTGAACCCAGGTGAAAACCCTCTTCCCTGGAAGCGAGTGTGGTTTGGATAGCAGGACCCTGGCATGGGTGCTATGTGGAGAGCGCAGGCTGAGGGGCTCTCCTCCAGGGTGGGGGAGCCCCTGACTCAGGTACCGACCTGCTCTAACCTGCATTACCTTCCTGTGCGGTGCCCATCTCGCTCCCACTCCTCAAAGGCAAAGCGGCGTGAAGGAGTCTTCAATTCCCCATCTCCCCCTCACCCTGTTGGACTTCTGGGCCCCTCACCCCACCAAACAGCACCCCCCTCATGTTCCCCCAGCCTTGTTGCCATTCCTGGTAGATCCCAGGCGCCACTGTACCTGACCTCTCAGCAGCAGGGGACAATTGTGACAGCTCACACCTCCTTATCGCCAGCTCGGTGCCACCGTATCTTCCTGCTTTCCTTCCTGCCTCCCAGAATGTCCCAAGTCCCTCTGACTACTGAGCATGCGAGTCCTGCAGAACTCAGTCCTGGGCGTTCCCCTCTTCTACCCTCCATCCACACCTTTGCCTGCTTCCCTCGTCTACGTAAGAAGACACGATACACACGGTCACTCAGTACGTGTGCTGATGAATGAATGAATGAATGAGCTGCCAGGGTGGAGCAAGCACGCCAGCACTCTAAGTAACACCTTCCAAGCCTGGCTGGCATTGACCTCTGCAGGACCACTCAGGACACCCCCACCAGGGAGCTCCCCAGGGCGTGGCTTTGCCGCAGCTGGCCAGGCCCGCCTCCCAACCCTTTCGGAACCTGAACATCGTTGCAGAGGTGGGATGGTGAAGGCGGGCTCATCCCCTGGAATTCCGTGTTTCCTGGGTACTTGCAGAGAACCGTTCTCCCCTCCATGTTCCTTTATCCACCCACTGATGGCGCAAATGTCCCAGTTTGGAAAACGATCCTTTCCCATGTAATTATCACAGCTTTGTGAGCTGGCCCCAGACAGGTGTCGTAGCAATGACGCCAGTGGTCCCCACAGCTGGGGAAGCCAGGCACCCAAAGCTTATTCCCTATTCCGAGAAACAGCACCTGAGAACCCGATTTTGGTCGGCTACTTTAATATGCTATAAGTGAAATAAGTACATTGAATTTCCACGGACAAATCACGACAATGCTTTCTTTAAAAATTGGGGCGCCTGGGTGGCTCAGTCGGCTAAGCATCCACCTTCAGCTCAGGTCACGATCTCACAGTTCATGGGTTCGAGCCCCGCGTCGGGCTCTGTGCTGACAGCTCAGAGCCTGGAGCCAGTTTCAGATTCTGTGTCTTCCTCTCTCTCTGACCCTCCCCCGTTCATGCTCTATCTCTCTCTGTCTCAAAAATAAATAAACGTTAAAAAAAATTTTTTTTTAATAAAAAAAATAAAAATAAATAAACACCACAGGGGCACCTGAGTGGCTCAGTCAGTTAAAGAATCCGACTCTTGATTCAGCTCAGGTCATGATCTCATGAGGTTCATGAGTTCGAGCCCCCACCCCCATTGGGCTTGCTGCTGTCCGCCTGTCAGCCCAGAGCCCACTTCAGATCCTCTGTCCCCCTCACTTTGCCCCTCCCCCGCTTGCACGCTCCCCAAAACAACTATTTTAAATAAATAAAAATTAAAAAATAAAAATAAACACCACAAAAATGTGTTTGATTTTTGGGGGTGTTTAAAAATAAAAGCACGAGTACATGGTGACAAAATCCATTAAAAGCAAAGGCCTTTTGAGTTTTGTCTCACGGCGGAATAACAAAAACATGACAGAACCCTCAAAGGCCATTTTGACATCTAATTTTATCTTTCCTGACAAAAGTTATCAATTTTGTCATCAGCAATTGTCTAGACATAAAAAAAAATTAAACTTTATTGCTACTATTTCAGCAGCTGGGAAAAAGAGAGAAAAATCAAACGTTCTTTTACAGCAAAATGCTTTCGCCGATAAATAATACAGTAAAGTTATGTATGTACGTGTCTATGCATATATGTGTGTGCTCTTCGATTTTAGATAGCACTTCATTCTCCTGTTAATATGCTACACATGAATTTGAAACTAAAAATATTAAGCATTGATATATAATATTTTTTTTCAACGTTTTTTATTTATTTTGGGACAGAGAGAAACCAAGCATGAACGGGGGAGGGGCAGAGAGAGAGGGAGACACAGCATCGGAAACAGGCTCCAGGCTCCGAGCCATCAGCCCAGAGCCTGACGCGGGGCTCGAACTCACGGACCGCGAGATCGTGACCTGGCTGAAGTCGGACGCCCAACCGACTGCGCCACCCAGGCGCCCCTAAGCATTGATATATAAAAGGAACAATAAACCCTTAAAAAAGAAAAAAGTGAATTAATAACACTACTGGGATAATTTATGTTTGTAATTTTTGTCTTGACTGTTTGGGTCATATTTACTGCTTTGAAACTTTAACGTGGACATACTCAAAAGTGCCCACTTCTACAGAATTCCCATTTGATTTTCCGTTTAAAAAGTACCAGTCTCTGAAAACAGATAGGGAGGCAAACCATAAGACCCGGTTAAGTACAAACGGAGGGTGCTGGCAGGGTGTTGAGTGGGGGGTGGGCATGAAGGAGGGCACTTGTTGGGATGAGCACTGGGTGTTATATGTAAGTGATGAACCACTAAATTCTACCCCTGAAACCATTATCTCACTGTACGTTGACTAACTTGGATTTAAATACATTTTAAAAAACAAAGTCTCATCAGAACCTGGGTCTGCTCTACACTTGGCAACACCTCCACCTAGTGACCTTATGGCTTCATTACACAGCAGCCAAAAAAAACTCACCGCATTCAAGAGAAATCTTTTTTAAATTTTATTTATTTTATTTTATTTTATTTTATTTTCATTTAGTTTTATTTATTTCATTTCGAGAATCGTATTTATTGACGTATTTATTTAAAGTCTTTTTTCAAATAGTAACAACCGTTAAAACAATTAAATGTATACATTTATGCAACCCATAAGCAAAGACACCAGACCAGGATATTTACACACGCAGCACACATCAAATACATCTTAACATTTTGTAAGCGGAGAATCATTACCTTTCTGAACAACCTGAAATGTTCCATTTCCTGGGGTTAAATTCCCGAAGATATTTTAAAGAACGTTAATTAAGTTACGCAGGAAAGTATGAACTATCTGTTAGCCACCCAGGCCAGGGCTGGCAAAAAGCCAAAATGAGGTTCATTCATTCAACAAATTCGTGCCGAGTTCCAGCCAAATGCCAGGCACTGTGTGGTTGATACACATGAATGAGACGATCCCTGCCCCTAAGCAGCTTGGGGTCAATGCTTGTCTTCTCTAAAGTGACTCTATGATAATTAACCCCAAGCCATCAGAGATAAAAGGAGCACCCACATGTAACAAAAGAAATGTAAGCTCCCCGTTTACCTGTGCAAAGTAATATTACTCAGTGATTACTCTTACTGTGTGTGCCTAAACTGCCATGAAACATAGCAGGTACTCTGCACACGTTTTTCCATGCCAAGTTTAACGTTGCTGAAAACACAGTGAACGCAGGCTTTACTGTTTCATATCCACGTGAGGGGATGGTCTCCCGCGAATTTAAAGATAGCCAGAGCGGCCACCCCTGCTCTTCCTTCAAGTGCAGGAAATAAAAACACATTTGAGTAACACTCAAGAAAATAAGATCTAAGAGTAGATCTTAAAAGCTAAAATATTATGTTCAAGATGATGTTATTAGACCAAAAATGGTCACTGCCTCATATGCCCTGGCTGACACTCTTCATATGCGTTAGCGTTTCAAAAAGCTGTGTTTACAATTATTATCTGGTCCACTTGAGACCGACACTCTGAGGTCATGCATGAGATCCCAGCAAGTCCACACTGGTAGCAGACACGATCTCGGGTTTGGGAATCTCTGGGTCCGGCTGCAGGGCCAACTAAACAAACACACTGTCTCGCTGAATAGCGCACGAATAGCAATCTTTTGAAAACACGACTGAGCTGGAAAGACAGCAAAGGGAGACGTCCCACCCAGACAGCAGAAGATGGTTAGCACATGACCACACAAACCTTTGCTGAGCACAAAATTCTTGCCAGCATGGACACAGAAAAGCAAACGAGTAAGTGAAGCACATAGCACGTTGGTGGTAAGTTCTATGGAGGAAAAAAGCCAGGGAGGGGCAGTGCAGTGGAGATGGCGAGAGCACTGGAAGTCAAGATAGAAAGGTCAGGAAAGGTTGCTGAAAAACAGACATCTGGGCAAAAGTCCTAGGCGAGTAAGGAAAAAGAGTGAAGTCCAGGGAAGGGATGTGCCAGGCAGAGGTCAGGACTGGAATAAAGCCTCACAGCAGGGTTCTCAGGAATAGGAAGTTGGCCTGGAGGCTGAGGGCTGAGTGGGGGTAGGAGGAAGGGCATTGAATGGGGGGGGGGGGGGGTGAGCAGGCCATGTGCAACCTCGTAGATCCCAGCGAGGAAGTTGGTTTTTCTACCCTAATTTAACTTAAAAAAAAAAAAAAAAAGGCAGTTCACCCATTTCCCTGGCCTCTGACAACCACCCACCCAATCTGTTCTCCACTAAAAAAAGAGCCCTTCTCTGTTACGGTGGTGGTTTGCGGGGCATTCAGGGAGGGGTTAGATCCCACATATAAGTGAAATCATATGGTATTTGTCCTTCCCCATCTGACTTACTGCATTTAGCATAATACTCTCTAGGTCCATCTCTGTTGTCACAAATGGCAAGAGTTTGTGGCTGAATTTGTTTATGGCTGAATAATATTTTAATTTTTCAGTGTGTGTGTGTGAGACATTTCTTTTTTCATTCACGTGTTGATGGATACTTAGGCTGTTTCCACATCTTGGCGATTATAAATAACGATGCAACCAATGTGAGAGTGCAGATATCTTTTCAAGTTAGTGCTCTTGTCTTCTTCTCGTAAATGTACAGCAGCGAAATTGCTGGATCATACGGTAGATCTATTTTTTGATATTTTGAGGAACCTCCACGGTGGCTTTTCCGTATGTTCTGCACACATGGGCTGCACCAGGTTACATTCTCACCAACAGCGTACAACGTTTCCCTTTTCTCCACATCCTTGCCAACACTTGTTATTTCTTGTCTTTTTGATAATAGCCAGTCTGCCAGGTGTGCAGTGACATTTCATTGCATTTCCCTGACGATGAAGTGCATGTTCATCGTGATGTTGAGCATTTTCTCATGGACCTGGTGGCCATCTGGATGTCTTCCTCGGAAAAATGTCTAGTCGGATCTTCTGCCCATTGGTTAATAGCAGAGTCGTGGGAGTTCCTTGTCACGGGCTGAGATGGCTTCTTGATGTGGCAAACACCATCATTGTCTGGTCCACTCTGGTCAGGAAGATCAAGAATTGCTTATGACCATTCAAATCTAGACCCTTCTCTCCCTGTTCTTCTCTCTCTGCTCTGCAGCTCTGATGAGAAGCAGAGGAGTGTTTGCTCCCTGCAGGTAGGATTTCTATGCCAGGGGCCCCTACCTAGCTCCCAAGAATTGCTTTGTTCCAGGAATGTTGGGACCAGGTCCTGCAAAACAAATTCATCTCAGTTGGAACCTTCATCCATGCCCCACACCTGACTTCCCTGCAATTTCCTAGGGTAGTAGGCTGTGCCATCTGTGGAAAGTCTGGAAACCACACAAGGAACCAGGAGTCTCCGTGTTAAGAGATTAGAGATTCCAGAACGCGAGAAATAGATTTACCACAGGGTGGGATCCACTCCATGCTGCCTTCATCGTCACATCCCCAAGTACGCACCTACGGCTGTAAACACTGCAATGCTGAGTGGCAGAAAGGATTTCAGAAGGCGCAGAAGACTGGGAGGAAACCAAATCTGCCTCTGAACTTGAACTCCCTCACCAAAAAGCTTGTGACACCGAGTATATCCCATCACCTCTCTGAGATGGTATATCAACCATCTCAATGGTTGCTGCTGCTGGTGTGTGTGTGTGTGTGTGTGTGTGTGTGTGTGTGTGTGTGTGTGTTTTAAGGTAGAATCGAATAAAGGAGAGTGAATGGTCTTCTGAATCCAGAAGGGTACACTTAACCAGTGCTTATCGCTTGGCATGTGGCTCATTCTTCACAGGTGGCATCTTATTTGATGGTCGGAACAAGCAGCCGTCGCTGGCCATGCCCACGGGCAGAGGGGGACACTGAGTCTCCGTAGCCTCTCACCCCGCCCCTGGTGACTCAGCGGCAGCTAGAATCTGCCCTGGGCCCTCCGGCTGCCAGCCTCCCCTGCACACCCACGGCCCGCGTTTTCCTGTCCCCGCGCCCACCTGACTCCGCAGAGACGCACAAGCACCTACCAGCCCCCTCCATAGCCGAGTCGACTTCCGGGGGCGGCTCCCCGCGGCCGGAGGCGGGGCTGCGCATGCGCACAAGGCACGGCGGGGGGGGGGGAAGGGGGGATTCATTCCCAAGGTGCTGTGCGGTGAGCTCCCGCGAGGCTCCACGCGGCCGTAGTCGACACCGCGGAGGGGACGCGTGGAAGCGACGGTGTCTGTCGCGGGAGGTCCCCGCAGGGTTGTGGGGCGATGGGTCAGCTTCTCCCCGCGTGCGGCCCCGCTCCGGGCCAGGCCGCGCTCGCTCCGGGAGACCCTCCGGCCGGCCAGGCGCCGCCCGCCGGGATCCTCCCCAACTCCTGATGAGCGGCTAGGGTCCCGATTGCTTGGCAGGGTGATGGGGAGTGAGAACACGGTGCAGGGGGCCTTCCTAGGGCACCGCTGCCCCGTGGGAGGGGGCACGAGTTGTCTGGTAGAGAATAACTAACACTGACCTAATCAACGTGAGAGCCGTCTCCACCAACCCCTCCAAGAGTGCGATACGGTTTTGCCCCGGCCTTCTCCCCCGGCGCTCGCTCCTCCGCCCGTAACCCTCCGGCTTCTACCCCGCCGGCGCTTCGGAGATTTCTGAGCTTCTTAGGGGACATGTTTCGGGCCTTCGCTTAAGGTCCGGGCCGTCTGCGGCAGCATTGGAACGTCTGTTGAGATTTCCGCCTGGTATTCGTTTCCGTGATGGTAGTCGTGCTTCCTTTCCCGTGTGTGGGTTTCCTTCTCGGATCAGACCCTTCTCCGGTGTTCCTGTCCTCTGCGTTCCTTCCACTGGTAACTTCAGCCATCGCCTAAATGCTTCAAGTCCTTGAGGACACAGCTCCCTCCCGAGCACCAGGCCCCCTGCTTCGCGGACACGGCCCCTTGCAAGCCCTGCAGTGATCTCAGACTCCACACCTTCCACCACAAGGTTGCACCTTCCTCCTGTGCTCCTGACCTCACCGAAGGATAACGTTCACCCAGCTGTCAGGCCCCAAACCTAGGGGTCCTGCTTCAGTTCGTCCTCTTCGCGTTCCTAAGAGGTTATTAAGTCATTTATCTTCTCCGCATCGCATCCCTAAATTACCGCAGCTGCCCCATTGCACTGCAGTCCATCTGTGTTTACCACCGGGGCCATCTTTTCAAACCGTGAGTGTTATTGATGTTAATTCTTCAGTTAATAATTCAGTTTTCTGTCCTGCAGGATGAAATCCAAACCTTGTTGTGCTGTCCTTAGGACCCTGGTCTCTTTGACCCCTTGTCCTCCATTTCTCCTTGGATTGGACTCTCGCACCAATATCACACACTTCATTCTAACCACACAAAAACAGAGTCTTCTGAACTAGCCAAAGGGCTCCGGGCGTCACCGTCAGTGTTTCTCAGCCTCCACGCTATTTACGTCTTGGACCAGATAGTTCTTTGTTGTAGGGGACTGACCCGTGCGGTGGATGCTGTTTCGCCCCGCACTTGGCCTCTACCCATTAGATGCCAGCAGCACACCCACCCTACCTAGATTTTATCAAAAGTCCCCTGAAAAATAGCCCCCAGCTGAGAACAACATTTACAGATGCTGTTCGTTTCGCCTATGTACAGTAGACGTCTGATAGATCATCCCAATTTGCAAATATTTAGTTGAAGGAATGACAATAAAAATAAAACAAACCCAGAGAGTGGGGCATGTTACAAGACAACTGATCTTATCTCTTCAAAAAATCGATGTCAGTTACCATATAGAAAAAATCATTAAAAACGAAGAGTGCCGAAAGTGGTAGATATGTGGATAAATATACATTTTTTTACCTTTTTAGAATAAATTCTTGGGGCGCCTGGGTGGCTCAGTCAGTGGCGCGTCTGATTTCAGCTCAGGTCATGATCTCGCAGTTCGTGACTTCAAGCCCCATGTCAGGCTCTGTGCTGACAGCTCCGAGCCTGGAGCCTGGTTCGGATTCTGTGTCTCCCTCTCTCTCTGCCCCTCCCCTGCACATGCTCTGTCTCTCTTGCTCTCAAAAAGAAACATGAAAAGTAAGTAAATAAATTCTTGATAATTTACTGTTTAAGCAAAAATAATACCCAAGTACAACGGTATAAAAAAATATATAACAGAAACAAAATGTATGATAATAGCACAAAAGATTGGAGCATTAAATGGAAATATATTATGAGGATTTTATGATATAGGTGAATTGGTACCATTATTTCAGGGTAAATAGCAATAAGTTAAAGATGCATAATTGTGATACTGTAATTTATAATAAATACGTATTTGGTCTTCATTACATCTCTGACACAGACCTTCTAAAACCCTTGGAATTTCCTAAGGGATGAGAGCAATAAAGATGTCTTTTGTTATGTTAAATCAGGTGACTTTGGAAAGCAGGAAGAATGGGGCCTGGTCTCCAGGGAACCCAACCACGTGATTAAAATGTGATTGGAAAGTTGGAACTTTCAGTCCCACTCTCTTCAACCTCTGGAGAGGGGAAAGGGGCTGGAGGTTGAATCCATTACTAAGGGCCACTTGATGTAATCAGTCATGCCCATGTCATGAAGCCTCCATAAACACCCAGAAGGACAAGGTTCAGAGAGCTTCCAGCTTGGTGAATACGGGTTCAAGGAGATGGTGGGCTAGACGAGGGCATGGAAACCTATGTCCTTTCCCTAGAACTTGTCCAGTGCATTTCTCCCATCTAGCTGTTTCCGAGTTCCTTTTAGAATAGACCAGTAATAAGTAAAATGTCTCTCTGAGCTCTGTGAGCAACTTTAGCAAGTTAACTGAACCCAAGGAGAGAGTTGTTGGAGCCTCTGATCTACACCCTGTAGGTCAGAAGCACAGGTGACAGCCTGGGCTTGCATTGCAACTCCCGTCTGAAGTGGAGGGGAGTGGGCAGCCCTGTGGAGCTGAGTGACTGTGTGAGCTGGCAGTGTCTCCAGGTAGATTGTGTCATAGTTGACTTGCGTTGTAGGACACCGCCCTGGTGTCAGAGGATTGCTTGGTGGTGTTGGAAAACTCACACATCTTAATTGGAATTAGAATTGTAATAATATAAATTGGAGAGCAACCACTGAAAGTGAAAGTGGTACAAATAAAAACTACATCAGAGAAAAATGGGATCGTAAAATAGAGAATTAATCCAAAAGAATACAGGAACAAAGAAGAAAGAAAAAGAAGAGATGTGACAAATAGGAAAGATGATATATTTAAAGCCAAATATGCCACCATATTTTTATTACTTGTAAATGTTCTAAATACTCCCAATTAAAACATGGACATTATGAAACTTAATGAAAACCAAGACTTAATCATATGCTATATACAAGAAATGCTTTTTAAATCCAAAGACACACGTAGGTTAAGAGTGAAGGATGGGGAAAAAAGGTAAACTGTGCAAATTCTAAAGTAAGATCTGCTAGAGTGGCTCTACGAATATTGGACCAAGGAGATTCCTGGATAAGGAACACTACTAACGAGAAAGATGAAATTTTCATAATGATAAGATCAATTCTCTAACATAACCATCCTAAATGCATGTGAATCCAATAAGAAAGCTTCAAAAAATATACGAAGCCAAAATTGTTGGATGTGAAAGGAAAAAAGAGAGAAATACACAATTCTAATGGAAGATTTTAACAGTTCTCTTCTTTCAAAAAGACTTGAAAATTTGGAACTTGAAAAACTTCAAAGTTTTGGTAGAAATCATTACCTTAACAGCCACAGACATCAGAGAAGCACTGCCATTAGATATGTTTCATATGGTTATGCCTCTTTTCAAAGAACTTGCACCACTTCAGCAATGTTTTTATTTGTTATCCAAAGGAGATCAGCCTATTTTTCTCTGCCTATTCAGTTATAGACATTATTACCAAGTAATGGCTCATCACTGAAGGTTATCCTAAAGACAAAGCAAAACACGTCCAGAGTCAGAGAGTAATCAGTCCACATGCACACACAGTATAATTTATTTGTTCACAAAATGGTTATGGGACATACATTATGATATGTATACACGTCTGTTCTGTATTTGTGACATGGAGACTTACACACTGAATTCCAATTCCACATTCACAGAGATATGAGTTGACTTTACACTTCCATTTGTACTTACCACAGAAAGGTTTTCTTTGAAGTTGCACAGAGAAATAAACATAACACTGATGTGAACAGAGGTTTCTGCCCGAGTTTCAGAGATTTATTTCTTTTTCTTCCAAATTACATCAAATAACACATGCTTCTGGAGTGGTCCTTCTGGCCCACACGTGAGGGTCGGTGATCACAGCCCTGTGGGCGGCTTCCCCTTCCATTTGGGAACTCTGAAGGAACAGCGACACTTGCTGTGGCGGTGTCGGACCATTTGCTTCTGGTGATTATCTGATGTTTCAGGAAATACCAGCTCATCTCCATCTATACGTGTTTTTAAACAAATAAGACAATAGCATCCTTTAAACTGTTAAAATGCCTCCTCATCCATTAATTTCACATTAATCTCACAATAAAGGAACTGCACAAATACCATGCTGCTCCAGTTTTTAAAAGTTAAAAACTTTATGCTTATGGCATCCATTATCCATTGTCAAGAATAGGAATGGAGCATTCATGAACAGAATTTAATGTTCAATTTAAGCAGTACTTGAACAATAAATCTGTGCTGACTTAGATCTATAAAACAACATCCTTTCTTGAGAAGGAGAGAGCAGTTGCATTGGTGTCTTTCCCCTTTGTTTGGCCCTCCTATGTCTATACTGCTTTTCTCCTACCAGATTTTTCTGGCATAAGGGCATTAGAATATTTTGTTGATGCGGCAGAGAAAAATGTAAAGGGTGAGTCTTTCTATAAATAAAACAATTACAATTATTGTAACAAAGCACAGCATTTCTGAGGCCCACTATAGGAGAAAGAGGTGCAGAGGTGGGGTAGAGTGACCCCTCCCCAACTCCCCTCTTTTAGAGGAAAGAATCAGCCTCTATTCTCTGCTGCTTCTGATCTTAGAGGAGGATGCAACTCTTCTTTAGACCCCTAGGAGTCCCGACGCCCACTCTATTTTAAACTGTCACCCAGAAACCCTCAAAACTGTCTTAGACTTTAAAAAGGAAATACGAAGGCTTGTTACAGGTTGAATTGTGTCTCCTCCTAAAAGACACCCATGTCCTAACCTCCATTACCTGTGAATGTGACCTTATTTGGAAGTAGGGTTTTTATAGATGATCAAGTTAAGATGAAGTCATTGGGGCTTGTCTCTCACAGCCTTCAAAAGGAGCAAACTGAGACCCTGATCTCAGACTTGTAGCCTCCAAGACTGCGGGGCAGTAGGTTTCTGTGGTGTAAACCCCCTAGTCTGTGGTACTTTGTCATGGCGGCTCTCACAGATCAATACTTAGCTACACTATGCATTCCGTCCTATCAAATAAAATAAGAAAAAAAGAGAAATGAATCCATGTGGCTTTTTCATACCCCAAATCTGCTAGAGTCTAAAAATAGAGGTGGGGGAAGTTGCATTAGGGCTGGGGGACTGCATCTGCTGTCAGCACCTTCTAGACCCTCCGCGTGCTGGCAAGGGAATGCGTCTTCACAGTGAACCTTGTACGTGGTGATTTGTGTCTACAGGTGCTCATGTCCAACCACGCCTGGATCAGTGCTGCTGCAAAATAACTGGAGAGTGCCAGAAACAAGTGTTTTATCTATACAGATAGGCAAGGGTGAAGGAGAGCCACTCTTGGCCACCAGCGCGTTGAATCAACGTCATATCCCCCACTCGCTCACTCTGTGATGTCGGGCAGTCAGCTAGAGACATGGTCTCTTAGAAGTAGTTCTAAGAAGTTGTTTCTTACTTGCCATTTTATTTTTGAAATATATTAATCTAAACTGTCTCCGCAAGTAAAATATTTAGGGACCCTTCACTGTTCAAGGGTCAAACTTAAAATAATAAAAAGTAAGATTACCATTTCAACTAATACTTTTAAAAATTAAGTTATAAGCCTATTTGCTTATATATAAAGTATTAATTATTAAAATCTTCCGTCTAAGCTGCTCCCTCAAAATACTAGAGTCTCAAAAAAACAAAACAAAACAAAACAAAAACAGCACACAACAGAAAGATACCAAAGGGAATGGCTGGTGTTACAAAGTCACGTGAATAAAATTTCGGAAACATGAATATCATAGGTTAAAGAAACCCGAGAATTGCTAACAAATAGAAATACATTCAATTTTTAAATTAACCTTTTAAAAAGTTACTAGAAAGAAAAGGTTAATTTCAGAAGATTCATCTGCCTCATAAATCTGTTTTATCAAACAGTTAATGTTACTGATTCACATTTAGAATGCTGGAAGATTTTCATGTTTTATGTAGTCGGGCAGCCCTTGCAAAACTTTTCCAGCTGCTGATATTGTTTAAAGTTGGGCAAAATGTCACATAATGGTGACTACTTTCTTCATCCTATTCCTGTATAAACTTTCTTTGATATACAGTTCATACTATATATAAACATCCCCAAATTTAATCATTCTTGAATCTTTTTTTTAAAAATTTTTTTTTTCAACGTTTATTTATTTTTGGGACAGAGAGAGACAGAGCATGAACGGGGGAGGGACAGAGAGAGAGGGAGACACAGAATCGGAAACAGGCTCCAGGCTCTGAGCCATCAGCCCAGAGCCCGACGCGGGGCTCGAACTCACGGACCGCGAGATGGTGACCCGGCTGAAGTCGGACACTTAACCGACTGCGCCACCCATGCGCCCCATTGAATCTTTTTAAAAAAGACCTTTTCTTAGAAAATGGCAGTTTTTCACTTCCAAATTTTTATCTATGTTTAAAATTATTTGTAGTAGAGATACAAAATTTTTGTTTTATTGTGACTCTGTAGAACCCTAATTGAGAATCTTAAACACAGCTCTGGTTATTTACTTTTTTTTTTTTTAAGCCTGTAAAATTTTTTCATGGGATGCAGTAATACTAAGTGAAAATTAGTAACAAAAGTAACTTGAAAGTGGGACATTATATTTATATTATGTTTATAAATACATATAAGTGCCCTATTTATTTATGTCATGACAGCCCTATTTTATATAATGCAAAAATGTATCACAAAATAGCTTTTGTACTTCTAATAAAATTAACCAATTTGGGTTTGGTGTGGATTTTTTTACTCTAGTTCAGGCTCCAAATTAGTACATGCACATTGGCAAGTACAGTAAATGCATAAGTGAATATTCCTGTTTCCGCTTTCTGTCAGTAATTCATTAGTCACATGATCTCAATGTCAGATCACCTTCATGAGGGGGACAGTCTGGATCCATTCCCTGGAGTTCACGTCAAAGACATCCACTGCATTTTCACTGTACACGGAGAGATATGGGGCATTGTAACCTGGGAGATGGGGAGGAGGTGACAGCAAGTTGGGCTTTAGGATTCATTTTTTAACTGGAATTTTTATTAAAGTAATTATAAATTCACATGTAGTTTTGATAAATAATACAGACAGATCTCTTGCATACTCTGCCCAGTTGCATTCAATGTAAGAGTTTGCAAAATTGGGACACTGACATAAATCAACTCAACCCACCCATCTTAGGCAGATTTCCCCAGTTTACGTGTGTGTGTGTGTGTGTGTGTGTGTGTGTGTGTGTGTGTTGGTCTGTACAGTGTTATCGCCTGTATAGGTTCATGTATCCACCACCACAGTCAAAATACAGAATATTTATGCCGCCACAAGGATCCCTCAGCGGTCCCTTTTACAATCCCACCCACTTCCCCAACTTCTGGGAATCAATAATATGTCCTCCATTTCTAAAATTTTGTCATTTCAAAAATGTGTGTAAATGGAATCACACAGAATTATGATAAATTGTAGTTGCTAAGCCCTGATCCATTAAAAAAAAAAACAAAAAACTTCAGATTGTAAACCCAAGAGAACCCAGTTACAGTATTGTGATTATATAGTTGCTGCCTCGAATATTTTTTTACCATGGTTAAAAAATAAATAAATGATGTACATCGGTCACATTTCAGAGTACAACACAAACAGTAAAAGTCTAACAAAAAGCTTTCTAACGTTTTCATCTAATAGCAGCTTTAAGTAATTGCACAACATTTCAAAATCTGGCTCCTAAACTAATTCAGTTCACAGCAGAGTAGAGCAGAAGATTAGAAAAGTATATGTGGAGAGTGAAACTACCAAAGCAGTGAAAACTTGCAGCCGGTCACATTTCTGGAACTCTCCACTTTACTAATAACAATTTAGAGTTCTCACCTCTCAACATGAATGTCTCCCCATTAAAACAACAGCAATATGACCAACAACCCTTCCTATGCTACTGTTTTGCCATCCTCCCTTTCCTTTCAGCCAAGCCCTTAAGAGTGCCATCCACCTTGAGTGCCCCCGCTTCTCAGCCTATTCACATCTCAGTCCAGGCACACCTTGTGCCTCAAGTCCTTCATTAAAACTGCTCTCGCTACAAGTCTTCAACCACCAGTTGTTGCTGAAACCAACAGGCACACGTCAGCCTGTCTTATTTGCTCCGTGACACTCGACTCCCAGAATTCTCCTTTGTGGGCTTCTCTCCCCTTGACCGTCCCTCTAATATTGGTGTCTCTTGGCGCTCTGACCTGTGTCCTCTTTTCTATTTACTCTCCCGCTGACAGTACAAACCCAGCAAGTCCAAGGAATCAGGCTGACAACATCAGAAACTTGTAACCCATTTTAGCGTTGCCACAAGTAGATGACTAGACATCATGTGCCCAGTGGGCTTCAGTATGACGTACACAGCATTATTCATGATGTATTCTATGGTAAAAGTCTTTAGAGCTCATTCTCAGTTACAGAAAATTTAGGATATAAAGGAAGAAGCTAAAAAGCACCAGGAGGAAACAGACCCGGCTTGTGGAACATCCTGTAGGACAACAAATCAGCGGCATGGAAGACCATTCAAGATTAGATGATATTTATGATCTAAGAATAATATGCAACATGTGGGCCTTCTTCACATTTTGATTCCAAGGAATACATTGTCAAAAGAGGCATCTTTGTGATAATCAGGAATATTTAAATATGGACTGTGTACTGGATGGTAACAATCATTGGTAACTTCTCCAGGGGTGATAAATGGCAATGTGGTTTTATGAGAAAATGTCTGTATTTTTAGATACAGTGTAACATGTATTCAGGTGGAACAACAATGACTTCTAGGATTTGATTTAAAATATTTCAACAACACAACCAAAAAGTAAGAAGCTAAATGATGACATCCTTCACCCCTTGGGCAAGCCCACCCTACCTTGTGTTTTATGAGTAAATATCAGTGGCATCCACACATGTGCTCAAGTTGGACATCCAAGAATCATTACGGATTCTCAGCTTCCACTTGCAATCAAATGTAAAGTTTTGTCAGTTATGTCTCTTCAATATTCCTCAGATTCTTTCCTCTCCACCCAAACTCCTCCTACCTCACACAGTTTTAATCCACAGTTTCTACAGTGACTTCCAAGTAGGTATCTTGGCCTCCAGTCTCACCTTGCATAGTCTTTAACCTAACCATTGGAACCTAGGGATTTTTCTGAAATGCAAATCTAACCATGTCAGTGCCTACAAAACACCTTCTGTAGTCTGGCTCATGGGCACCCTCCAGCCCCATCTCTTGACCTGTCATCTTGAAGCCCACACCTGAAACACTGAACCTTATTATAGTTCCTCACAGAGGGCAGTATGGATGGCCTGTTCCAGTTAGGACAGAGCAGCTGATACTGGGCATGCCCTGCCACCATCAATAAGTATAAAACTGGAAAATAATGTATGACGTAACTATGTTTAGGTATTAGTATACAGTGCAGGACTGTCATCCCTAAAAAAGGAGAAAGACGTGAGGTAGACCCCACACAGAGCCCCAGCAGAGAGTGAAAGTTTTTCTGGGTACAGGAAACATGCTAATGTGTCTGGAATTTGCAAGGCAGAGTACACAGAGGGAAGAGCCCCAAAAAACATGGCCCAGACATCTGCACACCAGTTCCCTCAAAGTCCCTGACCAAAGCTGCTCATAGACAGAGCACAACTCCATGAGACTTGCTCAGAGCACTGAGTGGTGAACACAATTTAATGGGTATTAACAGTGCTGGAAAGATACTAGATTTCTGACCCAGACAGACGTTGGTGAAAACCCTGAGCATTGACCTGAGACCCCAGAAAGGCCATTCTTGAGGAACAAGGACTAAAAGAAAAGCTAAAATAGGCCCACCCTAGCAAAGTCTAAAGCCATGCTTCCGCAAAACCAAGACGGTCCATCAATAGATTGATTGCTTGTCAGAACAAAACATACCACACTCTCTAGAGAAATACATAATATAGTCCAGAGTCCCTATGTCATAGCATTCATAATGTCCAACAGAGGATGACAAAATAATCAGATGTAAAAAAGCAGGAAAATATCATCCTTAATCCAGAAAAAAATCAATAGAAATAGACCTACAGATGAGCCATATATTGGAATAATTATAAATAATTATTATAAATAGTTCAGGACTTTGTGAAAAATATAAACATATTGGGAGGACATTTCACTAAATAACTGGAAATTTCAAAAAATGAAATTATAAATGGAAGAATACAGTATCTGAAATACTTAATTCCTGGATAAACCAGGGAAAAAAGATCAGAGAAATTGAAGATGGGGTCCATAGAAATTATCCAAACTGAAGGGGGGGGGGGAGGATTTAAAAAAATAAAAAAAACAACCCTCAATGACCTGTGGAACAGAATCAAGAGGTCCAATAAACATGTAATTTGATCCCCAGAAAAGAGAAAATAGGGTTGGAAAAACTTGTGAAAATATCCCTAAAATTTTTCCAAAATTAGATTAGATTAGATTCAGATCCAAAAAATTTTGAAAACCCCAAGCAGAATACATACAAAGGAAACTACCTGTAAGCCCATCATAGTCAAATTACTGAAACCAAAAATAATGAGAAGATCTTAAAAGAGGCTAAATAGAGGGGCGCCTGGGTGGCTCAGTCGGTTGAGCGTCCGACTTCAGCTCAGGTCACGATCTCGCGGTCCGTGAGTTCGAGCCCCGCGTCAGGCTCTGGGCTGATGGCTCAGAGCCTGGAGCCTGCTTCCGATTCTGTGTCTCCCTCTCTCTCTGCCCCTCCCCCATTCATGCTCTGTCTCTCTCTGTCTCAAAAATAAATAAATGTTAAAAAAAAAAGGCTAAATAGAAAAGACACAGATTTCTCATAATAAACAATGGAAGTCAGAAAACAATAGAATGACGTTTTTAAATATGGGTTCAAAGACAAAAACATATCTCATTCTTTAGCTGACCTTCCCTGACCCACTGGTTTAGATTAAGCATCCTTCCTGTGTCTTCCTGTGGAAAATGGTGCTCCCCCCATCATAGTACTTGCTTAATTGTTGGTCTTATCTCATGATTATAACCTCCATATGGACACAGACTAGTCTTATGTTTAATGTTGTGACTCAACCCTTGGCAGAGTAAGTTCATATTAAGTGCTCAATACTATTCTCTAAGTGAATAAAAGAGGCTGTATTTAATTTATGAAATGATGGCCTGCATCAATAAAATATGAGCTAAAGTTACTTAGGAACATTATATGTATACTTTACATAAACTAAGCCTAAAAGACAATATGTGTGTGTGTGTGTATATATATATATATATATATATATATATATAGTAACTATTTCTTATAGTTAATTAATGTGATTATGATTTTCAGTGACCATGGAGAAAACCTATTTAGGAGCCTACAACAAGCAACAATTTGGATTGAGGATATATTCAAGGTAAATTTCTCTTACAAATATAGTAAAAGTTAAAGGCTAAGTTATCACATGTGTGACTTAGGTATAACTCCATTACAGCTATTCTACTTAAAAAGACAGAAAAATCAGGGAAAATCGTCAGTGATGCTGTTTCCAAAAATAAAGCCCGTCTTTAACAGTAGAGGATATAGAAATGTAATTGTAAAAGGCGGGAAAGATACAGAAAGAGAAGGGAACAAATCGTAAGGTCGCCTTACGGCAATAGGTTGGCATTGCCGGCCACATCAGCTCAACTGGCCTGGATCGGAGGCCCCTGCTGTCAGTGTAAATTCTGATGCTCTTAAAACACAGCAGACATTCAATACTGGAGATCTCAGTTGCGCAGAGAGCACCCTCTGGTTGGTGTGCAATAAATGACAGTGTAGGGTCATGTGAGTGAAGCATCGTGTATGGAATTCCTTCTCTCCTCAAGGGGTGTCTCAGGAATCCTGCCTGGAATCCCACGCCAAGCTGCTCGCTGAAGATGGCCATCCACTGGACCTTGGTTGGGATTTGGAGCTCTTTAAATTTTCTGTGAGATAGTTTCTTGCCCTGGAACAGCTCATAACAAAAGACTTGGCTTTTCCTTGCTACAGAGAGGCATGTATGGGCCCCTTGGCACACTGTTCCAGAAGTCATTGTTTGGCACCCTTTGGTTTCTGCCAGCTTGTGAATGTCAGTCTTCCATCCATCCAAAGCTGACATGGGGAACAGTTGCGCACGGTGACTTCTCCCAGGGATCACTGCAACCATCTGGCCTTGGGGGATGAGTTCAAGCTGATGAATCTTCTTCACGTCACCAACACGAATAATTTCTACACAAATAAATGTAAGTCATTTTTAAATTCAAAATAATCTCTCTCTGTTTTGAATGTTCTCTCAACTTTCCCCAAAAGCAGTTGAAAAAGAGCCAATAAAAGTGATCTCAGAAATCTCAATGTCATTAGCTTGAATAAATTCTTTACAAATAAGATGGCCAGTCACCTTCAAATTAGCAATGCCTTCTTTAAAGATTTTTGTAAATGAGGTATCATTGAGGTATGCCATTATCTTAATTTCAGGTGCACAACAGGATTCAATATGCGTATATACTGCAAAAGGATCACCACGATAAGCCTGCTTAGCATCCAGCACCATATATAGTTAACAGAATTTTTGTTCTTATGATGAGAATTTTTAAGACCTACTCTCCCACCTTCTTGGCATCTTCCAAATTTGCAATACAGTATTATTAACTATGGTTACCGTGCTGTACATTATACCCCCAAGACTCATTTTTCTTCCCTTAACTGGAAGTTTGTGCCTTTTGACCTCATTCATCCATTTTGCACCCTCCCTCCCCCACCGCTGGCTAACACCTTTCTGTTCTGTTTTCTGTGAGCCTGTTTTGTGTGTGTGTGTGTGTGTGTGTGTGTGTGGTTTCCTGGGTGGTTTTTGCTTGTTTTTTTTTGTTTGTTTAGATTCCACATGTAAGTGCCATCATACAGTATTTGTCTCTGTCTGATTTATTTCACTTAGCATAAAACCCTCAAGGTCCATCCATGTTCACAAATGGTTGCATATCTTGGTTATTCTAAATAATTCTGCAGTGAACATGGGGTGCAGATATCTTTTCTAATTAGTGTTTTTGTTTTCTTTGGATAAATGGCTGGAACTGGAATTGCTAGGTCATGTGATAGTTCTATTTTTAATTTTTTTGAGGAACTTCCATTCTGTTCTCCATAGTGGCTGAACCAAATAACATTCCAGGCAACAGTGGACAAGAGTTCTCTCTTCTCCACATCTTGCCATCGCTTGTTACTCCTTGTCTTTCTGATGACAGGCCTCCTAATATTTAGGAAGTGATAACTCATTGTAGTTTTTATTTGCATTTCCCTGATGATCAGGGATGCTAAGCACCATTCATGTTCCTGTTGGCCATCTCTATGTCTTTTCTGGGGAAAAATGTCTATTCAAATTCTCTGACCATTTTTGAATCAGATTAGAGGTCTTTGTGCCATTGAGATGTATGATTTTTTACATATTTTAAATATTAACCCCAACCAGATATGACTTTGCAAATATTTTTTCTTATTCACTAAGTTGCCTTTTAATTTTCTTGAAAATGAAACCATTTGAAAAATGGTTTCCTTCACTATGAGAAGAATTTCTTTTTTTTTTTTTAATGTTTTTATTTATTTTTGAGAGAGAGAGAGAGAGTGTAAGAGACCGCGAGCAAGCAGGGGAGGGGCCAGAGAGAGAGGGAGACACAGAATCCGAAGCAGGCTCCAGGCTCGGAGCCATCAGCACAGAGCCCAATGCGGGCCTTGAACCCACGAACCGTGAGATCATAACCTGTACTGAAATTGGATGCTTAACCCACTGAGCCACTCAGGTGCCCCAAGAATGTTTTCTTATTTTCAAACTCTTTCCCAATCATTACTCCAATGGATCTAAGTAAAATCACAGTCATAATCTCAGGGTGGGTAGGTTTGTGAGGGAGGAGAGGAGGGAAAGGATAAGAGATCAAAAATCATTTAGGTAAAAAAGAAAGTAGTTATTCCAAAAACAATATAATTACCTGAATAATAAAATTAACGTATTAAGCATAATAAATGTAAATAAGTTAAATTGTTATTTATTTACTTATTTTATTAAATAAGTTAACATAACAAACCCAAGATTCTAGGCAGCAGGGCAAATACCACTCAATGTCCAACACATGGAAACATGCTACTTTCTCAGGGGGAAAAAAGATCCTTTTTCCCGGCATTCAGTTGATCCTTTGTTACACAAATCCGTGTTGAGTGGCTACTATGTGCCAGGCACTGTTTAAGTGCATGGAGCGTGGTGCCACACACAGAGACGAGTTCCTGCTCTCATGCTGGACACCTGGCAGGTACTTCCTGGGCCTCCTCAGCAGGGCTGTGTCACCCACACAGCGCGGGAGGGCTTCAGTTCCCGGCACAGCTGATGGACATGTGGGTTCTCCTTCAGCTAAGCCACGATTCAGGTGCCAGACATTCGCGAGGACGGCGGTGGGGAACGGCTTCGTTTGACTTCATCTGGTCCCCCACTTCTCCCTTCAACAACCGCGAGCACCCAAACAAAACAAAGAACTCTGCCATCTCCTCCAGGAAATACTCAATTACATGTTATTACTCGTTGTGGTGCCCATGTAATAGTGGGGGGGAAGGGGAACCAAGCAGAATATACCGTGTTTTCTTTCGTGTTCCAATCTGAAGATGGTAAACTGAGTTCTTATGGTGGACTTATTATATAAAATCACCCGTGATGGTATTTAGACTCTGGGGGATTATGGATCTCTGGATATTAGAAGAGTCGTCGTTTGACTTAAAATCACATCGAACCAGGGGCGCCCGGGTGGCTCAGTCGGCTAAGTGTCCGACTTTGGCTCAGGTCATGATGTCACGGCTTGTGAGTTCGAGCCCCACATCAGTCTCTGTGCTGACAGCTCAGAGCCTGGATCCTGATTGGGTTTCTGTGTCTCCCTCTCTCTGCTCCTCCCCTGCTTGTGTTCTGTCTCTCTCTCAAAAATAAATAAACATTAAAAAAAAAATCCTTTGAAAACGCATCAAACCAGATCTGGAACATTTATTTTACAGAAAGAAGAGATAAATCTGATATTGTTATTATTTTTAGAGTTATAGCAGAACAGTAAAAGTTCTCCTTACCATCTATAGTAACGTGCACAACAAATCAACCTTCTTCATTTCCCAGGGCAATTCTTTTGTGATCTATATTTGAGGCACAAATATAAACATCAAGGATTTTGAGGGGTGAACATTAAGTAAAGCTATTAAAAGAAACTGGACAAATTTATCAATATTGAAAAGTTTAAAAGTCAAAGTAGATACATATTCAGCATACATAAAAATGAAAAGAAACAGGATAAGAATAATTAATTTGCATTATTTTCCTTTCAGATTATAGAAGTAAAAATAAAACGACTTTTTCTCAGTAGAAAGATCACTATAATGTTTATGAATACTTGAATAAAGGATAATATTTAAGTAATGATACATTTTATAACTCGCTACAAGTAATTGTCTCATGCATGGAGAAATTTTGTAATTGAATTTGTTGGTGCTCTTGGCCGGAACCGGGGTCTATGTAAGAACACAGCCAGCACTCAAACCCCTAGTGCAAAGATAGCACTGGGAGCGAATGCCTTGAATACAAAGCACAGAACTTGGCATATATTAGCTCACCTGATACTCTTCGGAACTGAAAAGCAGGCATTATCTGCCTTTAACGCGAGTACAGTACAAGTGGCTCTAGTTCACAAGAAATGATGTTTGGGAAACGAAAGTATTCTTGTTGATTGAGTATTGATCTTAGCAGTTCATTCATTAATTCACTTATTTTTCATTTATTTATTGAGTCCTGGGAATACAGATATGAAAGACGGTCCCTGCCCTCGAGGGAGGCGGTTCGCGGCTGCTACCCAGGGCCACGCTGCTGGTACGATACCCTTGGAGCCAGATGGGTTTGGGAACTCAGAACCGATCAGACTCGAGAAAGGTGTCCCTGTATATTAAAGAAACATCATTTTACACAGGACCTGGGGAACCATCATACAACCAAGTGTCCTAATGCACTTGCAGAGTCGTAATGGGCAGGTGGGTTGGGGGAAAGGCCTCCAGCAGCCTCAGTCCGTCAGGTTTTGCCGACCAGTGGGCCGTGAATAAAGTTGTGGTTTCGGGTCTCCATCTGGAGATGGTGGTGGAGCGTGCGGACGCTCGGCAAGAACACCGTAAACCCATACCGATGAGTGCAGCTGTCTGGGCGGTTTTGGTCGGGGGCAGCCCGCTGTCCTAAGCCTCCTTCAGAACGTAGACGGAGTGACTTCTTCTGAGCGTCCCGTGCAAGTCACCCAACACTCCCGGCCCACTCACACTTGTCACGCCCGCTGCCCGCTGGGGTTGGCACGGAGTACCTACTGCTGGGCGCCGACAGCTGAGAAGCTGTGACCCGCAATGATTCGAGGGATGTCTCAGTTATGAGGAAGCAGACCTCCGGATGCCAGCTGTTGAGCATCTTTCATCAAACTCACCGCTGGTGATGACACTTCCACTACCGTTACCCTCTTCCTGGTTAGTGGAATAACTGATGTGAGCATCAGCACCCAGGCCGACAGCGAAATGTCAGAATCACTGCTATTGTGATCCTCCTAAAAATACTCAGGAATCCGTCTGAGTCATACTGGGCTTCAGCAGTGAAAATAGTTACCATTTACTGAGTGTTGATTCTGTACCAGGAACTGCTCGAAGAAACGGACATATGTTAATTGATTTAATCGCCACGGAAAACTCAGCAGGTAGACACCACCCTTCTGTGCATTTCACAGGTGAGAAGACGGGCCCAGCAGGGGAAATTGCGGGCAGTCTGCTGCCAGAACCCCGGCTCTGAGCCTCTCTGCTTCTTCGATTCTAGACACAGCTTTGCACCTTTTGATAAGTGTCTTAATTGCAATCAGGCAATGGGTCTTAATTGCAGTCATCATAATCAATGTTGACATTATGCAGCATTCAGGGATCCTTTGTTGTTAAGTCACAAATACTCAGAAGTACTTTGCTTTCCTGGCTGCTATGTATGTGCCCTTGACTTACATCATTACTAGCAAATGGCAAGGAAAATTTAAATTTAAAAATGTACACTTAGCCTAGCAGAACTCAAAACTTATAGGTAGAATTTCTTTTGTAAGCATTAATTAAGCAGCAGTGGCATAATACCCACATCATAGGTCAGTGCCCAACTATCAGGTGTTTGTAGGGTTTCCGGGTGGCTGGGTAGAGTCTAGATAGATTTCTACCCCCCGACGAAGGAACTAGGAACATCTCTGTGCAGCCTTTGTTAACTACAAGAGTCACGGGCTGACTGTAACCACTGGGGTCACAAGAGGACAGCAGGCCTTTGCTTCCGCTGTCACTTTATAGGTAAAGAATCACTTCCAGAATCACTTGAATTTTTTATATGAATTTTAAGCAGCGGGGTGTTTATTTTTTAAGAGATTGCAAAAACGCATTCCTCCTTGATTTTTTAAATTTTGTACTCTTGGTTTGAATTTGAATTGACTTCAAAAGGTTGCCTCAGAGGAAACTATCTTACAAAGTGCCTCTGGTTTCAGAAGCCGTGCATTCATGCTACTGCACGATGAACTGTTGTCGGTCACGATGACCTTGAAGGTCAAGGTCATCCTTCTTTCTCTGTCACTATTCTTTCCCTCTCCGCTCACACTCTCAATATTACCCTGCTTTGTAAGCTTCTCCTGTTTTCAGCTATAAACCTGACATCTGTCCTGTTACCTTCCAATAGAATGAATGGGCCCCTCGGGAACATTTGCGTTTGAAGGCACAGATTTAACTGTAGGATGAAAAGACTGTGGCTTATGTAAAAAGCTCTTTACATTAGCCCCAAATAGAAATGGGGGATAGGTTTATTGTGGCAGGTGGAAGGTAGGAAAGGGGCCGTGGTTCCCCAGCACTGCTGAAATCCCAGCCTCCGGTGACCTTGAGCAGCACAAGGAGGTTTGCCCCCTATAGACAACAGGCAAGAAGGGAGTGAAACCAAATGCACAGTCAAGAGATCCGATGGCAGCATGCGTGTTTACTTTAACGATGCGGGGCATTTCCTCCCTCCTTACAGGAATAAAATCGGAAGGCCAGACAGAACTGACAGAAAGCACTCCATCCCTGAAAGAAAAGCAGGACACTGAAAGTGAATAGACTCTCCTGAAAGTGAGTAAGACAATATATAAACATAATCATCAATTGTAATTTCATCGATTTTCTATATTCTTTTCTGTAGTAACAGAGTAATCAGAATATTGGATCAGCAGGGCTTGGCCAGCAGCATATCATTAAAAAACCCAAGTAAACTGCAGGCTGACCCCAGTTCAGGCAGTCCTCATGGACTAGAATGGGAGTGCCTGACTGAGTCCAAAGCCACAGCCTAGAATAAGGGCCACGTGTCCTCGGATCAGCTATCATCTATCATATGATAGATTTTTTAAATGTTACTAAGGTACACTTGACATAGAATAAACGGCACATATTTAGAACGGACGTGTTAGAGAAGTTTTGATCTACATATACACCCGTGAAACCATCACAATGGACACAACGAACGTGTCCATCACCCAAAAATGTTTCCTGGGACTGCTTTATAATCAATCCCTCCCCTTCCCCAAGTAACCACATTAGATGAGTTTGAATTTCCTAGCATTTTGTATAAATGGAAACATACGATACGTATTTTTTTCTGTCCGGTTGCTTTTTCTCAGCATCATTATCTTGAGATTCCTTCGTGTTGTTGCATAGATAAATGCATTTCTTTTCATTGGTGAATAATATTCCATTGTGTGGATATGCCACAGCGTATCCATTCACCCAGTAATGGATGAATTTGGGTTGTTTCAAGTTGGGGCTATTTTACCTAAAGCTGCTATGCATGGGTATGTATATCTTTCATGGATGTGTGATTTCCGTTGGGGAAACACCTGGCAACAAAGAAACTGGAAGATACAGTAAGTGTGCATTTAATTTCCAAGGAACTGCCAAACTCTTTTCCAAAGTGGTTACTCGGTTTACAAAGCAGCGTATGAACGTTCCACGTCCTCACATCCTCCCAACACTGGAAATGGGAATTTTAGCCTTTCTTGTGGCTGTGTAGTGATATCTCATGGTTGTTTCATTTGGATTTCCCTATCTATTAATGGTGTTGAGCATCTGTTCGCGTGCTTACTTGCCATACGTGTATCTTCCTTGTTGAAGGACCTTCTCCGATCTTTTGCCCATCTTTTGAAAATGGAGCTGTTTGTTCCCTTCTTATTGGGTATTAAGAATTCTTTCTGCATTTTGGATTAAGTCCCGGTCTGGTATTTGATTTGCCCCCACTTGGCAGTTTCTGTGACGCTCCTAACAGTGTATTTCAGAGAGCTACAGCTTTGAATTTTGATAAAGTCCAGTTTATCAATTGTTTTCTGTGTTGTGCTTTGGTGTCATATCCAAGAATTCTTTGTCTTATCCAAGATCAGAAGGGTTTTCTCCTGTGTTGGCTTCTGGTACTTGATAGTTTTAAGTGTTACACTTGGCTCTATGATCTATTTTGAGTTAACTTTTGTATATGGTAAAACATACGGACTGAGGTTGATTTTTTTGCATGCAAATATCTAAAATTCCAGTACCATGGACTGGACTAGGACCACCTGACTGACTCCAAAGCCACTGCTAGAATAAAGGCCAGGTGCCCTCAAAGCAGCTCATTTGATAGATTTTTTTTAAATGTTACTAAGGTATACTTGACATATAATAAGCTGCACGTATTTAATTTTTTAATGTTTTTATTTGAGAGAGAGAGAGAGAGAGAGAGAGAGCAGGGGAGGGGCAGAGAGAGAGGGAGACACAGAATCTGAAGCAGGCTCCAGACTCTGAGCCATCAGAACAGAGCCTGATGCGGGGCTCGAACCCACGAACCACAAGATCATGACCTGAGCTCAAGTCGGACACTCAACCGACTGAGCCACCCAAAGCACCCCTAAACTGTACATATTTAAAGTGGACAATTACAACTTGTACAAAATGTTGTATATAGTTGACCCTTGAACAATGTGGGGGTTGGGGCACTGACCATCCCTCTGCAGTCAGAGGTCCATGTGTAACTTTTGGGGTGCCTGGGTGGCTCAGTCAGTTAAGTGTCCGACTTCAGCTCAGGTCACGATCTCACGGTCCGTGAGCGAGCCCCACGTCGGGCTCTGGGCTGATGGCTCAGAGCCTGGAGCCTGCTTCTGATTCTGTGTCTCCCTCTCTCTCTGCCCCTCCCCCGTTCATGCTCTGTCTCTCTCTGTCTCAAAAATAAATAAACGTTAAAAAAAAAAAGAAATCCATGTGTAACTTTTAACTTCCTCAAAACTTAATTATGAGTCGCCTGCTATTGATTAGAAGCCTTAACTGATAACTTAAATAGTAGATTAATACATATTTTGTATTGTATATGTATTATATATTTGTACAATAAAATAAGCCAGAGAAAAGAAAACGTTAAGAAAATCATAAGGAAAAGAAAATACATTTATAGTATACTGTACTGTGTTCATCAAAAAAAATTTGCCTGTGAGTGGACCTGTGTAGTTCAAACCCATGTTGTTATGAGATCAGTTGTCTGTTAATAGATTAGAAAATCCAGAAATATATACACAAATCTATTACGTATATATGTGTACATACGTTTTTGCGTATTTGCAAATGTATTTTGTATAGATGTTATAAATATTTTATATATGTATATATTTTTGGATTTGTTCTTTTTGTCAAAGTTGTTTTGTCTCTTCTAACCCTTTTGCATTTCCCTGTGACTTTTAGGATTAACTTGTCAATTTCTACAAAAAATGAAAAAAGCCTGCTGGGATTTTGATTAAGATTGTGCTGAAACTAGGGGCGCCTGGGTGGCTCAGTCGGTTAAGCGTCTGACTTCGGCTCAGGTCATGATCTCACCGTTAGTGCGTTCGAGCCCCACGTGGGGCTCTGGGCCGACAGCTCAGAGCCTGGGGCTGCCTGGGATTCTTCATCCCCCTCTCTCTGTGCCCCTCCCCGGCTCGTGCTCTGTGTCTCTCTCAAAAACAAATAGACATTACAAAAACTTAAAATTAAGTTAAAAAATAAAATTCAATTAAAATTTTTTTATAAAAGACTGTGTTGAAACTACAGATCAGTTTTGGAAACACACATTTTAAAATACTGACTTTTCCAATGCACGAACACAGTGACTCTCCATTTATTTAGGTCTTTGTTAGTTTTTTAATCAATATTTTATACTTTCAGTGTACAAGTCTTGCACATCTTTTGTCACATTGATTCCTAACTTTTAATCTGTTTTGATGCTTTTGCAAATGGTATTGCTTATTTAATTTCAGTTTCTGATTACTTGTTGCTAGTATAAAGAAGAACAATTCCTTTTTATGTGTTGATCATATATCCTGCAAGCTGGATAAATTCATTTATTCCAATAGCTTTTTTTGTAAATTGCATTGGATTTTCTTCCTAGATGTTCATTTTGTCTATGAATAACACTGCATCCTTCTTTCCAACACGGATGTGTTTTATTTCTTTTTCTTCCCTGGCTACGATTTCCAGCACAAGGTTAAATCAGGATCATGGAAGCAAACGTCCTTGTCTTCCTTCTGATCTTAGAGAGAAAGCATTGAGTCTTTTGCCTCTAATTATGATGGTAACAGTAGGATTTTCATAGATGCCCTTTATCAGGATGACGAAGCTCCCTTCTAAGAAAGAGTTCATCAAGAATAAGTATGTGATTCTGTCAGTTGTGTTCACTGTGTCTATTGACGTGACCTTTTTTCATGTGTGGACATAGTAAATTACATTGATTTTGGAATGTTAACCCAGCCTTCCTGAGATATACCACACTTGCTCATGATGAGATGTAATTTTTACATAACATCGGATTTGATTTACTAACATTTTGGAAAGACTTTTTGCAACTAAGTTCACAAAGAATATTGGTTTGTGCTTTTTTATCATTTTTTAAATTTTATTTCATCATGATGTAGTCTTTAATCCCCATCACCTATTTCCCCAATGCCCCCACCCACAACCCCTCTGATTACCATCAGTGTGTTCTCTATAGTTAAGAGTCAGTTTCTCGGTTTCTCTGTCTCTTGTTTTTCCTTTGCTCATTGTTTTGTTTCTTAAATTCCACATATGAGTTAGATCATATGCTATTTGTCTTTATCGGACTGAACTTATTTTGCTTCACATTATACTCTCTAGCTCTATCCGTGTGGCAAATGGCAAGATTCCATTCCCTTATGGGTCAATAATATTCCACTTACATATATTAATATATATGTGTGTAATATATATTTATATATATATGTATTATATATATTTATATATATCACATCTTTATATTCTTTATATATATTTATATTAAAATATATTATATATTATTCCATTAAATATATATGTATATAAATACATGTATATAAATACATGTATATAAATGTATGTATATAAATATATGTATATGTACATAAATATATATATCCCCCACATCTTCTTTATCCATTTATCTGTCAGTGGATACTTGCACTGCTTCCATAGTTTGGCTAATTGTACATAACACTGCAATAAACATAGGGGTGCATGTAGCCCTTTCAATAAGTATTTTTGGGTAAATACCCACTACTGAAATTACTGGATTGTAGGGTAGTTCTATTTTACAATTTTGAGGAACCTCCAAACTGTTTTCCACAGTGGCTGCACTAGTTTGCATTCCCATCAACAGCGTAAGACAGTTCCTTTTTCCCAGCTCCTCACCAACATTTGTTGTCTCTTGTGTTTTTTATTTTAGCCATTCTCACAGGTGTGAGATAGTTTTGATTTGCATTTTCCTGATGATGAGTGATGTTGAGCCATCTTTTCATGTGTCTGTTGGCCATCTGGATGTCTTCTTTGGAGAAATGTCTGTTCATGTCTTCTGCCCATTTTTAATTGGATTATTTGACTTAGGGGTATTGAGTTGTATCAACTCTTTATATATTTTGGACACTAACCCTTTATTGGATGTGTCATTCGCAAATATCTTCTATTCAGTAAATCGCCTTTTAGTTTTGTTGATTGTTTCCTTAGCTATGCCCAAACTTTATTTTGATGTAGTCCCAATAGTTTATTTTTGCCTTTATTTCCTTTGCCTCAGGAGATATTTCTAGAAAAAAGTTGACTATAGCTGATAGAGAAATTATTGCCTATGCTCTCTTCAAGGACTTTTATGGTTTCAGGTCTCACATTGAGGACTTTAATCCATTTTGAGTTTATTTTTACAGATGGTGACAGAAAGTAATCCTCTTTCATTCTTTAGCATGTGGCTGTCCAGTTTTCCCAACACCATTTGTGGAAGAGATAGTCTTTTTCCTGTTGTGTACTCATTCCTCCTTTGTCATAGATTAATTTGCCATATAATTATAGGTTTATTTGGGGGTTTTCTGTTCTATTGTCTTAATGTGTCTGTTTGTATGCTAGTACCATACTGTTTGAATTACTGTTGCTTTGTAATATAACTTGAAATCTGGAATTGTGATACTTCCCAGTTTTTTCTTTTTCAAGATTTCTTGGGCTATTTGAGGTCTTTTGTGGTTCCATACAAATTGTAGGATTATTTGTTCTAGTTCTGTGAAAAATGCCGTTGGTATTTTGGTAGGGACTGTATTAAATCTGTAGATTGCTTTGGGCAGTATAGACATTAACCATATTTGTTCTTCAATCCAAGAGCATCGATTATCTTTCCATTTTTTTGCATTGTCTTGAATTTCTTTCCTCAGTGTTCTGTAAGAGTACAAGTATTCTACCTCTTTGGTTAACTTTATTCCTAGATATTTTATTGGTTTTAGTGCAATTGTAAATGGGATTGCTTTCTTAATTTCACTTTCTACTGCTTCGTTAATAGTGTGTAGGAATGCAAAAGATTTCTGTTTATTAATTTTGTATCCTTTGACTTTACTGGATTCATTTATCGGTTCTAGTAGTTTTCTGGTGGAGTCTTTAGGGTTTTCTATATATAGTATCTTGTCTTCTGGAAGTAGTGAGAGTTTCACCTCTTCCTTCCCAGTTTGGATGCCTTTTATTTCTTTATGCTGTCTAATTGCTGTGGCTAGAAATTCCAGTAGTGTGTGGAATAAAAGTGGTGAGAGTGGACATCCTTGTCTTGTTCATGACCTTCAGGGACAGGCTTTCAGTTTTTACCACTGAGTATGGTGTTGGCTGTGGGTTTTTTATGTAAGGCCTTTATTCTGTTGAGATATGTTCCCTCTAGGTCTACTCTGCCGAAGGTTTTTATCATGAATGGGCATTGTACTTTGTCAAATGCTTTCTCTGCATCTATTAAAATGATCATATGGTTTTTATTCTTTCTGTTAGTGATGTGACAATTCACATTGATTGTTTTGCAAATATTGAGCCACCCTTGCATCCAGGAAATAAATCCTACTTGATCGTGGTGTGTGATTTTTTTTAATGGATTATTGGATTTGCTGTGCTAACATTTTGCTGAAGGATTTTGCATCTATATTCATGAGAGATACTGGCCTGCAATTCTCTTTCTCGTGGTGTCTTTATCTGGTTTTGGTATCAGGGTGATGCTGGCCTCATAATGAATTTGAAAGTTTTCCTTCCTCTTGTATTTTTTGGAATAGTTTGAGAAGAAAGGTTTGTGCTTTTCTTGTCTGGCTTTGAAATCAAGGTAGTGCAGGACCCATAGAATGAGCTGGGAAGTGGTTCCAGCTCTTCAGTTTCCTGGAAAATCTCATGTAGAATTGGCATTATATGTTTCTTGTATATTTGATTTTTTGACAATACCTCATGGTGTGCCTGGGTGGCTTAGTCAGTTAAGCGTCTGACTTTGGCTCAGGTCATGATCTCACAATTCGTGGGTTTGAGCCCTGCATCAGGCTCTGTCCTGACAGCTTGGAACCTGGAGCCTGCTTTGAATTCTGCATCTTCCTCTCTCTCTGCCCTTCCCCTGCTCATGCTCAATGTCTCTCTCTCAAAAGTAACATTAAAAATTTTTTTTAATAAAATACCTCAGTAAAACTGTTTGGAGTTGGAATTTTTTCTTTGTGGGACAGTGTTTAATTAAAACTCGATTACTGCGGTGCCTGGGTGGCTCAGTCAGTTAAGCATCCAACTCTTGATCTCAGCTCAGGTCATGATCTCACAGTTCGTGGGTTTGAGCCCCACATGGGGCTCTGCGCTGACAGCGTGGAGCCTGTTTGAGATTCTCTCTCTCTCCCTCTCTCTCTCTCTCTCTCTCTCTGTCCCTCCCTGGCTCATGTGTGTGCCCTCTCTCTCTCTCAAAAAAAAAATTAAACTAAAATTAAATTAAATTAAAAATAAATAAATAAATAAATAAATAAATAAAATATACTTTAAAAAAATTCAGTTACTTAATAGACCAGGCTTCCAGTATGGCTGGTTGGAACAGGTGCTGTTTTCTCAAATTCTTCAGGTAGTCCTTTCACTGGCCTCTAATAGCTTCCTCACAAGCATGTACTGATCAGCAATCTGCTGACTCCTTGAATGAGATCCTCTATAGATCCCTGGAGATTTCTCTCTCTCTGTCTCTCTCTTTTTCAACTCCATGTCTTCAACTCTAGGAGTCTACCTGGCTCTGCCTGGGATTCCACTTCCTGTGTTAGGTACTAGAAACTCTCACAAGGCAGTAACTTGAGGCAAATATAGAGATTGCTTCATTGGTTTCCATTTTTTCAGGGGTGAAAAAATGCTTTTGCTGTCTGATGTCCAGCACCTTAAATCAGTTTCTTGGTTATTTCAGAGCGAAAGTTAAAAGTGGTCCCTGCTACTCCATTCTTTTTTTTTTTAAGTGCTCTCTACACCCAATATGGGCTCAAACTCCCAATCCCGAGACTGAGTCACATGCTCTTGCGACTGAGCCAGCCAGGCGTCCCAAGCCCCTGTTACTACATTTGGGTTGAAAGTAGAAGCCTGTTTGATCCAGCTCACTTGATGATATTCTACTGCTTCAACATCGGCAACTGACTTAGGTCTCTTCCCCAACGTGCTCATTCTCCATTGTAACCTTACTGCTGTTGCCCCTTCTTATTCTTGTTGACTTAAAAGCCCAGTACCATCTGTCATTGTTACTCTTTTCTTCCTTTTCCTTTTCCTGTCACTCACTGTGTCCTGTGAGATCACCTTAGTAGTATTTCGTGTACCCATCTCTCCTTTTGTAATTCCTGCAGCCGCCACCTTCGTGCAGACACTCACTCAATCTGAACACTGGACAATTGCAAAGTGGACTTGTCAACTCCAGCACCGCTTTCATTTCCCGTCCCCAACATCACACACACACACACACACACACACACACAATCTTATATATATATATATATATATATATATATATATATATATATATAAATCTGCCAGACTAATCTTCTAAAGTCACCTTCAAGATTATCTGGTTTTCTGCACCAGTTATTCAAGGTACTATCAAATTTCTGACAAGGGTGACATTAACTAGTGTGAAGAATATAGACCAGAGTTTCTGAGTAAGGAATCAAAATAAGACAGGACGAATATAGAGACCCGCACAATCTGTGATAAGGGGAGCATTCAGGCTGAGCATTGTCATCATGGTGCAAGTGACACCTGGAGCCACAGGAAGTGATGGGATCATCGGGGGTGTATGCAGAGCGGGAGGAGAAAAGGCCAAGGACAGATAATCAGATGCACTTAAGAGGAATGTGCAGAGGGGCTTAAAAGATTCAGAACAGGAAGGAAGGAGGAGAGAACAATTGATTGCATTTCTTTCAACAAGGTATACTTGCAACAAGTTCACTGATTCAGTATTATTTAATAATAAACACTTAAAGAGACATCTGCAAAAAATGGCAGAGAAAGGATCTCTGAAGATTGTCTTATTCATAAAAAAGAAAAAACAGGGCTCCTGGGTGGCTCAGTCGGTTAAGCGTCTGGCTTCAGCTCAGGTCATGATCTCGCAGTTCGTGAGTTCAAGCCCCGCGTCAGGTCTGTGCTGTGCTGACAGTTCAGAGCCTGGAGCCTGCTTCAGATTCTGTGTCTCCCTCTCTTTCTGCCCCTCCCAGCTTGCTCTCTCTCTCTCTCTCTCTGTCTCTCTGTCTCTCTCTCTCTCTCAAAAATAAACATTAAGAAAAAAGAGAGAGATAAAACTGGTAAAATTCATCAAAATCAACTTTTTCATAACGTAAATTAACTAAAATTCGTGTCAATCTGAAGAGGCTTTCCTCAAGGAATACAGCTAAATCTTGGTAGGAATCGGGAATTTTGTGGTGGTTTAGCTTGCCCTAGTCCCACGCTCCATATTCCAACTCCTCAGTAGCCTTAAAAGATAGCGTTCTGCATTGATGGAGCGTCCTAGAAACCAGTGGACTTGAGGGAGCAGAAAAGAGGAGGAGGAATGAGAAAGCAACTGGTGTATTCGACTTAATTCAGAGCTCTCCAAGTTTGAAAAATCTATCGCCAAGGGCCACCTACAGAAAACAACTGCATGGAAGCATTTTAACTGCACAACTGCCTAGGCACTGTTTAACAATTGCGGAGTGGGTGGGGAGGAGATTAACCAAAAACCCTAGAACAAAAAAATAAGAACCGAGATGTCCATAAGGGTCTTTGAAAAGTTCCGACGTACTGCTAGGAATCTAGATGTACATGCACATGTACAGGGCTGTGATCATTCCTAGCGCTGTGCATATACTCAGGAAAGACCTGAGAAGGCCGTAAGGTCTCACTGCTGGCTGACTTTGGTATGTAGATTAATTGTACATCATATTTGGGAAGTTTTCAGCCGTTACGTCTTCCATGGTTCTTGAGCACTTGCACAAGTAAAAGTGAAGGCTAAGACAGTGTTGCCAACTGCCTGGCTGAGTATTGAAGGAGTGCCCCAGTTTGCACACAGAATCTTTCAGCAAAGTCTGGGATCCAGGTGTTTATTAAAAAATCTCTGCACAATCACTAGCTGACTACTAAGCTAACAAAGTAGAGACTAGAGACTTCAGTGACCACACGTGACAAAGAATACTTTGCAGATTGGTTCAGAAAAGTCACTACAGAAACAAACAAAAATTACAAGTAACAACAGCAAATCCTGGAGAGGAGGTGGAATTTGATCACCAGAGTTGCTGGTTTAATTATCTGAAATGTCCAGTTTTTAAGAAAAAAAAAAAAAAAACAAGACATGCAAAGAAACACAAAAGTGGGACGCAATACAAGGGAAAAACACAACCAGTGGAAACCGTCCCCCAGGAAATTCAGATGTTGAATTTACCAGACAGAGATGTAATTCAACTATTGTAAATGTGTTTGATGACCTAAAGGAAACCATGTCTAAAGAACTAAAGAAAATTATGAGAATGATGTCTTACCAAATAGAAAATATCAATAAGAAATTCAAAATTACAAAAAAAAAAGACAAATAGAAATTCTGAAGTTGAAGAATAAAATAACTCAATGAAAAATTCACTAGAGGGGCTCAAAAATAGATTTGAGTAGGTGGAAGACAAAATCACTGAACTTGAAGATAGGCCAATTCATACCATCCAATCTAAGAAGAAAATGAAGAAAAATGAACAGGTTCTCAGAGGCCTGTGGGACACCAAATATAATACTAAGATACACATAATGGGAATCCCAATGTAAGAGGAGAAACAAAAGGGGACAGGAAGCATAATTGGATGTATATCTCAGTTCAGTAACCTAAATTTCCACCTTAATAAACTAGTAAAAGAAGAAAAAATTAAACCTGGAATAAGCAGAAGGAAGGAAATAACAAAGAATAGAGCTAAAGTCAGTGAAATAAAATAGAAAAGGAAGAAAATCAAGAAAACCAAAAGTTGTTTCTTTAAAGGATTAACAAAATTGACAAACCTTTGGGTAAACCAAGAAAAAAATGCGAGAAGATTTAAGTTACTAAAACCAGAAATGAAAGAGAGAACATAACCAACTGACCTTTCAGAAACTAAAAGAAGTATAAGGGAATACTATGAACAATCACTTTCAAAAAAAAAAAAAAAAGGAAAGAAAAGAAAATCTAAAAGAATAGAAAAATTCCTAGAAAACACAAAGTATTAACGGTAACTCAAGATATGGAAAATCTGAATAGATTTATAACAAGTAGAGACGGAGATAGTAACCAATAACTTTCCCGGGCACCTGGGTGGCTCAGTCATTAAACATCTGACTTCGGCTCAGGTCGTGATCTCACAGTTCGTGAGTTCGAGTCCCATATCAGGTGAACTCGAGCCCTGCTTCAGACGAACTTGTGCCCCGCTTTGGGTAAAACACGAGCCCTGGGTGAGCCCCACTCTTCTCTCTCTCTGCCCCTTGATCACTTGCACCACTCCCCCCCAAAAAAATCCCATAAATAAAAGCTCAAGGCCAGATGGCTTCATTAGTGAATTCTACCAAACATATTTAATACCAATCCTTCATGAACTCTTCCCAAAAAATAAGAAGAAAGAGTACTTTCCAGCTCACTTGGAGGCCATTATTACTCTAATACCAAAACCAGGCAAAAATATCCCAATAAAAGAAAACTACAGACCAATATTCTGTATTAACACGGATGCAAAACTCTTCAATAAATTCTAGCAAATCCAATCCAGCAGAAAGTAAAAAGGATCATGCACCATAACCAAGTGGGATTTATCCCAGGAATAGGTTCTACAGAAAATTTGTCCCAGGTAAGTTCTTTATAAAAAGATCACTCAATTTAATACATTTAGTAAAGGGGAAAAAACTATGTGATCCCCTCAATAGACAAAACGAAACATGTGATTCCACTTATATGAAGAACCAGAGCAGCAAGTCCATAGAGACAGACGCAGATTAGTGGTTGGCAGGGGCTCGGGGCAAGGGAGAACGTGGAATGACTTCGAACGCATGTATGGTTTCTTTTTGGCATGATGAAAATATTCTAAATTAGATTGTGGCGATGGTTGTACAACCTTGTGAATATACACAAGTGAATTGCACACTTTAAAATGGTGAAATGTATGGCATGTGAATTACATCTCACTAGAAAGACTGTCTGGTTTTGAGATTCTGTTTCTTTTCTTGGCGCACGCGCGCGCACACACACACACACACACACACACACACACACAGAAAATAACGTTTGACTAAAAAACCTCTTACGTCAGGCTCTGTGCTGACAGCTCAGGGCCTGGAACCTGCTTTGGATTCTGTGCCTCCCTCTCTCTCTCTGCTCCTACCCCGCTCGTGCTCTGTCTGTCTCTCCTTCAAAAATAAACGTTAAAACAACAACAACAACAAAACAAACCTCTTACAAGTATGCATTGAATTATAGTCCATGCCTTAGAGGTGGTGATGCAAACTTTAGGCAAAGTCTTCTATTTTGAAGTTTACATGGCAATGGAGAAAATCAGCCGCTTTAACGTAAAGCAATGTAAGTAACAACACTAAGAAAATAGCAGAAGTCACTTTTATTCGCTTTTTTTTATAAAAAAGAATTCTCTTTCAAAGCTTACCTCATGTCAGTCGCTTGACTCACGACAGCGTTGGGTTTTGAGTCTTTTTCTTCATCCGTGTTATACAGAAAGTTTGAAGTCACAAACTATGGTCAGTGCTCTCTGCCATCCTTTTTTCACCCCTGCTGTCTTTGGGATATTTAGTTTTGATTTAAAACAAACAAACAAACAAACAAACAACAACAATCTAAGTTGAAACATCAAATACTATCCAGTTACTACACGTAAAAAAAATAAATCTGTGTTATAAATCTGTCACCTATTAAAGATGGGGAGCAAAGTTGTATAACATAATTGAAGTTTTAAAAAACAAGGCAATTCCTTCGAAGATTCAAAATCTCGGGACGCCGGGGTGGCTCAGTCGGTTGAGCGGCCGACTTCGGCTCAGGTCACGATCTCGCGGTCCGTGAGTTCGAGCCCCGCGTCGGGCTCTGTGCTGACAGCTCAGAGCCAGGAGCCTGTTTCCGATTCTGTGTCTCCCTCTCTCTCTGCCCCTCCCCCGTTCATGCTCTGTCTCTCTCTGTCTCAAAAATAAATAAACGTTGAAAAAAAAAACAAAATCTCTTGTGAGAATAAGATTGACACCATTTCAACTAACACTAGCAATTTATTCAAATAATTTCGTCCTCTCCGGTAACATGAAATTCAAATACAGTAACTCCATGCCTCAAATTCAACTCAGATTTTCAATATTTCTCAAAGAGATTATTTCATCTTTGGTCTCATAGGTGGTTATTGCTGACTGGAATTCAAAGTTACTTCCTTAGTAGGGATTTCAACATTTGTTCATCACAAGGTAAGGTTTGAACAGTAAACCTTGGTGCATTTAAAAATTTGGAGCAACACCTGGGTGGCTCAGTCGGCTAAGCATCGGACTCTTGATCTCTGCTCAGGTCATGATGTCACAGTTGGTGAGATCGAGCCCCGAGTCAGGCTCTGTGCTGACAGTGGGAAGCCTGCTTGGGATCCTCTCTCTCTCCCTCCCTCTCTCCCCCTCTCTCTCTGCCCCTGCCCCACTCGCTCATGCGCGCGCACTCTCACTCTTTCTCTCTCAAAATAAACAAACGTTTTAAAAAATAACAAAAATATCCTATTGGGGAACAGCTAAATTTTGTTCTGAAACTATCTTCTCAAGATGGTACACGTATGTTCAAGTGCATATAATTTATATCGTATAACTGCGATAAATATTATATTATATATATATATATACATATATATATTTCTTACAAATGTGCTCACAGTGCGAGATGATCAATGATCTTTTTAAGAGTTCATCTAAACCCAAAATATTGACGCCTACCCAGACGTGGCCTTCTGTTGCCATGCCTTCCTGTGGGTCTAGACAGAGAGCCCCTTTCTTCTGCTGAGAAGGCACTGGACAGGCCTGTGGAGCTTCTGCTACACCGGTTGTGTGACGGGAGACCCGCATGCTTTTGGAAGGGAATAAAGAGACCTGACAGCGGTGGGTAGAATGGTTGCACCCCCTGGCCCTCCGCTGCAGTGCTGTCTGCTCTTGTAGAGGTCACAGTGCTGAAAACTACATTTCCCAGACTCCCTTGCAACTGAGTTTTGGTGGTGATGGGAAGTCCCACCAACCAGAGGGCTTTCTGCGAGACCAAGCACAGGATGCGGAGTACCCGCTTTGCTGCGGGACCTTGAGGTCACAGCTGCCGGGGTGGCGTCCCGGATCCCGCGGGAGCCTTCTTTGTTCCGTGGGTGGTGGCCGGATTCTGCAGACTCTGCAGTCGCGGGGGCTTTCTGACCCCGGCAGAAGGAGCAGGTCCTGGGAGCGGCAGCAGCGGTGGCCGCTTCCTGATTTGTCGTCTTTTTCCGACCCGGGCTCAGCAGAGCCCCAGCCACCCTGAGCGCTCAGCCCAGAGCCTGCCTCTGCAGCCCCGGAAGGATTCCCTGAGCACCGAAGGCTCCACTTTTAGCCCCATTTGGTTTAATGCACTGGGTTGCGTTTATGGTTAGTTAAGGTGGCCCTGACTGTGGCCGCGCTGAGGGCAGGAAAGCTGTGCGGCTCAGCGCTGCGTCCGGGGTGAGCACTCCACGGGACTGGCTAGGAAGCCGGCAGGCACAGAGTCCGCTCTCTAGGGCGAGGAGTGAGGGGTCGATGGGCGCAGGGACCCATGGGTGATGTTTCCAGAAGTACGTTGCTCCCCTCCGGTAACAGTCACACTGTGGATGAAATGAGTACAGTAAGGCAGCCAGCGCCCCAGCATTCCATTCCGGTCGCATAAGCTAGTGACCTGGGTCCTCCTGCTCTCCTAGTGCTTCTTAGTAAACACGCTTGGGAGCAGGACTCCCAAGGACAGCATTCACACAGGCTGTCAGGGGCTGACGTCCTTCGGAGTTACACGGTGCCACGTTCCCCCCAAACATGCCCGCTAGCCATGGGCCAATCTTTCCAATGTGCAACAGAGTCAGAGTTGTTGAGTGAAGGGATCGCTTTACCGCCATGCTTCTACGATGCAAAGAGAACACGTTTTTTTGCCAAAGAACTTACTGCAATGGACTGAATGTCTGTGTCCCTCCCCCCGCCCCAAATTCCTATGTTGGGGGCGTTAGGAGGTGGGGCCTTTGGGACAGCTCAGGTGTCGAGGGTGGAGCCCTCGGGAGCGGGATTAGTGCCCTTATAATAGAGGCCCCTTATAACACAGGCCCCGGGCCTGTGAGGGCACACCCAAAAGTCAGCATTCTGCCCCCCTGAAGGGAGCTCTCACCAGACCCCGACCGTGGCCGACGCCCTCATCTCGCACTGCCAGCCTGGGAGAAATACATCTGTGTTTATAAGCCATCCGGTCTGCGTGCCGTGCAGGGGAAGCCGCTGCGACTAACACCCTTAAACGTGAGGATCCCAGCCCTGGCCCCGCATAGCCCTTCCTGGCGTCTTACCGCCACAGGCACAGCCTTGCCCTGTCAAGCCCTCCATCAGAGACGTGCGCTGGTGACACTTGGTGGGAGCAGTGAAGGACATGAAAAACCGGTGGCTCTTACTCTGCAAAACAGAGAGCGGACATGCACTGAAGGTTGAATCACTTTGAAGAGGGGAATCCAGTGACTCCTTCCTCCCTCCTTGCCCAAAATACCATTTTATGTACAAAGAAAAGCAGCTCCTCCACCTGCTCACCAGAATTTAAGATTCTTGCCCCCTAATTACTTCAGAATTAGGAAATACTGAGCAGGAGATCGGAAACATTACCCAAGAAGAGGAAGATGGGAAGGAGAGGGAGTTATTTCATCCGTGATCACATGTTCGTTAACACTGTTTGCAACCAAGTAGATCAGGCCTGTCTTTGATTTGTGCCCGTATATCCTGAACCTTGGAAAGGTGCTTTCTAGACTGATAAATTCTTTTTTTTTTTTTTTTAATTTTTTTTTCAACGTTTGTTTATTTTTGGGACAGAGAGAGACAGAGCATGAACGGGGGAGGGGCAGAGAGAGAGGGAGACACAGAATCGGAAACAGGCTCCAGGCTCAGAGCCATCAGCCCAGAGCCTGACGCGGGGCTCGAACTCACGGACCGCGAGATCGTGACCTGGCTGAAGTCGGACGCCTAACCGACTGCGCCACCCAGGCGCCCCTAGACTGATAAATTCTTCAAATGATCCCTTAACAATGGATGGAGTGAGAATTGCCTTGTGTACATACTTTTATTTGGGGTGGGGGGGGAGTCAAAAAATAACATGTGTCTCCCTCTCTCTCTGCCACTCCGCTGCTCATACAAACTTTCTGCCTCTCTCTCTCTCTCTCTCTCTCAAATGTACGTAAACATTAAAAAGTTTAAAAATAAATAAACTTTTCATATGAACTTATAAAAACGAATATAAAAGATTCCCTCTTAAAAATTTTAGATTACAAGCATCGATGAATTAGCCTTATTTTAGTTTTCTTTTGTTTAAGAAGAGACTGTCTTCAGTCTAGAGAAGAGAAACCACATCGTATCAGTTGATGCACAAGCATTTGACAACAACCAACATCCATTCACGACAAAACTCTCATTGGACTAGAAATAGAAAGGACTCCCTTAATGTGATGAAAGGCATCTACGAAAAACACAAAGGCAAGCATTACCACTAAGCATTTCGATAAAAAACGAAATGCTTTCACCTAAGAATAAAAACAAGGCAAGGATGACCACTACCGCTGTTCTATTCAACATTAAGCTGAAAATCCTAGCCAATGTGCCAGGCAGAAGAAGAAAAGATAGGTATCCAGACTCGGAAAAAATCAAACTGGCCTATTTTCCAGTGACATGATTATCTGCATAGAAAATTCCAAGGAAGATCAAAGGAAAGCAATCTTGAACTACTACATTTGATAATGTCACGTGGCACAAAGTCAACACAAAATTAATCACATTTTACGTAGCACTAATGAATAATTAGAAGCTGATTTTTTTCTGAGACAATTTTTCAAAACAGTTTATGGTTCACAGAAAAACTGAGGGAAGTACAGAGATTTCCCATCTATTCCCTGTCCCCATATTTGCAAAGCCTCCCCAATTATCAACATCCCCCATCAGAATTATAATCGGTGAAACACTGACACATCACAATCACTCATAGTTCGCATTAGGGTTCACTGTTGGTGTTGTACATCCTGTGGGTTTGGACACACGTGTAGGCGTGTATCCACCATTATGACATCATATAGAATATTTTCACAGCCTTCATCTATTCATCCCTTCTCCCTCAAGCCACGGCAACCACTGATCTTTTCACTATACCCATGGTTTTGCCTTTTTCTAATGTCATATGGTTGGAATCATACAGTATGTAGCCTTTTCAGATCAACTGTCTTATTAATAATGTGACGCCTCTTCATGCCTTTTCATGGCTTGATAACCCATTTCTTGTTAGTAGTAAATACTGTTCCACTGTCTGGGTGGACTACAGTTTATCCATCACCTACGGAAGGACATTTTGGTTGCTTCCGAGTCTTGGCAGTTATGAGTAAAGCTGCTGTAAACATACAGGTACATAATTGGATTTGGAGCTAAGTTTTCATTTTGTCTAGGTGAATACCGAGGGGTGCAGTTGCAAGCTTGCGTGATAAGAATATGCTCAGCGTGGTGAGTAACTGCCAGGCTGTCCTCCAAAGTGGCTGTGCCATCTTCTCATTCTCACCGGCAGGGACGAGAGTTCTGGCTGCTGCACCGTCCTCCCCAGCATTTGGTATTGTCAGGGTGTTCCAGATTGGGGCCATCCAGATACGTGAGTGGCGGCGTCTCGTTTTAAAAAAATTTTTTTAATGTTTTTTATTTATTTTTGAGACAGAGAGAGACAGAGCATGAACAGGGGAGAGGCAGAGAGAGAGGGAGACACAGAATCGGAAACAGGCTCCAGGCTCCGAGCCATCAGCCCGGAGCCTGACGCGGGGCTCGAACTCTCGGACCGTGAGATCGTGACCTGAGCCGAAGTCGGACGCTTAACCGACTGAGCCACCCAGGCGCCCCCGGCGTCTCGTTTTAATTCGCACTCCTCTGATGACATATGCTAGGAAACATCTTTTCATATGCTTATTTGCAACCTGTGTATCTTCTTCGTTGAAGTACCTGTTTCGGTCTTTGGCCGATTTTTAGGTGTTTGTTTTCTCGTTGATTTCTTAAGGATTCTTTGTGTATTTTGGATACCAGTTTAAATGTGTCCCTTGCAAGTATTTTCTCCCCGTCTGTACATTGTCTTTGCATTCTCTTGATGCTGTCTTTTACAGAAAAGTTTTTAGTTTTAATGGAGTCCAGCTTATCAATAATTTCTTTTGTGGATTGTGCCCTTCTTATCGTGTCTAAAAAGTCATTGCCAAACTCACAGTCATCTAGATGTCTAGATTTTCTTCTAGAATTTCTTCTATGAATTTTATAGTTTTGCAGTTTACATGTATATCTGTGATCCATTTTGAGTTAATTTTTGGAAGACTAAAGACTGTGTCTAGATAGAATAACATAAATTATCCCATATGAAAGTCAGAGAGAAAACAGACAGGAAAGATGGGACTGTTTCAAAAGATCTAACATCAGCGTCCCAGAAGGAAAGTATAAAGAGAATGAGGCTGAGAAAGTACTCAGAAAAATAATGGCTAGAGATTTCCTAAGCTTGACAAAAGACAATAGATTCAAGACGCTAAATTAAATTCCAAATAGGATAAACCCAAAGAAATGCAAGCCAAGACCCAGTATAGTAAAACTTCTGAAAACTAAAGGCAAACTGTCATCACCATCGTCGTCATCATGAAAGCAGCCAGGGACAAACAACGTATTAAAGTGGAACCTCCCAGGAGGTGCCTGGGGGGCTCAGTTGGTTAAGCATCTGACTTTTTGTAAAAAAAAAAAAAGTTAATGTTTATTTTTGAGAGAGAGAGTACAAGCAGGGAAGGGGCAGAAAGAGAAGAGACACAGAATCAGAAGCAGGCTTCAGGCTCTGAGCTGTCAGCACAGAGCCCGATGCGGGGCTGGAACTCATGAACCGTGAGATCATGACCTGAGCCGAAGTCAGATGCTTAACCTATTGAGCCCCCCAGGCACCCCAAGCATCTGATTTTTGATCTCAACTCAGGTTTCGATCTCCATGTCATGAGTTCAAGCCCTGCATTGGGCTCTACTCCCAGCGTGGAGCCTACTTTAAAAAATAATGATAAAGTGGAACACCCCCCCCCCAAAAAGTAAAGTGGAACCCTAAATGTATATTGCTAAATGAAGCCAATCTGAAAAAGCTGTGTGATTCCAACTGTATGACACCGGGTGAAAAGCAAAAGTCTGAAGATAGTAAAAAGGTCAGTGGTTTCCAGCGTGTCAAGTAGAGAGAGGGACAAAAGGAAAAATAGACAGAGACAGGAATTTTTAGGACAGTGAAACTGCACTGACATGGTACTGTAATTGTAGATACACCTCATCATCCATTATCTATCTGAGTTGTACATCTATAAAATGTATAATCTAAAATGGGAACCTTAACTATGGACTTTAGTTAATGATCATGGCTCATTAATAGTAACAAATGCACCACACTAATGTAAGTTGCTAATAATGGAGGAAACTAGGGGGTGGGAAGGGTGAGACAGGTAAGCGAGAACTTTGTACCTGCCACTACGCGTTTCTGTGAATGTAAAACTATCCCAAAGTAAAGTCCATTACATGTTTAAGTGATTGGAAAATCAAGACAGTCTCAGAAACTCTGAGAGAATTTGCCTACAGTATACCCAGGATAGCTACAATAAGTTCTCTACACAGAAAGGAAATGAAGGAATCCAAATGAAGGAGGAACATGGGAAGAGTGAAAATATGGAAAAATACAGTAGAGTTTTTGAAATTATATTAGATGGTTGGAGCAAAAATTATAACTGTCTAATGTTCCTCAGTGTATGTAGAGAAATATGTAACACAGTTACGTTACAAATGGGGAAGAGTAGAAAGGAAAAAAAGGGAGGTGAGGTTTCCACACTTCATTTGGTCAGGAAAAAGGTTGTTGACACAGCATAGTAGTGAATTATATATACATAATAGAATATCTTAGATGAAGTGAACCAATTTCTCCGAAAGTACACACTACCACAACTCATCCGATCTGAGATAAGTCATTTGAATAGCCTGATAAAGAAATTAAATTTATAACTTAAAAACTCCCAAAAAGAAGGACCCAGAATACCTTTATTGGAACGTTATAGCAAATGTTTATTTCAGGGAAATAAAGGTAATTCAGTTTTGAAAATCAATCAATGTAATCTATCATATCAACAAGCTAAAGAACAAACAATTCACGATATAGTACATTAATGCAGAAAAAGCATTTGCCAAAATTTAACATCCATTTGTGATAAAAACTCTCAGCAAACTAGGAAGACGGATGAACTTCTTCAACTTGATGAAAAGCTTCTACAAAAATCTTACAGCTAACATCATAATTAATTGTAAAAGATTGAATTATTTTCCCTTAAGGTAAATACAAGAGATGTTCATTCTTGTCGCATAGCAGTAGAAGTTGTATCCAGGGCAATAAGGTAAGAAAAGGAAATAAAATCACACAGATTAGGAAAGAAGGAACAAAACGATACCTATTTTCAGAGGACATGGTTGTTTATGTATGAAATTCCAAGGAATCTACACAAACAAAAACCTCCTGGAAATTAATAAGTGAGCTTAGCAAGTTCTCAAGTTACAAGATCAACATACAAAAATCAATTTTACTTCAACAATACTAGCAACAAATACATGAAAATTGAAGTTTAGAATATAGTACCATCTACAATTGCTTTAAAAAAAAAAAGTAAATACTTAGATCTAAATCTCACAAATCATTGGAGATATAAATCTCACAAACATGCATGTATAAACATTCCGAGGTAGGTGCCTAGGCGCCTAACAATGGCCTTCTAAATGCCATTCTCCAGTAAAAGCAATCGGTGTTCTTTAAGGAAACGGCTGAATGCAGGGCTGGGGCCTGTTGTTCTGCCAGAGAGAAAGAAGGTGTCCGATGCATGACGAAGACATAGCAGAAGGAGACGGTGCCAAAGAAGGGGCTCACACGGACCACATCTGTGACCATTTGAACATCGGAATAAATAATGACACTAGTGGATTATAAGCCACTGAATCAAAGAGGAAATCACGAGTCCACACAGATATAAATAAGTTGAAAGTTTGGTGAGAAACAGGCTACTGAAACGGTTTCGGAGTACCTCCCTACAAAATACTTACCAATTACGAAGGAAAGGAGAGGCCTGGAAAATCTCACCTTAGAACAATGGTCAAAGCGAACATCCCGCCTGATGGGATGCGGTGAGAAACCCACAGCGTCTGTGATATTCTCGTCCATGACGCATAACCTGCATAAAGCCACGAGGAAACTTTTTTTTTTTAATGAGGGGCATTCTACTCTACCCTGGCCTGTGGCTTTTGAGAGTCTCAAGGTCACAAAATCAAACCAAGGCTAAAGAACTGTGGCAGGTGGGAAGAGACTGAAGAGACATGACAAGGCCAGGCAAAGCAGCATCCGGAACCGGCTCCTCCTGCCGTGACGGATGCCACGGGGACAACCTGGATGGGGCCTTAGGTTCAGGTGGTAGTAATGCGTCACCGCAAGGGATGATGGCTGTGCTGTGTATACATACACACACATAAGAGAATATTCTTCATTGTAAGAAATACATTCTGAAGTATTCGAGGTGATGGAAAACCGGGCAGCAGCCTTCGGTAGTCTAGGAAAAATAAATCCATACCGTACCTGCAAAGTTTCCATAAAATCTGTGGCTCTTCCCCCAAAAATGGAACCACTCTGTTGCCAAAACTTTACATTGAAAATACACATATAACCTATGAAAAGTTTACTTTATAAATTAGGAGCAGTAAGAGATTACTAATAACAAAATTGGACAATTGTAACACTATATTGCGATAAAAGTTATGGGAGTGTGGTCTCTCTCTCTCTCTCTCTCCCAAAATATTTTCCTGTACTGTACTCACCCTTCTCCTTGTGATGCTACGAGCTGATAAAATGCGTGTGTGAGGAGACAAATCAAGGTGAATATGTAGGCCCTGTGACACAGTGTTAGGGGACTATCGACCTTCTGAGCGTGTGTCAGAAGGAGAAGCATCTGCTTCTAGACTCTGGTTGAGTGCCAATAACGAAAACCATGGATTGCAGGCGGGGGGGAGGGTACTTTCGTGGGAGTAGCAGGTACCAACAGGCTCATTATGATAAAGACATTGTAGTAGTGAAAAATGACATCAACCCAAATGTCCATCAAAAGGAGCGCTGTTCTGTAAATCTAAGTACATTGATACACTGGAAAACTACACAGCAGTCAACACAAATGAAGTGTCTCAGCGTGACTACTTGCAGAATGATAGGGATACTATCTGCAGGAGTGTTTTAAGCAAGCCAAGCGATCCCCCGCCCTTGAAGGACACATGCAAGTGACACAGAGGATAAGAAGGTGGCCGGAAGAGGGCACACCTCCTCCGATGGCCGGTAACCTCCCAGGGGCAGGGGGAGAAGGCAGTTACATGAGCGCAGCTCTCCCAACCACATCTCAATTTCTCTGATCTGACACAAAAATGCCACCGTTTTGCTAAATTTGTGAGTAGTGGGTGTATGGATTTGTGATAGGTTATTCCTCGTCGATGGAAATATTTGGCTACTAAAAGTTTAAAACAGTACGATAAAATAAAAGTGTTATCAAAAGTTCAGGGGCTCTGAGCAGAATTTGCAGATAATGTCTGGCCTGGCTAAAAGCCACACTGAAACTTTCCCAAGGACACCATACCCTCCCCTTACAGCAGGTGGCCCAGCCCCCAGGATTCCACAGGGGCAGCAGAGTCCCTGCCCGGGTTACTGGGGTTACTGAGGGTGTCGGAGACGCAGAGCAGGAGGAGGAGTGAGCTCAGAGACACCAAACCCTTTGACCTCTGGAAGAAAGATTTCCTTTTGCAGAGAAACACAGTCTCTGATTAACATGAAGGAAGGACCAAGGAAGAGTTGTTTTACGCACCGTTGTAGAGAAGTTAAGAAAATAACTCAAATTTTAACATGTGACGTCACGAGGATATTTTTATACCTTACGGATAATACATAATACCAGACTTGATGTTACGATGTGCTACGTTCCCGCTATATGGTGACTCCTTAACGCTAATAAAGCAGTGCAAATAACCAGGGCCATTGCCGCTGCGGGACAGGTCCCCTTGGGGTTCGCGCCACGGCTGTACCAACCGTCTCAAACCCTAGCTTCAGAGTGGACACAGTCACAAAGCTTGTTTTTCCGGAGCCAGTGGAAGCTCTGTCATTTGTACTGATTTTCAGGAATGGCGTGCTCGGATGAGTTTCCAGTCTTCCTGTGTTATCAGTGACATTTGATACTCTCTGATGGACTGTGCCAGCCAAGCAGGGTATTTGATTAGAAAAGAAATGCCCCCTCTGTTTCTGAATAGGGTTCATTCTCCCTTTGTTTTGTTACACATGAAGAGTTTGCCAGCAAAGCTGCCCTGGGGGAGGCACCTTAACTGGGTTGGCTTCCTCTGCGCTGGGTGAGGACGGAGATGCGGACCCAGGACTGATGTAAAACTTGATCTTGAGGTTCCGTTGAAATATGTTCTCAGCTGGATCTGTCTAGAAAAACAAGTTAGGGAAAACAAAAATTCAAGAGATCATAGTATAGAACACACTTTTTTTTTAATGTTTATTTTTGAGAGAGAGAGAGAGAGAGAGAGACAGAGTGCGAGTGGGGAAGGGGCAGAGAGAGAGAGGGAGACACAGAATCCAGATCAGACTCCAGGCTCCGAGCTGTCAGCACAGAGCCTGACTCGGGGCTCAAACTCACAAGCTGTGAGATCATGACCTGAGCCGAAGTCGGATGCTCAACCGACTGAGCCACCCAGGGGCCCCTGGAACACACAGTTCTATGTAAGTCATCAACATTACGGTATTTCTCGGTAACAAACCATGATTGTAGCATTTTTGTTAGAAGTATCCCAGCAGAGAAGCAGGTGCCGGAACGCTGCAGCACCGAGCAGCCTTTCCCGCCACACCACTGAGCGCGTCTCATCTGTTCCACTGGAAAGTGCCAGGACCCACAAGAAAACGAGCAGGAGGATTCCATGCAGAGTGGGTAACTGAGAAATGAACTAGAAACTCAAGAGAAGAATTCTGTCCCTGAGAGTACCTGACAAAGGTTCTGGCACTTTGACATATTGATTATTTTGAATTAAAGTTACCTGAGAAGCAGCCAGCTGACCCTCCTTTGTCTTCCTAAAAGCAGGCGATAAATCTCCCCCGTGAAAGGTGCCCTCCCTGTACCGGGACGAGGGAAGACCTTCCTCTCACCAGAGATGTGGGGTATTTGGGGCCAGGAAGGCTGTACAAACAAACCTTGTTTCACGAGCCCACATCTTCCTAGTGATTCTTCAGCATTCAGTGCCCACAGCCCAAACCCTTTATCACGTCCGTTCTCCGCATGTGATTTGTTTGTCTGAACGGTATAAAAGCTTCCTGCTCTGGTCACTTTTTCCCCATATACAAGTCAAACTTCAGTTAAAAATCTGTATATTTTTCTCTTGTTAATCTCTTATGTCAGTTTAATTCTTGCCCAGACCCAGACCCAGAGGGAGGAGGGGAGAACTGTTCCTCCCATACACTGTGTTAGGCATTAATTGAAAGAAAAGAAGCGATTCAAACTCATAACTTACGGTACAAATCCAAACTCCTGCTTATTTAGCAGCCCAGAAACCCTGGCACTCAGAGTAGGCATCTTTTATGTTAAGAAATGTTTAGGGGCGCCTGGGTGGCGCACTCGGCTAAGCATCCGACTTCAGCCAGGTCACGATCTCGCGGTCCGTGAGTTCGAGCCCCGCGTCAGGCTCTGGGCTGATGGCTCAGAGCCTGGAGCCTGTTGCCGATTCTGTGTCTCCCTCTCTCTCTGCCCCTCCCCCGTTCATGCTCTGTCTCTCTCTGTCCCAAAAATAAATAAATGTTGAAAAAAAAAATTTAAAAAAAAAAAAAAAAAGAAGAAATGTTTAAAATTGACTTTAGAAGATCATATAGGGGCGCGTGGGTGGCTCAGTCGGTTGAGCATCTGACTTTGGCTCAGGTCATGATCTTGCAGTTCATGAGTTCCGGCCCCGTGTCGGGCTCTGTGCTGACAGCTCAGAGCCTGGAACCTGCTTCGGATTCTGTGTCTCTCTCTGCCCCTCCCCCGCTCACGCTCTGTCTGTCTCTCTCACTCTCAAAAATAAATGAACATTTTAAAAAATTAGAAAAAAAAGAAGATTATATAATACATAGTGTAGGAGCATCCGGGCGGTTCAGTTGGTCAAGCATCCAATCTTGGTTGCCACTCAGGTCGTGATCCCATAGCTTGTGAGTTCGCGCCCTGTGTCAGGCTCCCTCTCTCTGTCTCCGCTCCTCCCCTGCTTATGCTCTCTCTCTCTCTCTCTCTCTCTCTCAAAATAAATAAATAAACTTAAAAAATACATAATTTAGTGACTTCCAAAGTTATAAAATGTCTTGAGAGAAATGCAGAGGCAGCTCCGGGGTTTCTGTAGAGAAGAGGGTGGGTCGGGAGACAAGGGGAAAAGCTGTAGAGCAGCCTTGGAGTTACAAGCACACGGCGGTTTATGGTCCTGGGGAATAAAAATAGCGTGTTCTGCTATTTTCATGCACTTAATATTTAACATTGTTGAAAAGAGACATTATATCTAAAATGGAGTCACTCATATTAAGCCCCACCGAGACTTAACACCTGGTGGCAGTTTCAGCCACTCCCAGGAGCGGCAACCAATCGGTCTGCAATTTCTTGCCGCACTAGGAGGTGATCTGCTGATAAGACCCCCCTCCCCTTCCTCCTCCCCTTGCGGAGGCAACCCTTTATTTTCTTTTGCTAATAAATCCTTGTCCCACCTGCTCTGCCCACAAAAGCCTTCCCTCCGGCGCTCCCCTCCGTTTGTTGGGTGGGATGCAAGCTGCTTCACACGTTGTTGAATGGAGCCAAGTTCGATCTTTACATTTATTCAGTTGCACTTTGACAATACACGTGAAATTATGACGGTGCTGGTTGTGGTGGGGATTTCGGGGCCTGGGGGAGCTGGGAGACGTTACAGAAAGGCTTCCATGGCCCCGAGCAGCCCTTGGTCTTGGAGCCTTCACTGATAAGAAAAAACCAAAACCAAAACCAAACAAACAAAATTCTGAGACTTTGAGCACGTTCTTGGGCCAACAGAATAAACTCTTCATAGAGAGTCAGGCCAAAAAGGAGCAGAAGTCATTGATGTGCAAAGCAAAAATCTCTGGCCTAGTAAACTGCCTCCTAAACTTGTTTTCTGTTCAAGGCAGCATCAGCTACGTGGCCTACATCCCCAAATGCCCTGTGTTTTCCCTCCACTTGGAGCCAGTATCTTCCATTGTTAATTCCGGTGACCACTGTGGTGAAATTAGACACTTTATATGTGATATTTGATCGATGCCTTTTTTTGGTGTGGAGAATTTGAAAGTCGGCCTTTGGATTCATTCCTATTATTTAATTCCATTTTCTAGGTGGTTAATATTTAAGAAATCAGCGAGGCTCCCAACAGTCTTTAAGCCTAACGCTGAAGGTTGGAACTCAAAACCCAGCACTGCCTGCCGGTCACTTACTACTGTAACGATGTATTGCCTGGTAGGGCAAGAGCCGCCGGGAGAGGGAGCCCTTGTGCATCGGGCTTACCCCGCCCTCATCACCTTGCCCAGTGCACAGCTGAAACTCACGTCGTCCTGCTGTCCCTCTGCTCCACCCTCCCGATCTGTGCTCACAGTCATGTGGGTTCATACTCCTCTGCCTCACCAGCCATTCTGTTTACACTGGTTCTCTCTCTCTCTCTCTCTCTCTCTCTCTCTTTCTCTCTCTCTCTTTAGTATGAGATGTAGCAAATGCAGGGAAGAAAGCATAAGTCACACTGTGTTAATTCATGATTGTAATGCACGTGTAATGCACAAGAAAGTACCACTGACATTTAAAAATGGGGGGTGCCTGGGTGGCTCAGTTGGTTGAGCGTCTGACTTCGTTCGGCTCAGGTCATGATCTCGCAGTCTGTGAGTTTGAGCCCTGCATGGGGCTCTGTGCTGACAGCTCAGAGCCTGGAGCCAGCTTCTATTTCTGTGTCTCCCTCTCTCTCTGCCTCTCCCCCATTCACGTTCTGTCTCTCTCTGCCTTTCAAAAATGAATAAATGCTAAAAAAAAAAAAGTTTTTTTTTTTAAATGGGGGGCACCTGGGTGGCTCAGTTGGTTGGGCATCCGACTTCAGCTCAGGTCATGATATTGCAGCTTGTGAGTTCAAGCACTGTGTGGGGCCCTATGCTGACAGCTCAGAGCCTGGAACGTGATTCTGATTCTGTGTCTCCTTCTCTCTCTGCCACTCCCCCATTTGTGCTCTGTCTGTCTCTGTCTCTCAAAAATAAATAAATATAAAAATGGGACAGTGAGGCACACCTGGATGGCTCAGTCGGTTAAGCCTCCGACTTAGGCTCAGGTCATGATCTCACAGTTGGTTGAGTTCGAGCCCCGCGTCAGGCTCTATGCTGATGGCTCAGAGCCTGGAGCCTGCTTGGGATTCTGTGTCTCCCTCTCTGCCCCTCCCCTGCTCATGCCCTGTCTGTCAAAAATAAATACATGTTAAAAAAAATTTTTTTTAATAAAAATGGGACAGTAGGAGCACCCGGAAGCCCCTCCTGCATCCTTCCTCCCCAAAGGAAACCGCCCTCCATACAGTAATCACCTCTGGGCGTTTGTGTAGAAGTTTACCACATCCAGTAGGCAGCTGTAAACGCTACTGGGCCGTAAGTGCCTGCCCTTAAACTTCTGACGGTAATTTAAACGCTTGACATGAAGCTTTTGATTGCCGAGGCATCCACCGCTAAATACACCTGTCCTGAATAAGCACCCTGCCCGCTGCCTGGCACAGCTACCGGCAGAACAGCAGAGAAGGAATTAGGGGGCCCCCACGGGGTCGGGGTCGGGGTCGGGCTTCTCTTTCAGAAAGCCCTGGGTAAGCTAGACACCTGACCCCCGGAGTGACCCTGCTTCTGCCTTCCGCACCCTGACTCGCGCGCTTCCGCTTTAGCGGCCGCTGGCACGCCGGCCTTGTCCAGGGCCGTCCGTGGTACACCTCCTTAGAGCTCTCTGCAGGCTGTTGCTGGGGTGCATCCCGCAGTCAGCATAGGAAGAACCCCAGGGGCCCGTCCAACCGCAACACTGGCTGCCGGGTTCCCCGCCAGGCGGTCCCGGCCAAGAGCAGCCCTGCGGACAGGGTGACACGGGTGCAGCTAGAGTTTCATTTGTTCCTCGTGCGCCCTCCTCCGTCCCGGCTTTGCTCGCTCAACGTCGTGCTGCTGAGATCCATCCGCGGTGTTGTGTTCAGGTGCGGCTTCTTGCACTTTATTGCTGTGCGGTATCTGATGACGCTAACACACCAGGATTTCCTCACTCACTCCCCAGGTCGATGGACATTTGGGTTTGTTCCCGTCTTAGCGGTTAGGCCAATCTTATATGTGGGGCGCCTGGGTGGCTCTGTCGGTTGAGCATCTGACCGTCGATTTCAGCTCAGGTCATGACCTCACAGTTTTGTGGCTTCAAGCCCTGCATCGGGCTCTGCACTGCAGCTCGGAACCTGCTTGGGATTTCCCTCTCTCTCTGCCCCTCCCCTGCTCACACTCTCTCTGTCTCTCTGTCTTTCAAAAAAAAAACACACACACAAAACAAAACAAAACAAAACAAAACAAAACAAAACAAAACAAAACAAAACATTCTTACATGTATTTCCTGGGCATGGATGTGCAAGATTCCTAGAATGTATTTCTAGGAATGGACTCACGATCTATGCAGTTCCTAGTGCCCCAGTAACTCACCAGTCCTTGCCTTGTGGTGTTTTATTTCAAGCATTTCAGTAACTGTGTAGTGTCATCTCATGAGGCTTTTAATACGCGTATTGTCTGTTTGGATTTCCTCTTTGATGAATTGCCAGTTGAGTTTCTTGCCACGTCCCTCCTGAGCTGACTTTTTCTTATTGACCCAAGGTTCTTTGTATATTCTGGATATGAGCCTTCGTTAGACCCAAGGTTCTTTGTATATTCTGGATATGAGCCTTCGTTAGACCTAACGTTCTTTGTATATTCTGGATATGAGCCTTCGTTAGACCTAAGGTTCTTTGTATATTCTGGATATGAGCCTTCGTTAGACCTAAGGTTCTTTGTATATTCTGGATATGAGCCTTCGTTAGACCTAAGGTTCTTTGTATATTCTGGATATGAGCCTTCGTTAGACCTAAGGTTCTTTGTATATTCTGGATATGAGCCTTCGTTAGACCTAAGGTTCTTTGTATATTCTGGATATGAGCCTTCGTTAGACCTAAGGTTCTTTGTATATTCTGGATATGAGCCTTCGTTAGACCTAACGTTCTTTGTATATTCTGGATATGAGCCTTCGTTAGACCTAAGGTTCTTTGTATATTCTGGATATGAGCCTTCGTTAGACCTAAGGTTCTTTGTATATTCTGGATATGAGCCTTCGTTAGACCTAAGGTTCTTTGTATATTCTGGATATGAGCCTTCGTTAGACCTAAGGTTCTTTGTATATTCTGGATATGAGCCTTCGTTAGACCTAACGTTCTTTGTATATTCTGGATATGAGCCTTCGTTAGACCTAACGTTCTTTGTATATTCTGGATATGAGCCTTCGTTAGTTGTGTCACAAGTATCTTTGTGCACTCTGAGACTTGTGTTTTAGTAGTCTTTTCCCACTGCTCTATAGTGCTAGCTTTATAAGAAGTCAAGTATCCATAAATACCTTTTTTTTCTGGATATTGTTCTGTTCTATAGATCTATATGTCTATGCGCTTGCCAATACTATACCGTTTCAATTACTGTAGCTTTTAATGTCATGAAATTTTATTACTTTATTTTATTTTATTTTATTTTATGAGAGAGCATGAGTGGGGGAGGGGCAGAGAGAGAGAGAGAGAGAGAGAGAGAGAGAGAGAACCCCAAGCAGGAGTGGAGCCCAACGCCAGGTTTGATCCCACGACCATGAGATCATGACCTGAGTCAACATCAGGAGTCTGATGCTCAACCGACTGAGACAACCAGGTGCCCCTGTCGTGACATTTTATAGAGAAAGCTCAGCTAATTCGCTTCAAAAACATTTTTGCTTTCTTGACCTTTTGCATTTCCATATACATTCCAAGTTCCAAGGGAATAAAATTGGGATTTTTATCAAGATTATATCGAATCTTGATATATTCTATTGAATCCTCAGTCTTGACAGAATGTTGGTTGAACTGATATATAATTAGTTAAGGGATAATTCAGATCCTTACAGTGTCAAGGCATTTCATCTAGGAATATAGTGTTACTCTCTATTTAATTTAGGCCTTTTTAAATGTCCCTCTTTACAACTTAATAATATTTCTTCCTATAGGTTTTTTAGCTACTATTAGATTTATTTCTGAATACTTGATTTCTTAGGCTATCTTGATGTCTGTTTTAAAAAAGGTAATTATATTTCTCAATAGTATATAGAAATCCATTTGGTTTCTGTGTATTGACATGGTAGTCTCAGTATATTCTGTATATAAAATATATTTCACATATTGATTTTTGTATAATGATTTCCATAAACATTTCTCTATATTGTGTATATGTTATATAGTCAGCCATCTTGCTAAGCTTTTTAAAATAAGTTGAAATTTTAATTAATGTTGAAAAGGCCTTCCATATTATATCGAATAGAAATAGTAGAGCAAGCATCTTTATCTTTCTCCTAAGTGTAAAAATTGAAGTGTCTCAATATTTCACCAGTAAAAGTGCTGTTTTGTTGTAAATTCTGTGGCTGTGGCTGGTACCTTCTATGAGATTTAGATGGTTCTTTTCTGCTTCCAGCTTGGGTTGAGGCGTTCTGTTTTTGTATGTTAAAAGATACTGAATTTTATCAGATATTTTTATGATTTTATTGAAATGATATGATTTTATTTATTAATCTGCAAATATGTTATGCTGATTCATTTTTTAGTGTCAAACGTTGCATTACTAGGGTAATACCAAATCAGTCACGCTGTATTATTTTTTTATGTATATAACAGGATTCAGTTCAGCAATTTTTTTAAAGAATTTTTCGTGTTCAGCATTTCATGGGAATTTTCATTGTACAGCTAAGATTCCAAGGGTCAGATTCAGTGTTTCACAAAGATGTTTCACCTTTGGGCGCTAACAATGAAATATATTGAAAACAATGTATGTAATCTTTGAAGTGTTCCAAGGAACACCGTTGCTATCAGCAACGTGAAACCATACGTGTCCTTGTTAAAATTCAGAACTACAGCTTAAAGATGCTTCTGTGTTTTCGGCCAAAATTCTGGGTTGTATACAGTTTGGGTTTTTTTTTTTTTTAATGTTCATTTTTGACAGAGAGGGAGAGAGAGAGAGAGAGAGAGAGAGCATAAGACGGGGAGGGGCAGAGAGAGAGGGAGACACAGAATCCAAAGCAGGCTCCAGCCTCAGAGCTATCAGCACAGAGCCCGACGCGGTGCTTGAACCCACGAGCCATGAGATCATGACCTGAGCCGAAGTCGGACACCCAACTGACTGAGCCACCCAGGCGCCTAGCCCTCAACCGTCTTTTAAAAAATTTTTTTTTCAACGTTTTTATTTTATTTTTGGGACAGAGAGAGACAGAGCATGAATGGGGGAGGGGCAGGGAGAGAGGGAGACACAGAATCGGAAACAGGCTCCAGGCTCCGAGCCATCAGCCCAGAGCCTGACGCGGGGCTCGAACTCACGGACCGTGAGATCGTGACCTGGCTGGGCTCGAACTCACGGACCGCGAGATCGTGACCTGGCTGAAGTCGGACGCTTAACCGACTGCGCCACCCAGGCGCCCCTCAACCGTCTTTTAAATATGTGGCTAAAACTTAAGGCTGTGCTCTCAGTTAAGACAAAAACTTGTGTTTTTCACAGTAGATGTAAAAACAATAAAATACTAATGAAAAAATAATAGTTCTTTTTGTCCATAGTAAAATTGGACTGTAATCGTTCCTTCTAACAGTGCCCTTCTCAAGTTACAGGAGCCGCTTAAAATGATTCGGGGAGCGTTTTAGTTAACTGGGGCCACTGCCAAAACAAAACACCATGGAGTGGGGGCTCATCCAGCAGGAGTTTATTTCTCCAGACCAGGGTGCCAGCAAGGTGGGGTTCTGGCGAGAGCCTCTCCTGGTTTGCAGATGGCTGGCTTCTCGCTTCACCCCCACTTGACGGGAGGGTTGGGGGGGAGGGGGCAGAGAAGCCCGTCTCCTACCATCTAAAAACCCTGTCTTCGAACACAGTCACATTGAGGATCCGGGTTTCGACATAAGTTTTGGAGCGTGAGGGACAAAATTCATGTCTCAGTTTCAGTCTCTGGTCCTCCCCGCCCCCCCCTCAAATTCATGGTCTTCTCACATACAGAATATTGTCATTTCCCCCCAACATCCCGGAAGCCTTCCCTCATTCCAGCACCACCTCTAAGTCTGAAGTCCAGGGTCCCGTCTCAGGATCACCATCACCAGGTCTGCGAGGCACTGGAGGCAGATTCATCCCGACGCAGCTTCCCCCTTTCGATGCTAATCTGTGAAAGTGCACAAGTTACGTGCTTCCAAAATACACCGGTGGGACAGGCCCTCGGGAGGCGGTGCCATACCAAAAGGGAGAGATAGGGGAGAAGGAAGGAGGGGCAGGTCCCAGGCAAGACCCAGTAGATCCTGAGATTGGGGAATAACCCGGTTGGCCTTCATGTCCCCCCTTCCGGGCCCAGCGAGGTGCCAGCACCACCCCGTGGCCCGCCCGCTACTCCGCAGCCACTCTGCCCTCCGAAACCAGGGAGGAGAGAGTTTCACCCCCTGATACTCTGGTGAGAGGGCCCCCCTTCTGGTCTCTGAATTGCCTTCGGGCTCCTTCTTCCCTTTCCTTGAGAAACAGCGCGTCTTCACAGCCTCGTAGCTCCGTGCTCTGGCCCCGGAGAACCCAGTGCCTCATTCCGCCGGCTTTCTCTGCCCCCTTGCCTTCCAAATGGCAGCATCTCTGCGGGTTAAATGCCATCTCTGTTCCTGGCCTGGGCTGAGAGGGCTCCTCCAAGTCCTGAGTCACGTGATCTCTTATCGGCAGGTGGTTCAGCCACACCCTTGGTGCTCTCTCCTTTGCGGTGTGGATAGCATTTTCTCCGTTTCCAATTTCAGGTTCCTTTTTTTTTTTTTTTTTTTAAGTATTTTAGGGGCACCTGGGTAGCTCACTACGTTAACATTGGGGTTTGGCTCAGGTCAGGATCTTTCGGTTCTCAGGCTCAGAGCCTGGAGCCTGCTTCAGATTCTGGGTCTCCCTCTCTCTCTGCCCCTTCCCCGCTCATGCTCTGTCTGTCTCTCTCTCCAAAAATAAATAAACGTTAAGAAAAATGTTAATCAAAGTAAAAAAATAAAAAGCATTTTATCTCAGTTTGCAAAAGCAGTCTATTAAATATGGGGTTGGAGATGGATCGGGAAGAAAAGGCTTTTTTATCTACTCATCGGAATAGAACCGCGAACAGGCAACGGCAACCCCATCATACTTTCCATTCAACGTCACCGTGATGAGATTTCCTTCAGCGTTTCACTCACTTCGTAATTAATTCTCGTTCCCCTGGCTCCGGGGCCAGCAGGCCGCTCTCATGAGTCACGGCCTCTCGGCCGCCACAGGCTTTCTTTCCGCAAGGCCCGACGCTGTCTGTTGCTGGAAGACTCAGCGATGTCTGCAAAGTGTAGCGGAGCCTTGGGGCAAAGCCTAACAGGGAAAGTGGAAGTGACCTGTTGGTGATGCTAGAGTTCTAGGGCAAGCGCCTCACTGCGCCCATTCAAGTACTCCTCTCAGCAAAAAACACCTTCACGTGCATAATGTTTTCACTGAATGTCTGGGCACCCCGTGGCCCGCTCAAGCCGACACACAAAATTAGCCATCGTACGGACTGTTTCTTCTTTCTCTATTCTCTGGAAGGTTTCCAATAAGATTGGAATGATTTCTTCTTGAGTGTTTGATAGAAACTGTCTGGGCCTAGAGGTGTTTTTGTTTTTAAGTTTATTTATTTATTTTGAGAGAGACAGAGAGAGCGTGAGCGGGATAGGGGAAGAGAGAATCCCAAGCCGGCTCTGCACGGTCGGCCCGGAGCCCGAAGCGGAACTGAAACTCACAAACCCTTGAGATCGTGCCCTGAGCTGAAACCAGGAGCCGGAGGCTTAACCAACTGAGCCACCCAGGAGTTTTATTTGTGGAAAGGTATTTAACTACAGATTCAATTTCTTTGATAATTATAGGGGGGCGCCTGGGTGGCTCAGTCAGTCATGATCTCACATTCTGTGGGTTCCAGCCCCACATCGGCTCTGGGCTGACAGCTCGGAGCCTGGAGCCTGCTTCGGATTCTGTGTCTCCCTCTCCCTCTCTGCCCCTCATCCCACTCATGCTCTGTCTCTCTCTCTCAAAATAATAAGTAAACGTTAAAAATAATAATTATTATAGGAATATTCAAGTTTTTCATATTTGTCTTGAATTGATTTGAGTGAGTGATATTTTCTAATAATTGTCCAAATTTTTATCTATTGATATGAAATTTTTTATGTTTTGAAATGGTCCAAAGTTACTGTTGTACTAAATTATCTTTTTTTAAATTTTTTAAATGTTTATTTTTGAGAGAGAGACAGAGACAGAGACAGAGTGTGAGCTGGGGAGGAACAGAGAGAGAGGGAGACACAGAATCCGAAGCAGGCTCCAGGCTCCGAGCTGCCAGCACAGAGCCCGATGTGGGGCTCGAACCCACAGACTGCAAGACTGTGACCTGAGCCGAAGTTGCACGCTTAACCGACTGAGCCACCCAGGCGCCCCTGTACTATATTATCTTTAATTACCTGCCTCAGGATGTCCTTTTTATCATTTTTGATATTGGCCTTACATGCCTTTTCTTCCTATTTTTGTTTCTTCATGAACCATCACACACGTTTGTGACTTTTATTAGTTTTATCAAGTTGAAACTATTGACTTTACTGATCCTTCTGATTTTGTTACTTTTTCTACATCATGAATTTTTGCTTTTAAATTTATTATTTTTTGCCTTCCACCCTCTTCAAGTTTAAATTGCTCTTTTTCTGTAACTTCTAGAAATGGATGCTTAGCTCATTTTCAGGCTTTCTTCTGGTATATTTTCTGTACATAAGGCCATATGCATTTTTTTAAATACTGCTTTGGCTGCCTTCCACAAATACTGGTGTGTGATGTTTTTGTTATTATTCGGTCCATACTATTTTCTAATCTCCATTAGAATTTCTCCTTTGACTCACGGTTTTCTTAAAGATGTATTCCTTAATTTACATATAAGAATTTAACATCTGTTTTTAAAGTACTTGCTTCTAACGTGGCTCTAACGTAGCTAACTTTCCATGAGTCCAACCCATTGGCATTTGTTGAGACTTAGTTTGGGGTCCGTCTGCTCATTTTTAAAAAATATTTTTGTGATTTTAAGAAGGACGTGCTTTCAGCATTTGTTACGTGTCCTGTTCTGTATTTGTCCATTAAGTCAATTCTGTTATCATTTTATTCACGTATTTCCTATCAGTTACTGAATAATGCCCTCTCACTGAGGATTTGTCTCTCTCTCCGTGTACTTGTGTCAGTTCCCATAGGATACATTTTTCAGGCGCACTCTTTGGTCTATATGTGTTTAGAACTAGTATGATGTCTAGGTAAAAGTAGCCTTTCATTATATAATTGACCTTCTTTACCTCCAGTAATATTTTTTTTGTGTTAGGTTGTATCTGGTATTTACGTAGTGACCTCATAGTGACTGACATTAAAGCCTTCTATAGTTTGGGGCACCTGGATGGCTCAGTGTATCGAGCGTCTGACTCTTGATTTTGGCTCTGGTCATGATCCCAGGGTCGCGGGATGGGGCCCTTGTTGGACTCCATGTTGAGCGTGGAGCCTACTTAAGATTCTTTCTCTCTCCCTCTGTCTCTTTCTCTCTCTCTAAAATAAATTTGTTTTTAATTTTAAAAAATGAAAAATGCTTTCTGTGGCTGAAGTTTAGAGGTTTCCTTCATGAACAAGTATATGTTATATTTTATTTTTATCTAGACTGACAATGTTTATTTTGTCACTGGCGTATTTTCTTCCCTTGTGATCAGTTTGGTCGGTGGGTGCTGAGACTTCTTTCCGCCACCTTGGCTTGTGCCCGCCATTTGTCCCGTCTACTCACTATTTCTTTGCCTCTCCTCTCTTGTCTTGTTACGTTAGCAGACTGCTTATGATTGCTGTTTTTGACTTTGAACTTCTTCATACTGTCTCTATTCTATTTGTACTTGCCCTAGAAATGTAAGCATGCATCGTCAACTCCACGAATCCAAATGTGATCAAATCTTTCTTCTCCTCCTGGGCAATTCCTGGATCTTGGAAGATTTTATATTTGCTTACCTCTCTCCTGAATTAAATGTTATTGTCTCCATTTTTAAGTTCACCTTGTTTTGTTTTTTAATCCTCTTGACATTGTTACCACCGTTTTATTTAGTCAATGGTAATTTACATTTGCTTATATGTTCACCACTTTCTTTGTTCTCTATTCTTCTCTTAAACTTATCCTTCGTGACCAGTTTCTCTCTGCCTAAAGTACATTCTTTAGCATTTCCTTTACTGAGATCGTGTTGCTGACAGATTCTCTTCTCTTAGTTCTCATTTGCCTGTAAGTGAAAGAAATTCACCCTCATTTTTGAAAGATACTTCTGCTGTGCGTATATTTCTAGGCTGACGAGATTTTCTTATAGCATGTGAATATGTCTCTCTTCTTCTGGCTTCTGTTGATATTGTTAGAAGTCAGATATCATTCCATCTGCTCTCGTGTTTAGGTTTTTTTTTTTTTTCACCCTGGATGACTTAAGATGTTAAGTCTGTAGCTTTACTACGTATCTAGATGTGAATCTATTCTCATCAGTCATGCTTGGGATTTGCTAAGCTTCTTGAGTCTGTGGGTCTATTCCTGAGTCTGAAAAGGTCTCACTATTATATTTTCAACTATTCCTCTGTTCTCTTCACTCAGCTCTCAGAACTTGGACCAAATACTTCTCACCTCACTCCTTCCATGTTTATCCTTTCTGCTGCGTTTTCTATTATTTTCTCTCTCCATCGTGTTCTGACTTGTCTTACAATTCACGAATTCTCGCTTCTGTTCTGTTCATTTTCCTGTTCAATTCTATCCATATGATTTCCATGTCCAGAAGTTCTGTTTGATTATTTTCTGAATATGGCATGCCACATTTTCTTGCCTTTTCCCTACAGTATGCTCGGGTTTGTCACTGGCCATAGTTTACAAACTATAAGATGCACTTTCTTTTACAGTGTTACGTCTTTGAAATAGTTATATGTGCGAAAACCAGTGTTGTTTTATAATTACTATCAGCCAAAAAGCACCCATAGAGAGATCATTAATATGTGCCCCAAATGGAACTAAGAAATTGGTATAAAAGGGAAAAAAGCATTTGTAAGATAGATCGCTATAAAGCAGGTGTGGGAGACTTTTTTCCCCAGTAAAGGTACCAGGTACAGAATAGAAGTTGCAATTGGAAGCGGCATTTGATTAAGTCCCAATAAACCACTGCGTTCTCCAAGATCGACGTGATTCCGCACAGAACGCGCGGGGGACTGAAGGAGGATTGATGACCACAGGTGGCCCCGCGCATTTCACAGCTTCGCACCACGCTCCGCAGCTGCCCCAGACACGGCACTGCTCTGGCTTCACTACGGGTCTTAGTTTCCTCTCGCTGACCAACAAATTAACACAGGCTCGGCACCCTGGAACCATACCCATCCGTTCTGTCACAGGGCCGTGTGTCAGGAGTCTGGGCGTGGCACAGCTAGATTCTGTGTCGAGGGTCTCATGACGCTGAAATCAAGGTGCTGGAGTCTCACCTGAGGCTTGGGACCCCCTTTGTGGCCTCGTGATTGTTAGCAGAATTCATATCCTTGCCGCTGTAAGACTCATGGAGCCTGCAGGGGCGCCTGGGCGGCTCAGCCGGTTGAGCGTCTGACGTCCGCTCAGGTCATGATCTCGGGGTCCATGGGTTTGGGCCCCACGTCGGGGTCTGTGCTGACAGCTGGGAGCCTGGAGCCTGCTTCGGATTCTGTGTCTCCCTCTCTCTCTGCCCCTCCCCCCCCCCCCCACACTGTGTCTCTGTCTCTCTCAAAAAGAAATAAACATTAAAAATTTTTTTTAAAAAAACTCCTGGAGGCTGTATCTTCAAGGTCAAGGGGAGAGAATGCCTCGCTGACACAAACTTTTGTAAAGACTTCACTAGATGAGGTCAGGCCCACCTAGGATAATCTCGTTTCATTCACTCAGAGTCAACTGATTAGCCACTTAACCATGGGGGTGATAGTCTATCTCACTTTCACGGGTCCTGCCCATTCTCAGGGGAGGGGGTTTTACAGGATGTTGACACCAGGCGGCAAGGATCTTAAGGATCACTTAGAATTTTGCCATCAAGACTGTCCTAGAAGGAACATCTCAAGCTTCCATTTGGCTCTTCCTACCCTCACTCCCCAGGCCGTGGAGCTCGTGCATGGGTCGTGCCCACACAGGTTTTGAGTATGTTTATTCCCATTGTATACGTGCTAACTGCGGAGCTAACCACAGTTTAGATGCATGGACCGCTGGGTCCACTGAGAGACGGTCCCAGGTCAACATGTCATTTGCCACCCAGTGTGCCTCAGCTCCATGCTGACTGGGGGGCCGAGGTGGGGGGACCATAGTGGTTCCTGAGAATCAGCAGCGACAACGTCTGACTTCAGATGTTTCCAGCCCTGCCTCCCAGCGGCGATCGGCCCAGGCTGTGGTTTCCTACTGCGCTCTGTGGTCCAGCCCTGTCTTCCAGACTTCCAGGTTCCGAAACCCCAACCCTCCCATTTGTCTCAAGCGGTAGCTGCTCCTTGTAGTTGCTGCTTCTGGGGTACCTCACTGTCCGCTTTTTGCCTTTTTAGTCCTCTGACGTCTGTGTAATCAATTCTCTGTTTTAAAATAGCTTTACCACATGCACGACCCCAGAGGACAGTGTGCTAAGTAAAATACACCAGTCACAGAAGGACAAATACTGCATGATTCTATTCATACGAGGAATCCAAAATAGTCAAACTGAGGGGCGCCTGGGTGGCTCAGTCGGTTAAGCATCCGACTCTTGGTTGTGGCTCAGGTCATGATCTCACGGTCGTGGGACCAAGCCCTGCATCGGGCTCTACACTGGGCACAGAGCCTGCTTGGGATTCTCTCTCTGTCTCTCTTTCCCTCCCTCCCTCCTTCCCTCCCCTCCTCGTGCACCCTCTTTCTTTCAAAATAAATAAACTTTAAAAAAATAAATAACTAAAACAGTCACACTGACAGAAGCAGAGAGTGAAATGTGGTTGCCAGGGGTGGGGAGGGGAGGGGAAATGGGGAGATGTCAGCCAATGGACATCAAGTGTCAGTTAGGCAAGATGAGTAAGTTCTAGAGATTTGTTGTACAACATTGTGCCTGTAGTGAACAGCATCGTATCGTGCACCTAAAAATTGTCAGAAGGGTTTATCTCGTATTTAGTGTTCTTACCACAAGAACAAAAAAGAGGCACAAGGAAGCTTCTGGAGGTAATGGATATATATCAGTTCCCTTGATTGTGGTTTCACAGGTGTACTTGTGTCCCAAGTCATTAGATTGTATACATTAAATACGTATATCAGTTGTATATCAACTGTACCTAAATAAAGCTGTTTAAAAAATAGATTAATAAAGGGGCACCTGGGTGGCTCAGTCGGTTAAGCATGCGACTTCGGCTCAGGTCATGATCTCACAGTTTGTGAGTTCGAGCCCCACGTCGGGCTCTGTGCTGACAGCTTGGAGCCTGGAGCTTCAGATCCTGTGTCTCCCTCTCTCTGCCCCCTCCCCTGCTCACTCTCTCTCTCTCTCTCAAAAATAAAGATTAAAAAAAATTTTTTAATATAAAAATAAATTAAGAAAATAAAATGTCTCTGTTAAAAATAACTGATACAGTTCCTGTTTTCCTGACTGGTGCCCAGGCACATATCCGAAGCTTCCTCAACGCTAGAGTGAGTAGGTAAACGCCAGTAGGTGCACGGAATGACCACTGTGCAGAAATACAACTGAACACGCGGTTCTCCGCGTGCGCGAAACTCACAACCGCAACACCCTGGCCCGAACGGTCCGGTACAGCATGGTTCCACTTCCGTGCACTGTGCAGTCGGGTCCCGTGTGGGGCGTGAAACCATCACGGACGGTGAGGGAGCCCGTACCCCGCGGGGAGGGAGGGCTCGCCACCCAGCCAGGCTTCCGTCTGCGTTGGGTGCCCTGCTCCGTACACGTGGCAGAGTTCCCCCTGGAAAGGATTGTGTTCGTGATTTCAGGCCTAACCCGGATGACCCGACACCTTCCAGGGACTCGCAGCCTTGTTTCCCGCCACACCCGCGTCCTTCCCACGTGTCTCTCGCCAGAAAGGATGTTAAAACGGTTTCAGTGCAAGAGGGAAGTGCGGTCTTGGGAACATCAGAACTTCCGCGGAGGCTGCAGAACACAGCCCGGGCGCTTAGCACCTGCCTCGCCCCGAGCCACGCCCCCCCCCCCCCCCCCCCCCCCCCGGTGTCGCTGGTTGGGTCACCCAGAGCCATGGAGCATGACCTCGGGTCTTCTGGTACCGCCCCTGGAAGACCATAGCAAACGTGTGTTATCCTAGAAAATGAAAACTAATATTCATGCCTTGTTCGGCCTTGATCTACGTACAATCATTCTCAGACGGAATTTTTTCAGAGGTGATCTCAAAGTATGTTTATATTGATTCGTAGAAATTAAACTCATGTAATCTATATCTAAGAATCCTGCATCTCAAACGAAACAATAATTTTTTAGCAAATTCGTGGTAAAATTCCGATGAAAGTCCAGAAATAAATTATGTAAGTTTTCACGGATGTGTCTCCTGTGTCAGATGATCGCTTTCTTTTTCCCAAAAATATTACATCTAAATACAACTTAGCACATTTTTGGGAGGCCCCGGGGGATTTCAGAAATGCGGTCGTGCTGAGGGTGGCTGCCTTTCTGTGCCAGCTCGTTCCCTCTCCAGAAACCAGCCTCCCATACCTGCTCCCGGAACCCAGTGCGCAGTTCTCAACCTGAGTTATCTGTGGTAAGAACATGGGCAGGCATAGAACAAACATTAGTTATACTTAAAACCTCTATCATCGTATCACGGTATTATTTACTTACACAGAATACAGTATCGAACTACGAGGCTTTTTCCTCAAAGAAAAATTTTTTTTTTTTAAAGCAGACTGCATACCCAAAGCGGGTTTGAACTCATGACGCTGAGATCAAGAGTCACACGGTCTACCAACTGAGCCAGCCAGATGCCCCTCCTCAAAGGAATCTTAAAGAAATTCCATACTTACCATCTACCAGTTGTACTAATTTTAAGTATAATGTATTCAAAATGAAGTCTTGAAGTAGGATTATAGTTCCATTTAAACATCAGAGACGAGAAAGCACAGATTTAGACTTCCTCTATCAAGCATACCTTTTAGCAACTGACATTGCCAGAGGTGTACTTTTCAGCTGTAAATCCTCAACACGATTGCTTAATAGTCAAACAAGGAGATGAGTTCAGAAATGTCACAGAACACTGAACTGGATTCTATTTCTCTGCAGCATTCAGAGACAAAATCATGGTAAAAATAAAACTCTAAGTTAAAATGTTAACCTCATACAGCAGGATGATAATAAATGGCCTTTCCTTTTGCGATTCCTTCTAAAAAATGTCAAGCCCATCAGGACCCCCACTAATCAACGCTTTGGCGCCCCAGACTCCCCACCTAGTGGTGACGTGCAGCGGGCAAGACCACGGCCTTGACTTTGCTGGAGCATCTGCCCCTGGGCGGCCGCCACCTGCGTGCTCCACGTCTCTTGCCCTATATTCAGTGCCTCCCTACACCTCTCTTGAACTAGAACCTATCCTGTTTCTCATTTTCACAAGGGCGCCCGAGTTCTTTGTGACTGCTTCATCTACTTTCTGTAAAGACAAAGCCAACCCACAAATATTTATTGAACAGCCACTGCTTTCCAGAGTTTGCCTATGTTGAGTTCCTTACCAGCCTGCTCCCTGCCTTCCAGAATATCCATCAGCTGGTGCGAGCCCATTCTGGTGCAGTCCAGCATGAGCCACAGAACCATGCAACGAACAGAAAGGGGGGTTCGGACACATAGAAGGTCCTCTAAGTGATTTGTATAAGAAATGGCCTCTGTTAAGAGCACAGAATATCCCTTCATTAAAGGTAACATTCACTGCTTATTTTTATTCAATTCTCGTATCATCAATACTGTCATAGTGAAAGAAGATTTAAGGAACTCATATATTAGAGAGTATGACACATCCTTAGCTTCCTGATTCATGGGAAAACGTCCAGGAAATCTTAACGGAAAAAAAGGTCAATAAATTGTTGAAAATGGCTCACAGCAGGTTCCCCAAGAATCAGAAGTGGAGGACGAGGCCTAGCATCCCGATGCAAGTCTGAGGGGCCTCCCCGGTGTCCCCCCAGCTGCACGTGGTTGCCCCACATTACCTCACACGGCGTGGCACGTGCAGACACGTGTTGCCTCAACCCTACCCAGCCTGAGCCCTAGCCACTTCCAGATGGCCCCAGCGGCCCTGCCCCGTGTTGCCGCACCCAGCAGCCTTCCGACACCGGGAAGGGACGGGTTTACACAATTAAAAAGTTTGACCGATTACAAAAGCATGTCTATGAACCATTTCACGGCACTGAAAAAAGATAGTTCCGCTTCAAGCTTTTACTGTGCGAGAAAGACCTCTACAATGTGCAAAATAAGACCAAACAAAATAGCTCCTGCAACATTTTATCAAGAGTAGACACACACACACACACACACACACACACTATCCTTGGGTTTCAGGCTACTGTTCTCCTGCCTGAGGTTAAGCTGGCTCTCATGTGGCCACCTGGGCCCGTGGGAGGGGAGTGCAGTAGGTCCTGACGTAGGCAACAGTTAGTCCCACACCCTTCCAGACCTGAGCTCCCCGCCCTTACCCAGGGGTTCGGTTTCTAACCACATGTCAGAGCGGCTCATCTCTTGGGCTTTCATCTGCCTGAAAGAGGCAGAAAGAAGGGAGGATGGCAGTGAGTGCCAAGTGCTGGAGCCTGACCTGTGTTTGCGTCCTACGTGACCGGAGTGTGGGGCCGATTCGCTTGGAATCCTGAGGCAAGCCAGACTTCGGGTTTAGAACATTCCAAATAAAAGAGGTTTGACAACTGCGTCGGGGTTTCATAGGGAACCAAGATCACAGAGCAAATAAATGAATACATATATATATATATATTTTTTTTTTTTTTTCCAGTAACTCAGCTTCCTGCATTGAAGTCGATCCAAATGTTAATGACTCCAGTCAGGTGCATAAGGCTTTTAGACACAAAAGATGGCCCTCAGAGGCAGGATGTCTTCTCAGCCCACTACACGATCCCCTTAGAGCACGTTTATGTAGGCAACAGATGCCATACTTATGTTTTCACAGTGGCTTGAATTTTTTTTCCTTGATCCTGCACTGTTACACTGTCTCACCTACGCTGATGTATCATTAGCTACAATTATTGTGTATTTGTACGATTATCGTGTTATCATTCACCGTGTTGGAGTTTCATTTGCCGTCTTTTTGTGAGAGGAGTGGAACAAAGTTCTCCACTAACCAGCAAGCAGGATGGGGAGAGGCATCTTTTAAAAACACACACACACGTGACAATACACAAGGTAAATTATAAGCTATAATTAAAAATATGTGGAAACCAACATCACTGGGCCCTTCCCAAGCTAAAGAGCTCTGGGAAATACGCAACAATTTGTAGCTGCCTTCATTCTATTTTCACTGCAAAATATTTTTCTGCATGTACACGGTATTGTTACAAGAGGATTTGGGTGCTCGTGAATTAAGGAAATCATCCAAATAAGGGGGAAAAAAACCAACAGAAACCTCATTCACAAATGTGTCTGTTTTCAGCAGTGTTGATAGCATTTTGTGGAGATGCCGGAATCAATGAAAGCCTGTTGCGAGCACATTTGTTAAAAGTACCCAACCGCTTTCAAAGTTTTCATAACTTTTCATTTCGTGGAAGAAATCTATGCTTTTTTTTTTTTTTTTTAATGAACTTTATATCATAGGAAGAGCCTGAACATGGGGCTTGGCTGTAAGGACTTTGCAAACCAGACCACACATTGTTCTGAGAACAGCACAGTCAGGCTTCCCAGTCTCGGGTCCCAGGACCTCCCCCCCCCCCCCGACCCCGGGAGCGCCTGTTGGAAGCTCGCTCCCCTTCCGGAGCCGACTTCGACGTAAGCACGGCCGCCACGTCCAGTGCATCGAATCGCTGCATCGCCCTGGCGTTTCCTGCAAAGTCAGGTGAGTAGGTTTTCATTTCCATCTCCTCTATTTACTAGAGTAAATTTACTATTTGCAGAGTAAATTGAGAAGGTGCTCAGAACTATTGCTTTCCTTGAATAGTAAACAGGAAAATCGCTTATTATTAAACTCCATTTAACTTTACATATAACTTTACATTTAAATTACATATAACTTTATAAATTACATTATTTAATGTGATTATTAAAATACACTATTTGGGGGGCATAGTTGGGGCATGGGATTAAAGATTCATAGGGGCACCTGGGTGGCTCAGTCAGTTAGGCGTCTGGCTCTCGGTTTTGGCTCAGGTCATAGTCTCGAAGTTCGTGAGTTCGAGACCCCTGCCCAGCTCTGGACGGAGCCTGCTTGAGATTCTCTCTCTCTCTCTCTCTCTCTCTCTCTCTCTCTCTCCCTCTGTCCCTCCCCCACTCACTCACACCCACTCTCTATGAACAGTCTCATTTTCATACTTATCACCACAGTACCTGCCCCACCCCCAGCAAAGAACAGGGCAGATTTCATATGAAAAGGCTTTTTGTAGTTTGAGATCTGCACATCTCAATGTAGTTCAGCAACTTCATCATCGTGGTTTCCAGCTTTGCTCTTTTCCACCCTGGGAGCCTTGCTGGGCCGTGAGTAACACCCACCCACTCTCCCGTGACCGACTTGGAATTTCTTAGACTCCACTTCTTCGGTTATTTCTAAGGTCAAGCCCTGAGCATCCTTTTCATCTCTGATGCTGGAATGTGGAAAATAAAAGATATGAAATGCTAACGTGGAAAAAGAAAATCAGCATAGATAAGTGTGTGAGAAAAGATACACGACAGTAAATTCTAACATAAGACTGTTGAAGGAGTCATAAAGGACTTTTTCATTACCAATGAAAAAGAGGAAAAACCTAGAGATGCTACCAATACAAATGTTGAGCCCTGGATTTTGACAGAGCTCTCAGGAGGTGAGGTGGCCACGTCAACTTAAGACACACTGGGCAGAAGCAGACTACTTCCTGGGCTCAGATCGTGTGGTTGGAGAAACCATTCATTCTTTCAAGGCAAAGATGGTTTTACTGACCAGATTAAGAAAGGTCAGTATTCCAAACTTTTTATTCTTCGATATCAGCTTAAATATTAGCGTAGGCATTGAAATTCAACAGTATGCACATCTGTGAAAGTTTACCTCTAAGCAGTATATACAGTTCACTCAACTTAGTAAGGTCACAGCATTAAGCCTCTCACTCCCAGAATGATGGCCCAGTCACTGGCTGGTCCCATCACTCCATGGCAAGTCCTGAGCCTGTCATGTGACAATTCGGGTGTGAAAAAAACTAAAGACACTTTGGACATGGAAAGAGACAGAAAGTTTACTACACAGAGACTTTCCTGAAATTCCTCCAGGATGCTCCTTAGTGCAAAACAACCGAATTCAAGAAAGCAGGAAACAGGGGTCCTGAGTGGCTCAGTTGGTTAAGCGTCTGTCTCATGGCTCAGGTCATGATCTCATGGTTCATGGGTTCGAGCTCCATGTCGGGCTCTGTGTTGATGGTGGAGAGCCTGCTTGGGATTCTCTCTCTCTCTCTCTCTCTCTCTCTCTCTGCCTCTCCCCCACTTGTACGCATGTGTGTGTGTGCGCACCCTCTCTGAAAATAAATAAATAAACATTAAAAAAGAAAGAAAGAAGAAAACAAAGGACCCAAGAATGGTGGCAGCCTAACCAGTAACTTTCGTTGAGTCAGTGAATAATCATCTGGATCTGACACCGCAAAAAGTTCCAACACTAGGGCTGGAGTGGAACTGTCAGAGTTCTCGAGCAAACACAGGTCGAATACAGCCTGTTCTCAACATCTGCAGCGGCCACGTGATTTCTGTGAAGGTAGCACTTTTCACAGATCAGTGCTGCTTCAACATCACGATCAGCACCCAGCTGGAAATAAGCAAATTTCTCGAGCCTCCTACAGAAGATGTGCCCGATGGAAACCAGATACCCGATTTTGAAGATTTTTATTACTGATGAGAACACGAGCATCTCGTACCCTTACCGTAAAAGGAAATGTCACAGCTTCTCATATAATGGAACTTGATGTGCTTGGAAAATATATTTCTTCAAATCTCATCTACAGAGACTTTGTTGGGCTCAACGTGTAATTAAATTGGAACTTGTTGAAATACGGCTGCCTCTCAAATATACCTACATGTGATACATGATATGAAGGGCTTTTAAGAGAGAGAATTCTTCCTGGTGTAGGCTTTCCTGTGCGTTAATAATCAGAGAATCAAACTGGGCACAACACATGACCAAATTCTTGGGGGAATTAAAAGGAAATAAGTGCCCATGAACAAATCACAATTATAAGAGGTTAGACAATTCAGACACAAACCAAGGTCTGTGCAGGTAAGAAACATAATAGCGAAAATAGTACAGGCATTAGGTCATGTAGACCTGAGCACCAACTGGGTCGAGCCCCAAGGAGTTAGAGCCTAGACAGGTTCCAAAACATCTCAGACCTAAACGCTGAAATGGGGTGTTAATGCACATATGATGGGCATTGTTATTAGAAGTATCCTATATATATACATATACATATTATTAGAAGTATCCTATATATATATACGTATATATATAGGATATATGTATATGTGTATATATATACATATATAGTGTGTGTGTTATATATATACACATATACATCCTACATATGTGTGTGTGTATATATATGTGTATATATATATATATATATACACATATATATATGTGTGAGGGTGTACACGGGATATAGATATAGATAGATATAAATAGATATAGATGCCTTCTGATGCCTGCACATTGTGGACACACAGCTTTTTACTCTGTATTGTTAAATACAGACCTAAAAAGAGATAGCTTGCAGCAATCTTAATACTTTTAAACCTTGGTCCAAACCTTAGACCTGATGAATCAGGAAAGCGAACTGAAGAATGTTTAGGGATTATAAATTCAGTTGATTTCCAAATTCATTAATTTCATGATGTATTTTAAACATAGGAGTACCTGTATTTCCAAGCACGATTTCCTGTTAGAATTTGTTAAGAGAAGCAAATCGAAATTTATCTCAAAAAGAGAAATGTGCAGTTGAAGACAAGCAGCCCTGATATTCAGCTGAGTGCAGGCACTATTTATTAGATATATAAGAAAGGGTGCTTGGTTCTTGGCAATAAATTAACAGGGAAAGAAGTGCAGTCGTAGGACTACGTACCTTCCTGAGGCATTCGGGGGTCTCTAAACCGAGGGAGCTCTCTCTTCGCTCATAGCGATGCATACACCCCCAGGACTTCCCCTCCTGGAGATCTCGCTGGAGCAGGGAGTCCTGAAGCCTAGCTCCTAGCGCTCCCAACAGCCCCCAAAAAACCGCTACCCACAGGCCAACTGCTGCTGCCGGGGGCCGGAAGGGTCCTGCCCCAGGGTCCCAAGGCCGGCTCCTGCCCCAGCGGCAGTTACACATGAAGGCTCCACTGTGCGGACTTGAGGGGCGTCCACGTGTAATGGTGTAAGCCACGGGGAAGGAAGACATCCTTCCCTGGGTGATGGGGTGGGAGAAATCAGGGAGGGCACTCGGGTGATGACATTGTGATACTGGACTGTTCAACACAGCCTTTGAATTGTGAACCTTCGGATGTATATGAATCTGTATATCCCAATACATGTCCATATATATGAATATGTGTGTGTATGTGTATATGTACATATACATATATATACATATATGTATATAGGAGAAGAGGAATCATAAGTTTTTAATAAGTTTTTTGTTTTATTCACATATTTTCTTCTGGTGCCCTTTAATTGTGACATAATTTCAAACTTGCAGAAAAGTTTAAGAATGGACAAAGAGCTCCTATAAATTCGTTACCGAATTTACCATTTTAAACATTTTGCCCCATTTCCCTTCCCTCTCTCTCCATACACATAATACGTACATGTGTTTTCTGAGCCACGTGAAAATAAGTTGCAGACACAAAATATTTAAGAGTAAGGACACCTCCTGTGTAACCACAGTACAAGGATAATAACCCGGAAATTCGACATCGACACGCCATTCACTAAGTCACTGACAGAGAGGGCGGGGAGACGTTTTGCTTTCAGAGGAGTAACAGTAGGATTTTTCCCAACAGTGACAGAATTGAGAAAATAATGGAACGTCTTCGGAGTGCCCGGTGAGCATTCCACACCCACCCGGTAAAGGCTATACTTGAGAAACGAAGGTGGTCGTACTGGGGACTGGCCTGGGGCCGGATGATCATGTGCCACTGCTGGGTGGTGATTAGAAAGTTGTCAGGAGACCAGACCCTAACGGTTCTCATGACAAGGAAGAAACAGGTGATGTGTTAACTGAACGTGCTGTAGACATCACTTCACAATACATGGAAGTCAGGTCCTCGTGCTGCACCCCTGAGATCCCTACGGCACTGCGTGTCAGTTCTAAATAAAACCGGCGGGAAACACTGACGGTGGCGAAATGTTTCCCTCAGACAAAAAAATCGGAGAATTTATTTCCACGGATCCACACTAAAAGGAATGCTAGGGGCACCTGGGTGGATCCGTAGGTTGAGCATCCGACTTCGGCTCAGGCGACGATCTCGCGGTTGGTGAGTTCGAGCCCCACGTCGGGCTCGCTGCTCTCAGATTGTCAGCGCAGGGCCCACTTCAGATCCTCTCGCCCTCCTCTCTCTGTACCCTGCCCCGCTCGCATTCTCCCAAAGACAAATAGCTAAAATGAATTAAAAAATAAGAGTGAAAAAAAATAAGAGAAATGCTAAAGGGAATTTGCGAGTCGTAAGGGGAATATGGTAATTAACGCAGGAAAGAAAGAAGAGAAGCAGAAAGGATCATCTGTGGGCAAATCTAAGTAAACCTTGACTGTTTAAACAGCAACGCTAGTATGGGCCTTAAAATACATGGGGAAGTAAAATGAATGAGTGCCGGGAGCGGCAGGAAGGGGTTAAATGGAGTCGCTGTTTCAAGGTCCTCACACTGTCAATAAATTCTAAAACTCATACAGATTATAAGCCTAAATGTGAAATGTAGAACAATGAAACACTTAAAAGAAAATTATGAAATTATGATGACTCATTTGCGGTAGGCAAGTGTCCCCAGATGAGACACAGAAAATGGCAACTGTAAAGAAAAACATGGTTAAGTTGGACCATGTTCAAACTAAGGATTGCTGTCTGTCCAAGGACACCAAGACGAGAGCCAAGAGGCAAGCCTCAGCACGGGGGAAGATACTAGTAACCGATGTGTCTGTCCGAGGTCTCCTATCCAATCTCTAACACATACCTCCGATCTCTATGCACCTATATCAGTTCTGTGCATTTTATACATAATATAAGTTGTGTGTGCGCGCGCGTGTGTAGAGTCGACGGAAAAAGGCGGACGACACAACACAACACAACGTCGACTTTATACGCGTCGGAGAAATACAAATGGCAACCGTAGTGTGAAACCACTACAAAATCACCAAAATGGCTAAATTTAAAAAGACACGACCTGCCAAGAGTTGGCGAGGACATGAAAGATTTGGAGCTTTCACACACTGTCAGTGAGAGTGTAGATAAAACTACTTTGGTACACTCTTGAGCAGAATCTTCTGAAGCTGAACATACGCAAAGCTTGTGATCCAGCAAGGCCTCCTCTTAGATAAATATCGGGGTCTGGAGACAAAACACGGGCACAAATGTTCATAGCAAATTCTTTCACAACAGCCCCCAACTAGAAACAATCCAGACATCGACCAAAAGCATTAAACATTTTTATAAGTGTGATATATTCAAATGAGAAACCACAGTGAAGACAAAGAAAATATTACCGCCCCGACAAATCTCTGAGATATTTGGGAAATGCAAATTAAATTACAAGGAGACATAATTTCGCATCTATCAGAATGGCTTAAACCTTTTTTAAAAAGTCAGCACCATGTCTGGCAAGGGTACAGGGTACCTAGAACTCTCGCACATTGTTGGCAAGAATGGAAAATGAGACAGCCACTCTGGAAAATAGCTTGGCAAGTTCGAGAAGTTAAATACACACACACGCCATTGGACCCATCAATCCCAATTCCATGTATTCAGTCTAGGTAAGTGAAAGCAGTGACTTTCACTGCTTTGTACAAATGTTTGTAGCAGCTCTCTTCGTAAATCATTGTAATCACATGGTGGTCATTTATCACGAACTTGATAAAGTTTGACACATTAGCAACTGCAAAAAGCCAATCTCAAAATGTTACATGCTGTATGATTGCATTTATAGGGTAATCTGTACATGTGTTAAGACGCCTACAACTGTATAGCCAAGAGAAAATTGACTTACTGTTTGTAAAATTTTTATTAAATTTTTTTTTCAACGTTTATTTATTTTTTTGGGACAGAGAGAGACAGAGCATGAACGGGGGAGGGGCAGAGAGAGAGGGAGACGCAGAATCCGAAACAGGCTTCAGGCTCTGAGCCATCAGCCCTGAGCCGGACGCGGGGCTCGAACTCACGGACCGCGAGATCGTGACCTGGCTGAAGTCGGACGCTTAACCGACTGCGCCACCCAGGCGCCCCTAAAATTTTTAAATAAAATTAAACACTGCAAATTAAGTGGTAGCCCAGAAACACAAGGATTCTTCAAAGGCAGTTCATTTGATGTGCGTTTTGTGCTGGTGTGCCTCTGAATTCTTAAAACTTTTTTTTCCCTACAGTTGTGGGTAAGCTTGGAATCATTTTCCATTTCATTCATTTCAGGCTCATGAAGTCATCTCATATTTGGCCACTAGAGGCTAGAAAATTCTTTTTTTATTTTTTTTTTTATTTTTTTTCAACGTTTATTTATTTTTGGGACAGAGAGAGACAGAGCATGAACGGGGGAGGGGCAGAGAGAGAGGGAGACACAGAATCGGAAGCAGGTTCCAGGCTCTGAGCCATCAGCCCAGAGCCTGACGCGGGGCTCGAACTCACGGACCGCGAGATCGTGACCTGGCTGAAGTCGGACGCTTAACCGACTGCACCACCCAGGCGCCCCTAGAGGCTAGAAAATTCTTATTTGGGGGTTTCCTTTCGCCTTGTGCAAGTATCCCCCATTTTGACTGTTCTCAAAGATTATAAGAAATATAATCAAAAGAATTTTTGTCAAAAGAATTTTTCACGTGGCCCCTGGGTGGCTCAGTCAGTTGAGCATCCAACTTTGGCTCAGGTCATGATCTCACAGTTCGTGGGTTTGAGCCCTGCATTGGGCTCTGTGCTGACAGCTCAGAGCCTGGAGCCTGCTTTGGGTTCTGTGTGTGTCTCTCTCTCTCTGTACCCATCCCCAGCTTGTGCTCTGTCTCTCTCAAAAATAAACAAACATTTTCAATAAAAATTTTTCCCAGCCACGTTCATTTCATTTTTCCACTCACGTTAAATAATAATCAGATATATCTCTGGTGAGATTTCCTTGAATGGCTTCACAGAAAGAGCGACCACCCACCCCTCCCAAGACAAGTAGACAAAGAGGCAGGTGTGTGTCCACAAGCCTGACCTGGAGGCAGAGCCTCTGCCTCTCTCATTCACGTCAGAGTCAGAGATGACGCACAATGATGGCATCGGATCCTAACTCCTTCTTTCTCATTTGGGACTCACAGAGGGGGGCCACCTCTAAGGGACGTACCACCAAGCAGCAAGCGTGTAAAAGTTCCTGCATCAAAATGCAGACACACAGACTTCACCAGACCTCCCATGCGTTCTGTCCGAGTTGTAACTCCCATCAGTTGCCTCTTGGGAAGAGTGCGGCCTCGTGGTCTCCCCAGGTGACAGCTTATCAGATTTCCCTTTTCCATGATGAAGGAAGGATTGTTATAACACAAATGGCCAGAAGTCTTGTCCCGCAAAGTGGTATTTTCCAAGGGCCCACTGCCCACCCCCCCAGGCAGGCTTGAGTTTCCTTAACAGAATCCCAAGCCGTTGCCAGTGTAGCTGCGGCCACATGCACGATAGCCCTGGCCTCCGGCCTCCGGTCGCCAGCATCCCACAGGCCCCCGACGCACACGTCTGTCCAGTCTGCCCTCCTCCTGTGGCCTTGTCCCAGCCCACCCATTTGCTGGGGTCCGTCACCTTCCATTTTATTTGCCCCTTTTCGCGCCCTAGTGTCTGTAGCCTTGCCCTACCCTGGCCCTCCAGTCCCTGCTGCTCCTTCCCATCCCCCCTGCTCCCTTTCCACAGAGTTCTCCGTGGTCCTTTCCCCTCTCAACAATTCTTTTCTGTTCCCCTGGTCCCTCCGACTCACCCGTTTGCTGATGGAAGAGTATTTATTGAGAGAGATAATAACAAGTGTTGGCAAGGATGTGGGGAAATGGGGACACTCCTGTGCTGCCGGTGGGAGCGCACAAGGCTGCAGTTGCTGTAGAAAAAGGCCTGGCGGGAGAGGTCTCTGGGACGGCCGTGGGGCAGGAAGCACCAGAAGTCTGTCTCCCCACCTGGACGACGGTTGCACTGGCAGAGCCTGTCTGATGTAACGGGAATCTGGTGTCTATTGAAGGCTTGCAACTTCCAGGAGAAGGCTTGGATGGTAAATTGCATTCAATCACGAGCAATTTCTGCTCTTAGCACAGTAGCAGCTACCCACTCCCTTCCCCCAGCCATGTGGCAGGCAGCTGTGCGTGTATTTCTGAAGCAGCTCACACATGGCTTGCAGGACGTAGAGTAGGCAGGAAGGACGCTGTCCTCCAAATACTGGGTCTCTGTGCTGTGATCCTTGTTTGCTGCTTCTGATCACAGAGGCACAGACAAAGCGGTGGGTGGCCATTATGACTGCTCTTGCCCCAGTGTTGCAAACCGTTCCTCTCTGGCTCAAGGGACATCCAGGAGATTCCAAGGGCCAGTTCCATTTCATTCCCCCTTTGTGTTTTTGCTTTTCCCCTTCAGGAGTCAGACATTAAAGACTAGGATATTCAAAAACAACAGCATATTCAGGGAACACTAGAAAGTGGCAGTGCATTCCCGAGGAAAGACTGAGAAAACACGTAAGAAGACATGTTTACCCTGCAAAGCTAATCCTTGGCACGGAGAGGCTACAATTAAAAAAAGTAAAAATAGCAAGCCCTAGGGAAAGAGGAGACTCTAATTTCCACAGTTGCCACATTATTAAATTCAAATGTCCAATGTTCAACAACAACAACAAAAATCCCAGGCATACAAAAAAACAGGAAATTATGGCCATTCTAGGGAAAAAAGAAATTCAACAGAATCTGTCCCTGAAAAGACTTAACAGAATAGACAAAGACTCCAAAATAATGCTCTTAATGTTGCTCAAAGAACTAAAGGGGGCATTCAGGAAGTCTAGGGAACTGTGTAAACAAAATGGAAACGCCAATGAAGAGACAGAAAACATGCACAGAAACTATGTAGCTGAAAAGTACACTAACTGAAATGGAAACCATGTGAGAAACATTCAAAGACAGTGCTAGGCAGGCAGAAGAAAGAATCCGTGAACTTGAAGACAACACTGGACACGATCAAGGCCGAGAAACAGAAGGAGAAGAGATTGAAGAAAAGCGAGCAGAGCCCAGAAGAACTTTGGCACCTTCAGAAGGACCAACACACACCTTGTGGGATCCCAGAAACAGAAGAGAGAGAGAGAAAGGGGCAGAGAGAATCCTTGAAGAAATAATGACTGAGAACTTCCTAAATTTGAAGAAAGACGTGAGTATAAACACCAGAGAAGCTCAGTGAACTCCAAGTAAGATGAACTCAAAGAAACCTGCACAAGACACGTTATATTCCAACTTTCAAGAGCCAGCGACAAAACGTGAATCTTCACAGCGGCAAGAAGGAAGTAATCAATACAGGGCAAGGGCTCACCAGTAAGATTGTAAGCAGATTTCTCATCGGAAACTTGGAAGACATTGGGCTGACATGTCCAAAGTGCTACAAGGAAACTGCCACCAAGAAATCCTGTATCTGGCTAAACTGTTCTCCGTAAGTAAGGGAGAAATCAAGATATTCTGAAAGAAACAAAACCCGGGGCAACTTGTGACAACGAGACCTGCCCTACAGAAAAGTAAAGGTCAAGGTAGTCCACAAGGCGCAATGAAAGGTCAAAGACTAACTCAGAGCCACATGGAGAAATAAAGATTTCAATAAAGGTAAATACATGGACAATCTACAAGCTGGTGAAGTTCATAATCTAGGGACATAAGCTCACGAAAAGATTGGGACCTAGCCTCACAGGGCTGGAGAATGCCTCCCCTCCCCCACACCTCACCACCACATTCCTAAAAGCTGTTTCCAGGAGTTTCTGCCGTCCCGGTGCATCATGCCTGGCTGTCTAGAAAACAATCACGAGCCATACCAAAAGGCAAACCATACAGTCTGAAGGGACAGAGCAGGCATCAGAACCAGACTCCGATATGGTGGTACTGTTGGGAATTATCAGACCAGGGAATTTAAAACAACCATGATTAATATGCTAAGGACTTTAATGGAAAAAGTAGACAATATGAGGATTGTAAGCGGAGAGATGGAAATTGTAAGAAAGGTTAAAAAGATCAAAAACAGAGATCAAAAACATTTTAACAAAATGAAGCATGCTTTTTGATGGGCTCAGTAGACTGGACGTGGCTGAGGAAAGAATCTCTGAGTTGGGGACATGACCATAGAAGTTCCAAAACTGAAAATCAAAGATAAAAAAGGCTGAAAAAAAAAATACAAAAGAATATCAAGGGGGGGGCTGGCTGGCTCATTAGGTAGAACTTACAACTCTTGATCTTGGGGTAGTGAGTTCAAGTCCCGTGTTGGGCATGGAGCCTACTTTAAAAAAAAAGTACAAGGAAATAGTAGCACGTGCTGCTATACAAAAGAATATCCCAGGACTGGGACAAAGTTGTAACGTATGTGTAATGGGAACACCAGGAGGAGAAGAAAGAGACAAAGGAACAGGCGCCATATTTGAAGCGATCATGATGGAAATTTCCCCACATTAATGTCAGGCTCCAAACCACAGATCCAGGAAGCTCAGAAATCACCAGGAGGATAAATGTCCAAAAAAACTACACTTAGGCATATCAAAATGAGGCAGAAATAAAGACTTTCTCAACAAAAAATTGAGGGGGTTTATTGTAAGTAGACCCACCTTGTAAGAAACGTTAAAGAAATTTTTCAGGGAGAAGGAAAATGGAATAGGTCAGAAACTCAGATCCACAAAAAGAAAGGAAGAACATCAAAGAAGGAATAAGTGAAGGTAATATAAAAACCTTTATTTTTCTGGGGCACCTGGGTGGCTCAGTCGGTTAGGCACCTGACTTCAACCCATGTCATGATCTCAAGGTTCATGAGTGGGAGCCTCACATCCGGCTCTCTGCTCTCAGTGCAGAGCCCGCGTGGGATTCTCCGTTCCCTCTCTCTCTGCCCCTCCCTGGCTTGCACACTCTGTCTCTCAAAAATAAATAAACATTAAAAGAATTTGTTTTTACTTTTATTTTTCTTATCCTTAATTGATCTAACAGATAACAGTTCAAAATAATAATAGCCACAATGTATTTAATTATGTTGTTTATGTATGGGTATATAATCGAGATATTCTTCCCATGCAATCCAAGAATCCTGCTCCTTGATAGTCACTCAAATGAACTGAAAATTTATGATCACACAGAAACCTGCATATGGATGTTTATAGCAGCTTTATTCATAATTATTAAAACTTGGAGTCAACCAAGTTGGTGCATGGATGAATAAGCTACGGTCCATCCAAACAAGGGAATATTACTCAGCATTAAAGAGAAATGAGCTATCGAGCCACGAAAAGATATGCAGGAAACCTACATGCCGACCACTAAGTGAGAGAAGCCAGTCTGAAAAGGTTATACACAGCATGATTCCAGCTCTATGAAATTCTGGAAAAGGCAACACTAGGGAGACAGTAAAAAGATAGTGGTTGTCAGGAGGCGTCTTGGTGAGGGGGGATGAAGAGCAGAGCACAGAGAATTTTTAGGGCAGCGAAACTATTCTGCACAGTACTACAGGGGCGGAAACCTGTCGTCATACATTTGTCCAAATTCATAGGTTGTATAATACTTCAGGTAAACTACGGACTTTGGGTGATTGTGATGTATCCGTGTAGATTCACCAGATGTAATGAATGTACCATCGTGATGGGAGAGGTGTAGAGTGGGGGAGGTTGGGGAACGCAGGGGTAGATGGGGAATATCTGTACATTCTGCTCAATTTTCGCTGTGAACCTAAAACACAAAAAAATAGAGTTTATTAATTTAAAAATATACATGGGGCGCCTGGGTGACTCAGTCGGTTGAGCATCTGACTTCAGGTCAAGTCATGATCTCACGGCTCATGAGTTCGAGCCCCGCATTGGGCTCTGTGCTGACGGCTCAGAGCCTGGAGCCTGCTTCGGATTCTGTGTCTCCCTCTCTCTCTGCTCCTCCCCTGCTCATGCTCTGTCTCTGTCTCTCTCTCAAAAATAAACAAACATTCAAAAATTAAAATATATATATATGTATATATATATATATATATATATATATATATATACATAACGACGAGTAACAAAGACATGAGCAACATTGTTCTGTAATTATTGTTGTGGTGATTCCATTTTCAATTTTCTCTACAGGGAGTGAGGAAATGTTTCAGGCAGGTTAGTCAGTAAATTCCTAACCACCTTCTCATTTCCTCCGGAATTCCAAGAGGTGTTAGAACTCGTGTGTTGACAACAATGGTTTAGATTGGGAAAACCAAATGCAGCTCCAGGATTTAAATCCACTTTTAATCAGAGGAATAAACAGGGAACACAGCATTAAAACAGGTAGCCTTGTAAGCACTTTAAATGCTGTTATGCAAACCTGCTATTGAGAAATCCAGCTCAAAGGAATCTAACACATGGGGAACATGATCTTGTCAAACTTGTCTTGTTCCTGTGGATCCTGAATGTTCGACTCTAGAAATGCTGCACTTAATTCTAATCAAGATATTCAGGAAGACACAGGACACTCCCACCTTCCTTGGCTCCTTCACCCTTTCGCACCAAACAAGATGCATTCTGGACTCAGAATCGCATTGCCACACACCTGAACACACACATGTTTGGAATGAAGAGTGGTTATTAATTCCCTCCAGTCTGTGACATTAAAAAAAAATGTAACTCTGTGTGAGACCTTGAGGTTGCAGGAAAACACAATCGAGTTTTCACATGAAAAACCTAATTGAACCCAACTCAGTCCAGATTTTGGACGAAGGGGTGACTCCCAGGCTCCACCTGGAAGGGGCTGGGCCTCAAATTTGTAGGGTATTTTGTCCAAGATGGAGAACAAGCTGAGTTTCCAAATCAAGCCAATGTGGGGAGTTGTGAGGGGTACTACCGATAGGGACCATGAGGAGTTCAGAGCCCCCTCGGACTCCCTGCAAGTATTGCCCTGGTTCCACCGCCACTTCTTTGAGCTCCTCTCTCAGCTCATACATATGAATGCTTTCTTCACCCTAGATGAACTAGGTGTGTCTGATTCGATCTTGGCAGGAGATCCTATCAGGCCACCTGGTCTCTCCCTGAACTGGCTCTGGGCACGTCCTCCAGGGTCCTGCTGAAGGCTCCCTGCCCTCTGTCCTCAGTGAAACTAGAACTTTTCTAATGGCAACAACTTCCAGTTACTACTGCCTATTACTATGCTACGTGCTTCATATCTATTAAACCAGTCATGATAACCCAAGAGGGCATTCCCATTCCATAGGACAGATGAGGAAAAGAAAACGAGGTGGCAGAGGGATTTTTAAAACTCTGCTGAGAGGCGCCTGGGTGGCTCAGTCAGTTAAGCGTCCAACTTCAGCCCAGATCATGATCTCATGGTTCGGGAGTTCGAGCCCCGCGTCGGGCTCTGTGCTGACAGCTCAGAGTCTGGAGCCTGCTTCGGATTCTGTGTCTCCCTCTCTCTGCCCCTCCTCCACCCCTGCTCACACTCTTGTCTCTCTCTCTCTCTCTCTTAAAAACAAACAAACAAACAAACAAACAAATAAATAAAAACCTGCTGAGAGGCGCCTGGGTGGCTCAGTCTGTTGAGTGTTCACCACTTGGTATCTGCCCAAGTTGTGATCTCACAGCTGTGAGATGGAGCCCCACGTCAGGCTCCAAGCTAAGCATGGAGACTGCTTAGGATTCTCTCTCTCTCCCTCTCTCTCTCCTCCCTCCCTCTCTCTCTCCCTGTCTTTTTCTCTCTCAAAATAAATAAGTGAACATTCAAAATTATTTTAGGGGCACCTGGCTGGTGTAGTCAATCTTGACCTCGGCTCAGGTCCTGATCTCAGAGTTTGTAAGTTCAAGGCCCACGTTGGGCTCTGTGCTGATGGTGCAGAGCCTGCTTGGGATTCTGTCTCTCCTTCTCTCTGACCTCCCTGCTTGTGCTTGTGTGCGTTCTCTCTCTCTCTCTCTCTCTCTCAAAATAAATAAATAAACTTAAAAAAATTTTTTTTAATTATTTAAAAAAATAAAAATCTACCGAGACCCTAAAAGCCAGGACTGGAGGTTAGACCCATCCAGGTGGACTTCTTCTGCTCTGGGAGGGAGAAAGATAGTGGGGCAAAGCCTCTTTATATCAGGGTTACCGTTGTATCTGTAGTAGTGTGTAATAGTGCGTCAGTACACGCGCACACGCACGAATGTGTGAGCACACGCAGGGGTGTGTAGGCGTGTGAATGTATATGTAATGTGTACATTTGACTCTAATGTCTAAAAACTGGTGAGATTCCTGGGGAAACTGATTGGGTTGTTTGTTTTTTTTTTTAAGTTTTTAATTGTAATTCCCGTTACTTAACGCGCCAGGTGAGAGGAGTTTCAGGTGTACGATAGAGCGACTCAGCCCATCCACGCATCACCCGGTGCTCCTCACGACAGGTGCACTCCCTGAGTGCGAGTCATTTTGAAATGGGTGGAAATGCTAAATTTCAAAATCTGTTTCCTGAATGACAAATGCCAGTTGCCCATCTCAACCGGTGGGGCAGGACTGGTTGGCACTCGGGCCTCCGGTGATCTCCAGACATGTCCGTGTGACGGAAGTGTCCCCGGGGCTCCCCTCCAGAACAGTCTGCCTGCACAGGGTCGTAGCTCCGGACAGACGGACGCACGCAATCCCCAGGCCTTTCTCTTGGGCTCGCTCACTGCAGCTGTTCCAGTGCATTTATGAAGTTTCCCGTGAGCAATTTCTTTGTTCCCTTCGACTCCTCTGACCTCGTGTCAACTCTTCATTTTCAACTTTCCTAGGACATCGGCTTCTGTCTTGTCTTGTTTTGGAAATGCCACTGTGATTACATTCTGTCCCCTTTGGAAGAACCGAGTAGCGTCCACACTGGAAAAGCAGGTACGATTCTGTTCTTGCAGGAGGTGATGCCGGACCCGGGTCGGCCTGATTCAGCAGCAGCAGCCCCCCTGGACCCCACTTCACATGCAGGAGGAAAATCCTAGTCCTGCCGCCTCAGTGAGCCCCCCATCACCCCAGCATGTCAGGGCCCAACGCTCAGGTCCGGAGCTCCCTCCGATGCCATGGCTGGCGCATTCACAGGCCACACCGGGGTCACTTGGAACCCCATTTGGCTCAGGGAACCTTCGAGAGGGATTAAGCACTGGGATTCTTTTCCACATTCCAGATACTTACTTGATACGGCCCAGAGCCCTTTGTAGGTAACTCATCAGGCGCACAATGGCAGTATTTAAAGGTCACTGATTAAAAGAAGACTTTCGCTGAAAAGCAATGCTCTCATTTGAGGGAACAATTATATTCTGCCCATTACAGGGAAGAGAGATAGAGATTTGCCAAGGACCCGGGACTTCTGGCCCGGGGACAGCACACGGGTCTCGGAACCAGGCCGGCCTCCGCCCCAGGATTCCCCAGAGCTGCCCTGTCCATCAGTCCCTCCTCTGCGGAGGACCGGAGAAAACCCATCATCTGTGACAGGGCCCCCAGAGCATAGTGACAGGTTAGAGGGGCTGGCTCACAGGGCTAATTTCTCACTGCTTCTCTGTGCCTCGCTGGGTCACAGCAGAACCTCAGGACCAGCAAGCCCTAGAAGGAAAGGCGATTGCATAACAGCACCATGTAAACACAGTGAAACAGAACCTCTCTTCGTAAAACCCAGAGCGGCTCCTCTCTCACAACGGGGTTGTGCTCTCTCGCTCTCTCTCTCCCTCTCTCCCTAGCTGGGTGACTTTCAGCAAGTCACTTTATCCCTGTCCTTCTGGGGCTGAGTTGTTTCTTCTGACAAATGACTGAACTGGAACTCGAATGCCCTTCACGCCCTGAAGTCTCAGGTGCAGTCAGGGCCCCGGGCGAGAGCAGTACTGTCTGCTAGGTGCTTATGGACACACTTGACCTAGTTCAACCCTATTTCGTGAGGTGGATATTAGGACCCCCATTACACAGATGAGAACACAGAGGTTTAGAGGGGTTACATAAGTTAACAAGGGTCCTAGAGCTGGTGAAGCGATGGGGCGTGGGTCCAAACCTTGAAACCCATGCTTTTGATGAGTCTATGCTGAGAGCCGGTGGCTATGCCAGATGAGTAACAGGCATGGCTGGACAGCCCCTGTCAGGGCCTGGCCACCGTTGTCAGCACTTGGCGTGTGCCGGCCTGCCTGACTCTCACAACGGCTCGGCCCCTTTTGCAATTGAGGGAACTGGGGCCCAGAGTGGTTAAGCAACCCGCCCAAGGTCACAGAGCCGGTACGTGTAGGAGGGATATCCATAAGATATCCATAGAAACGTGTTTCCCCTTCTTTATGATAAACTATGAGCACAGAGCACTGCAGGTCGGGTTTATTAGTAAAACATACTGGTTTCTAGAACTATCAGTTTAGGCCTTCTTTAAGGGGAGTCTCTTAGTCATGTTCATCTGGACTTTTTTTTAAATGTTTCCTTAGTTTTGAGAATGAGAGAGACATAGTGCAAATGGGGGAGGGGCAGAGAGAGAGGGAGACCCAGAAGCCAAAGCAGGCTCCAGGCTCCGAGCCGTCAGCACAGAGCCCGATGCGGGGCTCGAATTCACGAACTGGGAGATCGTGACCTGAGCTGAAGTCGGACGCTCAACCGACTGAGCCCCCCAGGCCCCCCAACCCCTGGACTTTTTAAAAATGGGTAACTGCTATTATCCCAAACTTCGAAAGATGAAAAGGATTCTGGATCCTTATAAATGGCTTCTTTGTAGTATCCTGAGCTGAAACTTACAAAGTTCGCCGAGCATAAAATAAACTCCTGTTTAAGCAAAACGGAACTTACGGTATGGGCAATTTAAGATCACCCTGTTGAAGTTTGAGGGATTTAGATACAGAATAACTTTTTAAAAATGCCTTCAGTGTAGGCAGAGCACCAGCGTAAGGAGGTATGGGCGAAGTTGAGGGAGCAAACCCACCGTTTGGCTATTTACTAACTATTGAGTGTCTGTTATTAGATGCCTATGGATATGGTGACAAAGATCCTGTCCCAGCTCACCACTTTGGAGTGTGGAGGGGACAGACACGTGCACACACAGCACTGCAGTTTTATTACACAAAACCGAGAGGGGCCAAGTTCTAAGGCAGCAGGTAACTCGGAGCGGGCAGCTCCCTGAGCAAGCGGTGTCTGAGCTGATATCTGAAGCGTGCATATTTCAGATGTCGGCTGGGAGAAGAGAGGATTCTGGATACAGAGTGTACCTCCCCGGTACGTGTGCCAAGATGCACAGACAGGAGGAAAGGAGACGAGAGGCTGGTGGGGTTGGGGCTCAGGGCACAGGCGTAGTTAAGGACTTGGGCTGATCTCATGGGGCCACAGATGCTACGGTGCATCCAATTCCAGCCCCGCCCCCTGTCCTGAAAACAGAACTCCAGCGAATTCAGGCAGTGGGCAGAGACCCCTTGATCACAGTGAGGACAGACCCAGCCCACAGGCCCGCAAGATGAATCGTAATCGGTTGGCTAATTCTAGTAACTAGTAATTTCCTAGTCAAGGGTCAGGGGTGGGCATATGGCCGGTGCTGGCCAGTAAAGTATAAAGGAAGGATGCTGGAGAAGTCCCAGGAAAAAGCAGGTTTCCAGACAAAACCTCAGACCTCAAGAGAAGAGGACTTTTTGCCCTGCCTCGCTCATCCTGACTGCACGTGATTGCGTGGCATTGTGGCCATCTGGAATTGGGGACAGTCCTCATGACGCAAGGCCACCGTGCTGAGGATGGCCTAGTGGAAACTAGAAAGAGTCTGGGTCCTAGACATGGCCGAGCCGCTGATCGAATTCTGGAACTGCCTCCGCCAGCTTCCTGGTGTGTGGGGTCACTGAGCACCTCCGCAGAAGTCACGTGTAGTCTCTTACAGCCAAGGCAACCCAGACTGACTTACACGGGAAGGCTTTGTCCCGGCTCGTGTTGTGAACCCCCGCACCCTCTCCACCGGCTCCCCCAGCTTCTCCGTGTTGCCCGATTTGGTAAGCTCCTTCTGAGTGTTTTCATGGCCAAATGACTTTCAATGTCGTTCACCGCTAAGCCAAACAATGATTTCTTTCTGTAACGTTTTGCTTCTGGGGTTAATTGCCTCTTTTTCTTCCTTTGGTTGGTGGTGGGCCCACCCAGGCCCTTTCCCCTGATCCAGCGTGACCCGGTCACACAGCAGGCCTGTCCCCAGGCTGCCGCCCCACACCTCCTCCCCTTCTTGTCTGAGGGAGCCGTCCCACGCCGGCCTCGTTCCTGTTTGCTCCTTCCTTGGGGGGCTGCGTGTCACCGGGAATGTCTCCAGGACGCCAGCCTCAGCAGATCGGGGTGCTGCGGGGCACAGGCTTTGTACCTCTCCCCGCGTCTACACCCATTCCCTCCGGCTTCGGAATCTCTTCTGGCCACTAGACCGTCAGCTTTACATCTCTGTTCCCGGCCTCTCCTCTGAACATCCACCCGCCCCTGGCACATCTCCGCGTGGCTGTCTGACGTCCACACCCCAACTCGCTCTTTTTCCATCTTCCCCATCATAGAAAACGGGATGCCATTCACTCCGTGGTTCGGGCGAAAGACCTCGGGGCGTCCCTGATCCCCTTTCTGTCCTCCCACAGCGGCGAACCCCGACAGCTCTACCTTCCAGTGGCGTGTCCGGCAGGGCGGCTCCCCTCCTCGTTGCCCCCCTGCTGCCTGGGGATGAGCAGCCGCCGCCCTCGCCCCACATCAGCCACACTCCGGGGTTTCCTGAACCCTCCAGGCATTTGCCCTCACTTTGTCCTCCCTTGGGCTCCCTCACTCACAAAACACTCACGGGTTTCATTCCCTCCCTTCATTGAGTTCTGTCCAAATGCTACATCTTCAGAGAGGCCTGCCCTGTCCACTCCCTCTAATGCTTTATCTCCATTTCCCTCCGTAGTTCTCTTTTCTACACAGCGTTTCTGACATTAAGCCACATCTCTAGGTGTGTCCGTTCATTGTCTGTCCACCTGCTACAGCCAACGCTCTAGGAGGCCAGGATGTCACTGTTGTTGGTAGTTCTGTATCTCCAGTGCCTGAGGGAGGGCTCAGTGAGTATCTGTTGATGAAGGGATGGATGGATGGATGGATGGATGGATGGGGGGAATTCTACGTCTAGAATTTAAAATAATTAACATTCCTAGACATGATCACTGAAATTCAAGTGGACGCCACTGGTCTGATGGGCTGCATTAGCACAGATAAAATTAGTGGACTAGAATACCAACATCAGAAATTTTACCAAAAAACATGGCGCCTGGGCGGCTCAGTCGGTTGGGCGTCAGACTTGATTTCGGTCATGATTCCATGGTGGTGAGATCGAGCCCCATGTCGGGCTCCGTGCTGAGTTGGAGCCTGCTTGGGATTCTCTTTATCTCCCTCCCCCTCTCCCTGCCCCTCCGCCCTGTTTCTTTCAAAATAAAGAAATACAGACTTTAAAACAAAAGAAAGAAATTTTACCAAAATGAATCATGAAAGAACAAAAATCAGAAATTTTGAAAACAATTAATTTATATAAAAGAAAAATGTATACATATAAAGAAAAAGCAGGGCTTTTTTTTTTTACTGTGGTAAAACACACCTACATAACAAAATTTACTATTTTAACCACATTTGAGTTTATGATTCAGATCCTTCCATGTGCTTTTGACTATTTGTGTATTTTCTTTGGAAAAATGTCTATTCAAATCCTTTGCCCATTTTTTATGTGGACTGTGTGGGTTTCTGTTATTGAGTTGCCGGATTTCTTTACGTATCCTGGATATTAAGTTCTTATCGGATGTATAGTTTGCAAATATTTTTGACCAGAAACGGGAGCTTTTGAAAAAGAGTGCATCAATAATGTGGAAGAAATAGTCAAAGAAATAATCAAGAAATTGTTCTAGGACCGAAGAAAGACACAATTCTTCAGCTCGAGAGGACCCACCTAGTGCCCGCAGAAGAACTGAAAAATGTTTCACGTTACTACATATAATACCTAAGTCTGTGTGCTGTGTCTGCTCCAGACTGTGGGTAGTGATGCCCTCAGCAGAGACTGCCTGGGATACTCACCTGAGCCCCGCTCCCCCCCCAGACATTTCCCTGAGCAGAGCCAATGTTGTGGCTCGTGCTGCCCTTGTGGTTCTAAATTATGATTGCAGGATGCTCCTCAGTGACATCCATCAGGAAACTTCAGGGAACAAGATTATTACTCACAGGTCAGGAAGGGTAGAGATCACAAGTAGAGAGAGAGAGGACAGGGGTGGGGAACAGAGAGAGAGAAAGAGAGAGAACCCCAAGCAGGCTCCATGCTGTCAGCACAGACCCCAACGCAGGGCTTGATCCCACAAACAGATCAGGACCTGAGCCGAAATCCAAAGTCAGACACTCCACTGACTGAGCCACTCAGGCGCCCCTGGAATGGGTGTCTTTTGAAATGGACGCCTCAGCAATCAAAAGCTTAATGTTAGGCACTTACATGATACTATGTGCATAGGTACATACTAGATTATACAGCTATATAATATTGGGTATACAACTCTATTATACAATATCGTATACAATATTATACAATGATTATATAATATTATGCAATACTGATTTGGCAGTCGAATCAGGAAGGAAAGGTGGTGGTTGTGTAATGAAGGATCCCAAGACGAGATCATCCTGGATTATCCAGATGGGCCCTAAATCCAATGGCAAGTGTCCTTATAAGAAGCACGGAGGAGACACGTGGAAAGAGGAGAAGGTCACGTGAAAGTGGAGGCAGAGACCGGAGCAAAGCAGCCACCAGCCAAGGGACACAGGGAGCCACCAGAACTAGCAAGAGCAAGGAAGGATTCTCCCCTAGAGCTTTCTGAGGGAGTGCAGTCCTACAGACCCTTGACTTTGCACTTCTGACCTCCAGGACTGTAAGAGAATACGTTTCTCTCGTTTTAAGCAACCCAGTTTACGGTAATCTGTTACGGCCGCCCTAGAAAACTAATACAGGTTTGGGTCCTGGGAAGCCGAGTGCTGCTGTGCCAAATACCTCCAAGTGTGGACGTGGCTTTGGAATTAGGCGAGGGTAGACGTTGGAAGAATTTTGAGCTGCATGAGAGATACAGCCTAGACTCCCCTGAAGAGACTATTAGTAAAAATAGAGACTTTAAAGGCGATCGGGTGAGGGCTCCGAAGGAAATGAAGAGCTGGGGAGAGAAGGATTCTGTCACCTCCGAGAAGGCGTAGCTCGTCATTAGCAGAATGGTGGTAAACACGGACGTTACGGGCATGTCTGCTGAAGTCTCAGAAGGAAATGACGAGCATGGTATTGGAAGCTGGAGGCAAGGTGAGCCTCTCCTCGCAGTAGGCCGGCAAAGAACTTGGCTGACTCGTGTCCTGTAGTCGTGTGGAAAGCAGACTTTGTAAGTGACGCACCTGAACAATTAGCGGAGATTTCTCAGCAAAGCGTTGAAGATGCGGACTGGTCCCTCCTTGCTGATTATAAGAAAATGGGAGAGGAAAGAGGTAAGTCGAGGAAGGCACCGTTAGGCAAAAACAAAACCAGTGCTTGATGATTCAGGAGATTCTTGGCTTATCCACATTGCAAAGGATGAAAAATGAGTTGCTTCACTGTTTTTTGTCTATCTTTCAATTTTTTTTAATGTTTATTTATTTTTGAGAGAGAGAGAGAGGGGAGAGAGAGAGAGAGAGAGAGACAGAGTGCGAGCAGGGGAGGGGCAGAGAGAGAGGGAGACACAGAATCCGGAGCAGGCTCCAGGCTCTGAGCTGTCAGCACAGAGCCCGACGCGGGGCTCGAACTCATGGACCGCGAGATCGTGACCTGAGCCAAAGTTGGACACTTAACCAACTGAGCCACCCAGGCGCCCCAAGAGTAGCTTTCCTGTTGGGAAGTGTGCTCAAGAGAGAGGGCCAGGGATGAGGCCGGACAACCTTTTGCTGAAGAGGGAAGCAGGGGACTCACGGACCCACTCAATCACCTCAGCAGAGCCAGGAACAGACGTGGGGTTTGCCAGAAGGATCTGTGGGGGACCCTCTTGCCTACTGGCATGAATCCTCATGACAGACCTGGGAGACCCACAAAGTTTTTGAGAACGTTGTGTCAGCGGGACACCGCCAGCCTGGCCTGAGGGACAGAGACGGGACAAAGTAAAAGAGGGCTGTCAGATTTCCAGAATTCTGTAGCCAGAAAGTGGGCTGATCGAGCCACTCAGTTCTATGCTGCCCTTTCAGAGAAAGCAAGAATGACTCTGGGGGCAGAGCCGTGAAGCTGGAGGCAGGAGGGGTGGGAGCAGAGGCTCAGCGAGCTGCCGGGGCACGGAGGCCGGAGCCGTGGGCCCAGACAGTGCAGCTTCAAGCCACGGAGACCGTTCTCAGACCTTGAAACCAAAGGTAACTGGTTCTGCTGCAGCGTCCTTAACCTGCTTGGGACTGGTGACCTCTTTGCTCCTTCCGTTTTCTCCCTTTTGGAATGGGAATACCTATCCCATACCTGTCTCACCATTGCATTTTGTACGTGATCTTCTAGTTTCATTGGCCAATACATCGAGAAGAACTTTGTCCCTGGATGCATCGGGCCGGCGCTCACCCATCTCTGATTCTGATGATTAAGATGATGACATTTGGGACTTTCTGAGCTCGTGATATGTAAATGTGGGTTAAGGTTTTGAAACCGTCGGATGGGGTGAATGTATTTTGCATGTGGGACAGACGTGAATTGGGTGGCCAGAGGTTAGACTATAGTGGGTTGAGTGGTGCCCCCCCCCCACTCCGAAAAAGACATGTCCACATCCTAAATCCCGGGACCTGTGAGTATGGCCTTATTTAGAAAAAGTTTCCTTGCAGATGTGACTACGTTAAGGCCCTTGAGATGAGATCATCGTGGGTCATCACGGTTGGTCCTTAGTCCAATGACAGATATCTGTTACCAGGCACATGGAGGACAGACGGAGAAGAGAAGGCCATGCGAAGACAGAGGCAGATTGTGGTTATGCAGCCATGAGCTAAGGGAGAGCCACAGAAGCCGGACGAGACGGGGAAGGATTCCTCCTGTTGTCGCAGCTAACTCCCACATAAGAAACACTCCCAAAGCAGCGGCTTGCAACCGAGGGGGTGGGAGAAGTTCGGGGCCCCTCGGCCGTCTCCTTCTATCTCTATGTGGTCCCCACGCGATCTCTCTGCATGCCAGCTGAATCCTACTGTGGAAGCCACCACAAAGATCTGCCCAGCCTCACGGGAGGAGTCGTAGACTCTCCCTCTTAATGGGTGTATCCAAGAATTTGCAGATGGCACTACCAGCTCAATCCAGCAGAGACGGTGAAGTCGACCGCTCAGCGCTCAGCATTAACCTTGCTACGGGGGACAAGGAAGCTGCAACGTGTACATCCCAGCCACCGCGAATCATCTACCCAGTTAAGGGCTGGCTGCCTGGGAAAATCTATGTGCCCGGATCCTTCCAGTTTTCCATGAGAGCAGGAAACAGGAGGACCTGCACACGTCAGCAGGGTTTCGGTAGCCTGAGGGTGCAGGTGCTGGCTGTTGGGAATAAAAGGCCCTGCGGAGGCAGCGGGCACATGTACAGTACTGGGTCCCAGGGGATGTTGGCAGAGCACCCCCCTCATCAGGCACGTAGTGCCTGTTCCACGTGGAAATGTAGTGCACGGGACTGGCGCCAGCTCACGGTATTGGGGAGAGTCGGGATTACTCAAATAAGTGGCTTTGGGGAAATCTGTTATTCCTTTAGGAAAGAATAATTACAAGACCCGTACCTCTCGTCATACAAAAATACAATTTTCAGAGGAGTCAAAGAGCTAACTGTCAACAACAACAAACGGACGCAAGCATGGGAGGAAAGCGTAGGTGTGGTGGAGATGGCCCTTCTAAGCGAGATCCAAATCCAGAGGCAATAAAGGAACGGACTGCCACATGACATAAAACCTAAAATGTAGCTATGGCAGAGGACAACATAAGCAGCTGGAAAGAATGTCACATATGAAAGAGGAAGATAGAAGATACTCAGAATGTAGAAAGAGCTCTTGTAAATCCGTAAGAACATGAAAGATAGCCTATAAAAAAAAGTGGGCAAAGAATATGAATTGGTGACTGAAAGGCTACAAATGTCAATAAAAAGCTGTTCAACCTCATGAATAAGCAGAAGCATAAACAATAAAACTCAGGTACCATTTTATCTCTATTAAATTGGCAAAAGTTTTTAAAAGATTGATTATAGCCATCATGAGCTAGAGTGTGACTACACTTGCAAACAGTTTAAATGGGTTGAGCCATCCTGGACAACAGCTTGGTGGTAGTCACCAGAGTTAATACTGTTGCGCACTCTAAAATTCCACTTTGAGAAAGCGCTTCAGGAATATTCCCACAGAAACAGGAAGATGTAGACTGCAGCATTGTTGGTGAGAGAGGGAAAAGTGGAAAACAACCTAAGTGTTTACCAACAGGAAAATATTTAAAATGGAACAAGAAATATGTATTTACAACACGTTATTCCAAGAAATAGTCTTCTTCATTAACAATATAAGATGTATAGACACATGGAAAAAACATTACAAGAAAAAAAGAAGAGAAAAAAAGCAAAAGCAAGCTGTAGATCAATATTGTCCCCAGGGTCCCAGTTACATTTAAGAAATCCAAACCAAGTAAGTATACGCACACCATGTTTGCAGGTGCCTACCAAGGTTCTAGATTTCACACCAAACTGCTGTAGGGCTTAATACAGGCCAAGCGTTTCGTCTATGCAGGACACATGGTAAGGGCTGTGTTAGAGGTGGCCATTTGCATTTATATTTCTGTAAATATATAATAATGCATTCCTGGGTTACTTGTGTAATTTATAAGAGGACTTCTGTGATTGCATAACACTGCCTGCCCAGGGCAAGGCCATTTATTATTAGTCCCTCCCTCCCGAGAGCCCCGGCACGGGGTGTGCCACCTCACAGCCACAGGGGAACACCAGTCACAAAAGCCATCCCGCTGTTCCCACCCCTCTAGGCCGCCAGGCGAGACCCCCAAGGTCTCCACCCACCGCCTTAAGCCCCTACCTCTCGCTTTCCTCCAGTGCGCAAGCGCCAGGAGGCGTGCCCAGCGCTCGCCAGCCCCGCCTCCAGGAGCGAAACGTCACTGAGCTGCGCCGCGCTCTGTTTGACGTACCTGAGACCCGCCTTCCGGAAGGAGGCCCCAGCGGCTGACTATGGCGACCGCCGCGGAGCAGTGGGTACTGGTGGAGATGGTCCAGGCGCTCTACGAGGTGAGCTTGGCGGCCCGAGCGGCCCAGGACCACACCCGGCCCTGGAGGGGTGGGACGGCTCCTGTGGGTTTGTGGTCTGAGTCCCGGGCAGGGTTGGCTGGGTCACGCCCGGACCTTCGTCGTCCCTCGCTGGAGAGGCTCGCGGGGGAGGCACGGGCGGGAGCGGGAACCGAGGGTCTCCGTCCGGGCACGGGAAAGGAACAGGTGGGAGGGGGCGCTGGAGCGAGGCTGGTCCTCAGAAACCAGAGTTGGGACTGATGGTGAAGCAGGGTGGTGAAAATGGAGTGGAAGATCTCAGCCTGGGAAGGTCCTAGGGGTTTCAAGTCCTCGGGACTGTGGATCAGGTAATAGGGGAACGAATTGCAGTAGAAAGGAGTTCGTTTTTGTGGGGGCGAGGGTTTAGGAAAGCCGAATGATTTAGGAATTAGGAATATGAAATAGTTTGTCATTCTTCCACGTGCGTCTCATTTTCTGTCTTGTAAAGATAGAACACTTTTTAGAGATTTTTAAAGGCGGAATAATTACGAGTGCTTTGAAAGGCTGTCTGTTTCACGTGTGTCAGGTGATAGCTGTGATAGCAGAACGTAAGTCTTAGAGAATGTTCGTTCACTTGACATGTGTTTACTGAGCTTCGATACCCTGTCGGGTAGAACTTTCTGCATGTTGTGTATCTGAGCTATTCAGTGTCGCAGCCACTAACCACAGGTGGCAGTTAGGCATTTGGAATGTGTCTGGTGCAAGTGAGGAACTAAGTATTTCATTTCATTTCATTTAGATGTATATTTACACAGTGACGTGGTGACTAGAGGCCAAGGTATTGGGACAGCACACATCTAGACACTAGGGATAGTGCAGTGAACAAACATGCAAAAATTCCTGTGCTTATAGAGCTCGTATTTGTTTAAAGCAAATAACAATTTTCTTTTGATGATTTGTTAAAAACTTAACATAGCTGCCTACTGCCAGGGGAGAGCATGGTGTCTTCCACTAAAGAACTTACCAGGGCTTCCTGAAAAACAGTTGACAGAACAGGTGTGGTGTAAGTGATGACTGATACTAAGCTAATTACAGTAACTAAGAGAAGAGCCACTGAAATTGAATTTTTTAAAAAATGAATAATTTTCTGTTGTATGTTGTTGCTTTTTTGAAGGGTGCATAACTGACCAAGACTCAGGTGTCCTCTTGGATGTAACATTTCCAGGAAAAGAAGCTGCATTTGTGATTTTGATTAATTCACTAGACAATTGGTATCTCAGTTTTTCTTAGGATGGTTTCTTTCTGGAGTGGGATGCTTCGTGATTTAGGCAGATGTTTGCCTACTGGAATATAATTATTGAGAAAAGCAAAAGAAAGAAGTAATAGTGTATGTAACCTTTGTACGTAGTCAGAAAGATATTTGCACATTGACTTAGGAGTTCGTCTCTGAATCTGCAGTTTTCCTGTTGCCATATTCTGAATTTTTTTAAACTATGGTAAATCATCTTCACTTTCTGTCTGATGTTTCAAAATAGTTTGTATTTACATTTCTGACTGTCTCTTTTAAGTGATTTTTCCAATGACGGCCTGTTGGAGTAGATCAGTCTGTAACTGACTGAGGTTTAGTTGCTATCTGGAGTCTTCCACATGTACTTACCGTGTCCAGTTGTGCAAAACATAAAAGTCAGCTGTACGTCTTGGAAATGTGCACTTGAAGACGTGGCATGGATAATTTCAGTAAGGTGTCTATATGCCTGTTGACATGAAACACACTGCATACTTGTGGGGAACTACTGCAGAAAAAAGACCTGACGTTCCTTTAGTCATTTATACAGTCTTTTTGTTTGTTTGTTTTTTTCCCCAGCCATGTTCCCAGAAGGATTTAAGGAGGCTTATTAGAGGCTTATCAGATAGAGACAATAGAGTGAGATGTGCAAAACTCTTAAGAATTGTGGAAACTGATTTCCACGTAACTCTGTTAACTGATCTGGGGTAGACGAGTGTGGTAGCAGACGGGTGAAGCTATGAAGCGTTCATTACTGTCCTTTCCCACCAATAGGAAGGCACCTCGTCTGACGGATCTGATAGTTGATATTGTTTGACCTGTTGGGATTCTGCATAAGCTTTTATTTTAAAAATTAAATTCCTTTCCTACAGAGGTTTTAAAGCTGCACTATTAAAGATTTATCACGTGAAGGAGAAATTACCAACTGTTAGAAGTGGGGATGGGGTTGGGGTGCCTGGGTGGCTCAGTCGGTTGAGCGTCTGACTTCGGCTCAGGTCATGATCTCACGGTTTGTGGGTTTTAGCCCCACATCAGGCTCTGTGCTGACAGCTCAGAGCCTGGAGCCTGCTTCAGATTCTGTGTTTCCTTCTTTCTCTGCCCCTCCCCCACTCACACTCTCTCTCGGTGTTAAAAAATAAAATAAAAGATTAAAAAAAAAAAAGAAATGGGGAAAGGAATGAGTGGAAATGAAAGGAGTTTGAAAATAAATCTTAAGAAATAATAGATTAAAGGTCATGGGAGGCAGTACATACAGGTGCATTACATTTTATGTGCAGATTTTGGAAGGGTTCACTTCATTTCTTTTTTGGTTTTTGACTCACTCTTAGGCTCCTGCTTACCATCTTATTTTGGAAGGAATTCTAATTCTCTGGATAATCAGACTTCTCTTCTCTAAAACTTACAAGTTACAAGAACGATCTGATCTTACAGTCAAGGTAAGAAATTAAATGTCTTTTATTATTCACTGTATGATTATAGTGGCTACATCTTTCCAAAAAGTACTTGTGGCGACTGAACTAGGTATGTTAAAATGTTTTCTGTTATGTAAACAAATCAAAGACCATGAGCCCTCAGGGTACCAAAATACAGGGAAGCCAGGAATAAAGTCGACACCGAGAGGAATACCACGTCAGAGACGTCTGCACGTGGCTAGAGGCCAGCAGCAGTCTTAGGAATAGGTGGTAGAAGGGAAGCTTCTGGATTTCGATTGTCGATGTGCAGGATTGCACGAGTTGCTCAGGAAAACCACCATAATTTCTGAAACCTGAATGAAGGTTTTCCCTGTGTTCTTCCTAAAGGAAATTTGGGGTTGCAAAGAATCTTCCCACCTCCCTACCCCAAACTCAGTTTTGATGCCTTCTCTGGTACGGGGCCCCGCTCAAGGCCTACCTGGGTGAACCTTAGGAAACAGAAGCGTCTAGAGGCCACGAGGAGTTCCGTGAGCCGGAGGGATGAGGGCGCTTGTGAACAGGAATTGCATCCTGGTCACTCGGTAGGAGCACTCAGGAGCTGTGCCCCAATGCAAGAGGGAAGAGCGGTTGTGACTGTGGTGTGGTCTCTGTCGCTCCGGTTGTTTTCCCGCCCAGCCCCTGTAGCACCGTGCCCGAATGCTTATAAAAAGCTCAACAGCTTGGGCTCACCCGGCAGCACTGAGTACAGCACGGAGACCGAGCCATCCCAGGAACAAGTGCTGGGGAACAGAATGAACGCAGCAGCGTGGCCATCGCTTCCGCGGTTGCACTCCCTGGCTGCGGTCGTCCTGGTCGTTAATATTAATCGTGGGGGGGGTGTCAGGCCGTGTCCCCCCGGGGACGTGCAGCAGATGGTCCCCGGGCCATCGGAACGTTTTGTTCTGAGGGCAAAAACGTTTTGGAGGCCTGACTAAAGCAGAGTAGGAGAGATCTCATTGCGTGATTTTGCATAACCTTTTCTAGGCCAATGGATCTTTGAACCTGTGTTTGGAGACGTATGCTAACCTTGACCGGAGATGCCCGCCCTCCCCCACTCTTGTCCTGACTACCTGTGGGATTAGCATGCCAGGGATCGCTCTGGACAGCATTGCAGGAAGACTGGGCCATCCAGGGCAGAGGTCCTTGGCGTTTCAGAACTCCTCGGGAGTGATCGGGTGGCCATGCAGCTGGTTTCTAGCTTGGCTTTTTAAGGGGTGGATCATTCGTAGTCTTTTGAGTTTTCATTTCTACACATGGCAATCCATGCACATAGACATTTTTTTAAAGAATGACCAACCGTGATTTTAGGGCAGTCCTCTGAAAGCCAAACTCAGCAAGATCCGGTAACCATGGCCATCTTCCCCTGAAAGCCAGGGAAGAACACAAACCGTGACCATGGCAGTGGTGCTTGTAAAGCTTCCCTTCTGGCATCACAGGCGCAGTGCCCGGGTCTGGGCTCTGTAGACCTGCAATCTCTCGCACACGAGGGGATCGCTGGCCGCTTCTAACACCCGTCTCCACGGCCACAGGTGGCCTCGGGGCTGCCGCTCTCTGCCGCGCGGTCGTCGGCAGAAGCAGATGAGGAATATATTGGTTGATTTGTAGCAGAAATCTGGGGACAGAACAGTCGCCGTCCCGTGACTAGACCCTGCTGTATTTTAACTCCTTTCCTCCCGTAGGAAAAGGAGGAGCTGATTGAAGAGTGGCAGCCGGAACCTCTTGTCCCTCCCGTCTCCGAAGACCATCCTGCTCTCAACTACAACGTCGTTTCAGGGTAAATTGGTTCACTCCTCCACGGACTTGCACTTGGTCTCCCGTGGGTATACTCGCCAAAGCACACACTGGTTTGTGTAGTATTTCTTTTTTAACAGAAATAAAACATTCAGAAATTTCCGGAGATCGGAAACGCTCTGCTTTAGATCCCAGTATATAACTCTGTTCTAAGGACAGTGTGGCCGTTGTGTATAGTCTCCGATTTGGGCATTGCAGTTCGTCCTTTCTTCTGTTAAAAAAAAAAAAAAAAAAATGCTTTTTTGGGAACCATACATGCTCACAATAATACGTCCAATAGCGAGACACGCTTAAAATGAAAAGCAGCGCTCCTGCTTTCCTCACCGTGGTTGTTTTTGAGTCTAGGTCTGCGTGGGTACCTTCGTGAGCGGGTGTTAGCGGCGTGCGCTCACTGCCGTTGACTCGTCAGCTGCGGGCGACGCTGACTCCCAGTCCCAGCTCTGACCCTTGAGCCTGCCTGCGCCGCCTCCCTCCCTGCTTCCAGGGTCTTTTCCAGCTTTGACTCGGCTTCCCCTGTTGCATATCTTTCTTGCCGTATCTGCTTTCTTCAGCTAAGAAGTGTTTTAAGTTTACGGAAAATACCTGACACAAGCATACCCACCGCCCAGAATCAATAGGCGTGAACGTTTTGCTGTCTTCAAATCTACCTTAAAAAAGAAAGAAAACATTTCAGTTACTGCTGAAGAAACCCCTTCCCATCTACCACTTTCTCGTAGCTCCCACACAGGATAACCATTACCTTGAAGTTGGTGGATGTCTCTCCTTTGCTTATCTTTATACTTTTAATACATCTGCCTGACGCCAGGAGATGATTCAGTAGTTTGTCTATAAAACTGTGATGCAGGGTGTCTCCTGAGTGTGTGTCCTCCCACTTCTGGTCTGATCTTAGGGAGTCTTATATTCTTCATGTCATGGTTTCTTTGGTCCTACAGAATTTTTACGTGTTCTCATCTCGCACTTACTCGTCATTAATGCTGTGGTGAAGTCCTTCCCCCACCCAGAGGCTGAATTTGCCTGTTTCTGTATGGTGGTCAGCTATCCCAGCATTCCTAAGTTGAATTGTCCACTTTCTGCCGCTGAGTAGAGATTTCCCTTCTTTTGTGTACATGTCCTTCTAACAGGTCTGATTCTGGCTTTATTTCTATTCTTTTGGTATATTTGTCTCTCCTTATGCCAGAACTTCATATAAATAGCACAGCTTAAGAATAGGCTCTGGGACACCTGGGAGGCTCGGTTGGTTGAGCGTCTGACTCTTGATCTCAGCTCAGGTCCTGATCTCCTGGTTAGCGGGATCGAACCCCGCATCAGGCTCTGCACTGACAGCGTGGGGCCTGCTTGGGATTCTGTCTCTTCCTCTCTCTGCTCCTCCCCTGCTCGTGTTTCTGCATGCACTCTCTCTCTCTTTCTCTCAAAATACACATTTTAAAAAAGAACAGGCCTTGACTAGAGTGAGTCCTGCACCTCCTTGTTCTTCAGAATTGCTTGGACTGCTCACAACTGTCTCCTTCGGTGTGAGTGTCGGTGTGACTGATCACATTTGACCAAAAACGGAGCTTGGGTTTGCGGCCAGGCAGTGCACCGATTTGGATTAACTGGAATCTTGCTGGTACTGAATCTTGTCACCACGTGCCCAGGGTGTCACTCGTATACTTAGGTCTCTTATGTCCTGCAGTAAAGTTACATAGCTTTCTTCATAAAGACTGCTTATCTTTTTTTTTTTTTCTACTTTTTATTTTGAAATAAGAGATTCACATGCGGTTGTGAGAAATAATCCAGGGACATCCCACGTGTACCCTTCATCGGTCTCCACCCATGGTAACGCCTGCTTAACAACCAGGACATGGATGTTGTGTATCTTTTAATAGATTCGTCTCTAGGTACCAGAGCGTATTCATTTCTGTCGGGAGGAGCATCTTTTTCTTTCTGTTCCTGTGTTACTGCACACCTCCCAGTGCAGTGTCGGATGGGAGTGGTGACAGGGGCCTCAGTGTCTCGGTGGCTTCTCAGAGATCATCTGGATCAAGTTGCGGTCTTCCTTTCTCTTTTCCATCTGCTAAGGGAACTTTTTTTAAATCAGAATATTAAGTGTTATCCCAAGTTTTCCTGTGTCTGTTGAGATGACAGACGACTTTTCTGCCCCAAGCAGTTACCGTGCCAGATTATACCGATAGGGTCTTTAAGTTATGCACATGCGTAGGTTTGTGTGAGAAAAACTGCCATCCGCCGTGCCGTCCGTCCTCACGGATCATCCAGATCCCGACTGTCTAGAAGCGATCACGGTGTTTCTTTAGCCTCTCTTTTTTTTTCCTGCGATTTTCCTGTATTTTTCTAAGGAACTTGCTTATGCTGTTATTTCTTGATTATATTCATTCTTTTCCGGTTTTCATTTTGTCCGTGAATTGCAGGAGGTAAAGGCCGGCTCTCTGAGAACACGCACACCTGCCCTCCCCAGGCCACAGTCGCCCCTCTGCCACCTTTGTGTGGCCGACAAAGGTGACCGCAGCCCCGGGAAGGGCGGCGGCCTGTGTGGCCCCGGCTGTGGTGCAGCCTCCTGGGCACCTGCCACGAGCAGCCGTGGGCCTTTCCGCCCTCCTCCTGGCAGGTTTGTGGCTGCACCGCGTGTCCCTGGATTACTTGGTGCGCCCAGTTTTGTGGCCGAGTCAGTATCATTCATTGGTGGAGCTCGGCATCCTTTGTTTTCGGCATCAGGGTTACGTTTGCTCGCACGCTCCTGTTTTCCTCATTCGTTGGCCCGCTTGCTCGCTTCCCCACGTGGGTGTGACTCGTCCTGCCGTCTGCATTCCGAACGCTCACACGTACCCGCTGCCCGTAGCGGCCCGACCGCTGCCCAGAGCCGCCTTCCCTGGCCCCCCACCTGCAGTCAGGACGTGCACAGAGCCTCCCGAGGAAGCTCTGTGGAACTCGTTTTTGGAGACCTTACGCATCCTAAAATGGCTTCGTATTCTCTTTGGCCCTGGTGTGCTCGTGTTACCGGTTCTTACTGGTCTGTCAGACACCTCAGCGTCTGGTGACCCACAGCATCCATATTCGTGTCACCGTGTGCAACATTTTCACTGTCGTCGCGAGCGGTGTGTAAACAGTCGTAAAAACCACAGAGAACCTTGAAGGCCGTTTTGCTATGATTGATGATCTTGGTTACTTTTCAATTCACGCAGGAGGGCTTTTCATTCAGTGCCAAGTTGACGCAAGAGAAAGTGAAGTTACTTAACCTGGAGAGATTTTTTTCTTTAAAAACCAGCCTTATTGGCGTATCATCCGCGGACCAGAAAAGCCACCCTTTTAATTCACCACAGTTAAGTGGGTTTTAGTACGTTCGCAGAGCTGTGCAACCATGGCCATCATCTTATTTCAGAATGTTTTTATCGCCCCAGAAAGAAATCCTACAGCCACTCTTGTTCTCTCTCCTTCCCCCAGCCCCTGACGCCCCCTAATCTACTTTCTCCGCATCTGACTCTTCTGGACATTTCGTACCAAACGAGTCCCGCAGTTTGCGGCCCTTGGTGTTGCTTTCCTTCACTTAGTGGCATCTCTTCCAGGTTCGTCCTGTGTCATAGCTTGTGTCAGTGCTTCATTCAGTTTTATGGCGGAATAATAAAATAATTTCACTCTACACTTGTCACGCTTTGGTTGTGTATTTGTCAGCCGTTGGGCGTTTGGATTGTTTCCACTCGAAAGAAGAAAAAGCATATCCGTATGTGAACTCCTATGAATGGCTGTGTGTGCGGGCACGGGTGTTTATTCTCCTGAGTGTGTACCTGAGAATGGGGTTTGTTGAGTTATACGGGAGCTTACTCTGAGGAACCACCAGTCCGTTTTACAAAGCGGCTGAATCGTTTTCCATTCCCACCAGCAGGACGTGAGAGTTGTGATTCTCCACCTCTTGGCCTACGCTTACCGTCTTTCATCACAGCCCCTCCCCGGGGGGCGGGAGGTGGGAGGTGGGACCCCACTGCATTTCCCTGATGACTGATGAAGATGAGCGTCTTTTCATGTGCTACTTGGCCGCTTATATATCTTCTCTGGAGAATTACCCGCTTAAGCCATTTTTCCCATTTTGCGGCGGCCGGGGGGGGGGGGGGGGGTGGCTGTCTTTTATCATTGAATTGTAAGAGTTCTTTATATTTTTCGGATGCCATTCCCTTATCAAATATATGACAGGCAGATATTTCCCCCATTCTGTTTGTCACTTCCCTGATCCTGTGCTTCGAAGCACAAATGTTTTTAATTTTAATGAAGTCCAGTCTGTCTCTTTTGTCCGTTTGTTTCTTGTGCTTTTGTGTTAGATCTTAAAATCTTCCTTCTTCTAATCCGGGATTACCAAGAGTTACTCCTTTGTTTTCAAAGAGGAGGGCTCAGTGTCCCATTTTTCATTCTGTAGACTTATATCTGATTTCTGGTTTCAGCAGGGCCCCCTCCCTCCAGTTGTCCTTCGGACTTTGAGTTTATAGTCATGCCTTATCAGAGAGTAAGTCTCCTATCTTTCTACAGAGCAGGAAGGGGATCTGTGTGAATGATCTGTGCTTCTCCTAAGAAGGTTTTCAGGCTGCCCTGTAGCCCGCCCGCCTGGCCCCACGTGCACAGGCAGCCTTGTCCCCAGCGTGGGAGCATTCTCCAGGAGTTGGGGCCCGGCTCCTCACTGCCCGCCCACACGCAGCTTTCTCTCTGCTTTGACCTGTCACACACAACGCGTCCTCTCTCCTTGGGTCCTGGTCTTCGGAGCATCAGATACACAGACCTCGGAGGCATTTTATGTGCCATCGAAGAGGGCACAGGTTGAAAGGGGTTTTTCCCTTCCTTCTGTTTTGTTTACCGGAAGTCACTGCTAGGTCTTCGTATTAATACGAAATCCTCCCGTTCCTGGAATAAACTCTATTTAAGCAGGGCCGTTTGGTTAGTTTGTGTCCGTTGCTGGATTTGTTTCGCTGATGTTTGGGATTTTTAACACGTGTGTGGAAAAATGAGTTTCTTCTCTTGTTTTCCCTTCCCGTGCCTGGTCCGGTTCTGGTATCAGATGTAACTAGTCTTACTGCTTCCTTAGCCACAGTGCCGTGGCAGTGCTCACAACACTGGCACCATCTTCAGCCCGTGCAGCGTGCCCTCCCTCGGGGCTGCGTGTTCCGGGCCCGGGGACTTCATGTGTGCCCTGACCGCAGTGGGGAAGGCTGCTCTGATCTTCCTTGAAGAAGGCGCGCTTTAGGTAGCGGGTGGGGATCACTAGCGTACGGAAGGCTCTGGTTTAGAGAACTCCCCTGTGACCTCACCACTGTGGCCTAGTTCCATAAAGCTGGGGATTAGGGTCATCTGGCTTGGGGGGGTGGGGGGGGCGGGGGCAGAGAGTGGCTGCATGCCACCTGGACTGTCCACCGGCCTCAACCCCCGTCAGTAAGTTGCCCTGAGGAAACTCTGTCAGCAGTGTCATCATTTTTCGATCTTAAAGGCCTTCTCAGTCTGGAAGGTACTTTACTGACCCTCCTCCGCCTTCTAACAAGTGTGTATTTGTTGTGGTGTGTGTTCTGTTGATCCTAGGTTTTTAATCCTGGATTTAACGTCTTCAGTGAGTTTTTTGTTGTTGTTGTTGTTTTTTAATGTTTTTATTTATTTTTGAGACAGAGAGAGACAGAGCATGAGCAGGGGAGGGGCAGAGAGTAGAGGGAGACGCAGAATCCAAAGCAGGATCCAGGCTCCGAGCTGGCAGCACAGAACCCGACACAGGGCTCAAACTCACAGACTGTGAGATCATGACCTGAGCCGAAGCCGGATGCTCAACCGACTGAGCCACCCAGGTGCCCCTTCAGTGAGTTTTTAAAGCTGTTTAAAGTTTTTATTTTTTAAAAAAAAAATTTTTTTTTCAACGTTTATTTATTTTTGGGACAGAGAGAGAGCATGAACGGGGGAGGGGCAGAGAGAGAGGGAGACACAGAATCGGAAACAGGCTCCAGGCTCTGAGCCATCAGCCCGGAGCCCGACGCGGGGCTCGAACTCACGGACCGCGAGATCGTGACCTGGCTGAAGTCGGACGCTGAACCGACTGCGCCACCCAGGCGCCCCTGTTTAAAGTTTTTAAAGGAAGTTTTGGCTACAGTCATTTAGTAATTGTCCGTTTCTTAATGTTTTCCAATGTATGGGCAGGAAGCAGTTGATAGGATTATGTTGAGCGTGCAGATGTAAAGCACACACAGTCCTTTGCATGCGGATGAGTACAGGGGCACATCTGTGGGGTCACGTTTCCCTTGTTTGTGTGCCTTTCTCAGCCAGATGTGCCAGGAGCTTGTCTTCTGGTTCATTTGAGGCCCTGTGTTATTTTTCTCCACGAGGGGCCTCTTGTAGACACAGGTGCTAACCCTCTCCTCTCCGGTCAGCGCCCACACAGGGCAGCTCCGTGCACCTCCTCTCTGGTTTCCTTCCGTCCCTTCTCCTCCCCACTGTAATACTTCCATTGAGCCGTCACTCGTCACTTGATGTTACGCATTGTATGTTATTAAAATGGTGCATTTTATTATTATGCATGTATCGTTGGTCTTAAAAATAGTTATTTTACCAGTAAAAATGGGTTTGTTTGGGAGTAAAAGAAGATTGCAATTTCGGACCAGCAAGCTATGGCTAAACCACAGGCAAGTGCAGCAAAGAAGGGAGAAGAATGTTATTTCTCGGAGGAGGAGGAAGTCGAGAGGGGTTGTTTTAATGAAAGTCCACTGGAGGAAAGCGAAAGTCCAGGGAGGGTCAGTTTTTTATGGGAGATGCTATGTCCATCTCTCCTGTTGGGGCCTGTAATTGGTGGTTTATTCTGTCAGGGTCCGTAGTCAGCAGTCCTTCCCATGATTGACATTGAGTGGTGCCGCTCCCCTCCCAGCCTCACCTCCTGGCATCCGGGGTCCACTCGGGGTTTGCCTTTGTTAATTTCACAGTGCCTTTGGAACCCCATCTTAACGGTTTGTGAATGTATGTTTTTAATTTTGTGCTGCAGACTTCACTCTGATTTTTTATTCACACTTGCTTTTTGAACATGCATTTGAGTGCCTGCTATGTTCTAGGAATGTGCTGAGCACATACGCTAAATCAAAATCTTGGTTCTTTTGGGACAGACAGCCCAACAGTCAAGTAAAAAGGATGTTAGCTGGTGTTAAGTGACAACAGGGAAACCTCAGAGCAGGGCAGACAGACGCCACGGGGACTCCCGATGTACTTCTTGTTCAGTTCCTCTGACTGCTGCGTGCCATTCGGTTGTGTATTCGCTGTTTCTGTCACGATGGGCATCTCAGCTCTCCCCACTCCCCACCGCCGCAAAAAATCTGGCGATTATCCCCGTGTGGGGACTCTCTCTGGAACCAGGAGTGGGGGGCTGACACATGCCTGTCTCATTTCCCTGGGGGACTTCTCTACATGGTGATGCACCCATCCACTCCCCCGAGTTAGTCTATGGGGTCCAGTTTCCCCATAGCCCTGTTGGCTAACATTGTTTTATTTTGTATTTTTCTGACTATCGGAGCCTTTGAGTATCATTTCATCCACTGACTAGCTGCCGGGGTCTTCCCCTTGTGTGAGTGCCCCTTCATATGTCTCACCTCTTCTTTTACCGCATTCTTCGCCTGTTTTTTGATTAGCATGAATCCCATGTACCATGTAGACTTTAATCTGTGGTCACTTGTTCAGGTAGTATTCTATTACGTTGACTTCAAGACACACGTTCTTTTTGCTTTTCCTGTTTCACAACCTCTGAAGTGGGGATGAATCCTGCAGCTGAGAACCGTTGTCAGCAGTGACGGGGCGGGGGGGGGGGGGGGTGGGTGGTGTCCCCACCTGTGTTTCGAGCACTTGCTCACGGCTGTGCCCACTGCCAGCTCTTCGGTTGTTACAAACGCTGCTGGCAGGTAAATCAGCGGATGGCGGGGGAAGATGCCCGACCCCTCCAAGCCGGAGACGAGAGGCTGCACTGACGAAGGCTTTGAACGTCCCTTTGTCAGACCTCTGCCTGTGGGTGATCCCGGCTCGCTTTTAGAATTGTCATTCGGTCAGGAGAAAGATGAGTTGAGTCCAGTAGGGAAGTCCCGGCGTCAGAATTTGGAGCGTGGGGGACACTAACCTGCCAGGTAACCTCAGAGATGGTGGGGGAGCATCCTAGACAACACGGGGTCCTCCCGGTGGCGGGGGGAGCGTGTTGTCTGAACACCCGTGAAATCCACGACTCAGGGGAGAATGAACAGTGGAGACTTGGGCGAAGAGGTTAGGACTGTGTTGATGGACTTACCCTGCTTATGTTTTCCTTTTCACAAGTACGGACGTACTGGGACAAATCTGTGTCGAAGCGTACCTCGTGGAAGTGTTCATTAAACGTAAACTACAAAATTCTAACACGACAGAACATTACCTGTTAGTTGGCACTGGTTTTCTTTCTTGGCGGTAGGCAAAAACCTACCATTGGCATCTTAGATTCACTGAAGTACAGTAAATCTCTTTACCACCGGCTGTTGACTGTGTGGTGTCTTCATCGAACCAAAATTCTTCCTTTTGACTCAGATTCATCCGTTTTGGTCTCACTGTGTTTGGGGACTTACCAGCAATGGTTTCTACTCCAAGGTCACAAGGACATCCTTCTGCATTTTCATCTGTTATGTCTTCCAAAACATCTTTTACGGTTTTAATATGTCTAGAATTAATCTGGGTACATGTTTATCCAAGTTTATTTTTCTCCATAGGGAAGAGAGGTGTGTAATTTGGTAGTTTGTGGGGCAGCTGCTGTCACTCACAGGTATTTGTGTGCACAGTTCTCTCGAGTTCTAGTCTTTCCTCGCTCTGGGTGCCTCTTCTGGCACTGGTACCCGACCCATGGTTTTTGTTTGTTTGGTTTCTTTAATGTTTATTTCTTTTGAGAGACAGTGAGTGAGCAGGGGAGGAGCAGAGGGAGGGGGAGAACCCCAGGCAGGCTCCTCGCGATCAGCACGGAGCCCACAAACCGTGAGATCACGACCTGAGCCGAAATCAAGAGTCAGGGTGCTTAACCGACTGAGCCACCCAGGTGCCCCCTCAACCCATTGTTAATGGGGTTCTGGAATACTAGTTTCCTTCTGGTAAAGCATCATCGTGTTTCTAAATTCACTTGAAATTACTGACTCTCACTAATAGTGAGGTTGTGAGTTTGGATTGGAAAGGGTTTTATTTTTCCTCCAGCTAGTCCTCTGAGGCCTTGATTATGGAGATGTCTTTCTAGATTGGCTTTATTTGCTCCTGGGAGAGACCCTGAAGGCTCTCATACTCCCGCGTTTCTTGTTACGTGCCCAGTGTGACGTTCCTGCTAGCCTGCGTGGAACACAGGCGTGAGCTTCCATTTCTTGCTGGAAACTGGTTTCCCTCCCCGCTCCCAGTGCCGGACAGAAACAAGATCCTTGTGTCCCTACGCCGCGATGCCTCTTGACAGCTTGCCGGCTGTGGTTAGGGGCTTTGGGCGTACTTCCTTTTGACGGTTTGATTTCTCTGCGTGTTAGTTTTCGTACAGTGGCCGTGACTTTTCCAGCAGCAGCCTTAATATAGACTTGTCCACGCAGGTGTTTTGGTTTTCCATGTCTGTGTGAGTGCCAGCACCTCCACACCGGGACCATCGGGAAACTCAAGGGTGAGGAGCAGGAGACTGAATGAACGCTGGATTCAGAAGCGGAGTAGGTGGCTTGAAGGAGAAGCCCCTGAGGCCAAAGGGAAGAGGGAGGGAAATATTTAGAGAGCACCTGTGACGGGCCAGGCCCTTATCTAGCAATGGCCCTGAGAGGTGGGTTCCTTCCATACTTTAGAGATGAAGAAGCCGAGACCCCCAAGGGCCGAGGAGCGTCCCCGAGCTCCTGGAGCCGCCAGGAGCCAAGAGGCAGAGGGCGTCTGTCTGGCTGACCGCAGCCCTTCCCTGCGTCCTCCTGCCTCTTGTACAGGTTCACCTACTTCTGTGAATTTACTTCGAGTGCCCGTTCTCTTCCTTCCCTGCGTTCCCACATCTTCTGTTTCTCGCATAAGAAACCAGTTCTGATCGCACGTCCCGAGAGCCGTGTTTCCAGTGTTTTCTGACAGCAGCGCATCTTCCAGAGCAGCGCGTGTGCACAGGGGTGCACGTGTGCAACTGAGGCAGGCTCGCGCCGCAGTCCTTGCCCTGGGCCTGTGCTCTGACGGCCTCCGTCCCGCTCGGCTCGCGGCTGGTTTTCGGCCCCAAGAGCCTGGTCGAGACCACGTTGGCCTCACTAGCTCGTGACCCCCCGGTTTGGCCCCGTGTTTTTGAAGCGTGGCCTTGAGGAGTGTTGTCAGCAGGGGACGTGGCAGGTGGCCTCAGTAGCTGTCTCCTGTCCCGGCCCAACTCCGGTCCGCGCTCCCGGGCTGCTGGCCACCCTGTCTGCCCCACACCCTACCTCTCGAGCAGTAATCCAGCACTAACTTCAGAACCCCTGCGTACTTTTTTCGGTGGCTTTCCAGAGTTAACGTGTATTTTTGAGCCACTTTAACTACAAGGCCAGAGCTCGTTCTGCCTGTTCTTGCTTTGGATGGTGATGTTTTTAGATTTCCTTCCTATTTGTCTTATTCCAGAGTTTTTTCTGAGGTACTTCATTTACTTGTTTCTTCATGAGTTTTAAAATCAAAAAGATTTACCACTAATCTGTGTTGGAATTATCACTTACTTTTTTTTTTTTTACCTAAGTAGAACAAAGTAGCCTAATATGAATAGAGCTAATGGCCGATTTTTAACGTACCATTTGCTAACTGTACATGTTAGAACTAACAAAAAGAGCTGGAAGACGAGGATGCAGGTCGGGCAGAGTGACAACACTTGTGTGTCTCATGAGCCACCAGGGTGGGTGGTGCCACGTCCCTGTAACGTGAACGTCTGTTCACAGGTACCTCTCTCCTCTCTTTCCCCAGCCCTCCGAGCCACAACATTGTGGTGAATGGAAAAAAATGTGTAAACTTCGCCTCGTTTAATTTTCTTGGATTACTGGATGACCCTCGGGTCAAGGTAAGTGGCCCCCGCGCTGGAGGCAGCAGGATTCCCTGCGAAACTGGACCTGAAATAGACAAACGGAGGGCGTCAGGAAGGGCGCTCTCTGCTGCTGGTGCCGTCACTGTCGCCCGGCAGAGCTGGAACCTGGTCTCGACAGAGGGTGGGCGATACGGGCGTCTGACGTGGCTCCGTGGCGGTGACACGCAGAGAGCCCCGGGAGGCGGCCCAGGTAGTCGTGGGAGGCACGTCTGGGAACCCAGTCCATCTCCCGTTGGGAGTACGGGCCAGGTAGCTGTTTGGAGGACAGACTTTTGCCTGGAAACGCCACAAAGTATAAAGGCATTGAGTTAACCAAGTTTGGATAGGTTAAAACACAACTGTTCCACGTTTTTTAAGTTCTGTCCCTAAATCTTTACATGTGTCTGCTCTTTATATCCTGTTGTTAGAATGGCCACGGTTCTAAGAAAGGAAGCAAAGGGGGCGGGGGTTGCCATGTGGGTTGAAGAATAGGATATGTCAGTTTTGAACTCTGAAAGATACGTTATTAAAACCTGATTTTTCTTACATCCATGAAGGCAGCGGCTTTGGTGTCCTTGAGGAAGTACGGCGTGGGGACCTGCGGGCCTAGAGGGTTTTACGGCACATTTGGTATGTTTCTGCCTTCTCTTCCAAACTACTGCTTTTTTTTTTTTTTTTTTAATGTTTATTTTTGAGAGAGAGTGCATGTGAGCAGGGGAGGGGCAAAGGGAGAAGGAGACAGAAGATCTGAAGCAGGCTTTGTGCTGACAGCCTGACGCGGGGCTCGAACTCATGAACCGTGAGATCATGACCCCGCAGAAGTTGGATGCTTAACCAACTGAGCCACCCAGCCACCTCCAAACTACTGCTTTAAGAATTGACTCGATCTGATTTCAAAGCTCCTTGGGAAAGATATCCTGGATTCGTTGTGACATTGGGTGGGTGAGTGCTGTCTGTGTTTGGCATCGTGGCGGGAGGGGCCCTGGTCTGAGACTGAGTGTCGCTCACCGAGAAAAGTGCCTTAGGTGCACCGTCTCCCGGAGGGCGAGGCCCACGCTGCTGCTGCTGCTGCTGCTGCTGCTGCTGCTGCTTGTGCCCCGAGAGACCCACTTTGTGTCTGTGTGTGTGACGGCAGGTGGCTCCGGTCTTCATAGTCGTGCAGGAACCTGGTTCTTCCTTATCGCCTTCCTCCAGTGCCAGGGAGCACCAAGCTCGTCCGCCTAGCTGAAGTCGCGCCACAGGTGTGGGGGAGGGGTGCGTGCAGCGGTCCCTTCGAGGCAGGTGGGAGTGTCGCGTGTCACTGCCACACTCCAGTGTGGCACAGAACCTAGGTGAGGCCTCGCCGTGGAGGGGCTGGGACACACCTCCAGCCGGGCGGCCTCCTCGTTACATAATTGTGCAAATGAAGATGTTACTGGAAATAATTTCCTGGCTTAGCAGCGTCAGCGCGTGGGGAAGACAGCCAGGAAATCTCTTCCGTCTTCTATTTGTACTTCATTTCTAGGCCTTCGTGCGGTTTTTTTCACTTAAACAGTTAGGTGTTTTTATTTAAGGGAACACTTTTTCTTTATTCCTTAACTAGCTTAGAAGTTAAATGATTTTTATTGGAAGCAGACAACAGAGCTGGTGTGCAAGCATCTTAAGGTGGAAAAGATCTGAAAAATCTTGTATTGCGGCCATTTAGAAGCAACGTAGAAAGTTCAGAGAGGCCGCCTGACTTCCTGACAGTCGCACAGCTCATTAATTTCAGCCTTATGGCCAGAAACCAAGTATCCTGACTGCGCGTCCTTATGGGAAGATCAGAGACTTCAAGAGCGCAGATCAGCCTCCCTCTCTGCCCCAGTCTAGTGCAAACACGGTTGGTTTGCTTGGTTTTTATTGGTAGGGAATTATTTCCTAGAGATACAGTATTAGAAAACTAGAAAAGGCATTTTTTGTGGGGTTGTTTGCTGTTATCTGATCAACAGTATTTTCTATGATTTGCTTGCTGTCGTAAAAAAAAAAAATAGTTGTCTTACAAGCTTCTCTTTCTTGTGGATTTTATTTGCACGTGTGGCCTTGGCCCCTGCCTCGGAGTTCATTTCAGAGGATAGGTAGCAGATTTAATGCCAAATCAAGTCATGAAAAAAAAAAATGTTTCAGCTTTTCAAAACCAGTTTTTCCAGAGCTGGTAGAATAGCCCAGTCAGCTTTCTGTTTGGATCACCTAATAGGTTGTCACGTGCTCCCAAACATGAGGTCTGTAGTGGATGGTTTGTAAGTTAATATTCTTGATGGAATAATTCAGCCCATGCTATAAACTTCGGAAGGTTTATAGAGAGAGTCAAAGGCTTCTCCCCGCCATTGTCTCTACCCCAGAGAAGACAGCTGCTGTCAGTAGTTAGCTGCTTGTTCATTCTTCCAGAGACCTGTTTCGGCAAACGCAAACCCCTTCCGTACACACATTTCCCCAAACAAATGGTGGCATACCCCGCAGGTGCTCTGTGCCTTGCTGTTGGAGTGATTTTGTTGGAACTTTAAACTGGATTTGGATTTTCAGGGGTCTGAGTGGGTCCCCGGGGGCAGAGTAATGAGCACATCTGTGTGTCACCCCTCTGTACTGTGTGTCCTCGGCCGGGTCTCCCGGGTGGTAACTAGCGGAGGGTTGGGACGGACGGCGGCGTCAGTGTGGAGGCTGGAGGCGGGCTGGCGGGGCTGGTGGTGTGATGGCCTTGTGACAGGACCCGGGTCCTAGCGCGCTGTCCTTCTGGTAAGCTGATATCGTTCCTCCTTCACAGGCGTCCGCGCCTGTCACCTCTGTTCTTTCTCGTGTGGCTATTGTCCACGTTTTCACTTTCTGGTTTTCCGACAGGATAGTTTGTATGTAATTATTATTTTTTTAAATTTTATTTTAGAGAGAGAGCATGAGTGGGAGAGTGGGGGAGAGAGAGAGGTTGAGAATCCCCAGCCACATGCTCAGCATGGAGCCCGACACGGGGCTTGATCCCATGGCCCTGGGATCGTGACCTAAGCCGAGATCAAGAGTTGGACACTTACCTGAATGAGCCACCCAGATGTCCCTGACAGTATGTTTTTTATATTTTTCCTTATTCTGGAAGGAGTTGCTTATATTACAGTTATATTAAATTACCTTGAAATTTCAGTGTTGGGTAAGATCAGAGAAGGTACTTAAGGTAAGTGAAGGCTCAATTTTAAATCTCTAGAATAAACCTCCACAATTAAGTTATTCTGAATATTTATGGTATATTTGCCCTTTGCTCTGACCAACAAAGCAAACTGAGGACCCCTTTCCTCTCCTTTGAAGTTGCTTGTGCACCCCTGCGGCCAAAGGCCTCTTTCCCTGGGCCCCCAGAAAGTTATTTTTAATTTCATCCTTTTTTTCCCCCCGGAAATAACACATTCAGACGTCTGTTTTTAAAGATGAAAATACTTCTTTGTTGAGCTCTTAACTTTTCAAAAATAAATGTAAATCACTTGTAAATCTCCTTTATATTATAAATTATAATTTTCTTTTTAATGTTATAATATTTTTTTAATTATTATTTCATAGTAACATATTGGATGATTAATACAGAAAAAAAATCAACAGCAGAAAAAATCAAACATCATGTAGTTTTTTAAGCTGGATGTTGTCCTGCCGCTGGCAAGTGCTACTCAGCAAGTTCTTATCATCCTAAGGACCAGTGATGAGAAGTCTCCCCACCTTCCCCTTTATTGTTTGAATGTGTTTGAGAACAGAGCCAGTGGGTTTGTCAGGTTGTGGAGTGTACATCCCTTCCTCTAGGGCCGATGAGGTCCCCTGCACTCGGATGCTTTCTCTTATCCAACTTCTCTGTTTGTTTTCTTTGAATAGGCTCAGATCTCATTGGCCTGAGGTTTATCGCTGGCTTCCCAGAATCTGCTTTGCATATACAATGCCTGCTTGGCTCTTTGCTCTTCAACTAAATCAAAACACAATTAGTGGCAGGGTTTCGTGGCGAGGGATAATTGTGTTCTAGAGCCAATCGTAAACAAGTAAATCGTTCGTTTATTTTTCAAAATATTTTCTTTGTTTCAAAGCCGTCGGCTGAACCCTGACTGCATGTTTTATCAGGAAGAAGACTTGGTCATAAAATTCCTACATCTGCCACTTCTTTTTACCAGCCGGTCTGGGATTGATTGTTTCTGCAGTGTAGGAGGGGAACAATCCTTGTTTGCACAGCTTAGAACATTTTGGTAAGAATACAGAAGATACTGCGTGTGAAAACATTGTGGAAAACGTTCAGCACTGTATTTATGTTGTAATGAGTGCATAACTGGTATTATTTGTACTTTTAAGAAAAGTCAGGTCTCGAGGGATTTTAAAAAAAAAAAAACAGTGTGAAGCACAAAAGTATAGAAGCCTTAAGAAAAAGTGTAGTTGTTTTTAAACTGTTCTAAAGTTGACTGTTTTATAGTCTTTCCTTTGGAAAACAACCCAGAAAGCCGTTATAGCTCTTACTAGAATAAAACAGGGGATCCTGTATAATTGGAAAACAGAAAAGTGCCTGTAACGTGATAGTTCTTAAACATCCGGGGTTTGGACAACTCAAGTAGAAGATAGTGTAACTGCTCTTTTCTTTTTAAAAGGAAACCTCTTTTTATTCTACAAATACTGGTTTAACTGTACAAGCGTTGGGGCGCCTGGGTGGCGCAGTCGGTTAAGCGTCCGACTTCAGCCAGGTCACGATCTCGCGGTCCGTGAGTTCGAGCCCCGCGTCGGGCTCTGGGCTGATGGCTCGGAGCCTGGAGCCTGTTTCCGATTCTGTGTCTCCCTCTCTCTCTGCCCCTCGCCCGTTCATGCTCTGTCTCTCTCTGTCCCAAAAATAAATAAACGTTAAAAAAAAATTAAAAAAAAAAAACTGTACAAGCGCTTAAACGGCTTATCGGTTTTTCCATGCCAGGCCTTCTCCTGAGTGTTCATGGGCCGTGACTCGTGGTTCCGGTAACGATCCTTTGAGGCAGGTCCGACTGTGACCTGTTTGACAGAGGAGGGCTGGAGAGGCACGGGGCAGTGTCAGGCCTGCCCTGGGTCCACACCTGGGGAGGCGGGAGGCCAGAGCCGGAGCCCCCTGGGAGGACTGCTGCGGCCAGGCCCCACCCTGCTGTGGCGGGTCCCGGGTCTGCGTCCCGTCTCTAGGTTTCTGGTTCCGGGGCAGGTGCTAGAAAGGGCGGCGGGCGCGGGGAGGGCCCACGGGCTCTCTGGGCACCCGCCTCCGTGGTCGTCCCCACCGCGCTGGTTCCTAGCGGCGAAGCAGAGGATGTGCGCTTCCTCGCGCTCCGTGCAAACCGGTGGCACCAGCGGGTGGACTGGATCGTCCGCACGGAGGACAGACGTCGGGAGCGGGAGAGCACGGCCCTCTTCCTGTTTGCTGCCTCCCCTCCCTGTGTCTCACGGCATAGCTGTCACACATCAAGGCAGCTGTCCGTACCCACCTGTCACAAAACCTCTCTGCGAAGCTGCCGGCGGCAAAAACCCAGTGTCTTTAGGTACCCAGAGAAAAAGGCCCGTCTTTTTCAAACTCTTGGGAAAGACGAGAATCAGTAAGTCGTTGACTTCTTGTGGAGAATTTTCTTAACCACGTTACGGCAGTGACATAAAAACGGTCATGAGTATGTATACACAGCGATGAGAATATTTCTACCATACAGTTTTCATCAGCTGGGTAACTAGCTCTTAGAGCCCTGAAAGTAAGCCAAGATTGTTTCATTTTCTCGTCGCTAATCGGTGAAAAAAAATGAGCCATTTAAAGTGGAGTCTACAGAATGATTTACGGTCCTTTTTGTAGTTGGCAAAAACGTTTGTGTCCATAGCATGTTTTTTCCCTTTGAAATGGACCTGGTGGGTGAGAGCAGTTCACTGTGGCTCGGCTTATCCATCTGCTAAATGGGCACGATGTGGGGCAGACTTGGGATTCGGAGGAGGCCTCCTGCGGGGACCCGCCCTGTTCTGATCAGAAATGGGGGTGGCGGGGACTTGCCTGCAGGGCAGGAGCCACAGCTCTAGGGATGAGGGAGGCGCCCGCGCTCTGCGTGGGGGGGGCCGGTTTCGGGGGGGCCTGTTCTTGAGCGTTTGGCCACCTGCCTCTCTCTTGTCCCGATTGAGAGATCCCACTGGCAGCGTCTCGTCGCGGGCGGCGCCAGGGTCAGGGTCGTGTCCTCGGACCTGGGTGTCACGGACCTTGTGCTTGAAGAGCTCAGCACCCTGTCGATACCATTTCGATCAAATGGGAGGTGGTCTTCTTAATGTTACTGTAAGGTCGTGTCCTCGGTCCTGGGTGTCACGGACCTTGTGCTTGAAGAGCTCAGCACCCTGTCGATACCATTTCGATCAAATGGGAGGTGGTCTTCTTAATGTTACTGTAAGGTCGTGTCCTCGGTCCTGGGTGTCACGGACCTTGTGCTTGAAGAGCTCAGCACCCTGTCGATACCATTTCGATCAAATGGGAGGTGGTCTTCTTAATGTTACTGTAAGATTCCACGCTGACTGGCTGAACGTTCATGTCGTGGAATGTCTGCTCTATCGAATGGCGGTAACCTTTTGGTAATGGAAATCAGGCGGCCCTTCGTGTGCTTTTTGTGACAGGCCCTGTGGGGGTACGTTTTACCTGCAAATAGGAAGAAGCGGGTTTCGTTTTTTTGTCATCACTTGAGCGGAGCGGGAGAGACCGTTCGTGTTCACAGTTCGGTAGCATCGTCTAAGAAGCACGTGCATCCGGGGGCTTCGATTTATTTTCTTCTCTGGGTACTGCTCCATTCTCGAGTTCCTCACTCTGCATCTCCAGCCGTCAAATTGGGGTTTGGTGGGGGGGCACCTGTGTCCTGCCATCCTGCCACTCAGTAGCTGGCTCCCACCCCATCCCTCGTCCCCAGCCCAGCGTTCTCAGTCTTCAGTCTGAAATCACGGCGCGTGTGTGGTACTGGTGAGTATAGAGGGGGCTGAGGGCGCGAACCTTCTGCCCCGGGCGTGGAGCTCCCCTGTGCCAGCCGCACCCTGCCTCTCCTGGAGGTGTCGCTTTGTCAGGTGCCAGAAACCCTGTATTTCTCCCCGATCCTGTGCTCGTCAGACCACCTGTCTTTATGTGATAGTCACTGCATTTTTTTTTTTTTAACATTTATTTATTTTTGAGACAGAGAGAGACAGAGCATGAACAGGGGAGGGTCAGAGAGAGAGGGAGACACAGAATCGGAAGCAGGCTGCAGGCTCTGAGCCATCAGCCCAGAGCCCGACGCGGGGCTCGAACTCACCGACCGCGAGATCATGACCTGAGCCAAAGTCGGATGCTTAACCGACTGAGCCACCCAGGCGCCCCAGTCACTGCATGTTTGATAAACGAATGAGAAGATTATTGGACACCCCCCGTCTTTTAAAAATATAACCCCTTGTGAAGTTGAAACTTCTTTCATTCTTAATTTTCTTTGACTAATTAAAAAGCATCACAATAAGGTTAGTGTGTCCCTAATCAACCAGTGAGTGGGTTTACAGATTTGAGACACTTTATTCAGATGTGCCAAGAAGTTGATTCCGTATTTCTTATAGCTACACTAACTTAGCTCACTTATTCCTGTCTGGAAGGTGGTGGAAGCCTTACCCTGACCATTGACTGTGTGTCTCATCCCTTACGGTGGGAGTATTCGGTCCGGTCAGGCTTGAACCAGCTAGGGTAAATCCTGTCTGGCGATCTCAGTCGCTCAGGCTTCGTGTCTCCCCGCTTCTCACCTGTCTCTGTGGGGCACCCCTCCTCCCTGCTCTCTGGGAGACACGTGGTCGGTGGAGGGCAGGCCCCTGGAGTGATGCTCCCTGCATGCGGCCTCGACATGGTCCGGGATAGCTCTGTCGGGCCATCCGCCCTCTGCAGCACCCTCGCCGGGACCCGTCTGGATCCCCCGCCACTGCCCGGACTGCCAGGTCCCCTGAGTCATGTGCCAGTGTTCCCCTTCGTGGCCTCTCAGTCTGCCTTTACTACCTCCGATTTCCCTCTCTCCCCTGAAGCTCCGGGGCTGGCGGGCCTGGCCGCATGCTTCCTGTAGCACTCCTGAGTGCTTGCACGGGGCACGCGGCGGGACTGATTCCTTCTCCAGACCTGGGTCCTGCTGTGGTTGAAAGAGCTAAAGGAAGTTTGAAAAGTCCTCTTCTCTCCCAGCTAATGCCTCATTTTGGGGCCCCAGGGCAAAGCTGGTCAGTGCACTGTTGCTTCTAGACCCTGCTGGGCCCTCCATGCCGGGGCCTTCAGCCTCGTGGCAGGGCCAGGGAAGGTGAGCGGCTGTAAGAAGCAGGGCAGGGAGGAGAGAGGTACCAGTGTGGCGAGCGCAGTGTGTTCCCGCCTTAACATTCTTTTTTAGCAGCTCCTATAAAACACCGCATTTCTCTTTGTGCCGTACGTTTGAAGTCCCCAGTCCGCTTAAATAGAAATCCAAACAGAAAAGTCAGTGCTGCGGAGTGATAGCAGGTGCTCAGGGAAGTCCCAATAAGCTAGTAGACGAGGGAGCACCGCCTGGATTGGAGTACGTGGGTTCTTTGACGTTTCCTCTTTGAAGCTGGCTGACGCTTGTCCTCATGTCCGGCGTGTACCTTCTGCTAACACGCAAAAAAGGCTTTCATAGATTCACGTGTCGCGCATTGGTGAAGCCTCGGTGCGGTTGGCTGAGAGAAGTCAGAGCAGGTGGTCATTGGGCCTCGAATCCCCGCGCTGGCTGACGCAGAAGCGAAACCCAGCGTTGGAGCTGCCCCCAGCACGCTTCGGGGACAGAGGCGTAGCCGATCCCATTCAGATTTCAGAAATCGTTTCGGCCCAGAGTTATCTAAACGCATCTCCCATCATTTATAACTCAGAAGCAGTTTCATTTTGCCCGTAAGGTGACGGTATCGTTAACGAGACTTAATAAACTGAACTTACTTTCTCTACCCTCTGCTTAAAGAAGAGGAATTAGAAGGTGTCTTAACCATTTAACGTCTTGCTGTAGATGTGCACTTGGACCTGGAAGACCGCCTGGCAAAGTTTATGCAGACGGAAGAAGCCATTATCTACTCGTACGGATTTGCCACCATCGCCAGTGCTATTCCCGCGTACTCCAAGAGAGGGGACATTGTGTTTGTGTGAGTAACTTTTACCCACGTTTCTGGGCAGACTTCCTTTGGGAATGACGGTGATCCTCCCGGAGGATGCCTTTGTTAGAGGTCATCTGCCTTAGATAATCCTGACTTTTTATTTGGTAAAGAAATATATAGTAACTTCAGCGAAGTGATTGTACGGAATTGACGAGACTCTCACTGTAAGGATGCCTAAAGTGTTTTTAATTATTGATTTTATTTATTGACGTCCACAAGGCCAAGCTTACCATGGGTGAGGCCAGCGATCTCTCTTCTCTCTGCGGTTCGGTGACAGGATGGTAGTGTTCTTGAAGGGTCCGTGATCACCACCCACCTGGTTGCTCAAACTACTACTGCATTCTAGATTACCTTGTCAGGCTCATTTTGTACACTTTTCCTCAGGCATTCATGCTGTAGCCTTGTCAGCCTCCTGTGCTAGTGTCCTTTCACCACAGGGCCTTTGCACACGCCATTCCTGTGCCTAGAACATTGCCGCTCCTCTCTGTTCCTGCTCACCCTGCATATGCCTCGCCTCTGCGGGGAAGCCTTCCCTAGCCTCTCAGACCAGGCCGAGGCCTCCCGCTGCATGGGAGAAGATCCTGGAGCCAGAGGAGTCTGGTGTCGGTGTGATCCATGATCACGTGGGTACTCACACTGCCCCTCAGAGTCCCTGTGCTCCTCCGCCCCCCCCCCCCCCGCACGCACACGTGGGCACCCGCACCGCACCCACCGCCCCGCTTCCCCTGTGGCCCTTCCAGCGGGGTGTACGAGTGCGTCGCCTCCCCTGGCGTTTGCCGTTCGTCGTGCTCGGTGAGCACCAGCTCGGTAAGCGAACGAACAGAGGTCGGAGCTTAGAAGAGGGTCCGAGTGACGAGGCTTCGGGGCCCAGCCTCCTGTGGCGCCCGCACCGCCCCGCGGCCTCTCCCTGGGGGGACTCACGCGGCGGCGCTGGCCCGGCCCGGGCTCCAGGACAAGTGCGCCTTTCCTCCCCACAGCCTGCGGCAGCCGGGGCACCGGCCTGTGGCCGCGTCAGGGTGAGGGTTTCCCGACCTGACTGTGGAAGCCGGGGATTTATGAACGTCGTATCCGTAGTGAAAAAGTCAGACTCCTCACAACTTGAGAGCTGCCGATTTAAACCGTAGCCCTAGGTTTCTAGTAGAAGCCTAGTTGTGGCAAGTACGGTGTCATCCAGCCTCACTTTAAATCCTTTCGTGAATCCTAAGCCCCAAAAAAGCTGCAGCCGAACTTGTGGGATTCCTCCGTCAGATCCCAAATCCTGTGCTTCTCACGGCCGCCAAACCCAGGCTGCGTTCACGTCCAGCTGCCCTGCCCAGTGGCTTAGAGCTTCAGTTTCTAGTCAGTGAGGCAACTTAATGATTCTCCCATACATAAGGTCAAGTGTCTCTGTCTTCAAGTATTTCATAATTTCAAGTATTCTGCCCGGAATTCATTCGGAAGCAGGAACACTAGAGGCAGTGTTCAGTAAATTATACGACAGATTGTTTTTGATAAATTCTTACGCGTAGATCATATGTCCAGGGCTGTATTTCTTCTTTTTAGTAAACGCTAATAAAGCTTCGCCGGTAGTAGGCTCAGCACGGTGGCTGTTCACGTACTTAAGTCTGTGCCCGTCACTCTGCTGAGTCTGCGTGCACATTACTTTGTGTATCCGTTTTTTATATATCTAAATGTTTTATTTTAGAGAGAGAGTGTGTGCACATGAGCAGGAGAGAGGGGCGGAGGGGGGGAGGGAGGGAGAGGGAGAGGGAGAGGGGGAGAGAGAGAGAGAGAGAGAGAGAGAGAGAGAACCCCAAGCAGGCCGATGTGGGGCTCTATCCCTTGACCCTAGAGTCATGACCTGAGTTGAACTCTTAGAGTTGGACGCTCACTGACTGAGCCACCCAGGCTCCTCTCATGTACCCTGACGTAATTGTAGATTCACAGACACTTAACGACAAATAATACAGAGATTCTGTGTGGCCTTTACTCGGTCTCCCCCAGTGGTTACTTCACAGCTGGGATGTTGGCATTGAAAAAGTCAAGATACAGAGCGTTTCCACCACCACAAGGGTCCCTCGTGTCGCCACATCCCTGCCCCCCCACCCCTCACCCCCCACTTCTTACCCCCTGGCAACCACTAATCCCTTCTCCCTTTCTGTAACGTTGTCTTTTCAAGACTGTTGTTCAAGTGTAGTCATACGGTAGGTAACGTTTGGGGATCGGCTTTTTTCACTCAGCGTTAATTCTCCAGAGATCCACCCACATCGTGTGGATCAGGAATTCATTCCTTTTGGTTACAGGGTCGTATCCTGTGGTACAGAGGCGCCGTAGTCGGCTGAACCACTCGCCTATTAGGACATCTCAGTTTCCAGTTTGGGGCTCTAACAGATAACGCTACTATGAACATTTCTGTACAGGTTTTTCTGGGAAAATAGGTTTCATTTCCCTGGGCTGTATGCCGCCCAGTTCAGCTGCTGGGTCACGTGGTATTGCAGATTTAGTTTTTTAGGAAATTGCCAAACTTGTTTTCCAGGGTGGCTGTACCATTTTACATTCCCATAGACAGTATATAAATGGTCAGGTTTCTCCACATCCTCAGAAGCATTTGGTATTGTCACTTTTTTTTTTTTTTTTAATTTTAGCCATTCTGACAAGTGTGTAGAGATACCTTACTGTGGTTTTAGTTTACATTTCCTTCCTTGATGGCTAGTGATGTTTACTTTTTTCAGACTTTAGTCTTGGCATCAGGAGACCACTTCATAAAATCTATTGGGAAGTGTTCCCTCTTGTATTTTCTGGAGGCATTATATAAGGTTGTTGTTAATTCCTTATTTGGTAGAATTCTCCAGTAAAACCAACTGGGCCCGGAGATTTAATTTTTGGAAGTATTTTAAATATGAAATCAGTTGTTTAGTACTTACAAAGCTGGTCAAATTATCAGTGTCCCTTTGGTGAGTTGGGGTGGTTTGTGTTTTTCAAGGAATTGGTACATTTCTTCTCAGTCATCAAACATATGTATGTCGCATTCTTCTTAATATATCCTTATTCTTCTAACGTCTGCAGAGCCTGAAGTGACGACCCATTTCATTCCTGTCTGGTAATCTGTCTACTCTCTTCCTAGGCAGTTTTGCTAGAGATGGTCCATTTTATTTATCTTTTCAAAGAATCAGCTCTTTGTTTTATTGACTTTTCTCTGTTGTCTTGTTCGTTTCAGCCCTATTGATTTCTTGCATTACTTCCTGCCTTCTGCTCTCTTGGTTTCCTTTGCTCATCATCTAGGTTCTTCAGTTGGGAATTTTGATTGTTGACCTGAATCTTTCCTCTTTTCTGATACATTAGTGCTCTGCATTTCCCTCTCCAGTACTACTGTGGTCTTGACCCACACATTTTGATGTGTTTATTTTCATTTTCATTGAGTTCAACGTATTTTTTTTTAATTTTTTTTTTTTTTCAACGTTTATTTATTTCTTGGGACAGAGAGAGACAGAGCATGAACGGGCGAGGGGCAGAGAGAGAGGGAGACACAGAATCGGAAACAGGCTCCAGGCTCCGAGCCATCAGCCCAGAGCCCGACGCGGGGCTCGAACCCACGGACCGCGAGATCGTGACCTGGCTGAAGTCGGACGCTTAACCGACTGCGCCACCCAGGCGCCCCTGAATTCAACGTATTTTATTTTACCTTAGACTCTCTGACCCACAAATCATTTAGAAGCTGTGTTTAGCTTCCAAGTGTTTGGAGATTTGAAATTTGTTGCAGTTTGTGTTATGACTCGTGATGTGGTCTATATAGGAATATGTTCCCCGGTCACTTAAGAATATTCTGCCGTTGCTCGGTGGACTATTTTATAAATAAATGCCAGTTAGATCCCGTCAGTTGACGACGTTGTTGAGATCGGATCTAACCTTACCCGTGGTTTTCTGTATGGTAGTTCTACAGTTTTTGTGGTTGTGATTTGTCTATTTTTCCTTTCACTTTTATCACTGTTTGCTTCTCATCTTTTGTAGCTCTGTTGTTCGGCACGTATTCAAGATAAGTTTTCTTGGGTAATTGATCCTGGTTATCACTGTATAATGTTCTTCTTGGTCTCTGATCATTTTCCTTGTTCCAAAGTCTGATTTGTAAGATATTAACATAGACACTTCTGCTTTCTCTGGTGAATGTTTGCGTGGTATATTTATCGTATGTAATATGTATACTTTCACTACTATATTATTATTGTATATTCTTTTATAGGCGGGATATTGTTGGGTCATGTTTAATAACACCCTGACAGTCTCTCTTTAAATTGTGTATTTTGGGGGCGCCTGGGTGGCTCAGTCGGTTAAGCGTCCGACTTCAGCCAGGTCACGATCTCGCAGTCCGTGAGTTCGAGCCCCGCGTCAGGCTCAGGGCTGATGGCTCAGAGCCTGGAGCCTGTTTCGGATTCTGTGTCTCCCTCTCTCTCTGCCCCTCCCCCATTCATGCTCTGTCTCTCTCTGTCCCAAAAATAAATAAACGTTGAAAAAAAAAAATTAAATTGTGTATTTTGGTGCTCGCTTCGGCAGCACATGTACTAAAGTTGGAACGATACAGAGAGGATTAGCCCGGCCCCTGTGCTCGGAGGACACACACAGTCGTGAAGCGTTCCGTGTTTTTTATTAACGAGGGCACTTGTGATGCGCGCCAGGCGTTATATGTAAGTGATGGATCACAAAATTCTGTTCCTGAAGCCAATAGCACACTATATGTTAATTAACTTGAATTTTTTTTTAATCTTGTAAAGAAAAAAAAATTGTGTATTTTGGCCGTTTACATTTAAAATCATTATTGCATTTCTTACGGCGTTTCATTTTTTGTTTCTTATTTGTTATCTTTTGTCTGTTTTCTTTTTCCTTCTTTTCTGGGAGTTAAGCGAACGTGTTTTATTTAGAATTCCATTTTTACTTATCCATGGTGTTTTTGAGTGTTTCGCTCTGCGTGGTTTTTGTTTGTTTGTTTTTAGTCATTGCTCTGAATATGACATTATGTGCTCACATAAGTTATCACATTGCCGGTCTCATCATTTTACCAGTTCAAGTAGAGAAACCGGTACCTTCCTTTACATTTCTCTGCTCCTTGTTTATAGTATGATTGTTTTATTTTTTTAATGTTATTTTTTTATTTATTTAGGGATAGAAAAAGAGAGGCAGAATCCCAGTCAGGCTCCGCACTGTCAGTGCAGAGTCCAGCGTGGGGCTCGAACTCGCGAATTGTGAGATCATGACCTGAGCTGAAATCAGGAGTCGGATCCTTAACTGACTGAGCCACCCAGGCGTCCCTTTAATGTAATTGCTGAAGTATTTCTGGTATATACATTGAAAGCCGTATCAGACAGTGTTGTAATTTTTTTATGTTTGTTTATTTATTTTGAGAGAGAGAGAGAGAGAGAGAGAGAGGAGGAGAGAACTAGTGGGAGAGGGGCAGAGAATGAGGGGGAGAGAGAGAATCCCAAGCAGGCTCCGCGTTGTCAGCACAGAGCCCGACTTGGGGCTCCATCTCTCTATCTGAGAAATCATAACCTGAGCTGAAATCAAGAGCCAGACGGACATGCAACCCAACTGAGCCACCTAGGTGCCTCTGGACAGTGTTGTAATTTTTACTTAAATCATCCAAACTAATTTAGAAAACTTCAGGAGGGTGACAGAACCCTAGTGTGCTTGTTCATACTTTTTACTTAGTGTTCTTTCTTGCTTCATGATAATCTAAGATTCTTCCTTTTGTTTTCTTTACTTATTTTTTCTAGGTAGAGAACTTGCTTTAGCCATTCCTTTAGGGGAGGTCCGCTGGGGGCAGATTCTCTTAGTTGTCCTTCAACTGAGAAAGCCTTGATTTCCCCTTCACCTGAAGGGTATCTGTGCTTGTTACAGAATTCTTGGTTGACAGCTCTCTTCTTCCAAGTATTTGGAATATATTTTGGCACTTTTTTCTGGTCTCCATGGTTTCTGATGAGAAATCTGTCACTTTGTTATTTTTCTCTTCTGTATAAGGTGTCATTTTAGGGGGCTGCGTTCAAGACTTTTTCTTGGTCATCAGTTTTCAGAAGCTTTACTATAATCTTGGCGTTTATTTCTTTGGGTTTACCCATATGAATTTCGCTCAGCTTTTTTTATTTTAAATTTTTTTTTTTAATGTTTATTCATTTTTGAGAGAGAGACAGAGCAGAGACACAGCATGAGCAGGGGAGGGGCAGAGAGAGAGGGAGACACAGAATCGGAAGCAGGCTCCAGGCTCCGGCTGTCAGCACAGAGCCCGACGCAGGGCTCGAACTCACGGACCGCGAGATCATGACCTGAGCCGAAGTTGGACGCTTAACCGACTGAGCCCCCCAGGCGCCCCGCGCTCATCTTTTTTATAGGATTCAGCTTCTTGCCAAATTTGAGTCCTTTGGGCCTCCCCTGACGCAGTGTGGCATCTTTTATCGTGGCTCCACAGGTCCCTGAGGCTTGCCCTTTCTCGTCCGTTTTCTCTGCGGTTTACACGACTAGCTTCGGTTGTTACATCTGTCAGTTCTCTGATTCTTTCCTCCACCCCCGCCGCCAGTCTGCTGCTGAGCCCACCCACTATACTTCTTCTTGAGGTTACTGTGTTTTTCAGTTCTGGTATCTCCACAGGACTCCGTCCCCTGTTTCTTTGCTGAGGTTTCTGTTTTTCACTTGGTTCCGAGCATATTCATAAGTGTTCATTGAAGCATTTTTGTCCTGACTGCTCTAAAATCATCATCCCTGACATCTGTCCTCTCCGGATTGACGTTTGTTGATTGTTTTGTTTCGTTCTGTTTGAGATCTCCTGGTTCTTGGTACGGCAAGTGATACTTGAAACCTGGACGATTTCATATTATGCTGTTACAGCCTGTGCTTTATTTAAACCTTATGTTTTAACGGGCTTTCTCTCCGTCAGTCTTCCAGTCGGGGCAGGGGGCACTGCTGCCTCATCGCTGCCGGGTCCAAGTCCACGGTCCCATTTCTGCCTCCATGGATGCCACAGTGGGGGCGTTTTCGTTTCCGCTGGTGTTGGTGAGAGTCCTGCTTTCCCTCAGGCCTCCTCTGACACGGCCGCCACGGCAGGAGTCCCCACCCGCTCTCGCTTGGTACCACCTCGCAGGGATAAAAGTCCCGGCTCCCTTCTCCGATACCACCATGGCCATTGTTGGGGTGCCTTTTAGCTCCGTGAGGATCAGAGTTTCGGGGCCCAGCTTTCCTGGGGTCCGGCTGCTGTCATTTCTACCTACCCGGCTGCCCCCTGTCCTGCCCTTGGGCTACAGAGCAGGCTTCTGTGAGCGCTTTTTGCCCGTGTGGCTGGCCTTGTCGGTTCCAGATGAGGGAGGTCCCCAGAGTCCTGTCGTGTCATCCTCGGGTCCTCGGCCTGTCTGCCCTCTCTCCATCTTCCAGAGTCTCCTTGTGTTTGTTTTATACCTAATATCCGGTGTGGGGGTTGTACTTGGAAAGATAGGGAAGATAGGAGTGTCCCATCTTGGCAGAACAAGTGTTGTATATATTTTTATTTTTTTTAATTATTTTATTTTATTTTTTTAATTTTTTTCTTAACGTTTATTTATTTTTGAGACAGAGGGAGACAGAGCATGAACAGGGGAGGGGCAGAGAGAGAGGGAGACACAGAATCTGAGGCAGGTTCCAGGCTCCAAGCCATCAGCACAGAGCCAGACAAGTGGCTCGATCTCACGGACATTGAGATCATGACCTGACCCGAATTCAGCCACTTAACCGACTGAGCCACCCAGGCGCCCCTATGTTTTTAAATACTATACCTTAATTTCAAAAATGATTCCCTCCCTGATTAACTCCGTTTAGGAGATCTTACCGAAGTTTAATCTGCGGGACCCAGAGTTCTGCGCTGAGTGGGGTAGAGTCCACGATCCAGTATTACTTCTCGCAGCAGAGTTAACGGCAGTCTGTGCCACTCAGACCAGAGACGCCACTGAGGGGGAGGGGGGGAGGGACCACCAGTGTTTCCTGTGTTTCTCAGAAAGAGAAAATTGCTGAGTGAACTGACGTGCCCCCCCACAGGAGGCTGGTTCTGGGGCGGTTACAGTGTGGCCGGGGCGCGCTCGGTGGAGTAGAGGTAGCGAGGCCGTTCCGAGAGAAGGACCCAGGGAGGTGGGCGCAGACCGCGTGCGTCCAGCGCCCAGCGTGTTCTGTTGATTGGCCGTGCTCGGGCCGACGGGTAGGTGCTGGTCGGCCCAGAGCAGGCTCTCCTTTCCCGAGAATGGTGACGAGGCTGTTAAACCCCAGTTTGCGGGTCTCTCTTCCTTGCAGGGACAGAGCCGCGTGCTTTGCTATTCAGAAAGGATTACAGGCGTCACGTAGTGACATTCAGTTATTTAAGCATAACGACATGGCCGACCTGGAGCGACTACTGAAAGAGCAAGAGATCGAAGATCAAAAGGTATGATTCTTTGCAAGAAAATTATACAGCTCTTTTGTGTTCGGTAACCGGCTAAATCATATATGAAACGGTAATTTGTCATGAAAACTTGCCTGCGGATCGCATCTGGATATGAAGTGAGGGCATTCCTGCTGATTAAATAAATGTACTTCGTGTCGGAGAGCCGGGTCTGATTGTAATTGCCTCGTCGTTGCCGTAATTACAGCTGGCAAATTTGCGGGCAGGCAATCCAGGCAGCTTTCTAAAAGAGACAGAAACCGCGCGCCCTTGGCGGTGGGGGTGGGAGGGGCTCGCTCTCCACTCCGCAGAAATAACACCGGAGCTCATTAGGGTGGGAGCAGGGCGCACCTCGTGAATTCGAAATAGGTTTATTTATATCAGGATAAGTCACGTGTCCGGTAACTGGAAGAAACAGCGGCGCATCTTCGTTTATGAACATGTGAACAGTTTGACTCTCTCTCCCTCCCGCACCTTCGCCCTGGAGCTCCGAGCAGCTCCGCCTGTGCGAGCCACCTGCCCCGCGCGACTGCCTTCCGCACCGCAGCCCGTTTACACTGCCCCCTCAGACGTGCCTGGATGAGGGCACAGTTGAGTTTTACTTGACCCAGTAGTAAGGAAGGAAAGGGTCTTGTCTGCGTTTTGGTAGATGGAGAGCAGGGTTCGTCTGTTTAGGTGTTGATCATGAGAAATCTCTGGCGGGTTCAGAGGAAGCACGGGAGCATAGTGCAGCCCCTACCCTCCTCCCAGCTCTGGTAGCCACACCCTGCCGTTCTCGAATCACCGGAGCCTCTGCGTCTCCCGACCCCGTCTCTGGTGATGATTGCCTTCACCCACCTCACTTCTTCCTAGTTTGTTTTTTTCCCGACACTTATTCATTTTTGAGAGAGCAGGGGAGGGCCAGAGAGAGAGGGAGACACAGAATCTGGAGCAGGCTCCGGGCTCCAAGCTGTCAGCGCGGAGCCCCACACGGGGCTCGAACTCACAAACCGCGAGATTGTGGCTCGAGTTGAATTCGGACGCTTAACTGACTGATCCACCCAGGCGCTCCAGTTCTTTCTAGTTTAGGTGAACTTCACAGACATTGAAGTGAGCAGATCGTAGGCATACATTTTGACCAGTGGGTAACCCAGCTGTGAGGGCTCCATTGTGACCTAAAACGCTGCCATCTCCCCAGGAAGTTCCCTTGGGCCCCTTCTCAGTCATTCTCAGAGTGCCTAAATCGTGTGCGTGCGTGCGTGCGTGTGCGCGGTCACCTAGTGCATGGCGTGAACTGAAAAACATGAGAGAAGAAAGCACTTTCTTCATCTCAGAATAATCGGGTCCGAAACCTTGGGCTTGAAACGCATCCGGACTGTTTACTTCTTGAATCAGTCTTGTCAGATGGGAGTGCTAGGGAGCGTCTAACAGGTTCTGCATTTGGAATTACTGAAATTTAAAATGTCATTTGGGGCACCTGGGTGGCGCAGTCGGTTAAGCGTCTGACTTCAGCCAGGTCACGATCTCGCGGTCCGTGAGTTCGAGCCCCGCGTCGGGCTCTGGGCTGATGGCTCAGAGCCTGGAGCCTGTTTCCGATTCTGTGTCTCCCTCTCTCTCTGCCCCTCGCCCGTTCATGCTCTGTCTCTCTCTGTCCCAAAAATAAATAAACGTTGAAAAAAAAATAAAAAATAAAAAAAATAATAATAAAATAAAATAAAATGTCATTTTTTGTTTGTTTTTGTCTTTTAAAGAATCCTCGCAAGGCTCGGGTCACACGACGTTTCATCGTGGTGGAGGGGCTGTACATGAACACGGGAACCATTTGTCCTCTCCCGGAGCTGGTGAGCAGCCGCGGTCACTCCAGATTCTAGAACTCGGGCTGTCGGGCGGTGATGCCTCTTGTCCCTGAGCACTTGTGATGCCTCGCATCTGCACCGCTTTGCCTGACGGGTCTCAGGAGCACATTCAGGCCATACCAGGGAAGTACATTAACATTACATGCCAGCCCGGTCTTTAAAGGGTAGTCAAGACTCAGCTTTTTAAAACCAGCTTTATTGAGGTGTAATTGACACGCTAATGAAATCCATTCACTGTCAGCACAGTTTGGTAAGTTTTGGCAGATTTGTACACCCTCATCTCTGCCGCTGCAGTCAAGTTACAGAACGTTTCGCTCTCTCCAGAAAGTTCACTCACTCATATGCCTTTGTAGTCAGTACCTCCAGCCCTGGCCCCAGACCACCGTCGATCTGCTCTCTGTGCCTGTAGTTTTGACTTTTGTGCAATTTCCTGTAAATGAAATCATATAGGATGTGTTTTGTAAAACTCTTGCTTTTTTTCTTTTTTTTTTTTTTAATGTTTATTTTTGAGAGAGAGACAGAGACAGCGCAAGCCGGGCAGGGGCAGAGAGAGACAGGGAGACAAAGAATCTGAAGCAGGCTCCAGGCTCTGAGCTGTTGGCACAGAGCCCGATGTGGGGCTCGAACTCACAACCCGTGAGATTATGACCATTTCTGGACTCTCAGGGTTGTTCCACTTGTCTGTATGTCTGTCCTTATGCTGGTACACACTGTCTCAGTTACTGTAGCCTTATAGTAAATCTTGAAGTCGAGACATGTGAGTTCTCCAATTTTGTTCTTTTGTAAGATTGTTATGGTTATTTGAGGTGCCTGGAGATTCCATTTGAAGTTTAGGATCAACTTTTCCATTTCTGTAAAAAAAAAAAAAAAACAAAACAACAACAGCCATTGAGATTTTGACAGATAATAGATATTTCGATAGAGATTGGATTTTGATATTGAATCAGGATTATATTGAATCTGTAGATTGTATTGAATCTGTAGATTGCTGTGGAAAGTTTGTCCATCTTACTGATATTAAGTCTTCAAATCCATGAACACGGGAGTATTTCCATTTATTTAGATCCTCTTTAATTTTCTCTGGCAGTGTTTTGTGGTTTTCACTGTGCAGATCTTATATCTTTTTGGTTAAATTTATTCCTAAGTATTTTATTCTTTTTGATATTATTATAAATGGGATTTGGGGGGTGAGCGTTCACTGATAGTTTATAGAAATACAACTGATTTTGTGTTTTGATCTTATATCCTGGAACTTTTACTGAACTTACTAGCTCAAATAGTATTTTTATGGGTCTTATTCTATATATAAACTCCTATAATCTGTGAATAGAGGTGGTTGTGGTTTTACTTCCTTTCCAATTTGGATGTCTTGTATTTCCTCTTCTTGCCTGTTGCTCTGGCTAGAACCTTCTGTACAGTGTAGACTGAGGTGAGAGGGGGAAGATTGTCAGGCTGTCACCACGGAGTATGATATTAGCTATGGTTTTCCATAAATGCCCTTTATCAGTTGAGGAAGTTCCTTCCTAGTCCTGATTTGTTGAGTGTTTGTACCATGAGAGATTTGGATTTTGTGAGACGCTTTCTCTGAATCAGGTGATGAGTTGATCATGTGATCTTCCATCATCCTATTAGTATAGTTGATTTTCCCGTGTTGAACCACCCTTGAATTCAGCCATTAAAATTTGAGTCTGAGCCCATCAACTGAATGAGGATTCAGAATAAGGATTTCATATCTTGTTTTTAAAGTGTTTTACTGTTTCTTGAGGAAATCTAGACACATTCTAAATATCAGTGAAAGAGATGTGTTGTATTGGTTTTCCTTCCCTTGTTTTTGTGAGTGTCAAAGACTGATAGAATAATATGGGGGAGATAGTATAGTGGGCCAGAAGATACCAGAATTGCATTTTTAGGGCTACGACAGTAAAGCAGTACTGATGGATAGATATACAGCCAAGCCTTGAAACAAAATATAAAGCATAAGGACCAGGTCAAGTATATATTAGCATTGAATATGTAAAGATTACAGGATTATGACTTTGGGATTCCTGTTTGGTTTCACCGACTTGTCTATTTGTGTACCGCTACTGGCATAATATTCTTAAATGTGTTCTAAAACATGATTTTTTTTAAATGTTTGTTTATTTTTGAGAGAAAGAGAGCACAAGCAGGGGAAGGACAGAGAGAGAGAGAGAGGGAGACACAGAATCCGAAGCAGGCTCCAGGCTCTGAGCCATCAGCACAGAGCCCGATGCGGGGCTCAAACTCACGAACCATGAAATCATGACCTGAGCTGAAGTCAGACGCTCAACTGACTGAGCCACCCAGGCGCCCCCGAAACATGATTTTTAGAAATTGTCTCATTCATACAATATCTCATACATACTAATGGATGGAAAACAGTGTTGCAAAGGTATAATTCTCTCCAAATTAGCTTATTCATTGTTAATAAAAATCCATCTATATCTAGTGGTTGATAATCGCTGTATTTTAATTCAGTTGTGGAACTGATCACATTCATATCATTTAAGAGTAAATCAGTTAAACATTTGGGGGAGACACCTGGGTGGCTCAGTCGGTCGAGTGTCCGACTTCAGCCCAGGTTGTGATGACCTCACACTTCGTGAGTTCCAGCCCCACATGAGGCTCTCTGCTGTCAGCACATAGCCTGCTTCAGATCCTCTGTCCCCCTCTCTCTCTGCCCCTCCCCCGCTCACACTATCTCTCCCTCAAAAAATAAATTAAAAACAAAAAATAGGGGGAAAAAGCTATACAAACATACATATGTTCAGCTTCCTAACATGTACATGGAAAAGTAACATGAAGTAATTAGAAGAACATTCAGAAAAGGATGCATCTAAACCTTCGAAGGGAAAGGACTTACAAGCCTGAAAGCAGAGGGAAAACAGATTGAAAGGCATATTAATGAAAACTTTTTCTGAATTAAGAAAACAGTGCCATGAATTCAAATTAAAGCATAAGGCCACTGAGGGAAGTTTCCTCAGGAGTTTTATGTATACTCAGACCAGTATTTAACACGTACTGTCTACATTCATAAGATCTTACAATTTTGTCTTTAAAAATTGGCCTTATACTGTCTATATTGTTAAGTTTAGAGCATCTAAAGTACAGTCTCTTGGGACGCCTAAGTGGCTCAACTTCATTGCAGGTCTCGGCTCAGGTCATGATCTCACAGTTCGTGAGTTCGAGCCCCACATCGGGCTCTGTGCTGACAGCTCAGAGTCTGGAGCCTGGTTCAGATTCTGTGTCTCCCCCTCTCTCTGCCCTTCCCCTGTTCATGTTGTGTGTGTGTGTGTGTGTGTATGTGTGTGTCTCAAAAATAAACATTATAAAAAAAAAGACTTTTTAATAAATAAAATACAATCTCTTCACCATCATGACACATTTGACCCTTGAACAATGCAGACCCCCATGCAGTTGAAAATCCACATACCTTTTGACTCCCCGAAAACTCAATACCCTACTATTGACTGGAAGCCTTACCCATAACGTAAACAGTTGATTAACACGTGTTTTGTATGTCATACGTATTATACACCATATCCTTAAGGTAAGCTACAAAAAAGAAAACATTAAGAAAATCGTAAGGAAGATGAAATACATTTACAGTGCTGGACTGTATCTATTGAAAACACTTCACATCTAAACAGACCCGTGCAAGGGCCAGCTGTAGTTCTGAGAAACGTGCGTACGTGGCCGTGTTCTGAGCTGTAGTTCTGAGAAACGTGCGTAAGCGGGCCACAGGTGCCGAGCTGCCGACCGCAGGACTGTGCCGTCCACTTGCTGCGAGCGTCTGGTCGTGGCACTGCCCCCAGTTGCTCAGTATTTGTGTTCTCTGTTTAAAAACGCCTTTGTTTAATACATACTGTTGAGTCGTTCACGTTGAGCTCAGGGCCACCGGCACTGTAACTCATGTCTGGACGAAGCTTCTCTAACACACGCGTTTCCTCCGTGAGACGCATCCCAGCCTTCTGGCGCTTCAGATCGCCACCCCGCACTTCAGCGCTGTGCTGGGCCGTCGTAACCGGAACCACCGGCCAAAAGCACAAGATACAAAAAACCACAGTGATAAATAGACGCTGAAAAGGACACGTGTCTCCAGTGTGAGCGGAGGCAGGAGTCAGACTCAGCTGGGGACAGGCAGGTCGAGTGACTCCGTGCGTGCCGCTCCGCACTCTGCCTTGCGTGTTGATTCGGGGTTTCGGGACGCGCCCAGCAAGCGGGCAGGTGCACAGCTACAGACCCACCAGTGTTGGGGACCAGATGTGCTTTTTCCCTCCTAGGTGTCACTGTTCTCCCCAGTATCTTCTTGATGGTGCTGGTCACCAGCACTTTAACATTGCGTTCTGTTTGCCACTCAGGTGAAGTTAAAGTACAAATACAAAGCAAGAATCTTTCTGGAGGAAAGCCTCTCGTTTGGAGTCCTTGGAGAACATGGTCGAGGAGTCACTGAACATTTTGGAATCAGCGTAAGTGCCCCTTGCTCCTTTTCTGGGGTGTGTCCTCATGCAGAAACCATGCGGTTCCATCCTGCCGGCCACGTTCACATACCACGGGCACGAGGCAGTGCTCCTCGTCAGCGTGCAGGGTCGTGCCACCCTGGGCTCTGTCCCTTCACTGAGCCCACAGGGGACCAGGTCCACCAGACCAGGGCCTGTCGTCCCTCAGAGCCTGGAAACTCACGGCGGTGCCTCCTAGGATGCGGTCTGTGTAGCCTGTAGCGTTTGATCTTGGCTTTCCGTGTCTTTTCTCTAGAAACGGATAAACTTGCCTGCGTGTGTTTCTTAAAGTCAGTAAGACTTCCCTAACGTAGTCCCTTAGAAAATACGACGGGGGCAGTGAAAGGGTGTTCTCTCCGATATTTACAACTGTGTGTTCTCGCTGGGTTCTGCGTACGGGTGTCAGATGGCCGTGACTTCTCTACGGAGGGAGACACGGAGTCAGAAACACTGCCGGCAGACGCGCCACCAAGCCTCGGGTCCCAGAGAGCTGGAGGGAGTTGGTCACGTGTTCTCTTCAAACGAGCCCCACCTGCCCCAGTCTCGGCGGCTTGAGCCCCTGGAACCTCGGGGAGGAGCAGCGTCGGCCCGCCCCCAGAGCCTGTCTTCACCAACCCCTGTGTGCTGGAGCTGAGGGGAGCTTTTCTGCAGATCCTGTGCGTCAGAGCTTTCCGATCTCTGGCAAAACGTTGAACTAAAGAACACGAAGTCACCTTAGGTTATCTGCATCTCACGACCGATAACGGAGCAGAGCGAGTATCCCGAGTTAGAGTGACGCATGCTCCTTCCCCAGAGGCAGACTGCTATTTGGTGATTAAATGCACTGAGCAGAAGTGCAGAGTAGATGGACCTCGATCGGATCCTGATTCCGGCAGATACTGCAGAAAACAAGCTTTGTGAGGCAGGTATTAGAACACTGAGTATTCGGCAATATTAAGAAATTTTTCATCTGTTAGGTGTGATGATGGTTTCGTGATTATGCTTTTGAAAGGGTCCACGTCCTTTAGAAACGCACACTGAGGTATTTACAGATGAAACTCTTAAGAAGTTGGGGGATTTGCTCTAAAGAAATGCTGAGAGCAGGAGGAGGCTGTATGTGGAAGACTGTCCCATGAGCTGGTAGTGACTGAATCTGGTGATGAGAGTTGTTTATTCTGTCCTCTCTACCTTTGTGTGTGTTTGACATTTTTCATAATAAAAGGTTTTTTTAGAAAGTAAGAGCCAACAGGTTTCCTTGTTGGGTCTCTGGACCACTGAGAAGCCCCAGGTGGGATCGGGCCAGTCACCATCATGGCATCAGTGAGTGGCTTTGAGTGGCCACTGTGTGCCCAGGTGCACCTTGGTGCCGGGGCTGGAGCGGGAGGATGGAGTCAGGGCAGCACCGAGTTGAGGAGACGGTGGCGACTCAGAAGGCCCCGTGGCACGGTGGGGTTTGTCCGTTGCCCGGTTCCGCGTGGCCAAAGAATCAGTTGCCGTGATGTTTGGAAAAACTGCCCTTGCATTTTTGAAAAGGTGAGCGTAGGGATAAAGTGTTCAAAACTCTGAGATTTGTTCGTATTTACCCCAGGTACCTTCTGGGGGCATGGCCAACTAGACCCTCGTTGAAGCACAGGAATGACTGATTTTGAACCTCAGAATATTTGTAGTACTAAGCAGCTTTGGGTTTCTTCTTTTAATTTCCTTCTGTCCTTCCACTGGGGGTAAATTGCCGAAGGGCCTCGTTAGAGGCACGCTTCGAAACGTTCCGTGCTTGTGACCACAGGTTTTGTATGGTTTATCCTTCATCGGCACAGAGGTGGTTCATTTGAACCAAGATGTTAACGTGATCAGTGCTGTAGTTTTGTCTGCAGGCTTGACATCGGTCTTTACTTTTTCTTTAAATTGAGGAATAACTCCCACCGTCTTGCTTTTTTTGGCAGATTGATGATATTGACCTTATCAGTGCCAACATGGAGAATTCTCTCGCTTCTATTGGAGGTTTCTGCTGTGGCAGATCTTTTGTAATTGACCATCAGGTGGGTTCTTTAAAAAAAAAAAAAAGACAGTAGCTCGTGAAACTAATGCCCCCTGGTTGTGTTAGAAGTTACTCAGGGGCCCCTGGGTGGCTCAGTCAGTTAAGCGGCCGACTTTGGCTCAGGTCATGATCTCGCGGTCCGTGAGTTCGAGCCCCGTGTCGGGCCCTGTGCTGACAGCTCGGAGCCTGGAGCCTGTTTCAGATTCTGTGTCTCCTTCTGTCTGACCCTCTCCCATTCATGCTTTGTCTCTCTCTGTCTCAAAAATAAATAAACGTTAAAAAAAAAAAAATTAAAAAAAAAAAAAGTTACTCAGCTGTAACTTCCAGTCACACAGCTTCACTCTGACTTGGTTTGTCGCAATCTTTATTTAAAAGTCATGGGGCGCCTGGGTGGCGCAGTCGGTTGAGCGTCCGACTTCAGCCAGGTCACGATCTCATGGTCCGGGAGTTCGAGCCCCGCGTCAGGCTCTGGGCTGATGGCTCGGAGCCTGGAGCCTGCTTCCGCTTCTGTGTCTCCCTCTCTCTCTGCCCCTCCCCTGTTCATGCTCTGTCTCTCTCTGTCCCAAAATAAATAAATAAAAAACGTTGGAAAAAAAAAAAAAAGTCAATATGTCAGGGCGCTGGGGTGGCTCAGTCGGTTAAGCATCTGACTTCAGCTCAGGTCATGATCTCACGGTCTGTGGGTTCGAGCCCCGAGTCGGGCCCTGTGCTGACAGCTCGGAGCCTGGAGCTTGGTTTGGATTCTGTGTCTCCTCCTCTCTCTGCCCCTCCCCTGCTCACACTCTCTCTGTCTCAAAAATAAAGATTAAAGAAACTTGTTTAATAACTAAGTAAGTAAATAAAAAGTCGATTTGTCTGAGAATGACTCGACATGTTTGTATTTGGAAAATATCTTCCTTAAAAAGGTCTCGTTTTTATTACGCGGATCTTTTACACGTGCATGGCTCCTCCCACTTTACCATTTGTACACACAGTTAGCAGGTCGTGCAGATTTGGTGCCTTTAGGGTTTTTAGCCCCCCCCCCCCCCCAAAAGAAGTATATTCATGTCTTTTCCTTGTTTGTTTCTTCTCAGCGACTCTCCGGCCAGGGGTACTGCTTTTCAGCCTCGCTGCCCCCGTTGTTGGCTGCCGCTGCGATCGAGGCTCTCAACATCATGGAGGAGAACCCAGGTACAGTCTTCTGCCCCCAGGACCCCGGGCCTCACGGCTCCCGTCAGCCAGGCTGCTGGCGCGCTTTCGGAGGCATTCGCCGGAGGGGCGTGTGCACCAGACGTCGGTGCCTCCGGATGATGTTGCCTGGCGTTTGTGGGGAGAATCGCGGCTGGGATGTCGTCCAGCTCTGGGGATTCGGTGTGGGCTTCTCTCCCGGCCGGAGGGCTGGGCCGGCTCCCAGGCTGGGCGGATGGGCGGAGACACCAGGAGGAGGGGTCAGCTCCGGGCCTGTTGTCATTCGAGAAGTTAGCTGAAGTGTGCTGCTGCGGGTGCCCCTGCACATAATTTATAGCTTACCCAGGTTTTCCTTCAGCCTTTGACTCGTTATTTGGTACTGAAGCCAAATCCGGTTCACCGGCCGTTCAAGCTTCCTAAGTAGGCCAGGTTGATTACATTTCAAATGTGGCCTTAGGTTGGGGTGGCACCTCCTCACAGAGCCTGAAACAAATGGAAAAGCAGGCCTTAACCCGGTTATTTCTAAGCTTAAGATTCTTTAACTCTCTAAATGTTTAATATTGGTTTTAATTCAGAGAATCAGGAAACGTGTTTCTGTGTGCACATCGATTGGCTTGCTTGTCAGAAGGCCCAGCACGAGTGCCTCTTGGTCACATGTTTTAGTTTTTTAATTTTCCGTGAGGTGAAAACGTCCAAGAAAAGATAGTAAACGGTAGTATAGCGTCTTATCTTTTATCAAATCGTTAAGGGTCCAGAAATAAGTAATATATCTGCACCCTTTTATTCTTAGATTATTTACAGACTCCTGATGGGAACGAGAGCCCTCGTTCTGTTGTGGGAAACCTCCCCCAGCTTGCACTCGGAGCGGGCGAGGAGGTGTGAGGGCAGCACGCCGAGACCGGGCCGGGGCCTCCAGAGGCGCTCCTGTCCCTGGGGGGGTGGCCGCATTTTAAGTTGATGAGCTTGAACACTAAACATCTTTAGAGATACATTTCGATTAGTAATATCACATCTTCCAAATATTTTTTTTTCACACAGGTATTTTTTCAGTGTTGAGGGAAAAGTGCAAACGAATCCATAAAGCTCTACAAGGGTAAGTTAACTATATTTTCAATGAACTTAAAGTCTGTACCACGTTTAGACAACTAGTGAAAAATTTTGAATGCCACCTCTTTGGTTTTGAGTGTATTTAATAGGCTTGGATCAGTTTGACTCACGGCTAAGAAATGAGGAACTCGGTTCTTTCAAATTTGTGGGCCTGAAACCAGAGCATCATTTTGTTGTTGTTTTATTTTATTACTTATAATTTGTTGAGAGAGAGCACGCACAAGCAGGGGGAGGGGCAGAGAGAAAGGGGAGAGAATCCCGAGCAGGCTCCACGCTTCGCTGCAGAGCCTAACGTGAGGTTTGATCTCACAGCCATGAGATCGTGACCTGGACCGAAATCGAGAGTCGGACACGAAACTGACTGAGCCACCCAGGTGCCCTGCTTTGTTGTTGCCTTAACGAACCGTGACTTTATTTTTCTAAAAGGGATATAAGCTCATTAATCGATAACAGTATATAAGGGACAGAGGTGAAGATAAGCACCAAACACGCTATCACCAGTAAGAACTCGGGTCAACATGGAGAATCTTTCCTCATTTATGCATACAGACGAGGAAAGATTCTCCAAAATGATACCATTATATGCTGTGTCATTAGGTGACAGTGGGTGGGTTCATATCGTCCATACTTTTTAGAAAATTATTAAGTTTTATTTTAAGTGAAGAAAAACAAGTGAAATCGAAATGAACCCTATGAGTGTTGGCTTGTGTTTGTCTTAATGACACAAGAGTAGTTCTTTAAGGTTGCTCTGGCGTTAAGAAAAAATTCAGGTAGGTGACGCCTTCAGGCAGATTTCTGGTCTTACAGAAAATGATCTCAGTTGCCCAGGTGTTTCCTTTTGTCTCTCCCAAGGTGGAAACATGTCTTTTCAGTCATGAAAGTCCCACTTACTGCCAGATGTGGGAACTAGAAGCTTCTCTAAAAGGAAAGGACAGCGAATAAATGAGCAGATCGCGGCTGTTCAGAGAAAGTAGGGGAGAAATTATTACCGCTCTGGGTGTGTCTGCACAATAATAACAGAAGTTCTTCTTGCATGATTTATGGTTGGGAGCCATTGTTCGTGTTGCTTTATGAAATGTTAATGTGCCAGCACGGCACACTGGAGCCACTGCAGATTCAGGAACACCAACCGAAGCGCCCTTCATTCTGTCCGGTGGTAGCAGTGTGCCCCTTTTGTAAGCCCAGCCCTCCTCCGCCCTCCCGTCTTCTCCTCCGAAGCCCCCAGATCCCTGTCTGCCCCACGCCCGGTGTTGGCAGACAGCCCGGCCTCATGCTGTCACTCAGACCGCCACATCTTCCGTCACAGACGTGCACGCACACGGGCATCCAAACCGCTCCTCCCCGGTGTGACGGCCGGGGCGGGGGCGGGGGGTGGGCTGGGGGGCTTGCCTCCTGCAGTCATAGCTCTTCCTCCGTAAGGACTCAGCGCCTTCGGCCATCCCCTTTCTGCCGTCACCCGTTCCGAGCGATTTGATTAGCGCTCAAGCACACTCTGTCCTCTCTTCTCTTAACTGCCTCTTTCCCGTGACCCCACCTTCCCGCCAGCTGGTAGCCAGTCTTCTCTGGCATTTGTGCTGTGTCCTCATGATCTGATCTCCAGCAGTCTTTCCAAGCTCTTATTTATTCTAGACGTTTGTATCATTCTGTGTGTGATGATGTACGTAGAGGTCCTATTGTCTGCAGTAATTATTCTCTCTTCCTCCAAATTCTTAAACATCTTAGTTCTTTTTTTCTTTCACTGCGTTGCTCTAGGTCGCTAGACATCTTCTGTAATAGTAGTAATAGACATTTTCTGTCATTTCCAACTTAAAAGTCTTTCTTCATTAAGTGTGAAACCATCAGGGCCGCATGGGTAGCTCAGTTGGTTGTTTTAAAGTACGAAACGTTGTACTACGGGATTTTTTTGTAGGTGGCATTGATCAGATTATTCCTAGATTTGGAGACTTTTCAAAAAAATCATGGACTTGTCTCATGCTGAATTTCACTGTTAGAATTGTCTCCTGTTAGACCGTGCTTGCATTCTGGAGTAAACCCCTATTTGATGATGTATTTTTCTGCACTGTGCTGCTACCTGGTTTATTGAGAAGCCTGTAGGACATATTACATTTAAGGAAGGGAGACCCAGATTACCGGTCTTGGTTGGTGGTCTGAAAGGCCAGTGAAGTTAGCTTCTCGCACCTCCCTTGATACTTGGCACACGGTCATTTAGGAGAGCTCACCGAGTCCTAAACATGTTGAAGGAATCCCGTGTACTAGAAAGTGCTGCTTGCGCTCATTATATTCTGAGGGAAAAGCAGATCTTTCTAAGGGAAGCTGGGTAATGAAGGCGATTTAAAATGTGCAGCTCGGTTTCCGACAGTCATATGCCACCGTTTGTAGTCAGTCTAGCAGGTGGGTCAAAAATCAAACTATTATTATCACGGGATAAACACGGACTGTAAATGAACCTGATGTGCGAGCCTCATGACGTCTGTAATAATGACTTGAAAACACGGGATTTCACGCCTAAAGGAATCTCTCTCCCTCCCTGAGAAGCTGCAGATGTCTGTGCTATTAATCCTAAAATGAAAATAATCATAATCCAAGTAGAACTTAACAGTAAACGTGCAAATAAGAAAGGAACTTCGTAACCTGATCATACTTCCGGTGGTCAAGATGCAGCGTCTTTAGTGTTAGAACTCATCTCTATCATTTATGAAGGACAAGATAAATGAGCAAGGAAACAAGATAAATGAGCAGTGAGTAGTCGTGAAGGAGGCAGAGTAATAGAAAATGAATGTGTAGACGCTTCCCGAAAGGAGCGATTTGGGAGGGAGGCCGCAGGAGGTGATCCTGGGGCCGGACCCGGCTTACTAGCCAGCAGTGGAAGTCAGAGCGAGGGGCAGATGAGGAGAGGGCGTGAGGGCCAGGCCTCGGGACCCAGCGGGTGTGTGAGGAGGGGCCGCCAGAGCTGGGGGGGCGGGGAGGCGGGAGCAGGGCCCGCAGGCCTCCCCTCCCGGTGGAAGCCTGGGGATGACTCCTGTTTTCTGTGCTGTGTGAGCCAGTGACGTCCGCCAGGACAGGGAGCCTTCTTCCCGCCAACTCGCAGCGGGCCCTGCAGGGGCAGGGGCGTCTACACCAGGGAGCACCGCCCGGAGCACGGATCCCCGCTGTCTCTGTGGGATCGGAGCCCCGCCGTGTGACGCCGCCTGGGAAAACCACGGGGTTCTGCTCCGCTCATGAATGCAGACTTCGAGTTATTTTTCTGCGCGACACCGTTGCGCCCGGAAGGAACTTACGCTGTGTGTTTCCTTGCAGCATTTCTGGGCTAAAAGTGGTGGGGGAGTCATTTTCTCCCGCATTTCACCTGCAGCTACAAGAGAGCACTGGGTCTCGAGAAGAAGATGTTAAACTTCTTCAGGAGATTGTGAATCACGTAAGTGTGTAGTTGTACCCCGAGCCCAAGCAGCGTCTTCTGTGTCCCGTCTTAGGAAGGATCTCTCTGCCCCGGGACGCAGCCCTCTTGTGGAACCGTTCTGGTCCCCGGGCCTTCGGGGCCCATCTGTGCTGACAGGCCGCACCGTATCTGCCCGGTCAGGTTCCGCTCGCGTTGAAGTTGTCGTGTTCTGCGCTCCATTGTATCAAATACACTTTCCTTGCGCTCTACATAATTAGCCTTCCAGAAAACCCGTTCGCACGGCATTTTCAAAGCCAGGCTTTCGTACCTGTGGGTGGGGCTGGCATTATGAGTGCTGGTCACAGGCAGCACTGGACAGGTGTCTGGGGTGAACCCCCAACGCAGCTGAGACTGGAACTGGAAAGGAAGAAAGATCGCTTCTTCACCAGGCCTAGTTTGGAGGTTGATTTAAATATCTGTGTCTCCTGAAAGTGATTTTACTACTAATTGTAACTTCATTATGAACTAAGAAACGCCTCCCTGGGGAAGACCACCGGCCCCTTCCCTGGAGCCCTGCCCCCTCCGCCCCCCCTCTCCCCCCGCATGCTGCTTGTGCTCACGCTTGGATGGAAGGGCCTGGGACCCCGTGAGCACCCGTGCTGGGACGGCCCTGCCTTTCCCCCGACTGCAGTGCGGCTAGCATGCGCCTGGGAATGGGGCAGGCTTCTTTCTGCCTTCTCGTCCTGCTTGTCCTGGCGGTCCCTTCCAGGGGCTCTGCTCCGAGGTCACCGTGACGTCAGGATGATGGCTGTTGTCTGTCGTGTGCCCTTGGCTGACCGTGGCCGGGAGGTCGGGTCTCTCCGCGGTGGTGTGGCTACTCGGTATGGAGACCGGGGCTGAGGCCGATCTCGGCTTCTTAGCCGCCCTCCCTCCTCCAGTGTGTGAAGTGCCATCAGGAAGGACAGGTCGGGGAGGGCTTCGTGCAGTTGGTGGCCTTCTGGAGTCCGTCAGCTTTTAAAATGGAACCAGACCCAGAACGTGAGATCCCCGGCTCAGGGGATCTCAGGAACCGTGTGAGGTGATGAGCAGTTCGGCTGGCGCAGCGTCCGTTCCCCAGGGCCCAGGTGCTGCAGGGCCCCCCCCCCCCCCCCCCCCACAGCCCCGGGTGCGGCTCTGCAAACTCGACAAAGACAGACTCTCTTTCACGGGAACCGACCTCCCGCTGGCGCCTTTGACCCCGTCCGCGTTTTTACTGCGATGTCACGTACGTGTGTACGGGCCGAACAGAAAGGACGGCATCCTCGAGGTTAGGGTTCTTAGAGACGTGCCGCGACACGCTTCGTACATTAAACGTAGGCTAAGTGGACGCCGCAGGGAGAGTCAGGTCAGTCACACCAGCTCCATGTGACGGCCCAGCCTGTGCTCTCAGCAGGGGTGCCCGCTGGTGTGATGGACGCAGCCCGGAGCAGCCCGTCGGGGCCTCGAGCCCCCTCGCGGATCCCCCCCCCCCCCCCCCCCCCGCCCCGGCCTCCTCCGGCCCCCGCGGGATGGCTCTACACGGGCTTCACGCCGCAGGGCCGGGGCCGCATTCCTGCCACGGGAGCCCCCGTCTCTGTCCTCGAGACGTCGCGGCCGTGGGGGCCTCCTTCTCCCGGAGTCAGAGACACTGCAGAGGGCAGGCGACGGAAGGGGGGCCCGTCCTCAGAACGGAGGAGAAGGCGACAGTCTACACAGCTCCCCGATGCTGGACCCTGTTTGAGGCCCCAGCCAGAGGACATCCCGGGGAGAGCTGAAGGAGAGCGGGCAGGGCTCGGGGGAGGGGCGCGAACACGGTCCAGAAGCTGCATTTGTGCAGAAACGCAGGGTCTTGCGGTGTCTTTGGGTCCCCATGCTAAGCTCCGCTCCACGCTCCGTGTTCCGTATCTGAGAGGGATGGTTGTGGCGTTGGAACTCTCACTTAAGCTTTGCAGAACCCGGTTTCACTAAGTTCTTGTTGAGTTGCCTGACGAGACACTGTTTTTACAAAGAGCGATGGTTTAGGACGTTTCTTAGCCAGGCCTAGGATCAGAGCCGGTCCGGGTGTTCTCAGGCAGTTAACTTCTCCAAGTACACTGAGACGGAGCATCCGTATCCGTCTGGCCACGCTGCCTGCTGCCGTTTCCCGTCTTTCTAGCAGAGGGAGACCCGCCCGGCAGCGGTCGGGACGGCCCCTCTTCAAGCAGACTCCCTCACTGCCCAGCCTGGGAGCAGCAGCTCCTTCCTTGAGGCCACCCCTGCTCTGATTGTTCTGTTTTTGTTTTTTTCCTTATTTTTCTTAATGCTCATTTACTTTTGAGAGAGAGAAACAGAGTGTGAGCGGGGGAGGGGCAGAGAGAGAGGGAGACCCAGAATCTGAAGCAGGCTCCAGGCTCTGAGCCATCAGCACAGAGCCCGACATGGGGCTCGAACCCACGGACCGCGAGATCATGACCTGAGCCGAAGCCAAGAGTCGGACGCTTAACCGACTGAGCCACCCAGGCGCCCCTCTGACTGTTTGTAAATACGATTCGCATACCAGAAACTTCTCGCTTTTAGAAGATAGAGTTGAGGGGCCTTTAATGTACCACAAGGTTGTGCCCCTGCCTCAGCCCAAAATATTTTCATCCCCCAAAAAGAAACCCTGATGAACCATTACTTCGATAGGATTTTTATCCTTAATTTTGATGGAGTATATTTTAACTTTGTAAGAATATCAGCAAGTGGTTAATGTGTGGAGAAGCTGTGCAAAACGTGGGTGACACCAGACTCTGAAGCCTGGTAGCGCCTGGGCAGAGGTGCCCACGGCCGTCAGAGGAGTTGCTGGCACCTGAAGTGTAGGCTGTTGGGCTGTGAAACCGCCCTCCCGTTTGCGACCGAGTTCGGCTCTGGTTAGTTTCCGGGGCTTTGCTGGTACTGTTGCCCTTGTCCTGACTGTGCTTTGTTGAAAATGGAAACCCCCAGTCCTCTGTGGCTATTTAAACGTAAATGAAGGAAAAGGAAAAGTCCCATCTGTCCGTGGCACTGGCTGCGTCTCACTCACAGTGCTTGACGGCCACGCGGCGTGGGCCGCTCACGGGGCCTCGCAGAGCGAACGCCCGGCAGGAGGTCTGGGCGGAGGCGCGGAAGGTGGCGGGGCCGCTGGGGGCACGTCTGTGGCGTTTCGCCTTCTCGCTGTTGTGACTGGGAAAAAGAACTAACCTGCGGTTAAGGGTGGCCTCGCAGAGTACCTCCCGTCGGGATGCCCGCCGTGTCTGCGGCCCAGCTCGCAAACGTGTCCCTTCTCTTCACGCAGTGCATGGACAGGAGCATCGCGTTAACTCAGGCACGCTACCTGGAGAAAGAGGAGAAGTGCCTCCCTCCGCCGAGGTGGGTGGACGTTCAAATGTGGCGTGACTCTTGCTTTTGCTACTTGAAAAACTCCATAAAGCGTGTTCTGTCGTGAAAACGTCTGAAATGCTGCCACAGGATAAGGAAGTGTGTCCCTAGAATGTAGTTCATCCTCTTTCCTGTTCCTAAAGTAGCCATTTTCAGATTTTACCTGTAAAGCCCCCCCAGGACTCACCGGACCTTCCCAGTTAACCTAAAGAGGTATCCGCGATCCCAGGACTGGACGGGGGCGGCCGAGGTTCTGATGAGCAGATGTGCGTCTGTCACACCTCGAAGGTGACGGGCTGTGCCAGCCACGTCCACCGGGAGGACCATCCTGAGGGAGGGGCACATCCGGCCGCTGGCTGGAACGCCATGGGGTGCATTTGGGAGTGCAGACACTCCCAGACCGCCCAGGGAAAAAGAAAGCAACGGTGGGGAAAATCTAGACAGGTTCACGACACCCTATGTGGGGGGAGGGCACCTTGACTCTTGATTTACAATCGGTGCTCTTCAGTAGCACTTAAAATATAGTCAAAGGAGGTAGACACCCAGAGCATGAAGTGTCAGGGTCACAGCATGAGGTCCGTGAGGTCACAGGGGGAGGGCACGATTCGTTCTGGCCTGGAAGGGACTCCCTTCCGAGGGCAGGTGATACTTAAGCCAAGCCCAGAAGATCGAGTGTGTCAGGCAGACTTGTCAACGCCGGCGTCCGGCGGGCTGTGCAGTGGTGTGAAGACCCTCAGGTGCATCTGGAGAGACAGAACACAGGCTTGAGGGAGACGGGAGAGACGCTGGAGAGAGGGAAGGCCCAGGGAGGACCCGGGAGACTGGAGTCTGAGCCTGTGCGGACTTGGAGGGCCAGACCACGGGCAGCAGCCCTGAATGGCTTAACGAGCCTACCCCGTTCTAATTGCACCCAGGCAAGGTGCGGTCTTCTGTCTCAGGACAACAGGGTCCCTGCTTGCTTTGTTCCCTCAGCGCTCCCTGCCCAGCACAGTGCAGCTCAGTGCAAGTGCCCAGTGGACCGTCCGGATGTTTGCAGGGGGGGTGGGAGAGAAGAGGGAGGAGTGCCCAGGAGAGCTGATACTGTTTTGTGTTCAGTTTCCTGAAAACTTAAAAATGTCTGCCTTGCCTCCGAGTATTCTAGAACTTCCACACGACTCACGGAGTTGTAAATGTGAGCGTCAGCACGTAAACACTCCCTGATTTGAGAAACGTGAATTCCTGCCTTGGGCCCGGTGCTCCTCAGGCAGAGCTCCTGACACCCAGAGCCCCCCACAAGGTTGCAGTCGGGCCTCAAGTGGCAGACTTCTGAAAATGGCCCGTCAGGGTTCGGGCTTGTGGGCAGAGGGTCCCTGCCACAGTCGCTCGACTCTGCCATGCCGTGACAGATGGCACAGCCTCCTTTGACGATTTTCTGTGTCCTTGTTTCTCAGCATCAGGGTCGTGGTCACAGTGGAACAGACAGACGAAGAACTGGAGAGAGCCGCACGCACAATCAAGGAGGTGGCCCAGGCCGTGCTGCTGTAGGCGGGTCCCAGGGCCAGGTGGGCATCGCCGTGCGGCACACGCAGGCCTCCCAGTTGCCGCCGAGCAACCTGGAAGAGGCCTGCGGGTACCTGGCAGGGTGGCCACCGACCGATCACGTGGGTGTGGACTCGGCGGACCGCCACGAGGAGGATGCTGGTTATTTAAACACACACACGCGCACACACACACACACACACACACACACACACACACACACACCTAAAAGCCCAGGAACTGGTTTTTTAAGAAGAAAACTAATGACGGCATATAACCGATATTTAAATTGTGCGGTTTAGTACTATTTAAATGTTTTATTATACTAGTATTTTATATTCTTTTGTTGTTGCCGTTTAAAAATGGAGCTTCAGTTTATCTTTTCTCCCTCTAATAGTAATTGTGCAAGCACTCCTAACGTTTCCTAGCAAAGCATCCCTGCAGCATTAAAGCTTAGAGGAGCACTTCACCGTCTCGGACACAAAACGTATCTGTGAGGATCTAATTCAACCACGTCTTACGCAGTCTCCATCCCGTGAAGCCCAGTGGTGGCTAATGTATAAGGAAGCACTCTTTGTGCTGTCGTGACCAACTTTTCATTATATTTGAATCCTAGAGTTTTTATATGCATTTCTAACAGCTTACCTTAGCATCCCTAACTGGAGAATGACTACTCATTGTATTTCCTAAGTGAGCAATAATTTAAATCAAATACTATTTTAGTTTGATATAATTGACCTTCACATTTATTGTGTGTTGACTTCTAATCTGTTTTAGGAGGAGGGTTACTGTGACGATCCCAGAATAGAAATCATGTCCTTGATATTTTAGAATATCTTGAATGTATTCCTTTTTTGTAGAGTGGGTTTGCCTAAGGACATATAACTACTGTCTTTTTCTAAGCGAAGGAAAATTATTTTTATTTTCGGCTTATGAATTCCAAATATCTAAAAATGTGAATGCACTAAAAATAAAATTTTTAAGCTGGACTTTAGCTATCTGTTTTTTCTTGTGCCGTGTGCCACAAGGTAGTGTGTAAATATTACACCGTTGTTTCTTCTCTTAGTAAAGGTAAAGGAGTAAAATTGTTAAAAAAAAAAAAAAAGTAATAATGCCATTTTTATAATATGTGTTCATATTAACAAATGGTCTTCAACATCTTTTTAAATAACCTATTTTTTAATGTTTAGTTTCTATTTTGCTTGAGGTATTTCGTACATATGTGCCTTCTGATCGCTGCTGCTTTAAAGGATACAGTACTGTCTTTGGGGGATGTATCTTTTCGTTATATTTTTTAATGAAATAAACCTACATTCCTGACAATCAGTCTATATGCATGTGTAATGTGTTCAACAGAATAGCCTCTGGATTTTCACTTTTCCACATAGGTAGGGTAGTAGTCTTGGTGTCTGTGTTTAGAAAATATTAAGTACAGGGGCGCCTGGGTGGCTCAGGCGGTTAAGCTTCCAACTTTGGCTCAGGTCATGATCTCATGGTTCGAGAGTTCGAGCCCCACGTCGGGCTCTTTGCTGATAGCTCAGAGCCTGGAGCCTGCTTCAGATTCTGTGTCTCCCTCTCTCTCTGCCCCTCCCCTGCTCCTGCTCTGTTTCTCTCTCAGAAATAAATAAAAACATTTAAAAATCAAAAAAAAAAAAAAAAAAGAATATTAAGTATATTTCTTAGTGTCTGGAATTCCCTAGACTTCTATTGATGGGAGCCTAGGCCTCTATGACTACATGTATGCCAGAGCTGTGGGGTTTTTCTTTTAATAGAGAGAGAGGGAGAGTGCAAGCAGACGGGAAGAGGAGCAGAGGGAGAGAGAGAGAATCTTAAGCAGGCTCCACGATCAGTGTGGAGCCCGACGCAGGGCTCAGTCCCGTGATCCATTTTGACCTGAGCCAAAATCAAGTTGGACACTCAACTCACTCAACTCTGGGTGCCACCCGGGTGCCCCAGAGCTATCATTTTTATTAGCAGATGATGATAGCAACTTTTCAGCTACTTTTAAAATATTTTGTAAATCAACATCCAGATGGTCATTGCTACTTTTTAAAAATGCTAGAAGAGCGGCGCCTGGGTGGCTCAGTCGGTTAAGCGTCCAACTTTGGCTCAGGTCATGATCTCACGGTCCGTGAGTTTGAGCCCCACGTCGGGCTCTGTGCTGACAGCTCAGAGCCTGGAGCCTGTTTCAGTCTGTGTCTCCCTCTCTCTCTGACCCTCCCCCGTTCATGCTCTGTCTCTCCCTGTCTCAAAAATAAATAAAAGGTTAAAAAAATAAAAATTATAGAAGTGCCTGGGAAAGATGGTGAAAACAACACATGTTGTCTGACATCAGCCCTTGAAACAGCAGCATTTTGAACAAAAACCCAAAACCAAAGTCTTTCTGTTAAAACTGTACAATAACCAGCATCCAGGTACATGCACCACAAAAGAAACATATGCTAGGAACAGTAAACTTGCATAAAACTGAGGCAGAATGCTGAGAGAAAACTCCCCTCAAACCTGAAGCAGGGCACATATTTCTCCCAAGAAACCACAAGAGGGCTCTGGAACACTCCATCGACGGCTGGGGTGGGCAGCACGGAAACCATTTGGGGACCGAGTGAACACGGCATCGTGATCCACAGGAGAGGAAGTACCCAAACAACTCCTCCCTTTGTGTTACCTACAGCTGGGTTCCAACTCAGGAAATGTGGGGCTCTGAGCAAGCTGGGACAGAAACAAGAGCGGTATTTCCAATCTAGAACTGCACCAACGGGACTGTATGCTTTTGTTTTATGAACCACTAGAACGGCTCTGTAATATGCCAGTTGTAAGATGCATTTCAGTAACAAGTATCGTCACATGGGTGGAAAAGGTGCATCTTAAAATCTGCGGGATAAGTCAATGATCTGATGTGCGGGCTTGATGCCCTCTTTCCTTGTGGATGTAAAACCTTTGTGTCCCAGAACACAGTGTGTGAGGACGATTATGGCCACCTAGTCTTCCATTATCTCCACCCTTCCAAAACATTGTCCTTATGAGGACATCAAACAAAACCACCCATTACCCACACCCACAGTACGGATTATGCTGTAGAGAATACGTAAACTTTATTTTCCTATCTAGTGCCTGGTAGAGAGGAAACCGGGGTAGGCGGCTAAATGATGACGGAACACACGTAAAGCAAAAAGTTGTCTTCCAGAAGCAACATGCAAAGCAAAACAAAAGGGGAGCAGCCTTTTCAAGAGATTCAAGGGAAAAAGAAATGTGAATCAAGTATCCAGAAAAGCTGTCTTTCAAGTAAGAAGTTGGTAGAAAAACAATTTAAAATAAGAGCTCGGTACTATGTTCATAAGCCCTTCTGAGGAATCTGCTACGGGGAAGCTCCATCAAATCAAGAAGTCGCTGGGGAAATGAGAAGAATTAAGATAGTAAACTAAGAACTATTTTTTTTTAATTTTTTTTTTTAACGTTTATTTATTTTTGAGACAGAGAGAGACAGAGCATGAACGGGGGAGGGTCAGAGAGAGAGAGGGAGACACAGAATCGGAAACAGGCTCCAGGATCTGAGCGGTCAGCCCAGAGCCCGACGCGGGGCTCGAACTCACAGACCGCGAGATCATGACCTGAGCCGAAGTCGGACGCTTCACCAACTGAGCCACCCAGGCGCCCCACTAAGAACTATTCAACACAGAAGAAAGCAGTAAAGGACAGAGGTGCAAAAATAAATAGCAAAAACCCAACCATATAATTACGTTCAAAGGTGAATGGGCAAAACATTTCATTCAAAAGGCTGAGCTTAGCAGGCAGACTAAATTTTTTTTTTAAAAACCTGTGCTGTCTGTGAGAAACTTCACGTTCAAAGACACAAGTAAAGATGAAAAGTATGCCATGCAAACAACCGTGAAAGAGCTGGAGTTACCTGTATCAGTATCAGAAAGAACTTTCAAGAACTGTCGCTACAGACAAACAGAGACGTTTCGGAATGATAATAGTGTCACTACATAGTGAAACCCCAACAATTATAAGTGTATATATGCTCCTAAACACAGAGTCCTAAAATACATGAAGCAAAACTGACATAATTGAAAGAATAATTTATCAGTCATAGTCGGAGATTTGAAAAAGCCCACCCTAAATAACTGAAAGCAAGAAAGAAAATCGTACGTAAAGAAGTCCTGAACAGTACGGTCAACTGACTGGAGCAGACCTATTTACGTTTGTAGAACATCCTACTCAGAAATTCCAGAATACATAGTCTTTTCAACTGCACGTGAAACAGTCTTCAGGGCAGATCACATGCTGGGCCATAAAACCAGGCTCAATAAATTTAAAAAGATTGAAATCATAAAACGTATGTTCTCTGTCCACAACACAATTAAATCAGATCTGCAATAGAAAACCGGAAGAAGGGCGCCTGGGTGGCTCGGTCAGTTAAGTGTCCGACTTCGGCTCAGGTCATGACCTCACGGTCCATGAGTTCGAGCCCCGCGTCGGGCTCTGGGCTGACCGCTCAGAGCCTGGAGCCTGTTTCAGATTCTGTGTCTCCCTCTCTCTCTGCCCCTCCCCTGCTCATGCTGTGTCTCTCTCTGTCTCAAAAATAAATGTTAAAAAAAAAATTTTTTTTAAAAAGAAAGAAAACCGGAAGAACCCCAAATATCTAATTCATGGATCAAAGGAGAATCACAAAGGAAGCTTCTTAAATGTTCTGAACTGAATAAATATAACAGCAAAATTTATGTGACACAGCTAAAGCAATGGTTAGAAGGAAATTTGTAGCTTTAAACTCCTGGATTAGAAAAGAAGAAAGGTTTCCAATTACTAACTTCAATTTCCACCTTGGGAAAGTGGGAAAAGAAGAGCAAACTGAGCCCGAAGGAAAGAAAGAAAGATTAGAGAAGAAATCAATGAATAGAAATCAAAAATAGAGAAAATTAATGAAACGATTGGCAAGTACTTGTTGGACTGGCCAAGAGAGTAACAGAAGACACAAGTTACCAAAATCAGAACTTAGAGGGGCAACATCACTACCATTCCTACAGAAATCAGGAAGATTGTAAGAGAATATTACAGGCTTAGGCCAACAAAGTAGACAACTTGAATGACAACAAATTCCAAGAAAGACACAAATTATCAAAACAAACTATTCAGAAGTAGAAAATCTGAATAGAAATGTAACATTGCATTAGTATTTTCAGATCTTCCCACAAAAATGTCCAGATCCAGTAAATTCTATCAAACATTTAAAGAACAACTAATACCAATCAGTCACAAATTTCTTTCAGAAAGAAAGGAGGTGAGAGCACCTCTCAGTTCATCCTGTTTGGTACCTATGCTACTAAAGCCAGACAAATTACACGAAGAGAAAACTACATATAATTCTCATGAACATGGACAGAAAAAGTCCTAAATTATATTTAACGATTTTCCTGGAGAATCTAGCCTGTGCAATAAGGGGGTAAAACATCAAATTGGAAAAAAACAAAACAAAACAAATTTATTTGCAAATGACACTCTGTAGGAAATTCTAAGACATCCATTAAAAAACTGTAGCATTTAATTGTGTTTAGCAAGCTCAGAAGATACCAGGTCAATGTATATATAAATGAATTGTATTTCTGTATATTAGCAACAATCTGATAGGAAACTAAGGAAACAATTCCATGAATAATAGCATTAAAATGAATAAAATAAGAAATTTAACAAAAGCATAAGATTTTACACTGAGAAGCGTAAAAACTATGAAATATCGCTATAAGAAATTGAAGAAGATTTAAATAATTGGAGAGACGGTCCATGTTCATAAATTGGAAGAGTCCCCAAACTGATTTATAGATTCAGTGCAGTCCCTATCAAAATTCCAGCAGACTTTTATGCAGAAATCAAGAAATCAATAAATTAAAATTTATATAAAAACAGACCTATAGTAGGCAAAACAATTAAAAAGAAGAACAAAGTTGAAGGGTTTACACTACCTGCTATTAAAACTTACTATGATACTACAGTTAACAAGACGTATGGTACTGGTACAAGGATATATCAATGGAACACCATTGAGAGTTCAGAAATAAACCCTTATATTTATGGTGAATTGATTTTCAACAAAGTGCCAAAGTCCTAATCCAACAGGAAAAGGATAGTCTTGTCAACAAATGTTGCTGAGAGAATTGGATATTGTAGTAGATTGCATAATAGCCACCCAAAGAATCAAGTCCTAATTCTTGGAACTTGGAAATGTTACCTTATCTGGAAGAAGGGATCTGTGCAGCTGTGATTAAGGATTTTAAGCTGAGATTACCGTGAATTATAATGGTGGGCCCTAGAAGCCATCACAAGTGTCCGAAGAGACGAAAGGAGATGACTACTCTTGAGGAGAAGGCCATGTGAAGACAGGCAGAGGTTGCTGTGAGTAGTGATTTAAAAGATTTTCTCCTTTCTCCCAGAAGTTTTATGGCTTAGCCACATATTTAGGCGTCTGGTCTTATTATGAGTTGATTTTCATTTTTATACAGCATTTTCTGTCCGGGTGACTCCTGAGTGAGACATTTCCTTTAACTTTTTGAAAGATGTGGCTGAGGCTATTTTTCATTAGTTCCTTTTCTTTTAAAATTTAAAAATATCAACAAAATGAAGCATCGTGGTTAGAAGATCAAATTGTAGTGAAAAATGTCCACCCCCACTGTCCCCACGCTCAGCCACGCTCTCAAGAGGCAACCACTTTTTAAAATGTTCCCCCTTTGTTCTTCTGGAATAAAACGTGTCTAAATAATATCATGCCCCTATGTCCTCATTTATCAACCTGAAACTGCAATTAGGATCTCCTATTTTGAAAATATTTCGTATATATATTTTGTATATATATTTCGTATATTTCGTATATGTATTTTGTATATTTCGTATATATATTTCGTATATTTCGTATATGTATTTTGTATATTTCGTATATATATTTCGTATATTTCGTATATGTATTTTGTATATTTCGTGTATATATTTCGTATATTTCGTATATGTATTTTGTATATTTCGTGTATATATTTCGTATATTTCGTATATGTATTTTGTATATTTCGTGTATATATTTCGTATATTTCGTATATGTATTTTGTATATTTCGTATATATATTTCGTATAATCCGTATATATATTTCCCTGTTTTTCTACTTGAATTACCCACTTTCCCTGGGTTATTTTTCTAGGAGTTCCTGGTTTATGCTCAGCAATAACCCCATATAGTTTCATGCACTTGCATTGTTAATATCTGCTATCCGTATCTTAGCTCTCGTTGAACAGAGCCTCAATTTTGATGTAATGAGAGCCATTGTTTTTGTTTGTTTGTTTGTTTGTTTTTTAATGGTTTGTGCTTTTGTTTGAGGACTTTTCAGCACTCTCTGCTCTCTGTTGATTTCCGGTCTCTTTCTTTCACTTTTAAGTCTTTAATCTATTTAGAGTCTGCCCCCGTGTCTGAGATTAGGTAGAGATGCAATTTATCTTTCTTCTTCTGTATTCTGTAGTCCCATGTCATTCTCTAAGCAATCTGTTGTTTCCTCATTAATTAATTCATTCATTAATTTTTTAAAAATACTCACTTTGAGAGAGAGAAAGGGAGCAGGGGAGAGGGAGAGAGAGAGAGAATCCCAAGCATTCTCTGTGCTGTCAGGCGCAGAGCCCTATGCAGGGTTCGAATGCACGAACTGTGCGATCATGACCTGAGTGAGCTGAAGCCAAGAGTCGCACACTTAACCGACTGAGCCACCCAGGCGCCTCCCCCCCATTAATTAATTTTTATACTTTATCTTCTATTAAGTCTCATACAAACATGCCGGTCAGTCTCCAATTTGTCATTTTCCCTCGTCTGTCCTTCTGCCCTTGTGTTGGTTTCGGTATGGCTTTATTAAAACACCCTTGGGGCGCCTGGGTGGCTCAGTCGGTTGAGCATCCGACTTCAGCTCAGGTCATGATTTCACACTCCATGAGTTCGAGCCCCGCGTCGGGTTCCGTGCTGACAGCTCAGAGCCTGGAGCCTGCTTCAGATTCTGTGTCTCCCTCTCTCTCTGCCCCTCCCCAGCTCGTGCTCTGTCTCTGTCTCAAAAATAAATTAAAAAACATTTTAAAAAAATAAATAAGGGGCGCCTGGGTGGCGCAGTCGGTTAAGCGTCCGACTTCAGCCAGGTCACGATCTCACGGTCCGTGAGTTCGAGCCCCGCGTCGGGCTCTGGGCTGATGGCTCAGAGCCTGGAGCCTGTTTCCGATTCTGTGTCTCCCTCTCTCTCTGCCCCTCCCCCGTTCATGCTCTGTCTCTCTCTCTGTCCCAAAAATAAATAAACAAAAATAAATAAATAAATAAATAAATAAATAAATAAATAAATAAATAAAACACCCTTTACCACATCCCACTATCTGGCAGGACACACCCTCCCTTTGTTTTCTCTAAAATTGACTTCATTATTCATAGATCTGTCTCCGTATGTATTTTTCAATTACTTCCTTGAGTTCCTTTAAAAGAAATCCAGCTGGAATTTCAACTGATACTGCATTTCATTCACAGATTAAACTAAAAAGAATCAACCATCTTATAATATCAAATGTTCCTATCTAAGAACATGGGATGTCTTTGTATTTAGTGAGATCTTCAGTCTCCTTTATTAGCGTTTTTGTTTCCACATAGAAGGATTTTGGATTCTTGGGTAATTCCTAGTATTTCATAGTTGTAGTCATTGTAATTTGCGTCTTTTATTATATTTAATAGTTGGTTATGGCTGGCAGAGGAAAAGACCATTGATTTTTTTTTCCTTTTTTCCCCAAGTTTTTCTTTAAATTCCAGTTAGTTAACATACACTGTAATACTAGTTTCAAGTGTAGAATTTAGTGATTCAACACTTTCGTACAACACCCAGCGCTCATTACAGGGGCCATCCTTAATAAAAATATGTGGGCGCCTGGGTGGCTCAGTCGGTTGAGCATCCGACTTCAGCTCAGGTCATGATCTCACTGTCCATGAGTTCAAGCCCCCGTCGGGCTCTGGGCTGACAGCTAGGAGCCTGGAGCCTGCTTGGGATTCTGTGTCTCCCTCTCTCTCTGCCCCTCCCCACCTCATGCTCTGTCTCTGTCTCTCTCTGTCTCTCTGTCTCTGTCAAAAATAAATAAACATTAAAAAATTTTTTTAACAATATGATATACTTCACAAATTTTCATGTCATATCCTTGCACAGGGGTGATGCTAATCTTCTGTGTATCATTTCAACTTTAGCGTATGGTCTGGAAAACTTGATGAAGTCCTGTATGTGTTCTAATACAGTTGCCCCTTGAACAACATGGGTTTGAACTACGTGGGTCCGCTTGTATGTAGATTTTTTTCTTATGATTTTCCTAATAACATTTTCTCTAGCTTACTTTATGATCAAAATGCAGTGTTTGATACCCATAATATACAAAATATGTGTTCATCAACTACGTTATCAGTAAGGTTTCTGGTCAATGGTAAGCTATTAGTAGTTAAATTTCTGGGGAGTCCAAAGTCGTATGGGGATTTTGTACTACATGGGTGTCAGTGTCTCTAACCCTCATGTTGTTCAAGAGTCAACTGTAGTTTGGGACACCTGGGGGGCTCAGTCGGTTAAGCATCTGACTTTGGCTCAGGTCATAATCTCATGGTTCATGGGTTCAAGCCCTGCATGGGTCTCTGTGCTGATGGCTCAGAGCCTGGAGCCTGCTTCGAAATCTGTGTCTCCCTCTCATTCTGCCCCTCCTCTGCTCGTGCTCTCTCTCAAAAATAAATAATCGTTAAAAAAAAAAGTCAACTGTAGTTTGATGGTTCTTCTGATTTTTCTAGGTAGATGTTCATTATACCTCTTATTTCATTTTCTTTTGTTACGGCATTGTCTGGGATCTCCACAACAGTGTATTAAACAGTGGCAGTGCCACTGGGCGTCCTTACCTTGTAACTAATCGTAAAGAAAATCCATCTAAAGTGTCACTATTACATTTATCAACTTAAGTTGCTATGGGGTTTTGGTACATAGCCCTTAGCAAATGAATAAAGTTCAGGTCCTCTGGAAAGCAGACATCAAGACAAATAGACATGCAAGTGATTTGGCCCATTGATATGATGGGTTATATTGGTTGACTTTTTTTTTATTATTATTAAATATAATTTATTGTCGAATTGGTTTCCATACAACACCCAGTGCTCATCCCAACAGGTGCCCTCCTCAATACCCATCACCCACCCTCCCCTCCCTCCCACCCCCCATCAACCCTCAGTTTGTTCTCAGTTTTTAAGAGTCTCTTATGCTTTGGCTCCCTCCCTCTCTAACTTTTTTTTTCTTTCCCCTCCCCCATGGTCTCCTGTCAAGTTTCTCAGGATCCACCTAAGAGTGAAAACATGTGGTATCTGTCTTTCTCTGTATGGCTTATTTCACTTAGCACAACACTCTCCAGTTCCATCCGCGTTGCTACAAAAGGCCAGATTTCATTCTTTCTCATCGCCAAGTAGTATTCCATTGTATATATAAATCACATCTTTTTTATCCATTCGTCAGTTGATGGACATTTAGGCCCTTTCCATGATTTGGCTACTGTTGAAAGTACTGCCATAAACATTGGGGTACAAATGCCCCTGTGCATCAACACTCCTGTGTCCCTTGGGTAAATTCCTAGCAGTGCTATTGCCGGGTCATAGGGTAGGTCTATTTTAATTTCTCGAGGAACCTCCACAGTGTTTTCCCAGAGCAGCTGCACCAGTTTGCATTCCCGCATTGGTTGACTTTTGATGTTGAACTAGCCTTGCATCCCTGGAACAAACCCCAATTGCTCATGATGTACAATCGTTTTAAAACATCACTGGATTCAGTTTGCTAATATTTTCTTGAGGATTTATGCACCTAAGCTCCCGAAAGGTGTTGACGTACAGCTTTATTTTTATGTACTGTCTGTTGTACCTTGGTGTTAAGGTAATAGCAACCTCATAAAATGAGTTGGGACTCAGATGAGAGGACCTCCTCTCTTCACTGGCAGAGATTTTGTATGACTGGTGTTAATTCCTTGAATGCTGGAGAAATTCTCTATTTGAAAACATCTGGAACTTTTTCAGGAACTTTTAATTATAGACTCTGTTTTTTAACGGTTATGGGACTATTCACGTATGTCTCATCCTGCTGAGTTTTGGTAGTTTGTGGTTTTCAAGGAATTAGTCCATTTCTTCTCAGTTGTCAAATATCTGACATTTGTGACAAATTTATGATTTACGATGTCTGCAAGATCCTCTGTGATGCCCTTCTTTCATTCGACATTGATGGTTTGTCTCTTCTCTTTTTTTTTTTAATTTTTTTTCAACGTTTTTTACTTATTTTGGGACAGAGAGAGACAGAGCATGAACGGGGGAGGGGCAGAGAGAGAGGGAGACCCAGAATCGGAAACAGGCTCCAGGCTCCGAGCCATCAGCCCAGAGCCTGACGCGGGGCTCAAACTCACGGACCGCGAGATCGTGACCTGGCTGAAGTCGGACGCTTAACCGACTGTGCCACCCAGGCACCCCTGTCTCTTCTCTTTATCCTTGCCAGTTGAGCTGGAGGTTTGTCAGTGTTACTGACTTTTTTGACAAATAACGTTTTTTTGTTTCGTTCTCTCATTTCCATGTCTTGATTTTCATTGATTTCTGCTCTTTTTAAAATCTCTTTCTGCTTGCTTTTAGTTGTTGTTTGTCTCCTTTCTCTTCTTTTTCTGGGCTCTTGAGCTAGGAACTTAGATTATTGATCAATAGTTTTTCTCTTTTCAGATGTCAACACTATATTAGCTAAACCCCACAAACTGATATGTTTTATTTTTTTAATTTTTTTTAATGTTTATTTATTTTTGAGAGAGAGACAGAGCGTGAGCAGGGGAGGGGCAAATAGAGAGGGAGACACAGAATGCAAAGCAGGCTCCAGGCTCTGAGCTGTCAGCACAGAGCCTGATGTGGGGCTCGAACTCACGAATCGTGAGATCATGACCTGAACAGAGAAGTTGGATGCTTAACCAACTGAGCCACCCAGGTGCCTCCATATGTTGTATTTTGAATTTCGTTTCAATTTTCATTCAACGTCATTCATTTATTTTTATTTTCAAATTTCCTTTGAGACTCCTGCTTCAACCCCCAGATTATTTAGAAGTGTGTTGTTGAATTTCCGAGAATTTGGGGCTTGTTCTCTTGTCTTTCACTTACCGACTGCTAATCTGGTTCTGTTGTGGGTAGAAAACATACTCGGTATAGTTCAAAATTCTCTTTGATCGGTTAAAGTTTGCTGTCTGACTGAGGACATGGCCTTCTCGGTGAGTGGTCCACGAAGCGGGATGTGTGGCCTGCCGCGGGTGGGTGGACGGTTCTGTGATGTCAGGCAGACCCAGTGGGCCATGGCATTGCTGGTTCCTCTGCAGCCTTGTGGGTGTTATCTCTGGGAGTTCTAGCCAACGCTGTGAGCTGGCTCTTGAAATCCCTGTGCCTGTGTGTTTCTCCTTTCCTCTCCACCAGTTTTGTTTTCGTATAGTTTGAAACCTTGCGGTATGCTACACACAGACTTAGGATTGCTGGGTCGTGCTGAGTTGACTGAGCCTTAATCATTCTGTGATGCCCGCTTTCGTTGCTGGTAACTTTTCTTTGCTCTGAAGCTTACCTTCTTTGATGTTACGATAAACACTCTTGGTGTTTTTTGGTTTCCTAATTCGTATTTCCGTGATACAGCTTTCCCATCCTTTCCTTCCCTGCTTATCAGTGGCGTTATTTTGAAGTCATTTTTCCCAGACTGCATGGGATCGGATCACGTGTCTTACCCACTCAATCTCTAGCTTTTCTCATTTTTCATTTTTCCAACTTTACCGAAGAATAATTGATCTCCGTCTTTTTGTTAACAGTAGTTTCTTTTTTTCTTTTAAGTTTATTTATTTTGAGAGAGAGCGAGATAGCACGAGCTGGGGAGGGACAGAGAGAGAGTAAAAGAGCGAGAGAATCCCAAGCAGGCCCTGCACTGCCAGCATGGAGCCCAACGTGGGGCTTGAACTCATGAACCATGAGACCATGACCTGGGCTGAAATCCAGAGTCAGACACTCAACCAACTGAGCCACCCGGATGCCCTAATCTCTGTGTTTTAGTTGGTATATTTATACCACTAATATTTAAAATAGTCATTGATACATTAGAGTTTAAGTCTGCCATTTTAAACACTTTTTTTTTTTTCTGAGACAGAGAGAGACAGAGCACGAGGAGGGGAGGGGCAGAGAGAGAGGGAGACACAGAATCCGAAATAGGCTCCAGGCTCCGAGCTGTCAGCACAGAGCCCGACGCGGGGCCCAAACTCACCAACTGCGATATCATGACCTGAGCCCAAGTCAGACGCTCAGCCGACTGAGCCACCCAAGTGCCCCAAGTCTGCCATTTTAATATTTTGTTTCCTACATATCTTCTTTTTTCATTCCTTTGGTTTTCTTTTTCTTTTTTTTTCGGGGGGGGGGGCTTCCTTTCTTGTTAGTCACCTGAACAGTTTTTAGCACTGGATTCTTCTTTATATACAATATTTTTTTGCATACCACTTGGCATAACTTTACTGTCGTTGTCCCAGCTGTGACCTGATGCCACTACCTGTGCTATCAGTGTTTTGCCCTCTGAGTGTAGACGCTTTACCTGCATTTAGATCCCCGACCCTCCCCACTTCTTAAACGTAATCGTCTTAAGCGTTTCCACTACGTGCATTGAGCACCACATCAGATCGTATTACAATTTTGGCTTCAGACATAAAGTACAATTAAAGAAACTCAAGAGGGGAAGAACAGTCTGTTACGTTTGCCTCTGTATCTTCTCATTCCGTTGTCCCTGTCTTCCTCTCCGAAGGGCCCCTCCTCTGTCTGTTGTCATTTTTATGCCTTTGTCTGCTCAAGCTGCCATGACACATGCCACGATCCTGGGCACTTCATCAGCAGCCCGTCCCTCCCAGTCCCGGAGGCTGCGGGTCCAGGGCGAGGTGTTGGCAGGCGTAGTTTCTCCTGAGGCCCGTCTCCTTGGCTTATAGGCTGTCACCTTCTGTGTCCTCACACGGTTTTCTACGTGCACACGCTCCTGGGGGCTCTTCCTCTTCTTATGAAGACCACCGATCCTATCAGAATAGGGCCCCATCCTTATAATCTTGCCTAACCTTAGCTACCTCCTTAACGGTCTTGTTTCCAAATACAACCTCCTTGGGGGTTGGGTTTCAACGTATGAATTTGGGTGGGGGGACACAATTCAATCCATAACCTTTTTTTTTAAGGTTTAGGGCGCTTCCTGTAGCAATCTTTAGAGGTAGGTCTGCCCACACCAAATCCTTTTAATTTTCCTTCATCTGAGAAGTCTATTTCCCCTTCATCCTTGAAGGATAGCTTTGCCAGATATAGGATTCGCGGCTGACAGATCTTTTATCTCTTGAAAAAATGCACCAGTAACTTCTGGCTTGATGGTTCCAGATGACAAATCTGCATAATTAATTCAGTCTTCCGGTACAGGTAGAGCATCATCTCTCCCTGGTTGTTTCTAAGTCTTGTTTCATTTTGTTTTATTTTTGTGTTTAGCTTTTCACAAGTTTAATAGTGACGTGTCTTTGTTTGGATTTCTTTGGGTTTCTGCGATTTGGATTTCTCCCAGCTTCTTGAATCTGTAGTTTTATGTCTCTTGCCAAATTTAGGAAGTTGTCAACCATTGTTTCTTTGAGTATTTTTTCAGCCACACCCTCTTTCTCTCTTTCTGGAACTCGGATGATAAATGTTGGCCATTTGGGATATTTAGTTAGACATCTGTTTCACAGATCCCCCAGACTACATTTTTTTCTCAGTCTGTTTCTTTTTGGTTTTGTTCAGATTGAATGAATTCATTGATCTGTGTTCAGGTTCATGGATCCTATCCAAAGTCATCTCCATTCTACTACTCAGTCCGTCCAGTGAGTTTTTATAACTTCTATTTCTTTGCAGAAATTTTTTATTTTTTAATTTGTCTCAAGAGAATGTGTCATTGTTTATTGAACATTCTTAATTACGACTGTTTTCAAATCCTTGTCAAACACTTTCAACACTTTTTCACTTCAGTATTGACATCTGTTGATTTTTATTTCCCTTTTTTTTAATTTTATTTTTTCATTTATATTTTTGGGAGAGAGAGAGAGCAGAGGAGGAGGAGCAGAGAGAGGGAGACACAGAAACCGAGGCAGGCTCCAAGCTCCGAGCTGCCGGCACAGAGCCCGACACGGGGCTTGAACGCACAAGCCGTGAGATCGTGATCTGAGCCAAAGTTGGATGCTAAACCGACTGAGCCCCCCAGGTGCCCCTGGTTTTTCTTTCTCAAAGGGTAGTTTTCCTGGTTCTTGGTATGATGAGCGAAGTTTTATGGGCATTTTGGCCACTTTGTTAGGGGGCCTCTTAATGCTACATAAATCTTCTATTTTAGCAGGCAAGTGACCCCTTTTACATTTACTGTTTGGTTCTGACCCGCTTTCGTGGGTTGTAGCCCCAGTGACCGGTGAGTTGCTAGAGCCCTCGTGGTGCTATACCGGTCGGCCTCATTCTTGTGGCATCTCTGGGGGCTCTGGGGGATCCGTCCCGGCCCCTCTGCAGCTGCCTGAAAGGGGAGGAGTGGCTCCTCTGGGCCATCTGTGCTGCTGGCCACCTTCCGCCACGGGACTGGGTGGGAGGGGTGTCTCCTGCCACTGGGTGGAGAGCTCCGAGCTGCGATGCCGCCCCTCCCAAGGGGAGCAGTTCCCAGGTGCGGAGTGGGGGTTGGGCCAGCCCAGCAAGGCTTTGAAGGCAGATCCGGTCCCCTGCTAGGTCCCCTTGGGAAGCAGCCCCCGTTCGGGCCCCGTTGGGCTCCTCCTTTCCCGTTCTTCCGCCCTGGCCTTTCTCGTTTGTTTGTCTCCGCCAGGTTTCAGGCCACTGTGGCACCCCTGCGGGGCATCTGGGAGATCAAAGACCTCACCAGGTCACCACACCCCAAGACCTGAGGTCCCTGTCCCCCTTCTTCTTTTCCATTTTTCAGAGTCCTGTTGCCAGTTTCTGTCCAATTATTTCCAGGCTATTCGTTTGGATGCGGGGGGGGGGGGGGGGGGGGCAGGAGGTGGATAAGTGACTTCAGTCACGCTTGCTCGTTCTGAAGCTACAGGTACCGTTTAAGATTCCGCACACGGAAGCTGGAAAGAACCGCTTGAGATCCATGGCTGCGAGAGCCGCTGCTGGGCACCGTAGGGTGGGCGCACTCTAACAATCACTGCGTCTTCAGAGTCTCAGTCGGTGTCCTGAAGGCACTTCCCTCCATCCTTGGACAAGAACACTCCAGGCTGCATGTTTCTGAGCCAAAACCACGTTGAACCGGGAGCCCGAACATAGGACATCGCGATGTTCCAAAAGCTGATGACGCTACTCTCTGCTTATATTGTCTGCTCATCTGTCCTCCGTCCATCCGCCTGCCTGCAGATAGGTATTTCTCCGTCTAATCACCTTGAGTATGTGCCTCTTTTCTCTGTTCAAAAGAAAGAAAAAGAAAAGAAAAACCCTGCTTTATTCAGTATCCAGACGCACCTAACGTAGTGAGCCAGAACTCCGAAACAACCCCTTCGTGGGAATCTTTCTTCAGGAAAGAGGCCAGCGCTCTAACATACAGAAAGGACAAGATTTTGTTTTAAAGTTTGCTCTTAATAGCCCTGGATCAACGCGACAGAACGTCAGCGTTTTGCAAAGCCTTTAAATGTGGAGATTTCAACCGGATCTCCCTCCAGTGCCCGCACCCTCTTCTCTAAGTGCCTCTCAGATGTGGCTTTTAGACGAAAGCATCTTAACGCAGCAGCAAATAATTCCACGGCGAGATATCGGCTCCACGGGGTGTGTGTCACGAAGGATCACGCCCGCGGGTTTCGTTTCCGTAAATCCGAAATCTACTCCCCAGCGGACACCCCACTTTTTCTGCATTCAAGAGACGAAATACATAAGGAGTTCGTTAAGAAATCAGGCGCTTCGGTGGGACGGCTTTGATTTGACACTTTTGAAATACGATCCAGGCCACGGTGGTGAACGGTGCAGACCTCTTTTTCTTGGCACCCGCATCTGGACCTGGTTATTTTAAATTAGCTTGGGGGGCGCTGGCACCCCCCACCCCTCGTCGGAGCCGCTAACGGCAGACGGAACCGGGGCCCGAGATGCTGCGGGAGGCGGGTGCGCGTTCCGAGTGCCTGGAAGGAAGCGGGTCCCTTCGTCCTCAGCTTCTTGTTTCTGCGCCGCGTTTGTCGGCGCCGAGAACGTTTCATCCACGATGGTGGCTTCCGTGCCAAGGATAGACTAACCCTGGAGCGTTTTGTCCGCCTTGAACTTCTTCCCTCAGAAGCGCAAGTGACGCTAGCTGGGTCCTCCCGTCAGTGTTTATTAAGTGGGTAAAAACTGCCTCCAAAATCACCTGCCACCGACAACGTGGCTAGCGTGCTCTGGGCTGCCCGCGGGCGGAGATGGGGCTACCCACCGCCTTGTCCCCGTGGGACAAGCTTCGCTGCCTTTGCGTCGCCTGTGGCCAGGAGTTCAAACCCGGCCCGCGTCCTGCGTCCCACCCCTGTCTGCGGTCGCACAAGAGCGGGTCAAACTGGGCTGTCCCCGCTCCCCGGCAGCTGATACGTTCCGTTTTCTGCTTTGGGGCATGTTTGTAGGTGCAAGTTGACCGGAGCAGGTCCGGTCAAAAGAGAAGGGAAACGATCGCTTTCACGCCGACGGGATCTCCTCCTTCCCGTGGTTTTGGAAACAGTCACACGGCCACGCCTCGGATGGTTTCACGGAAGCCGGGGGCTGGGCACGCTCCTGCCTCCGGGACGAACGGCTTGTGTCGAGCCTCGCACAAAGCTCCACAAGTATCTCGGGAAGAGATTGTGCACCGGGAGGGTTCGGAACACACAGCTCCTTTTCCACGGCCCGATGGGGTCCCGCCCGCGTTTCTCCCCGAGACTCAGCCTAAAATCACCCGGGGAGGGGGCAGGATCTTGGCACCGGCAGGGGCCTGTCTCAAAGCTGCATCTCATGTAAACCTCCACAAAATCTACTCACAGAGGAGAAAACAGAGCCAGAGAAACTACCCCGTGTCTGTTCCCACAGCCGGGGTGTCGCCCAGACCTGCCCGTGACACCTGTGTCCCACGCGCCCTGCACCTGTCGCGTGGCTGATCCAAAATGGACTACAAATCGCCCTTGAGGCACCTGGGGGGCCCAGTCGGTTAAGCGTCCGGCTTCGGCTCAGGTCCTGATCTCGCGGTTCGTGGGTTCGAGCCCCGCGTCAGGCTCCGTGCTGACAGCTCAGAGCCTGGAGCCTTCTTCGGATTCTGTGTCTCCCTCTCTCTCCACTCCTCCTCTGCTCACACACTGTCTCTCGCTCTCTCAACAATAAACTTTAAAAAATTTTTAAAAGAGGACAAAAAGGACTACAGATTGCCCCGACTCCGGGAAAGAATCTCTCTTCTCTCTCTCCCTCTCTCTCTTTCTCTCTCTCTCTCTCTCTCTCTCTCACACACACACACACACACACACACACACCTGCTGTTGGATACCATTAGAAACTGAAAATTCTGCATCATGGATTGAGAATCATCGTCAGAGACCAGATAGAGCCTGAAATTAAATTTTTTACAAGTTCAGCAGGTAAGGGGAAAGATGAACTGAAGGATGAAGATCGGGCTACGGGGGCTGGAGAAATGGAAAATACAGGAAGAAGTATAAGAAGACTAGAGGTGCCTAGTCCCGGGGTTGGTTAAGCCTGGGACTCTTGATTTCCGCTCAGGCCACGATCTCATGAGTTCTTGAGTTCCAGTCCCCACCCCCTGTCAGGCTCTGCCCTGGAAGCTCAGAGCCCGCTTGGGATTCTCTTTCTCTGCCCCTCCCCCACCTGCACTCTCTCTGCCCCTCTCAAAATAAAGAAATAAACTTAAAAAAATTTTTTTTAATATAAGAAAAGTAGAGAATCATTCTAGGAGGTAGAATATCTAATTAACGGAAGGCATAGAAAAAAAATAACAAACTTTTTTAAAGATTATTTTTAATTTTGGGGTGCCTGGGAGGCTCAGTTGGTTGAGCAGCCTACTTTGGCTCAGGTCATGATCTCACAGCTCGTGAGTTCGAGCCCCGCATCGGGCTCTGCGCTGACAGCTCAGAGGCTGGATCCTGCTTCGGATTATGGGTCTCCCTCTCTCTCTGCCCCTAACCTACTCACATTCTGTCTCTGTCTCTCTCAAAAATAAATTTTAAAAAAGATTATTTTTTATTTTATTTTCAGTTTATTAGAGAGAGAGAGAGCACAGGTGGTGGAGGGGCAGAGAGAGAGAGAGAGAGTGCACGAGCGAGTGGAGGAGGGGCAGAGAGAGAGGGAGACACAGAATCCGAAGCAGGATCCAGGCTCCGAGCTGTCGGCACAGAGCCCGATGCGGGGCTCGAACTCATGAGCTGTGAGATCATGACCTGAGCTGAAGTCAGTCTGGTAACCGGCTGAGCCACCCAGGCGACCCTAAGATTTTATTTTTAAATAATCTCTACATAGGGCTCAAATCCACAACCCCAAGATAAGAGTCACATGCCCCACCAACTGAGCCAGCCAGGCGCCACAGAAATATATTGTTAAATAAACAAAAAGCTTAACTATGAGTTAGATGTTGGACATTCTGCGATAATTGATGGGTGAATGGATAAATAACCCAGACCTCTCAATCCTCGAGAATTAATACACAGAAATTCTGCCAAACCAGGGACGTGAGTCGCCATATCGAAGAAGCCTGTTGAACACCTCCGAAAACGAGTTTCGGAGACCCATGGCAAAGCACAACGTCGTGAAACCTCACACATCGTAACAAACTGAGTTTCTGAATCGTGTCTCAGAGTTAAAATCTGTTAAATTTGTGTCATTTACTTATAAGTAGATACTCACAAAAGGCTGTGCCTTGAGCGATGGTTCCAGTTTTAAGAGGACCCACAGGGCACTTTGCAGAGGCTGAGTTAATCACATGGAGTCACCACGGTTGTGAGTGAAGCCAGCCTCCGATCCGAAATGCAGTTTACAACTAGAAGCGAACCAACACGGCCGTCTGTATCGAATAGTCTAAACACTCGGCCAGTCTCGTGGCAAACGCACTCTGGCGCCCAGGCGACAGGAAAACAGCCGATGGAACAACACTATCCATATTCCGAGCATATGCGTATGCTTCTTATCACAAAGACTTAGCCAGAGCTTAACTTTATGCCAGTGAGGTAAAGAGCGCGTGTAGATGAGCAGGCTTGCTCGGTGAAACATCTTCGCTGTCCAAAAAAATATCCGCCGTCTACCTCAGGGTTGTTCTGTTTTCAAACCACTTGTTTCAGCCGATTCCCACTTTCCTCGGGGTTTTTCATTAAATGCTTCTGCTCGAGCCAAATGTTCCGGCCAAGGCTGGATTAAAGATGATGGGGCTCAGAGTTCTCTACTCCCACCCCAAACACGGGAGAGAACTGAGAGCCCTAACCTTCACAGAGGAAAAAACACGGATCCTCTACAGTGACAGAGGCCCCAGGTGTCTGCCAAGCAGCCCGTCCCCCTTTCTGGGGAACGCCTAGAACCCAGACTGGATGCCCGCAGTATGGCCCCTCCTGGGGGAGGGATCATGACGGGGCCAGGTGCTGGGGGTGGGGGGGTCCAAGATATTCTTCCCACTAAGAGGACAATCACTGTACTCATGTCGTTTTTAGACTGATATTATGTCCTGGCGGGGATCGGAACGTGGCCCCCCAAATACGCCACCCTGGCAGAAGGATTATTTTGAGCTGAAGGCCATCGAGAAGCAGCAGGTATAGGAAAAGCCCCCCTCTCTTCCTAAAAATGGGGCGCAAAGTTCCCTTTGTGAAGGTGTCCCCTCGACCACACCAGCGAGGGAGGAGCGACATTATGACCGGAGATGGAGGTCACCCACATGAGTGTCCAGCAGTAGACCTTACTAAATAACCCTTACGTCCCGTTACGTTCCCCACAGCGTTACTTCCCTTCATTACTGCCACCAGAAGCCCAGCCTGTTTCCTCTGTCCGGCTGCGTCCGTACCATTTATCACCCTGTGTTAACGCGTAAGGCTCCTGGTCTAGCCACCTCTCTTAAGTGTTTACTTCTATGAAAACCTCCACGGACACGGGAAACATGAGATGACCATCAACTACAGTTGGTGTGCTTTTAGTCCTGTTAATTTGTCTTGGTTGATTTCATCTGCAAACCGCAGCCCAGGAACGTAAGAGGGTGCATGAAAAGTTTCTTCTCCCCTTCAGTTCCTTGCTACCCAAAGCGTCTTAGCTCATACACGTGCAAAGAATCAGAAGTAATAGCAGCAGTAAGACTTGTCCAGCAGGTGAATTTGAACTTGTCGATACCCAGTAAGACCGAGCATTTATCACAGACTTATTGGCCGTGTGGGTTTCTTGTAGGAACTGTCCGTTCACGTTACGTACCTGTTGTCTCTTCCCTCACGGATACGTAAGCTTTCTTTTGTATTCTGGTATCTCTCCCTTGTTCTCTGTGCTGCAAACAACTCCTCCCCCTCTGTGATTGGGGCAGGTGAGGGTTTGCATTCTGTCTGTATGTCATCGAGTCACCCTGTCGTTTGATCTGAGGCACGTTACCCGAGTTTGGTCTCCCCTGTGTCTAACGGGGTGGTTTAGCCTGATTCACACGTCTGTCCGGGGCGTCAAGCGAAATAAACCATGAAGCCTGTCAACAGGGTAATAGATTAACATCCAGAGATAACGTCGATGTTGCTGTGACGCATGGATCCCGAGAGCAGGCGGGGGGTGGGGGTGGTGGCGGGGAAGCTTCGAGATCCCTGCGTTATTTAGAGTTAGAGATCACTGAATTAACACTACGTAGACAGCACTCACCACGTAGCGGGCAGTTTTCAGTCTTACGCGTTTTAGCTTATCTGCTCACAACAACAGTTCGCAAAAGTTGCTACTGTTACCCCAGTTTTGTGTGTGAGGAAGGAAGGAACCAAGGGAGACACCGGGACAGTTGGCCAGATGTCTGGGGAATGGGTAAACAAGACAGAGCCGCAATTTCCGCTCGCGCATCTACCGGGAGGAGTTCTCGGAACCGTCCGGTTGAAAAACAAGAATGTTGTTTAGAGCAGGCTAAGCCTGGCTTGTAGGAGTTCTCCGGAAAGGGACCGGGAAGCCCTCCTCAGGGACTGCAAGGACACCTCCCGTTTCGCAAGAACTGCCAGTTGGGACCCTCACCAAGGGGAGCGGAGCCATACATCCACACCTGAGGCGTCGGCCTGGGTCCTCCCCACCCCGTGATGCCCTGGCCGGCATTCTTTGCCGCCCTCCCACGGGGTAGCAAGAAACACCTTCGGAGACCGTCAGGACGGATCACCCACTCTCGTGACACCCGCCGACTTCCTTCCACGGCTTCCGTAAGATTCTCAAAGAGGCTCATCAGCTCAAAGGCTAATTTACCAAACATACCACCCGTCTACATCTCAAGCTCCCCCACCAAAACTGACAGAGGTAACTTTTTTTTTTTTTAACTTCTGTAGTAAAGAGAGTCTTCGTTTTCCTGAGCTTCTGGGGCTCCTGGAGTTTTACTCGTGTGAATAAAAGAGAGTCCGTGGATGGTATCTGGGAAGGAAAAAAACAACAGCAACACATTTTCCTGCACCCTCTTAGGTTCTGTGCCAGGGGCGCTGCTAATTAAATGGACAAAAACAAAACCAGATTAATGGACAAACAGGTTTATTTCATATCCCTATGAGAGGCCCCTCAGAAATGAAATGAAAACCTCCAAGAAATGGTTAGGCCTGAGAACTTCTATATCACATTCAACACAGAGCAACCAATGGTGGAGACATGCTTCTAGAGGAGGCCAACGGTGGGAGACAAATACATGGGGAGACTAATGGGAGGCGAGGGTTGTCTGGGTCAGGTTTGTGCAGATCCATATCGGTGTTGACTCCCAGTCTCAGGTGATAAGAATGTTCTCTTCTCGGTACGGGGAGGGCCCTTTACCACAGGACGTTTTACGACCTGCTTTTAGGTGGAAAGGAGGTCAGAGAGCCGTTCCTGCCTCTGCTGTTCTCAAGTTCCTTCAGCTCCAAATAATCAAAATGCCAACGTGGCCTGACTGAGGGTGGCACGTCCCAATCCCTTCAGTGGGGAGGGTCCCACGATCTTCCCTTCACCCCGTCCTGCCAGCCTGCTCCCAGGGCAGGGTCCTTACCTCTCATCCAGCAAGTAAACAGCCTAGAGATGTGCCCCGGGGTGTTCTGGATGCACTTAGATGAGCTTCGCTGCAGGCCCCGAATTGGTGAGGCCCTGGCACTCTGCTCACAGCCCCTGGGGTCCTTCCATCTCCACGGAATTCGGGCTACGCGGCCTCATCCTGCATGTTTCCCTGAATGGCGGTGCTCTCAAGGTGTACCTCTGTAGGAAGAGTTTTCTGAATTAAGCCCACTTAGGTGAAAAATCCATTCAAGGTTTTAACATCGCCTGGTGAGCAAGCGCTTTTCTGATGCAGCCCATACAGTTACGCTTAGGTAGGAAAACCCGGCTTGTTTAATTCAATCCAGCGCCTGGCGCGCAGCGCGCCAAGGTCCGGCGGGAGTTCGCTTAAGCAATCCTGTTTCGCAAAGCCAAAACCTAAGTAAATTAAAATTCTTGACTGATTCGGGGAAATTGTAACAGATCACGTTTTCCCGGTGGGACCATTTTCAAAAAGGCGAACAATGAATAAAGTTGTGCGTGTTTCACCAGCTAACAAAATAATCTCTCTAACGCCATTCTAACGTGTAAACAAACAAGTGTGCGAGCCCGCGGGGGCACCGGCCTCGCGGGTCAAAGTGAGGAGCGGGAAGAGGCATCGTGTCTTTGCAGCAAACTGGGATTTCTACTCCGTTTGGAACAGCGTTTAAGGGTAACAGTATAAAGTATTTTACTTATTTATTTTAACGTCTCTGTATTTTTTTTTAATTTTTTTTTAACATTTATTTATTTTTGAGACAGAGAGAGACAGAGCATGAACGGGGGAGGGGCAGAGAGAGAGGGAGACACAGAATCGGAAACAGGCTCCAGGCTCTGAGCCGTCAGCCCAGAGCCCGACGCGGGGCTTGAACTCACGGACTTCGAGATCGTGACCTGAGCCGAAGTCGGACGCTCAACCGACTGCGCCACCCAGGCACCCCAACGTCTCTGTATTTTTGAGAGAGAGAGAGAGAGAGAACATGAGTGGGGCAGAGAGAGAGAGAGAGAGAGAGTGAGACACAGGATCCGAAGCAGGTTCCAGGCTCTGAGCTGTCAGCTCACAGCCCAATGGGGGGCTCGAACTCACAGACCGCGAGATCATAACCTGAGCCAAAGTTGGACACTCAACCGACTGAGTCACCCCGGAGCCCCTATAAAATATTTTAAATAACATCTTATTGTCATCGAAGAAATGACACGTTCTTGTCTAAAAGCCTTTGACGTGCAGGAAAGCGTCGAGTACAAAAAATCATCCTTCATCCTGCCAGATGGAGGTAATTGACGAATTATTATTAAGATTTGAAAGTAGTAACCGACCTAGTGACAGAGTTAGTTCAGGGAGTAGAGGAGCACTCTTTAGTTTTCTATTACCTTATGCATTTATTTGTTTGTTTATTTTTTTAAGTCGGCCTCGTGCCCAGCGGGGGGCTTGAACTCATGACCCTGAGATCGAGTCACCTGCTCCACCAACTGGGCGAGCCAGGCGCCCCGGAGGAGCAGTTTGCAAGAGACACCATTTGGGGGCGTCCAGGTGGCTCGGTTGGTAGAGGGTCCACCTCTCGGTTTTGACTTAAGTCACGATCTCGTGGTTTCATGGGTTCAAGCCCCGTGTCGGGCTCTGTAGTGATGGCAGGAGGCCTGCTTGGAATTCTCTCTCTCCCTCGGGCGCTCCCTCACTGGCACCCTGTCATTCTCTCTCAAAATAAATTAATTAATTTAATTTCTTTAAGAAACTTAAGGAAAGAGGCACTGTTTGGAAATGGTCCCCTTAACACGTAAAGACAAGGTAATAATATAATAATTTTATATAGATACTGATTTGTCTGGATTTCTGCATCTCTATAAAGTGTCCTATTTACAATTGCACTGTACCCTCCCCAGTGATACAAATAATAATAATAATAATAATAATAATAATAATGATTAGAGTTGAATGAGCCCTTACAATTTGTCAAGCACGTGTTTGATTGACTCAAAGACCAGGCAGAACCTCCCATGAATGCCAACCTGCTTAGGACCAATGCATCTACTCATTAAATCAAGATAAGTGAGTAGACTGTTCTATTAAGTAAGATATTAGAAAAAGCCCAGGGGCTTCCGCAGGGGGCAGCCACGGGGAGGGTGACTGACGCACAACAGAGGCCGCCCCCGGTTTGCGAGGCATTTTCGGTCGGTTGCACACGCCAGGAGGGAGGCGGAGCCCCGGAGCGGGGACACAAGGGGACAATGAATGGAGGCACAGAAGGCACGAGAGTGCTGCGGTCTGACCCTCGGGGTCCAAGGAATCCCTGTGAGCCCAGGCTGTGGAAACACCGACTTGAATAAGTCAGGAGGTGCGGCAAGTCCCGGGTGACGGAGACAGGAGGAAAGAGGGACATCGAAAGCCAACCTCAGGCAGACACTGAAGTAACGATTGTTACAGGCAGGGTCCTGCGACGGGTGTGAAAGTTAGTGGTCGGGGGACAGAGGTTGGAGGGGAAACAGGATACTTGTATCGTCTCACAATACCCGCCTCTACTACTGACCCTGCACAGTGGAGACCCCGACGCACGGTGTGACCCCGGGGACCCGGGGCGTCCTCTCCGAGGGTCGGACAGGCCCCCACGGTGACCCCGAGAGGCGCGCTGTGCGGAGAAAGGCTGTGTGGTGTCCTGGCTGCTCGTGATTGTGACGAGCGTCAGACGAGCCCAGCGTAGAGATGTTCTCTGGGAACAACCGGCCAGCGCTCTTCCCAAGTGGGTCACGGCCGTGAGGGACCGGGATGACCCGGGAACTGCCCTCCGCACGGAGGAGACTCAGGAGCCCTGAAGGCTCAGTGCAAGGTGGGACCTGGAACAGAAACGGGGCATTGCTGGGAAAACCGGAGAAAAATCCGCGGAGGGTCCATAGTGTCGTCGACAGCGAGTTTCCCGGAGTCGGACGTGGTGCCTCGGACACTTGAGCCTAGAAGGAACCTGGTGAGGAAGCCTCGGTCCTGAGCCCCTTCCGTACGTCCAGAGTTATTTCAGACTCAAACAGTAATGAAGGAAGCAATGTCAGCAGGGAGGAGGAGGCCTTCTCCGACGTGAGCCCCAGATCGCGTCCCTGGTGGCGACTCCCCAGGGCCGGCAGCATTCCTGCCCGGTGACCGGGGCTCTGGGAGAATCGGGCCTGGGGTTTTGTTTCGTCTCCTGCAGAGTGGAAGGTTCCGGAAGCTGGTGATACGAGAGCGGGCTCCGTCTGGCTCACCAAGACGGGCCCGTGACCCAAGCGGGACGCAGAATTGAGGCGTCTCCAGAGACACGTGGGCAAGTCGTTGGAGACGTGTCCATAATTTAAAATGCGTCGTCGAGTTCGTGTTTGAGGTCTGGGGCGGGAGCCCACGAGGAACACCCCTTCTCTCTTCCCGAGTTCTGAGCCGATGGACGGACAAGACAGTCGGAGATCAAAATGCCAGGTTCACTAGTGTTAAAGGAAAGGGTTTTTTTCTTTCCGGGGGCTTTTTCTTCAGACCCTCCGTCCAGCCCCACCCGAAGGCAGATCTCAACGACCCCAGCCCCCGGGCAGGCAGGAAATCCCCGCGACCAGATCTGGATTTCTGCAGAAGTTACGGATGAGCCAGGCACCCTCGGTGGGCCAGGCTCGGAAGGCTGGGGAAAGAGGGAGAATGGTCTCCCTGTGGCTTATACCTGTAAGACGAGCCAACGTCCGTGAATTAAGGTCGCCAGGGGCTGGGGGAGGAGGGGAGGGGGACAGGTTTCGGTTTTGCAAGAGGAAGGGTTCTGTGGATGGATGATGTGACCGCACAGCCGTGTGAGTGCCCTTGGTGCCCAGAACGGTGTGCTTAATTAAACACGGCTGGGATCGATCGCGTACCGGGTGTCGTGTGCATTTTACCATAATTTAAAAAAAAATTAATTTAAAGCAATGGAAGGAAGCAAAGGTACACGAATTAATGACATGGCCACAAGTCCATCATGACTTTTACTATATCAGTGCTCTGCAAAGAGGCAAAACCAGAGGTGCCCGGGCGGCTCGGTCGGTTAAGCGTCTGATGTCGACTCGGGTCATGATATCGTGGTTAGTGGGTTCGAGCCCCGCGTCGGGTTCTGTGCTGACAGCTCGGAGCCTGGAGCCTGTTTCGGATTCTGTGTCTCCCACTCTCTCTGCCCCTGCCCCACTTGCACTCTCTCTCTCTCTCTGTCTCTCTCTCCCCAAAATAAATCAACATTAAATTTTTTTTTTTTTTTAAAGCAAAGCCAAATGTCATCACTGTGTCTAGATTTATGTCTGCTCTGGAGAGAAGTGGAAAATGGTCTCAGAAACTTTTAGTTATTCCCTCTGCAAGACTGCAGTATTGGGGGAGGGGCGGTGGGGACAAGAAAATACCCCTCGGAGCCTTCGTGCTTGCTCCAGGGACAAGTGAGAGGCTGCAGTGAGTCCCCCAGCGGTGATCAGGGCAGAAACGAATGCCCAGGAGGCAGCGAGGACCAAGTGTGTGGAGGCAGGAGACTGGAGAGGCGTTCACGACAGACGGCGCGGACGGTGATCTGGGCCTAATGGAGGCCACGCGGGGCGGTGCAGAAGGCCGCGTGTCCCTCCCCAAGACCCATCTTGACCCCCTTAGATCCGGAGCGGCTCTGGGGCGGCTCCAGATGGAGACTGAACCCGTGACCTCCGCACGTAAAGACGTCCATGACCCCCACTGTGCCATCTGGGGCTCATAAAACCACATTCTCTATCTGTTCGTGGCTGCGGGCTATTCAAAAGCTGGAGGGCAATATTTGGGACCGCTCTGGTTTATTCGTGGGCTTTAATTCAGAACACATTTCCACAAAGAGAGAGAGAGAGAACAAAGAACAATAGCACCAAAGTTCAATTTACATTCTCAGTCAGTGAAACAAAATGGAAATAAAAACCAGTTGTGCGCGAGTCATTTATAACTACACCGCGGCTCCAAGAGCGCCTTCCCTATAATGTCACGGAAGAAAGGACATTTTTAAACCGCCAGCAAAAGAGCTTAAGTGACCAAAAAAGGAGAGGTGAAGACTTTCTATTAAGAAAAAAATGTTTTAAACGAGGGCCGTGATGACAGCAGTCTCTTCTCTCTCAATTTGGCGGCTGCAAACTTACTTGAATATTTCCCGACTTACAGTCTTTTCCTGCGGGGAGCGTCGTGTCTGGGGGCCGCTAGGCCCTGGGAAGGAAGCCCTGGGAAATGCCTGCTCGGGGGAGCGGGTTTGCTTCGTGGTTTGGCGAGAGACCTCCGGGACCATCACACCCCGACGAGTTCCAGGCACAAATTTGCCCCAGTAAGTTATGTCTGGCTTGTTCCAGAAAAAAAAAAAATCTATATAGGTAGATAGATATAGATACCGATATTGATATAGATACAGATATAGATATAGATGATATAGATAAAGATATAGATATAGATATAGATGCAGATATAGATACAGGTACAGGTATTTAGATACAGATATCAATATAGATATAGATGCAGATATAGACACATATACATACAGATAGAGATACAGATACAGACATATATATAGATATAGATACAGATGCAGATATAGACACAGAGATACAGATAGAGATACAGATGTAGATACAGATACAGATATTGATATAGATACAGAGACAGATGTAGATATAGCTACAGATGCAGATATACATACAGGTACAGATACAGGTACAGATATAGATACAGATACAGATATAGATACAGATACAGATATAGGCACAGATACAGGTACAGATATAGATACAGATAGAGATACAGATACAGATACAGATATTGATATAGATACAGAGACAGATGTAGATACAGCTACAGGTGCAGATATAGATACAGATGTAGATACAGATACAGATATTGATGTAGATACAGAGACAGATGTAGATATAGCTACAGACGCAGATATAGATACAGGTACAGATACAGGTACAGATATAGATACATACATAGATATAGATACAGATACAGATATAGATACAGATGCAGATATAGACACATATAGATACAGACAGAGATACAGATGTAGATACAGATACAGATATTGATATAGATACAGAGACAGATGTAGATACAGCTACAGACGCAGATATAGATACAGGTACAGATACAGGTACAGATATAGATACATATACAGGTATAGATACAGATACAGATGTAGATACATATACAGACATAGATATAGATATATATCAAGTGCTAACAGATGGCTCCACTTCCAACCCCCATGTGACAGACGCAGTGAAGAGGTAATGCACGGCACCCCTGTCCCCGCGGGACAGGACAGGTGCTAAGCTGCTGGTGGTAAGTGTGGGGCTCCCTGAGTTCAATGTCAGACTGGATCTCACACAGCTAAGCAGCGGCAGAAGCAGAAAGAGACTCCAGGGCCCACGTCTTGCACATTTTCCGCACAGCTGAGAAATGGAAGCTCTTTGAGGGACCCTCATGACAGCAGTCACATCAGGCTGCTGGCAGTGAGCTATCCTGGTCATCAGGCCTTCCCGTGGGCCGAATTTTCCCCTAAACTGGGTCCCCTGGCTGGTTTATCTCCTCCCTGTTTAGAGTTTCTTTTATAGGATCTTTTCCACAATGACACCCTAGCCATTTATGTGCACGCACGTTCCCACTGTTGTATCACAGACTTTCTGTTTTTTTTTTTTTCTTCCCAGTGTTTATTTTTGAGAAAGGCAGAGCATGAGCGGGGGAGGGGCAGAGAGAGAGGGAGACACAGAATCCGAAGCAGGCTCGAGCTGTCGGCACAGAGCCCGACACGGGGCTCAAACTCACGGACCACAAGATCGTGACCTGAGCCAAAGTCGGACGCCCAACTGACTGAGCCACGCAGGCGCCCCATACTGTAGACTTTCCAAGGCTAAGGAGAGTCTCTCGGGTTTCCAGCCCAATGCGTGCTGTGGAGTCGGGGGCTTGCTAAGTGTTTGTGGAAAGAATTAATGAGTCCGATCATTTTTCTAATTAAACTTTTAAAAGGATTTTGCTTTCTTTTCGTTGTATACGAATACCTGCGGAAGAAATCTGCTTAGAAGATACATTTAGATATTGTAGGAAAGGTTGGATGGAAAATCTGTATGTTAAGGGCTCTGGGCCCCCATTCGCAGCCGCTGCTCTTTTGTTGGCCCCCAGGAGAGGTTAGAAGGGCTCCGTCCTGGTTTCCCAGACTCCCTTCCGGCTCAATGTTCCACGGGGCCAGTTATGACCAAAGTGGAAACCGCCAAAGTCCATTGGGAGGTTTCTGTGATCAGGGCCACCCTGTTCTCCTCTTTTTCCACCGACGGCCACCGAGCCACCGGGAGACTGGAGGCAGCAAATGTGAATCTGGGACCCACCGCACCAAGGGGGAAGGAGTGGGGCCATAGAAAGATCCAGGATTCCGGAGGGCATCGTGGAGCGGCTGAGCCTGTGACACTAACTGCTGTCCCCAGGCCTCTCCTTCTGCAAGAAAATTCAGCCCTTCTCTGTTTGAGCCATTTTAGCCCCAAGGTGGCCTAGGGTCTTTTGAGTAATATCTCTGAATCAAGAGATCATGGAGTCGTTGCTCTGACAACACATCACAGAATGTACAGGAAAGCCAGTTAGTACCGTCACGGCCCCGGGTCTTAGCACATTTTGTTTTTTTCTGTTATGACCTGCCAACATAAGGCTGTGTATGTATTTTTTCTGAACCTTTATAAATCTCATCAAACCTTTCCATGACATTTGCCATGGAATATACCTTCCTACACTTTTCAAAACTAAGGACTTTCTCCTCTATGACCATGATAGCATGATCATATTTAATAATTCCCAAATATAAACCAATGCCCAAATCCATATCCAAATTTCCCCATTGCCCACCCCAAATGTCTCCTATAGTTGCATTTTCATTTTTTATGTTTTAATGTTTATTTATTTATGAGAGAGAGCACGAGGGAGGGGTAGAAGGAGAGAGGCCAGAGGACCCAGCAGGGTCCGCACTGAGGGAGCACGGGGCCCGACGTGGGGCTCGAACCGACGAACCACGAGATAATGACCTGAGCCAAGGTCAGACGCTCAAGTGACTGAGCCACGCACGCACCCCCATAGTTGCTTTTTTAGAGCTGCGATCGAAGCGTTGCATTATGTTTTTATCCCTGTCCCCATATTTCCGTGTGACATTGTCCTGTTGGAGAGGCCAGGCCAGCTGTCATGAAAAGCGTCCCGCTGTATCGATTTTGTCCGATTTCCTGCTGGTGTCATTTCGTGCCTCCTCTCTCCCCAGATTTCCCGTAACTGGAGTGATGTGGAAAGGTTTGATGAGATTTGAGTCAAATTAAAGCGTTTTTGGCAAGGACACCGTAGAAGATCCACGTGGGTATTTTTCATGGTTCCTTCTCGTCCCACGGAGCCGTGGGCCGCCTCCCACACCCAGGCAAGCTTCTCGGCCATGACCCTTGTGCCTCCTGTCCCTGCCCAGCTGCACACTGTCCCCGTGTCTGGTCTGATGCATCTCCTCATGGTCCCGCGCCCCCATGCCTCTCCTTGCGGTCTCTACAGAGGTCATCTCCTCTCTCCTGTAGGCTGGGTCTACATGGCAGGCGCTGTAGACATGGTCCTCGTGTGTGGGAAGAGCCTGGGACTCGATTCTGAGCAGTAGAACAGAGCACAGGTGAAGGGCTGCCTGATCAGTCTCCAAGGACCAGCCTGAAGGACGCAGCATTCTTCGTACCCCAAGGCCAAGTCCCTGCTGATCCCTTGTTGTCAGAACCACGTAATTCATGATCTCGAACAACAACAGCACCGCTAACATTATCCCCCCAACTGAACCATGCATTCTTTTTTTAAATGTTTATTTTATTTATTTTTAAGAGCGAGGGAGAGAGTGCTTGTGCAGGGGAGTGGCAGAGAGAGAGAGAAAGAGAGAGAGAGAGAGAGAGAGAGAGAGAGAGAGAGAATCCCAAGCAGGCTCTGTGCTATCAGTGCAGAGCCCGATGCGGGGCTCGAACTCACGAACCACCAGATCATGACCGGAGGCAAAACCAAGAGTCAGACTCAACCGACTGAGCCCCCCAAGAGCCCCTGAACCATGCATTCTTTGCAGGAGGGAGCCACATGTAAATGCCGTATCTCACGCACTCTGAGGCATCATGTTGCATACGTAGGAGGTACTCCTAACTACTTGTTCTTAACAAAGGTAGCAATTATTATAGTCGACAGCTTGCAAGTAAAAACCACTACCATTGGGCTTTCCAAATACTGAGAGCTGTATCAGTATGTGTCTCTATACAGAACCAAGTGTGTCTATAATAAGGAGAGAAGGATAATAATATTTGGCTCGACAAAAGAAAACATTGTGTTTTGGAATTTCCTTTCATTTTTTTTTTTTACTTCTTGGAAACACACAATACAAATGGAGTGAGTTAGTGAAAATGTTTTCCAGATGTTCTCTAGATAAGGGAATAACAAATATAAACAAGAATCTTTTCTAATTTTTCCTGAGAAAATTCTAATGAAAGTTCAGTCTTTAACCAATTGTTCTTTGCCCAGACTCGCATTTCCCCCCTTCGGCTTCAGATTCCCAGCGCGAGAAGGACTTGACAAAGCTATGAGTTGGGATCAGGGCACCGTAGGATCCCCAGTTTAAGACTGAGTCCTGAGCACAGTATTGCTTCCTTCCCAAATCCCACTGAAATGAGAGGAAAGTTATTTTTCCATGACAAATCCATGGGCTTGATTAAAAAAAAAAAAACAAACAGCAAAGGGGCTTATAGGAGAATGGAAATATTTTGCCTAATCACAAGCAGGAAGGTGGCAGCCGACACAGAGGCTAATGTGAATGGCAATCACCATCCTTAGACCCCAGTGCATACTGCATCAATAAAACAAGAATGGGCTGCTATGAAAAAGGAGCAATTCAAGCCAAAGTCGCTAGAATCTTAACAAGTTATATATGGGGGTGTCTGGGTGGCTAGGTCGGTTAAGCGTCCAACTTCAGCTCAGGTCATGATCTCACCGTCCGTGAGTTGGAGCCTCGTGTCAGGCTCTGTGCTGACAGCTCAGAGCCTGGAGCCTGCTTTGGATTCTGTGTCTCCCTCTCTCTCTGCCCCTCCCCTGCTCATGCTCTGTCTCTCTCTGTCTCAAAAATAAATAAAAACATTAAAAAAAATTTTTTTAAGTTATATACGTTATATCTAAAAGTACACACGCGAATGATTATTGTGATTGAAGATTTCACTTGAAGTTTCAAATTATTGCTTTCACATGGGCAAAGGGAATTATTTGTGACCTGTAATGTAAAACCTAGGATTTTATAAATTAGGGAAAACTTAACAAATCTAAAAATACAGAGAGAAGTCAACAAATGCGCTGGATTCTCTGAAGAATAAAACAGGCAGGTAGGGAAAAATTAAGAAAGAATTCCCGTAAGAAACTTTCCTAGAGATGAATATAAGCTCAGGCTTCGAGCTATGAAGAACCCACCAAGCGCCAAGCAGAGACGTTTAAAAGGCACACGTCTGGGTACAAGTAGGAGAAACTGCTGTTGTCAAGGATAAAAAGGAAACCCCAAAACTCTCCAAGAGGAAAACCAGGGTGTCTCATAAGCACTAAGAATTAGACTGAGCTGTGTCTGATGTTTGAGGACAAGGAAAGAGCGCTTTCCTTCCCAGGGGAAGTGAATTCGAACCCAGACTCCTGTCCCCAACCCCCAAGCACCAGTGAAGTATGAGGGAAAATAAAGACACAGTTGGGTTTTGGACTGCAGGTGGCAGGTGGCAGGAGTGCCCCCAATAGGGTGAATTTTCCCGTGGAGCTGCTTCAGGGCTAGATGAGGCATCAGAGACCCCGTTCCCGTCTGTCCGTCTCTCCACTCCATCGTCATTGGCATCGGGCTTCATTCTGGGACTTGCTCTCGAGGGCACCAAGGTGCCTCGTTTTTGCGCATCAGAAGAAAAAGAGGGGAGACTTCACTTCCAGCAACAGGCTATTAGTTGTGCTCTTCGATCCGAGCCAGGCCGTGCGTGCCCTGCACCACGTGACCCGTGCTGGTTGTCTTAGATTCACCCACCAACCGGGAGTGAACGGGGGGTTCCTTACCGTGAGCCATGCGGTCCAAGCGGAAGAGGGGTAACCCCCCGAACAGAACAGGTTTGCTCAGAAGGAAAGAAGGGAAAATGGATCCCGGATTGCCAGACAGCAAAGTCTAGTACACACTCTTACACCCATTCTGAAAAAATTCCTTGAGGATCTACTCCAGTAAAATGGAGAGGAAGGCAGGAAGAGGGTGACGCACAAGCCAAAGAAGAATGGAAGCACATCATGACATTAGAGGCATGTCTGTGACACTGGCTAGAAATGAATGCGTTTCGGGCATCTGGGTGGCTCAGTCGGTTAAGCGTCTGACTTCAGCTCAGGTCATGATCTTAACCGTGTGTGGGTTCGAGCCCTGCATCGGGCTCTGTGCTGATGGCTCAGAGCCTGGAGCCTGCTTCAGATTCTGTGTCTCCCTCTCCCTCTGCCTCCCCCCTTCACGCTCTGTCTCTATTTCTCTCTATCAAAAATAAATAAAAACCTTAATTTTTTTTTTTTTAAAGAATGCAAAAGTAGCCAGAGACAAGACTGAAATTCATGAGCATGTCAGTGTTTCAATACAACTTTATTAAAAGGGGCACCTGGGTGGCTCAGTCGCTTAAGCGTCCAGCTCTTGATTTCAGCTCAGGTCACGATATCTCGCGGTTTGTGAGTTCAAACCCCACATTGGGCTTCGCACTGGCAGCGTGCAGCCTGCTTGGGATTCTCTCTCTCCCTCTCTCTGCCCTTCCCCTGCTCATGCTCTCTCTCTCTCTCTCTCTCTCTCTCTCTCAAAATAAATAAATAAAAGTTAGAAAACCTTAATAAAAAAAAATTCATTAAAAGAAACAGCCAGGCAGGGGTGCCTGGCTGACTCCGTCTGAAGAGTATGTGACTCTTTTTTTTTCTCGATAATTTTTTTCCAGCTTTATTGTGATATGATTGAGATATAATATCGTGTATGTTTAAGGTGTACAACTCTACTCCCTGAGTAGCCAATGGTGCCTGTAACAAAACCTGTACTCCTGGGATAAACTCCAGTTGGTCATGATGCGTTATCTTTTTTATATATTGTTAGATTTGATCTGTGAAAATGTTACTTAGAGTATTTTACATCTAGCTCCTAAAAGATATGGGTCTATAGTTTTGTTCTCTTGTAATGTCTTTATATTGTTTTAGTATTATGATGATGCTGGTCTTATAAATTGAGCTGAGAATATTTCCTCCTTTTTAGTTGTGTGGAAGACTATGTACAGAATTGCGATTATTTCCTCCTTAGACAATTTGTGGAATTCACCAAGGAAGTCATGTGGGTTGGGCATTTTCTTTGGGAGGAAGGTTTCAACTACAGTTTCAGTTTCTTTAATAAATATTGGGTCATTTGGTTTATCTATTTCCTTCCAAATGAGCTTTCGGAGTTTTGTCTTTCACGGAATTAGCTCGATATATGTAAGTTGCTGAAACTATTGGCTTAAAGTTGTTCAGGATAACCCTTTATTATTTATTATCCTTTTTATTGTCTGTATAATGTCAAATTTGTGTCACTGTAGCTAGAGATTCATAAATGGCATTGATGGTCTCGAAGGTTTGTTTTATTGTTTTTTCTGTTGTCTGCTTCAAATGAATTCCTCTCTGATCTATATTCTCCTTTTTTCTCTTTACTTTGGGTTTAATTTGCTCTCTTAGTTTCTTGAGATCATCGATTTAAGACCTTTCTTCTTTTCTCATGTAGGCGTCTACGCTATGAATTTCCCTCTATATCTTGCTTTAGCAGCATCTCCACACATTTGGATCACGTGGTGTGTTTTTATTCGCATTCATTTCAAAATATTTTCTTATTTCTCTTTGTATGTCTTCTCCATCCCATGGGATATTTAAAAGTGTGTTATTTGGTTTCCAAATATTTGGGGCATTTTTAAGAGATATTTCTGTTATTGATTTCAAATTCAATCCATCGTGATCAGATAAATGCTTGGTATGACTTGAATCCTTTTAAGTTTGTTAAGACTTGTTTTATGGTACACAATGTGGTTTTATGTTCATAGTTCTCTTCTACACTTGAAAAGAATGTTGCATGGAATGTTCTATAAATACCAATCAGACCAAGTTAAAAGATAGTGTTGTTCAAATCTTCAGTGTCCTTACAGATTTTATGTCAATTTTTCTAACAATTTTTTTTTGGGTAGTCTCTACACCTAGTGTGGGGCTTGAACTTACAACCCTGAGATCAAGAGTTGCGTGCTCTACCGACTGAGCCAGCCAGGTGCCCTTGTGTCTATTTCTTAAATCATTATTGAGAGGGGGTATTGAAACCTCTGACTGTCATGATCAATTTGTCTTTTTCTCCTTTCAGCTTTTGCGTCAATATTTTGGAACTCTGTTATTAGCTTCATAAACATTTATAATTTAGTAATGTTAGCATTATCATGTCTTCTTGATGAATTGACCCATTTATTATTATGAAATAGTCTTCTTCATCCTTCATAATAGTCTTTGCTATCAAATTTACTTTGTTGGATATTAATATTCCAGCTTTCTTTTGACTGTTGGCATGGCATGTTGTTCTCTATCCTTTTACTTTTCACCTATTTGTGTCTTATTTTTTAAATTTAAAGTGCATTTCTTGGGGTGCCTGGATGGCTCAGTCGGTTGAATATCCAACTCTTGATTTCGGTTCAGGTCATGATCCCACAGTTCTGGGACCAAGTCCCGTGTTGGGCTCTCTTTCTCTCTCCCTCTGTCCTTCTCCCCTGCTTGTGTGCTCTCTTTCTCTCTCTAAGATAAAAAATAAATAAAATACAGTGCATTTCTTTTTTTTAAAGTGCATTTCTTGTAAGCAGCATATAGTTGGGACTTGCTTTTCTGTCCAATCTGATGATCTCTGACTTTTAATCATCGTATTTAGCCATTCATATTTACTGTAATCATCAGGTGTCTTGCTCTGTTTTCCATTTGTCCCATCTGCTCTTTGTTCCCTTTTCTTTTTCTGGCTCCTTTAGGATTAATTGAACATTTTTTATGATTCTATTTGATCTCTTTCATTGGCTAATGACCTACAACTCTTTGTTTTTTCATGTTAGTGGTTGCTTTAGGGTTTATAGTATTTGTCTGTAATTCATCACGATCGCTTTACATGTATTACACCACTTCATGTATAGTATGAGAACCTTATAACAATATACTTCCATTTTCCTTTCTTGTTTCTTCTATTATTCTATTTATTCTTTATTCAATTGTTGTCATATATATTTCACTTCTGCATATGTTATAAATCCCACAGATTGTTCTGTCACATAGTCTTAGTGCCTAGATTGGCTGATCCAAAGTCCATTCACCTAATCTACATGCTAACAATAAAACAAGAAAACAAACAAAAGTGGGGGTGCCCAAATGGCTCAGTCAGTTAAGCATCTGACTCTTGATGTTGACTCAGGTTGTGATCTCTTGGTCTTGGAACTGAGCTCCATGTCAGGCTCTGCACTGAGTGTGGAGCCTGCTTGGGATTCTCTCTCTCCCCCTCTCTCTGCCCCTTCCTTGTCTCCCTCCCCCCCTCAAAATAAATAAATAAACTCAAAAGAAAATGAAAACAAATAAAAATCCTCAGCTCAAATTAATCGTTGACAAGCTTCAAGTAGGAAAGATCATGCTGGTTAAATGTGAGGTGAATCCTGTCTAAAATGCAACATAATCAGGAAATTCATCAAATTATTAGTATAGATTCTTCATGGTTTCAACACTGCATGTTCATTTAAGTCTCAAAAAGTTCTCAAACAGCTGCTGGGATAAAAGTGATAGATTTATAGGGTAATGTTGCTATAAACTATTTTTCCACGTAGAACGTAAAAATGCATACTGTAACACATAGCTTTGTGTTCTGTGATGAATCATAATTGCTTCTACATATGGTGGTTACTCGACGCTGGGCACCATTCTGAGTGCTATACGTATATTAATTTATTTAACCTTACTTCATGGTCAAGTAGTCCGTTTACAACAGGGCAGTGAGAATTGCTATATATGGCAATTCAGAAAATGTTGAACTTGAGAGTGCAATCAATTTTAAGGATGATGTGCATCCTGTTACATTACTTTGCTACATTGGTTAGATCAAGATTTACCAAAAAGGATTCGGTTTCCATCCCATGTGAATACTAAATTTCCTTCCCTCTTTAAAAAGAAAAACACTCTGTGCTTTATTATTTCAACAAGTTCTCAGTCTTATTGTTTCAACTAGTCCCAATAAATTTGAGTTGTTACTGTTCATATCATTTTTATGATATGGCATCAGACTCTCAAACAGATACTGACAAGAGCAGGGCTGGAATTCGTGGCATACTACATTGTTTGTATAATCTACGCCCCCTAAGAGATGAATAAATCAGACATTCTTGTGTAACAGGGTAGACGGAGTTCCCACATGCTCCAGCAAAGGAACTCTGAGCACATCTGTGGAATGTCAGAGCCTTGGTTCAGGAGGTAAAGACCAATTTGGGGACTGGGCGCCTGGGTGGCTCAGTCGGTTAAGTGTCCAACTTCGGCTCAGGTCATGATCTCTTGGTTCGTGGGTTTGAGCCCTGACAGCACAGAGCCCGCTTCGGATCCTCTGTCCCCTTCTCTCTGCCCCTACCCCATCCTCTCTTCTCTCAAAAATAAATACACATTCAAAAAATAAGACCAGTTGGGGTGGTAGTCCCACAGCTGGAGACACGGAATCTCAGGAGAGGTGATGGCAAAGGCCAGATGAGACCGTGGAGTGGACCAGTCCAGCCATCCCACCCGGGAGGCTGCCGGGCTCCCTGCACGGACCTGGGGACAGTCGGGATGCAGTGAGCCTCGCCCGTGCTCACAGACAATGCCTTAAGGAAGGGAAGAAATGAAATCTGAAAATAAAAACAAAACCAGCAACATTTGGGTCAGCTCGTGTGGGCAGTTGAATATTAAGTAACTACATATTAAAAATAAGTAGGGGGCGCCTGGGTGGCGCAGTCGGTTAAGCGTCCGACTTCAGCCAGGTCACGATCTCGCGGTCCGCGAGTTCGAGCCCCGCGTCGGGCTCTGGGCAGATGGCTCGGAGCCTGGAGCCTGTTTCCGAATCTGTGTCTCCCTCTCTCTCTGCCCCTCGCCCGTTCATGCTCTGTCTCTCTCTGTCCCAAAAATAAATAAACGTTGAAAAAAAAAAGCTTAAAAATAAGTAGATACGTAGAACATGCAGTATTATAGATAGTAATACTTGCAAAGGAGAAAATGTAGACCGGCTGAGGGACACAGGAATGGTCAGCTTTGAGAACAGGGCATCAGGGAAGGCACCGAGAAGGGGACATTTGAGTCGAAGCTGGAGAGGGTGATGAAGTGCGCTTGGGCCATTGAGGAAGACTAAGGAAGCCAGTGAGGAAGGACGGACAGGGGGTGTTGTAGGAGCAGAGGGTGCATGGACAGCAGATCACGCGGCGTCTGTGAACCACTGGAGAGATGTTTGCTTTTCCTACAGACGGAGGCTGTGGCAGAGGAAGTCGGTGGGAGAGGAAGAAGAGACGCGAGTTGGATCCCAAGTGAGCCACCCTGGCTGCCATCTAGTTGCACTGATTCAGCTGGGACTTGATGGAGGCTCAGACCACGGTAGAGGGTGTAAAACATTGATTCGTTGAAGGATACATTCTGAAGGTAGAGCCAATATGTCTTCCGATGGATTTGATGCGGGAGAACGTGAGGAGTCAAGGGTGACGTCAAGATCTCTGGCCTGGGTGATGTTTGCCGAGATGGGAGAGACCGGAGGGAGGAGGCCAGGGGGAACGGTCAACAGTTGTGTTTTCGCTAGTTCAAGTTGGATATGCACCTGACGGACTCAAGGGGGAAATGTCGAGCGTGTTGCTGGACATATGACAGTGGCGTGTGACGGGGGGGACCCAGCTGAGATGCTCGCTTAGGAGTGTCAGTCTATGGTGGGCCTTTACAGACGCGAGACTTGCCTGCCATCCCCGTGGGACGTTTCGAAGTAGGGGAGAGGAGAGCAAACAGGGGAGGAGGTGAAAAAAAAGAGTGGTCAGTGTGGGCAGAAGAAAACCGGGGGATGCTTTGGAAGCCAGATGAAGAAAGTGGTCCCAGAAGGTGAACGTCAAAAGCTACTACTAAATCGAATAAGAGTAGGACTGATAATTGACCCTGGAGATTAGAACCGTGGGCACCACTCAAGACCTTGTCAAGGGGAGCTTCTGTAGAGGGGAAGAGGTGACATCGTGCTAGAAGTGACTTCAAGGTCAGAGAAAATGGTAGAGTAAGGACATCTGAAAATTCTCTGCTCTGTAAAGGCAATGACAAAACCGGTGAACTGATCAGAGTCAGCTTTCTAAGAACCCTGGAAACGAACTAACAGCCTGTAACAATTCTAGATGGAGGAAGCACTTACGCAAGACAAGCAGCCAAGTCTTGGTGAGAACAGAGTGACATTTGAGTAGAACAGGAGCCTTAACTTGTCCTATCCCTGTCTCTGTCTCTGCAGCTTTGCAAAGCCGTAAAGCCCAGCGGCCTGACAGCCCCCAGGGAGGGCACAATGGAGGTGCAGCTTCTCCAGGGCCCCACTGCCAGAGCAGTGTCGATATCTGACTCATCTGGGGCTCCCTGGGACACCCCACCTGCAAGGCTGCCTTGAACTTGGCCTTGAGCTTCTCCCGTGAGAAGACACGTATGTTGAGACCACGTAGAAGTAATCGTCTAACTTCACAGGTGCGCAAAGCTGGGGTGAACGGTGGGCTAATGAGAAAGCTTGAGGGGGAAAGCTGGAGAATGAGCTATCCCCAGGGGCTTTGGAAAGCTCCGATCTTCGGGGCTCCGTGACCTGCTTTTGTCACTTAGCCTGTCTTAGATGCCTGTCTGTCAACAGCTCTACCCGATCCTGTTACACTGTAGCACAAGACCATGAGACAGACACACACGTCAATATCTATGTTGTATTAACATAGATTGGTTGATATGACACACAGCGTTTATATTAATATATTTATATGCTACGTATGTGTGTGTGCATTTAGACGTTCTCCTATCGATAGATATTTCGGTCATTTCAAATGTTTTGTTGTGAATAATAATGCTGTATGGAGTAGTATCCGGTCTACAAAGGCAGCCCCCAGGAAAGCTCACCTCCAGGTTTCCACGGCCTTACGGCGTCCCTCCCGCACCGGGTCTGGGCTTTCTGTAGTCGGCACCTTGCCGGGAACCGATGCTATCAGGGGGTTCCGGAACTAAGCCTGACCAAGGATGGCTGCCTCCACATCTGTGGTCTTTGGAGCTGGCTTTCACGTGAGTCCAATGTCCTTTGAAGAGAGAGGCCACCATGGGGCGCCTGGGGGGCTCAGTCGGTTGAGCGTCCGACTTCAGCTCAGGTCACGATCTCGCGGTCTGTGAGTTCGAGCCCTGCGTTGGGCTCTGGGCTGACGGCTCGGAGCCCGGAGCCTGTTTTGGATTCTGTGTCTCCCTCTCTCTCTACCCCTCGCCCGTTCATGCTCTGTCTCTCTCTGTCTCGAAAATAAATAAACGTGAAAAAAAAAAAGGAGAGAGGCCACCTGCTGAGGCCTTGGACAAGAGCCGGCCCCATGCTTTCCCCAGAGGTGGAGGCCACGGGGAGGGGCACCGAGATGCCGGACGCATGAGTGAAGAAGCCCTTCTGGGTGTTTCCACCCAGTGGAGCCTCAGATTTCTACTACCCAGGGGAAAACCGTCCAGCCGAGCCCAGTCAACCCACAGGACCTTGAGGGGTTATCGTGAGTTGTCGTGTTATGCTCTCAAGTGCTGGGGTCCGCTCTGCGGCAGTGGGTAAGCGAAATTCGTCAGGAAACCACACAAGCTCCCTCCTGATCTCTCTGTGCATAGAGAACCGAACGGCGAGGCCATGGGGCCGCACATCAAATGGTAATAAATCCCGCCTAGTTCCTCTCCAGAGTGACCCTGCCCCACTTCACCTCCGCACCCACGGTCTTGAGACTACCTTTTTCCTTTGAAGCGCTTGCCGGATCAGAAACGGGATTCCTGGTGGCTCAGTCGGTTAAGCATCGGACTCTTGGTTTCAGCTCAGGTCACGAGCTCAAGGTTCGTGGGTTTGAGCCCCGTGTCGGGCTCTGTGTGGACAACGTGGAGCCTGCCTGGGATTCTCTCTCTCTCCCCCCCTCTCTGTCTGCCCCTCCCTGCCTCTGTCTCTCTCTCAAAATAAATAAATTTGAGGGGCGCCTGGGTGGCGGAGTCGGTTAAGCGTCCGACTTCAGCCAGGTCACGATCTCCCGGTCCGTGAGTTCGAGCCCCGCGTCGGGCTCTGGGCTGATGGCTCAGAGCCTGGAGCCTGTTTCCGAATCTGTGTCTCCCTCTCTCTCTGCCCCTCCCCCGTTCATGCTCTGTCTCTCTCTGTCCCAAAAATAAATAAACGTTGAAAAAAAAAATTAAAAATAAATAAATAAATAAATAAATAAATTTGATTTATTTAAAATTTTAAAATGTTTATTTATTTTTGAGAGAGAGAGAAACAGAGTGTGAGCGGGGGAGGGGCAGAGAGAGAGAGAGGGAGGCCCAGAATCCGAAGCTCAGGCTCCAGGTTCCGAGCCGTCGGCCCAGAGCCCGACGCCGGGCTCGAAGTCACGAACCTCGAGATCGTGACCTGAGCCGAAACTGAGAGTCGGACGCTCAACCGACTGAGCCACCCCGGCGCCCCTAAATAAATAAACTTAAAAAAAAAATTAAAACACAGAAACCGGAGGACGGCCGCCTCCTCGCGGGGCGAGGAGAGAACGCACAGCGCGTACATCGCCCTGCACACGACTCTGTTACCGCTCTTGTGGCTCCAAGCCCGTTCTGGCCGCAACACTCCCTCCGCGGACACGTGAGGACCCGTTCCCACCGCAGCTTCGCAGCGGCGGGGTCCCAGGGCGGCCTCGTCCGCGTCTCCGTTGGATGCGTGGCATCTGCGGGAGGGGCTGGGGGGGGCCTCGAACACCCGTCTGGGGCCGGCATGCGCGGCTTTGCTGAGGATGAAGCCACGCCTCCCTGCGTGAGGCTGTCGCTCTACGCGCGTAAACCTGGAAGGCCACGCCCTTCCCGGAAGCTCTGGATCTCGCTGTGACGAGGGTCCTCCGAGTGAACCCGGTGACGCGGTCGCGGCGATCACGGCACCAGCCCTCACTCCCTCCTGGAGCCAAAGGCCCCGAGGCCTTCCCATCACACGAGGGAACGTGCGTCTGCGTGGACGTCATCTGGGTTAGGCAGTTTTACACGGGGCCCTCTTGTGTTGTGTGTGATAATTTTACAGTCAACAGTAAGTAATCGGAAAGGGCGACCTCGGGCCTGCGTCCCTTTGCTGCATCGCGGGGATGTCCTGGGGCTGCCGGAGCAAAGCGCCCAGACCAGGAGGTTTCAACAACGAGCATTATGGCCTCGCAGATCCGGAGGCTGGAAATGTGTGATCAAGGCGTCCGCCGGACCAGGTTCCCTCCGAAAGCACAACACGCATCTGTTCCAGGCCTGGCGTCTCCTAGCTTCTGGTAGTTCTTTGTCTCGTGGCAACGTCCCTCCCATCTTCCCTGGTGCCTGCCCTCTCTACACGTCTGTCCGCGTCCAATATTTTCCTTTCTAGAAGGATACAGTCATAGTGGGTTAGGGCCCACCCTGATGACCTCATCATTCATTTATTGTATTTATTGTATTAATTAATCATTAATTCATGTATTTCATTAATACACAGTATCTGAAAAGAACCTGCTTCCCGTTTCCAGGCTCCTGGCTCAGAGTTCCTAATGCCCTTGGCATCTCCTGAGTCATGAGTGTCTTTTGTTTTTCAGAGCCAGCCTCTCTCAACTACACCTGAGTGCGTGCTACTGAGGTGACTGTTCGAGGGCCCCTGAACAGCTTTGTGCGAACCCCGGTTTCGCGGCCAAGTGGGACAGAAGCGTGGGCGCCCCGGGGCCCCTGAGACTTGAGACTGGCTTCTGACGTGCAGGCGGGCGTCTTGTGGGACTGAGCCCTTAACCCGTGGAGTCTGGTGCTAACTGTGGGTGGCCAGCGTCAGAAAACGGTTAAGTTGAGGGCCCCAGGTTGCTCTTTGGAAAACTGACGTTGGAGGAGACGCCGTGTACTTGCTGTCCGAGGAGAGGAGAGTGGTTCTCTTCGTCCTGGAGAGGTTAAGACGAGCCCCTCAGCCAGTCGTGGGGCCTCCTCGGGATGACCCCCGGCCCGGGGGGGGGGGGGGGGGTCCGCTTGGTGCAAAGTGGTGAACTACACAGAAAGGTACTTCCTGCCAGCGCCTTTCTGCTGCCCCCGTGTCTTGACGTAAAGATTGGAAATTGAAGACAAGCTTTCTCTGTTATAAGGGTCGCGCTCCAGCTCTGTGAGCTTCGGAAGTTTGTAGTGTGGTGAAAACTGGACCCTTGGTTTCATTGTGTCTGGGTCTGCATTTGGAGGAACAAGAAAGCCGATTTCAAACTGATCTCGCAAAACCACCGTCGTTTTGGACGGGTGTGTAACTTGGGGGCAAGCCTATCAAAAATACACCCGGTCGCGCAGTGTGAACTGGAAAACTTCCTGGTGTCGTGTCGTAAAGACTTGCCCCCCGCGAGGGAAGGCGGTGGACTGGCAAATGAAAGAACGCATTGGGTTCGTCCTAAATCCGAGTTGAACACGGCATTTTCCGCTTCCCTCCCTTCATCCCCTCCGCGTGTGGCGTCACTGCACCCCGGGAGCTGGCGAGCGCACCCCGGCCCTTTTCTTAGGGCAGAGTCACTCAGGGCCGCTTCAGGTCAGCAGGGAAAACGGACCTAGTTCAAGTACACTCGAAACACACGGGTTCGATCACAACTGTGATACGTGCCTCTGGGTGGGGTTCCAGACTCACTCTCCTGGGGTGATGGTGATCAGGGAGGTGTCCTTGAGGAAGAGACAGCAGAGGGTAGTTAGACCTGGGTTTGAAAGATCTTTTTATGGCGGTGGGGACAGCCTGTTGGAGCTGGGTGATGGAGGAAGCGGGGAGATTGGGACAGAGGCTCTTAACTGGGCAAGCGATGATGTCATCCTGAGTTCGGATGACGGCACTGGGGACAGAGGACAGTAGGCAGGAGGCATCCGGGAGGTAAAAGCAACCGGACATGGCCATGGGGTGGATGTACAGGGAGAGGGAAGGGTCAAGGGCGGGGCCGGGTTTGTGTCTCGTGGGGCTCCATGGACGGTGGGTGACGGAGGGAAATTAGGAAAAAGATTAGGAAAAAGATCAGGTTTCAGGCAGGGTTCAGGGTGCAGCAGGGCGTGTAGATCAGGCGCTCAAGTTCGGGGGCACCAGGCTGGCTCATTCGGTTAAGCATCCGATTCTTGATCTCGGCTCAGGTCATGACCTCATGGTTCATGGGATCGAGCCTGGCATCGGGCTCTGTGCATGGAGCTTGCTTGGGATTCTCTCTCTCTGTCTCTCTGTCTCTCTCTTTCCCTCTGCCCCCCACCCCCACCCCGCCTGCTCGCTTGCTCTCGGTCTCTCAAAATAAATAGACGTTAAAAAAAAAAGGAGTTCAAGTTTGGATAACTTGAGTTTGAGGCGCCCCTGGGGCAGCCAAGTAGAGACGCCAAACATGGGTCTGGAGGTGAGGGCGAGGGTTCAGTTTGCAGATGGACGTCAGCGGAGGCCATGGGCTCGGGGGAGACCGTGGCCAGCCTAACGGCCAAGTGCAGAACAAGGAGAAACATCTAAAGAAGCAGCATTGGAGCTGGGGGTCCTCGGTGTCAGGGAGCCGAGGGGAGGTGCGTGGTCTCAGGAAGGAGTGGTCTAGGACCGCGTGCTGCAGAGGGGCCGAGCGAGAGACAGAGACCTCCTTGGTTTTCGTACTCGGGGGTCCCAGCTGACCTTGCCCAGAGTGTTTGTGTGGCTCGAGGTGGGGGGTGGGTCTTGAAGCCGGGCTGGCCAGGAGGGTGGGGAAATGCAGCCGTCCGTCCCTGCTTGGACTTCTGCGTTGCCGGCTACTGGTAGAGCACATGAACACAATTCACAGTTGTACAAGAATACAATTCGCGCGGCGATTTCCCAGCTGGCGTGGAAATGAGCAAGTGAGGACCACCCACCCACCCCCTGCACTGATCTGCCTGTATTCCCGCAAAAGCCCAGCAGGCAGAGGCCGTGAACAGAGCCCCCCACTTTTCACATCCGTGCAGGGATGTTTGCTATACTCTGACACCCCAGATCCCCCCCTTTTTTTTTTGGTCTGATCTAGCAGTTCCTGGTACTCAAAAAGCATTACTTGGAAAAGACAAAACCGGTAAATTGATTTCATCAACATGAGAAAGCACTGTTTATGAAAAGGCACTGTTAAAAACCACTAAAAGACAAACTGGAGGTTGGGGGAAAACGTTACCTGTATCTTTACTAGAACGAGCTTCTATCCAGAACACGTAAAGAACTGTTAAAACTCAAAACTAATGAGATCTATAACCCAGTTAGGTGATGAGCAAAAGATTGAAACAGACATTTCACATGAGAAGGTATACAAATGGCCAACAGGCTGATACCCCAGGAGCCCTTTGCCTCAAAGCCTTCACACTGGCCCGCCACTGCACCTAAGTGTTTTCCTTCAGACACCTGCATGGCCCCCCACTCACGGTCTTGCAGGGGGGCCCGGTTGCTTCCTGCTGCTCTCGCTGGCACACCACGCGCGTTTCCTCCTCCTCTTTCCCGCTGCCTGTCCTGAGGACAGCATGGCTGTATTCCTTCTGGGAGGTGTGGCCGTCAGCCTCCTGGTTGGACACACCCCCACGCGGTTTCCCCCTACAACGAAGAGGGCGGCCCATGACACCAATGCTGCGGACATGTCCGAGTGACTTCTGAGACTTAGAAGACGCTACAGCTGCCACCTGGCTCTTACTCTGGGGGTGTAAGACAGCTGACCAGCTGCCACCCTGGGAGGGTGCTCAGGGAGCCCCGCAGAGATCCACGTGGCAAGGGATGGGGACCCCACCCACACGCAGCGCTAACTTGCCAGGCGCGTGAGCAAGCTGCCTTGGGAACACCTCTGGTCTCAGGGAATCCATCAGACGATGCAGCACTGACCGACCCTGACCCAGACCTGAATTCTTGACCCGTAGAAACCAGTGAAACCATAAAGGCTTACTGTATCCGGCTGTTAGGGTCGGGGGGTGATTAGTCATGCAGCAACCAATAACTAGTACAGGTTGGAGGGAACAATTTGGCTTGGGATCTAAGCCATGTTCTGCTGCTTAGAGAGCACACATTTTGACTCCCCCCCCCCCCCCCATTTATAAAGGTAGACTTATTGCATTTATTCCTGTAGGTGCTGAACCTGTAGAGAGGGCAGCAAGGAGGGAGCGAGGGGGGGGTAGATGAGGCGGGAGCAGGCCAGAGTTATAGGTAGGGGAACTTTGGAGACAGAAATGCTGGGAAGATAATTTTTACAAACCTTGAAGAAATCATATGTGACATAACCCACATTTCTGACTCCACCCAAGGAACTGTCAGCAAAAATACACGTTGCTGTTTTAAACTCTCAGGTCAGGTGTGTGGGGCGCCTAGGCATGTGAACATTGCACGCAGGTGAGGGGCTGAAACGTGATCAGGTCATTTCCCCAAAGTTCACACTGAAAGTCAGGGCGGGGCTGCTGACCCACCGGGTACTTCTGGAACTACAGCCTCCAGCCTACCCAGCAGAAAGAAAGCAGGAAACGGAGATCCCCCCAACAGGACAAAGCTTTGCTATGGACTCGTCTTTGAGGGCCAGGCTCACAGGACCCTTCTCCGCCTTCCCTGGGTGGTTCCCACCAGATCCACAACGGAAGGGTCTGGAACTAAGTGCTTCAGGACCAACTCTTAAAGCCTTATTTACTCTTAAAGCATCCTTGAGCCCCCCCCCCCCCCCCCACCAGGGGAAGAAAAGTGAGGAAAAGCCCACAGATAAAGACCTGGCCGTCCTCAAACAGCATTTGGGAGAGCTGTCTGCAGCTCAGACAGACGGACAGACAGCTCCGGCTGCCTGCACCAGCCGGCAGCCCCTGGCCAGGCACGGGCACAGCCCCTCCAACGTGCATGAGGAAAGAGAAGCGTGTGGGCTATTACTGCGAGCAGATTCGGCAGAGACAGTGCGAGGGAGGGAGGCCTAAATCATTTTACCAGGGGCAGCGCGCCGCTGGGGCGGGCTCGGCCATGTTGTGAGCAGATCACAGCAAGAGAACTTTTATTTCCTGCCATGTGTGAGGCGGTGAGCGGGCGATTCCGGGGGTGGGGCGGGAGTAGGGGGCAAGCTCAGCCGCCTGGGGCTCTGGCACCCGAGGCCGGGGCTCTCCCTAATTCACCCCAACCAGCAGGAAATGGCGCTTGAGCAAAAAACGCCAAACACACTGCTCGATAATCAGTTAAAAGATAAATCTCACAAAACAAACAACCGAGACGCTGGCTGGCGGTTCCAAATCCTTTCTCCAAGAGAGCAAAAACAAAGAAAATTCCTAAGTTACAAACAGGAGGGTCAGGCTTTCCAATTCCAGACCTTGCTTGGCATGTGTTAGGCAAAACCAAGAATAAGCAAGAAAATATGCTATTTGAATTGCATTCAAAATGTCTTTTACAAGTGAAGCAAATTACTTCTGCATGTTCTGGGGCTCTGCAGAGAACAAATAGTGTTCTGCCTTTAATGGGTAAAATTACACAATTTGCTTTTAACAGTAAACCAAAAGCCACGGTGGCTTCAGATAGCATCGCGCTGCCTCTACGCAGCTCTACCGCCTCCGGGTTTCTGAGCGTTTTGGAGAGACGCGGTCGTCCCCACCGCGCAGCGGGAGGCGCCGGCGGGGACGCGGCCTGGCCCGTTCCTTTCCTGGAACGTGTCGCTTCTGCATGCACTCGCTCTCTTCCTCCCGCACGGCTGGTTTCTGGGACCGGGTGGCTGTCGTATCTGCCCCGGTGGGCCTGGCGGGGAGCAGTGTGGTCCCGAGTTACTGATTTGTGACCAGGCCCCCGGGGGCCCCGCCCCCTGAAGCTAGATGCCAGCTGCCCGGGGCGCCTCTGCGGCGACGGCTGCCGCGGCCCAGGCCGGCGGGGCGCCCCCGGGGCGCACCTTGGCGTCCGAGCGTCCCGAAGTCGCGCGCGGGAGGCCAGCCCCGGGACGGAGCGGCGGCCCCTGGTGCCGGCCCCCCGCTTCCCGCGCGCCCCGCCCGTCGCGGGCGCGTCCCTCCGGCAGGGGGCGCCGGCGCCGGCCCTGCTCTGCCCATCGGGGCGGGCGAGCCGGGGACCCTGCCTCCTGCGCGCCCGCGGTCCGCCCCCCGCGCTCGTCCCGGCGGCCGGCGGGACGCCCAGCCCGCGCCCCGGAGGCTCGCAGCCAGCCCGCGCCGCGCCGGGAGCCGAGAGGCGCACTCGGGCCGGGACGTGAGAAAGACGAGGAGTTCCTCGAAAGGGACCGACTCGCGCCGCGCCCGGGAGGAAGGGCAGCGGACGCGCGGCCCACAGGGCTGGTGGCGCCCGGCCCCCCCGCGCCCCGCCGGCCCCCCGCGCCCCGGCCCCCTCTGCCCGCGGCATGGCCCGGGGCTCCGCGCTGCCGCCACTGTGCGCCCCAGCCGTCTGGGTGGCCGCCGTGCTCCTGCTCTGCGTGCCCCGGACCTCAGGTAGGACTCGCCGCCCCGCGCCCGCCCCGGCGCGTCCCCTCGGTGCTCCCGGGTCTGTGCCTCCGAGCCTGTGCCGCCCCGGGCCGCCCTCCCGAGCCAGGGGCGCCGCCTAGGGTCCCTCCGCGCCCGGCCCGCCTCGGCCCCGCGCCCCGCCGCCGGGGGCTGCTTCCAGGGAGGCGCGCTCAGGGGACGGCTAAGTGTTTCCAGAGGCCGGGCGCGCGGGCAGGCGGTGCCGGCGGGGAAGCCCCCGGCCGGGGGTCTGCGAGGGTCGTGAGTGTGAATGCGGCCCGGGCCTGGGTCCGCAGACCTGTCTCTGGTTCTCAGGATCTCGTCTCGGACCTGGCCCTCCCGGGTTTCCCCTGCAGGGCTCCCCGGCCCCCGAGCCCCCCAAGCGGGGCCGGCGCCGCGATCGGGCGGGGCCCGGGGGAGGGGGCTCCCGACCCCGCCGCCCGGTCGAAGAGGACTTTGGCTTCCCTTTTGTTGGCCCCGAAACCCCCCTCCTCGGCTCCCGGGAGGTAGCCGAGTGGCGTTTCCTGCTTGGGGTCGGGGGTCGCCGGGAGGCCTTTCGGCTGCTGGGGCGGCGCCCCGAGACCCGGGACCAGGCACGCGGCTGGAGGGTCGGGCCCAGGTTCCTGGTGGCGTTTTCCTGGAGGGGCACACGTTGCCCCCGGAGGGGTGGGGGTGGGGGGCGCTGCGCGGGCTTGTCTGCGCGGGCCCCGGGGCGCGTAGGAACTGCCGCGGTGCGGAGGGAGCCGGGGGGCACCCCCCCGGGGAGCCCAGGGAGGCGGCGCTCGCCCACGCCGTCCGGAGCCCCCGGCACCTCCGGCCTGCGCGCGGCGGCCGAATTCCGGGCACCCTGCCGGGGTGGGGGAGGGCGGCGGTGCCTCCTGGCGGGAGGCTTGGAGGCCGAGGAGGTTCGCTTCCAGCCCCAGAAATGTGTGAGCCGCTCCCTTACTCGTAAGAGGGATTCGGAGTCGCCCGCCTCTTCTTGCACCGTTCACCACTCCGCGTATTCCTGCGGGCAGGTGAGAGCTAAGGGACTGTCGCGCAAGGGGGCTCAGCTCTTCCCCCGTCTTGCTTGCTGCCAGCTGCCCGCTCCGGGGACCTGCCTGCAGAACCGGCAATGCTGGGCAGCCTTTCTGGGGGTCGTCTGGGTTTAAGCAGATGCTGATTACGTCAGACATTTCTGGTTACTGGATTTGGGCAGGGGGTTTGCATTCCGTCGCTGTCCCTCAAAGCATACACCGCCCCGGGTGCACGGTGCGGTGGTGAGTAAAGTATATTCGAAGTCGGTCTGGGCGATTCGCACAACATCCCTGTGGATTTCTGCAGCCCTCCTCCCCGCAGGAGTCCCCCTCCCCTTTAAGAGTCGGGCGACCCGTTTGCTGCGCTGTTGGGAGGGGGGCGGGAGGGGCTTAAAGCCGAGCCTGGACGCGCGGTGGCGCAGCGCTGGCGCGGTGGGCGCGCGGGGGTCACTTGTCCTGCACGACTCCGCTGGGCCGACCTGCGGCTGCGGCCTGTGCGGAGGGTGGGGTGGGGTGGCGTGGGAGCTGGGAGCTTCGAGGGAGGGTGACCCGTCTGTTGCTCAGATCGGCTCTTGGAACGACAACAGGAAAGTCGCTCGCGTTTTTTTAGCGCAGTAGTTTACACATTGCTGTCCTTTCCAGTCGACTTTCAGACCGTCTCTGAGGAAGAAAGCAGTCCTGTGTCATTCTGCTTAACTTTTGAACCCTGTGGGGAGGTAACTTTCATCTTCCAGGGAACTAGTAATCTCTGTACAGGGAGGGAGTAGGAAAGCTGTTCCTCCCCCTCCTTCTCCTTCTGGGATTCAAATATGACCATTCGTACTCCAAATATGAATGCACTTTAGTGATTACAGGGGATTTGGGTGTTTGGAGTCTTTTCTGCTATGAAGAGGAATCCTTGTAATTTGGGTGTATTTTATACACAAATCATGTTACTATGGAAAAACTTGGAAAGGTTATTGTGGGAGGATTTATAAGTTCTTCGTCTGCGTTTTTCTAGAAGGCTCTGTTTCCTAAGGAGACAAACACCTGATGGACTGTGTGCCCCGCCTAGGTAGGCTCGACTGGGAGGGACAGTTTGGGGGCTCTCCTTTCACCCATTTTGATAGTGCAGCGTTGATTTCTGGCCTCGGATCCCTGGAGAGATGGGAATCCCTGGAGAGATGGTCGTAATAAATGATAGCAGTCCGTTTGGAAGTAAGCAAGTGAACACATCTTGAGTAAGAAGACTTGGGAAAAAGAAAAGTTTTCCTGTATATAGTAAGGCAACATGTTTTTCTTATTATGGCTGAGTACTGAGCAAAGACGCACACATTTGAAATGTTTCGATATTGAATAGTGAGTTTAACCCTGGTGTCTGCTAAATCCTGAAGGCTACCCGGGCTACCCTGAGACCCGCGACACCACCGATCCTGAGGGGCGTCCCGCTGTAAGCTGTTGTCCTGAAGTGTTCCCAGAAATGGCGTTGGGTGCCCACGGGGGCTCCAGTCCACGAGGCTGAACTTTCAATTAGTAAAGTAAGTCACAGTTGGAAAACGGACCAGAATTTTGCGCTTAGTGTTTTGGGTTCAAAAACAAAAACCAAAAAACAAACAACCCCCCCCCCCCCCCAGGGTTTAAAAACGTGCTTACTGGGATAGTTTTGGGGGACAGTGATTTGCAGATTGAGGAGGCAGTGTGAAAAACCTTTCTGTCTTTATTGTTAACCCTTTTTCCCGTTGTCGGTCAAAGCACAGCCTTCCTTGGTGTTTGTATGTTACTCTCCTCTGATGGAGTGATTTGCAGTGAATTACTCGCTTCCCGTTGAAGGGTTAGTCTTGGTTTAACCTCAGACGTTTAAGCCTGGCAGAGCCTGGGTTTGACACGACTTTTTCCTTCGGAATCTTTTCCGGAGCCATCAGTGGGATAGAAATGTGGTGGGGCCACAGGCCTTCTGACAGGTAGGGAAGATGAATCCTCTGCGGGGGGGATTTCTGAGGCCAGTTATCAGCTGGAGAGGTGGCTGGTCTTTCAAATGCATTCCTGGGGAGGGCAGGAGGTGGGAAGTTATTATCATTGAAATGGCAGCTGGGTGTGAAGGGCTTGGTTTCCCTGATCTGCAGAAGCCTGGCCAGTCTGATGAAGCACAGGAAATTTGTATACTCTGTATCTCGTTTCCCTGGGAGAGTGCTAATTCTGTAATTCCAAGTTGGAGTCCAGGGAAAGAACGGGGCTGGCCTGCGAGTGTACTCCCCACCCAGGGTTTATAACCATCTTCTGAAGCTTTCGTTGATGTCAGAGGCCTTTTGGTGTTTATTTGGCCCATTCCCTGGGAACCTGAAAGCAGATCCCAAGGTGTCCGCCCCGCCCCCTCCCCTGCCATGCGGTCACCATGTGGCAAAGGGCCGGGAAGGGAAGCTTCCAGTTTCCCCTGCTGTGCCCTACAGGGGGCAGGGGGGGCTTCTTCAGGGCTGTGACTCCATTCTGGTAAAGAAGGCTGTCATTAAGATACTTCCTTCTTGGGGGACCCTGTGGTGACTGCCCGGTGACCTCCGTGAATGTCATGCACGAAAGCTTTCAAAGCAAAGGGGGGCTTTGCTTTACGGAGGAACGTTGCTGGGTGAGTCTGGATTTTGCGTGGCCAGTAGCAATTTCACGAGAGGTCGATCGGGGTCAAAAGGACGGTTGTCGAAAACATCGCTTTGCGGCGACCCTTTGGGTGCTTTGGTTCTGTGCTGCTTGCTGCAGGGAGTTTGATGTGTAGGGAGGGCTTCCTGAGTTTGCAAGTGAAAATCCTGCAGCCACGGGCGCTCTTGCCGCTTAATCAGGGCCACAACCAGCGGGGGTTCGGTACCGGCCTCTTTCCAGTCTGTATGTATTTGCTTTTGTGGGGGAGCTCGCCAGGTTGGAAAGATGGTCATAAATCATATCTGGGGTGGCATCTGTTTCAAAATCCTATGAACGGGGTGGCCAAGGAAGTGTCGAACAATGCTGGGAATTTTCTGAAAGCTTCCAAAATTAGGGAATTGTGTTGGTGTGTGGTTTGCCCCAGTTTGGGAATCTCTCTCTCTCTCTCTCTTTTTTTGAGTTCTATCTGGGAAAGAACCCCCCCCCCCAAAAAAAAATCAAAAGCCAAAGGGAAGGAAATAATTACAGAAAAATTTAGCCTAATTAGGCTAAGTGGCTTGTCCTCCAGAAAGTCTCAGGTTCCAGTGGGAGCTGGTGTGTGTGTCTTTAATTGTCGGAGTAAGCCCCGGGAGGTACTCTGTCACTTTTGAGATGTTATCTGGGGAGAATGTGGCGGCTTCTTCAAGTCCTGGGGGAGTGGGGGAGGGTTTTCCCCGGGTCCCCAGAGCTCCCAGCCTCCTGGTTTCCATGGCCCCCGCGCCCTCCTGGACGGCTGGGTGGGGCACCGCGGTTAAGTATAGGAAACCCTCACCACAGACGGGAGCTGTGCGGGACAGGAGCCACGGGGTCCGTCCACGGGGTCCGTGGAGCTGTTGCGGTGACAGTGAAGCGAAAGACTCCGATCCTCACCGCACTGGCTGCATTTCCCGGGCGGCGCCCACAGGACATTTTCATCACCGCGGGAAGCTGTGTCGGCCACCGCCCAAGGGGCTGCCCGTCCCTCCTCTTTGTCCGGGGGCTGTGTGGTTGTCACGTGCTCCAGGAGCACGTGGGAGAGCCCAGAGCAAGGAGGGGCTTCCCCCACGTTTGCTTACGTTTTGCTTGTTGGCCGTGGGGGGTCGGAAGGGCAGACCGGGACTGGATGGGCCCTGCTCTGTGCCGTCCTGCCCCGAGGGCGCCCAGCGGGTGGGTGAGGACCAAGGCAGGGAGCCTCCCAGGGCACCAGCTAGACAGAATTACGTGAGCGCGTGTGTGCACCGTGCACCCGTGTGTGTGTGTGTTGGGGAGGGGTGGCGCCGCAGTTTCCATGCCACGAAGAGCACAGAGGACGGGGGGGGGGGGGGGGGGGGGGGGCGGCGGCGACGACTGTTCAATCAGGCCGAGTGTGGGATCGATCTTGCAGTGGGAGATCTCGAAGAGGAGAAGAGAAACGCGTGTCGCCTGGAGGAGCGAGCGTGCACGGTGCAGATTCCCCTGCGCACGGCGGAAGGGCCGAGGATGCCTTCCCGCCTACCTGGTCGCCCCCACCCCTTGCACCATGCCTGGCACACTGGGAGGTGCAGAAGCGGTCTCCCACAGGGAGGGCCACTTGTAGGGGGCAGGACGAGGGGGGGGGGGAACTCAGAGTCCAGACTGACCGAATCGGCGAGATTTGGCAAAGGGACCCCCCGAAGGGAGCAGAAGACGTGTGGTCACCCCCAAAGGAGGGCAGCCCTGGCGGAGGTCTCTCTTACCCCAGATCCCATGGCAGCCCTGGGGGGCCGGTCCTGTGCTCGCAGCAGGAGGGAGCAGCCGGAGTGCCGTCCACGCAGCAGGGGAAATCACACGGGGTCAAGCGTGAGGGTCTCCGCTCACAGATGTGTTCAGGACGTGGGGGGGTGAGTGGGACAAGGGGTGGGATGCTGCAGCCGGGTCTTAGGGGTAATTTGGCAGCCGCTGGGGGGGTTGAGGGGGTTGTGTTTGCACCCAAGAAAGGAGGTGCATGAAAACTCGAGGGGTTAGGGGCGCCTGGGTGGCTCAGTCGGTGAAGCGTCCGACTTCGGCTCAGGTCAGGACCCTCCCGGTTCGTGGGTTCGAGCCCCGCGTCAGGCTCTGTGCTGACAGCTCGGAGCCTGGAGCCTGCTTCGGGTTCTGTGTCTCTCTCTCTCTGCCTCTCCCCTGTTCCAGCATGCTCGCTTTCTCTCTCAAAAATAAATAAACTTAAGGAAAAAAACTCGAGGTGCTTGGCGTTGGAGCCTTTGGGAGACTTCCAGGAAAGGGTCTTTCTCTGGTCCTTTTCTCTGGGTAAGGAGCTTCCTGGGGGGAAACTGAGGCAGAAGAAAAGTCCAGTCGTCCCTTAGGGGTCTGGAGGAGGGTTGCACTCAGCATTTTGGCTCCGGGCAGACAACGGGCATCGGACAGGAGAATGAGTGGGATTTGGGCTACGGCGAGGAGGAGTTCGGTGTGGACGCTCGAGCTCCATCTGGAACGTGAGCAGCCCACGGATGGGTGGCCTGAGGGGCGTGAGGAGGGAGAAGGGGCTGCAGGCTGGAGAAAGCTTTCGGGCACAGCCCCCAGGTCACACGTGGTGCGGAATCGACCCCGTAGCCCTCCCACGGGATGCTGTGCTGTGTTTTCTCGGACAGCAGACTCCTGCAGAACACTTGGGAATGACCGTTGGAAATGGGGGGTTTTCTTCTACATACTGAAATGACCCCCGGTCACCATATCATAGTCTGGGTGTAACATTGGATACGACTCCAGAGCAGTGTGCAACGGGGAAAAATTGAGCACGATAAGTCTACAGGAGGAGCCGGTGACAAGTGGGGGGGGGGTGCTCTGTGTAATGAGCTTGTGGGGTACAGGCTCTGGCTAGTTGTACATCTGCTTGGTTTTACAAACAAACAAACAAACAACCAAAAAGGACCCAGGCTCCAAGCTGTCAGCACAGAGCCCGACGCAGGGCTTGAACTCCTGAACCGCAAGATCACGACCTAAGCCGAAGTTGGACACTGAGCCACCCAGGCGGCCAAGATCTTTTTTTTTTTTTTTTTTTTTGATTAATATAAAATAAGCAGAAAGTAGAGCCTTTTAACCACTCATAATGGTGTAGTTTGGTGGCAGGAAGCACATTCACGCTGTTGTGCCCCCATCCCCACCGTCCATCTCCAGAACTTTTCCTCTCCCCAAACTGAAACGGTCCCCATTAAACACTGACTCCTGACTCCCCCTTCTTCCAGCCCCCGGCGCCCACCATTACACTTTCTGTCTCTCTGAAGATCACTACTGTAGGGACCTCAAGTAAATGGGATTATACGCTCTGTCTTTTTGTAACGGGTTTCTTTCACTTTGTGTAGGGCTTTCAAAGTGCATTCACATTGTAGCATCATGTTTCAGTACCTCATGTCTTTTTAAGGCTGAATAATTTTTTGAAAATCCCATAGTTGTTTTTAGTTGTTGAGACAGAGAGAGAGAGAGAGAGAAAGGGAGAGGGCTTGCATGAGTGGGGGAGGGACAGAGAAAGAGGGAGAGAGAATCCCGAGCGGGCTCTGCACCGCCAGCGAGGAGCTCGACATGGGGTTCGATCCAACGACCCTGAGATCGTGACCTGAGCCAAAACCAAGAGTCAGATGGCCAACCAACTGAGCCACCCTGGGCACCCTGGGGCACCCTGGACATCTTGACAAGTCTTTGAATCCACAAACAAGGGATGTCTTTCCATTTAGTTAGATCTTCTTTAATTTCTCTCAGTAATGTTTTGTAGTTTTCAGTGAACAAGTCTTTTTTTTTTAAAGAGTTTATTTTTAAGTAGTTTATTTTTAAGTGGGGCTCGAACTCGCAACCCCAAAATGAAGAATCCCACACTCCACTGACTGAGCCAACCAGGTGCCCCTCAGTGTACAACTCTTTTACCCACTTGGTTAGGTATGTTTCCAAGTATTTTATTCGTTTTGATGCTGTGGTGCATGGAAATATTTTCTTAATTTCCTTTTCAGATTGTTGTTAGTTACTGTGTAGAAATGCAACCGATTTTTGCCTGTTAATTTTGTGTCCTGTGAGTTTGCTGAATTCATTTCGTTGCTCAAGTAGATTTTTTCTGGATCTGTAAGCAAAGTCATGCCATTTGTGAACAGAGATAAGTTTACTTCTTTCCAATTTTGGATGCCTTTTATTTCTTTTTTTTTTTGTTTTTGCTTAATTGCTTGATCTAGAACTTCCAATACTGTGTTTAATAGAAGTGGTGAAATCAGACACTCTTGTTTTGTTCCCGATCTTAGAGCAAAAGTTTTCTGTTTTTCACTATTCAGTATGATATTAGGATTTTTATGTATTTTCATCATGACCTGAACCAAAACCAAGAGTCTGATGCTCAACTGACTGAGCCGCCCAGGAGCCCCCACAGTAGTTTCTTTCTCTTCCTAGTTTATTCCCATATATTTTTGTGTAGTTTTGACTTTGGAACATGTAAATGTACTAATGTTCAAGAAATAAAACTAAATCACTAAAGATGGCAGGAAACTAAAACTGAATGTAACCAAGTAAATAAACCCAAGTATATTGGAAATGAACAACGTAACTACACTAATAAGGAGCCGGGAGACCTAGATCAGGTGACTGTGGTCCCAGTACTCTATGTATCCTCCGTGTAGATTAAAAACAGACAAAACAAATGGAAACAAATCTTGCATTCTTAGGTTCATTTTTCACAGTGAGATCTAATCTAAAACTGTGAACTGCGTATGAAATCAGACATCCTTGTACGAAGTGTGTTGATAGTGTTGTAGGCAAGGTTCCTACTGTGGAAGGAGGGGCAGGCAAATAAGGAAGGGAGGGAGGGAGGGAGGGAGACAAGGAAGAACCCAGAGGGGTTGGATTGGAATTGGAGAAACTGGTATAAGTCACGATTTCCTGTATTCACAGACACAACAACCCTCCCCCACGACACACACACAAAATAGTAAGTGTTAAGATTATGAAATCCTAAAACATGTATTTTTCTATCGGTAATAGTTATGTCCTGGCACCTCATTAGCAATGAGCACTCTTCTTGTGCGGGTCTTGGTTGCTAGATTCTGTTGCGCATTGAAGGAACTAGGAATACTTTGGAGAAATGACTGATTCCAGTGGGGCCAGGATGGGAAGAAATACAAGAGAAGCCGGGAGCGCGGAGCGAGTTCTCGAGATACAAAGTAAGCAATCAGACATAATGGGGACATAGGAAGCATGCAGGTGCCAACTCGAAGGAGTACAGGTGGTCAAATCTGGAGCAAAGTTAAGCCTCAAACTGAAGGTGGATGTTCCATGGAACAAAATAGCAATCTGTGATTCAACGCCGATGGTAAGTAAATAAGCAACTGAATACGAGTGTTAGGGCCCCGGGGCCTCCTGACAGGGGAGCACAAACAAGGTGACTTAGAAGATGGAGATGTCCATAGAAAATGAAGAGGTCAAGGTCAGCAGCCCGGCCTCCCTCGGGAGTCTCTGAAGGAGGATCCTGTTTTGTCTCTTCTAGCTCCTGGTGGCTCCCGGGGTCCCTTGTCTCGTGGCCCCATCAGCTTGCTCTTTTTTCCACTTTCACGTGGCCACCTTTCCTTTGTGACTGTGTGTGTCCCTTCCTCTTCCTGTGAGGACACCTGTCGTTGGGTTTAGGCCTGCTTTAAGTCCAGGATGATTTTGTCTCGGGATCTGGCACTTGTTACTTCTGCAAAGACTGCTTCTCGATAGGGTCACATTTGAAGTTCTAGGAGGATATGAATTTTGGGGACACTATTTAACCCACTGTGTTACATAAATAAATGGAAGGGATGGGGGAAGAGAGGGCACTTCCTTACAGCAAAATGCCAACTCATACGTGTGCGGTGAGTAGGAAGAATCACTCTTGGCCACAGTAATTGTGGAGATGGGTTTGGCCAAGAGTCCTCAATGAGTGCTGAATCTAGTTAAAAGAGGCCATGCGTGGGGCGCCTGGGTGGCTCAGGCCATTAAGCGTCCGACTCAGGCTCAGGTCACGATCTCGCGGTTCGTGGGTTCGAGCCCCGCGTCGGGCTCTGTGCTGACAGCTCGGAGCCTGGAGCCCGCTTCGGGTTCTGTGTCTCCCTCTCTCTCCGCCCCTCCTCCTCCCATAAAATAAATGAACATTTAAGAAAACGTTTTAAAAAAGAAGCCATGCTTCGTGGGGAGCAGGAAATGTTCGTGGGGAAAAGTTATTTCCCCCCAGAGCCCTCACTTGCAAGGGGACAGTTAGTGACAAGACCAGAGACATGGGATGTCACCCCGACTGGGTGATCAAGGCTCACGCCACCAGGGCGGGCAGAGAGACATCACCCTTCTGCGAAGGGCATCCCTGGGGTTGCATCTGAGCTCGGGGTTGCAAAAGCTGAGTGTGATGGTGATGCAAACCAGCAAGCCCAGCTGGAGGGGCACTTTATGAAAGACTTGGCTTTGCGTAGAAAAGGTCAGTGTTGTGAAGGACGAAAACGGCTGCGTGACGGGTCCAGCTTGAAGGAGACTCCAGGAAGGGACAGCGAATGCAGAGTGTGTGAGTCCATAGGGGCCGTGCTGCAGCAAAAACACGCCGACGTGGCTGTCGTTGGAATGTGGGGTAAGTTATTCAAAAGTGTCGTCAAAGTTCACTTTCCTGAGTGTGTTCATTGTACGGAGGTTACGGAAGAGAACGACGTGCGGGCTTTCGGGAAGCGTATGCTGTGTGTTCCGGGATAAACGACGTGGTGTCCACAGTCGGGATAAAAACACCGTGTGTGCAGAGGATAATGGACACTTGGGTGAAATGGATCTGGTCACCAGCGTGGGGGGGGGGGGGGAGCTTTGTGCGTGAATCTCACAACATTTCTGGAAATTTTGAAACAGTTTCCAAATAGAGAACTGAACACGTCCAGTGATACACACGTGAGACCGGCAGCCAGTGTCTCTTAGAAGAAAGACACGATCGGTTGTGTTTTATTGGAAATGGTGTCAGACCTCACACAGGGCTGGGGAGGGGGTGGGACTCACATGTTTTTGACCCCGTTTCTTCGACTAGATTGAAAATCGCCAAGTCTTAGCCTTGTTTCTGGATTGCCAGAACTTCTAACCTGTTTTCCCTCAGTTTTTTTTTTTTTTAAGTTTATTTATTTTTGAGACAGAGACAGAGTGTGAGCAGGGGAGGGGCAGAGAGAGGGGGAGACCCAGAATCCCAAGCAGGCTCCAGGCTCCACGCTATCAACACAGAGCCCAACACGGGGCTCGAACCCACGGACCGCGAGATCATGACCTGAGCCGAAGTCGGACGCTCCACCGACTGAGCCACCCAGGCGCCCCTTCCTTCGTCTTTTTAATTCTAGAAAACTTCAAACATACGTGCAATTAGACTACCACAGTGAACGCCTATGTATTTTTCATGCAGCCTCAACAGTCACACGTTCTGTTAATTTTGTTTCATTTCCCCTGGCCCTCTTAATGGGTCCCGGACAGCCTTCATTTTTTTACCTGTAAATGCTTCGGCATGAATGGTAAGAACTGTTTCCCACATAGTCTCAATACTGTTATCACAGGCAAGCGTTATCTGAGACCCGGGCCCTGCCCTGTTTTCCCGGCTCCCTAGAAAATGGCCTTTGACGCTTGCTGTGTTCATAGCCGGGTCCGGGTGCCGGTTAACTTTGCTGTTCACCATCCACAGTGGCCTTCGGCCCGACCCGGGGTTCCCGGGGTTCCCGGGGGGGGGGGGCTGTGGCTCTGAATTCCAGCAGGTCTGGGTGCTGTTCCGTGGTTCCCAGGCTGTGGGCACTCTGTGGAGAGGGGCCCCGCAGATTTGGGTCCTGGGGCAGAGGTGTGCGGAGGGCCCCAGGAAGGCCCCATCGAGTCGGTCTGATCCTTCGTTCCGGGTGTCTCTTGGATCGGTGCTCCTTGGCACCTCTGGGGGGAATCCGTGCGGCGGGCATTTCTTCGCCCGTCTCAGAGGACCTGCCTCATCAGGCAGAGGTTATCAAGGTGTAGAAAGACAGGGAGGAGGGGGGCGTTATAGCTTTCAGGGCTGTACTGGCCCCTCCCCATTCTTTTCAGCAACAGTGCAGAAAAAGACTCAAGTCTTGTGTTTCCTGCTGCAGAGGATTTGACGCCCGCTCTAAAATCCAGACTGCGGGATGGAGAGAACATGTTTACAACAAACAGGGCAGGGGCGCCTGGGGGGGCTCAGTCGGTTACGAGTCTGACTCTTGGTTTCGGCTCAGGTCACGGTCTCGAGGTTCGTGAGTTCGAGCCCCACCGAGCCTGCTTGGCATGGCTCCTGTTCGAGGACAGAGCCTGCTTGGGATTCTCTCTTTCCCTCACTCTCTGCCCCTCCCCCACTCACTGTGTCTCTCTCTCTCTCTCTCTCTCTCTCTCTCTCAAAACAATAAATAAACCGAAGGGGCGCCTGGGTGGCTAGGTCGGTTAAGCTTCCGACTTCGGCTCAGGTCACGATCTCGAGGTCCGTGAGTTCGAGCCCCGCGTCGGGCTCTGTGCTGATGGCTCAGAGCCTGGAGCCTGTTTCGGATTCTGTGTCTCCCTCTCTCTCTGCCCCTCCCCCGTTCATGCTCTGTCTCTCTCTCGGTCTCAAAAATAAATAAACGTTAAAAAAAAATGAAAAAAAAACAAAAACAAAAAACGTACAGGGCAGATGAGGGGGTTTGTATCCAGACCACGTAACTCATGAGACTGATGAGAACATAAATGCCGCGGTGAAAAGGGAGCAAGCAGCAGGCTGTGTGTGGAACAGGAACTAGCCCAAGGCCCGACACTTAGGGAAGGCGTTTGGGTTTGGTCTCCTTAGGATGGAACACAGTGCACCTTAGAGGATGGTGACCCGGTGTCGTCCTGGCGGAAGCCTGGGGTGGGTCACGAGGTCTGTGCCAGCGGTGACGTGGGCAGCGTGGCACCGTGCTGTGTCAGTGGCCACTTGGAGGGCGGTTCACACGGACTGTTAACATTCAAAACCCACAGGTTCTGTGGCTTGCCCCCCCAAAATACACGCGTGCCTGGGAGGCACGTTGTTCACTGCGGCCCCATTTCTAACGGCGAAACGTTGGGAATACCGACGTGTCTTTTTTTTTTAAGTTTATTTATTTATTTTGAGAGAGAAAGAGGGAGAAAGAGGGAGGGAACGAGCAGGGGAAGGGCAGACAGATGTACGAACCCCACGTCCGCTCGTTCCCTGGGTTTTTAGACTCTCCACACGGGGCATCTCTTGGCTTCACAGATGTCCAGTCCACATCCCATTCTAAACGTTCATCATTTTCTAAATCATTTTTTAAGTTTATTTATTTTGAGAGAGAGAGAGAGAGCACAAGCTGGAGAGAGAGAAAGAGACAGAATCCGAAGCAGCCTTCAGGCTCTGGACCCGACGCGGGGCTCGATCCCGTGAACCTCGAGATCGTGACCTGAGCTGAAATCAAGAGTCGGATGCTCAACCCACTGAGACACCCAAGCGCCCCAACATTTATCATTTTTAAAGCTGTCCCCCAAGGGGCGCCTGGGTGGCTCAGTCAGTTGAGCGTCTGACTCTTGATTTCGGCTCAGGTCATGATCTCACAGTTTGTGGGTTCGAGCCCCATGTCGGGCTCTGTGCTGATGGCACGGGTCCTGCTTGGGATTCTCTCCCTCCATCTCTCTCTCTCCCTCCCCCCATCTCTCTCTCTCCCTCCCTCCATCTCTCTCTCTTCCTCCCTCCATCTCTCTCTCTCTCTGTCCCTCAGCTTGCTTTCTCTCTCTCTTCCAATCTCAAAATAAATAAACATTTAAAAACAAAAAGCTGTCCCCCAAACCCTCCAGTGGGGGCTGCGTCCAGGTGGGGCTTGTTCTGGGACCTCCGGGGCGGCCTGCTCCCTTTAATCCCAGAATCCCCAGAGCCGCTGAAATACTGGAACCTTGTGTAAAATGACCACAGGAACCAGAGTTTTCTTGATATTTTGAAACCGAAGCAGAAAACGGGAAACCAGAAAGGATGCGGAGATGGAAATACAATTGGAGCCGTCTTTCAAAACCTAGTTTAAAATTCTTCTAGCTGTAGGCTGGAGGCTTGTTCCTCTCAAAGCTTTTTCACAAAGAGGATACCGTGCTGTTACCGGATGAATTCCGTTTCCCCCACGAAGAGGTGCATTAGAATCCTAACCCCCAGACTCGAGAAGGTGACGTTATTTGGAGAGAGGGTTTTTGCAGGTGTGATCGTGTGAAAACGAGGTCGTTACGGTGGGTCCTAATCCAGTATGACTGGTGTCCTTATAAAAAGGGGGAACTAGGGCTCAGGGACAGACACCCGGAGGGAAGGTAATAGGAAGAGAAGACACAGGGAAAATAGGAAGAGAAAATCCAGCCCTGCCAGCCCCTGGGACTTGAGGCAGTAAATGTCTATCGAATAAGCTCTCCAGCTGGGGCTATTTGTTACTGCAGCCCAAGCTGACTCATACACTGCTAACAGACACCCCTTCTATCCGTGAGCCGTGGGGCCCCAGGACTGGTCGGTATTGGGGTCAGGAGTTGGGGCACCCACACGACAGGGCCTGCCGTCAGGGAGCCTCTGGGTGTCCGTGGCCAGACGGGGGCCAGCCACTTGGCACAGAGGACATGCCCGCCCTCCGGAAGAGCTCCGTGTCACATGCTGTCCCCCCCCCGGACAGTGCTGTGGCCACCCTCTGTGGTTGTCCGCCCCCCCCCCCCCCACCTTCCTCCGGCTGCTTGCCTGGCTCTCGAGGGGGGGCTCCCAGAGCAGAGGGAGGCATCTGCGCACGCTCCCCTCCACGGTGAGCCCTCAAAGTGCCAGGCGTCCGGCCCTTGGTGTCCCCGAGGGAGCCCCGGTAACAGCAGAAACAAACACGCTGGAAGCAAACATCCTGGGCGCTGGGACCGCTCGGCTATCAGCGCCTGTGATTTATCTGGGCCTGGAAGCCTTTGAAGCCGGAGGCATCGGACTCCTTGAAGTCTGGCCCCCGCGGGGGAGCCACAGAAGGCGCCAGAAGGAGAGGAAAGGGGCCAGGGGCCCTGGCCCGGCTCCGGGGTGCCTGCTCTCGGGGTCCCGGGAGGGCGGGTGAGGGAAGGAGCTCTCGGAGGGGCACTTCTCTGTTCCTCCCTCTGTCCTGTTCCCAGGCACAAGGCAGCAGGGAGTCCCCGGCGGGAAAGAGGCCCTGATTACAAAGCTGGCTCGCGGTCCGTCAAGGGGGGAGGCCCCCTCTAGATTTTGGGGGGACCCTGGGCAGAACGCGAGTGTGCACGGCTACCAGCTCACCAGGGTCGGCTCCTTGGGGGGCTGGAGGGTGGGGAGCGCATGGGGCCACGCAGAGAGGAGGGTTACATGCAGGGGTGTCCGCGTGCACCCCAGTGGCCGCTGGGCCTTCCAGCCGGGCGCCAGGCGGCTGTGAAGGAGCGGATGCCACAAGGAGACGCATAATCCCAGTGTAGCCGGATTGCGTCAGGAATGTAAGCACGAAATTCTTTTTCTTTTTTTTAATGTTTGTTTATTTTAAGAGAGAGGATCCCAAGCAAGTTCCGCACTTGTCACCGCAGAGCCCGATGTGGGGCTCAAACCCTCGAACGTGCGATGGTGACCTGAGCTGAAAAGAGCCAGCAACACTTAACCGACTGAGCCCCCAGGCGCCCCAAGCGGGTAATTCTTTCATCGCTAAGATTCGGATGATGGCTTTGACCTACACTCCGTTCCTTTCACTGCTTGCGAAATGCAGTGTGTCCTTGTCATTTTATTTGGGAAAAAGGAACGCCAGCCGGTGGTTTCACGAGGCAGAGCCCGGCCCCATTCCCTGTCCCGAGTGGAGGGTTTCCAGAGTTCACATAAAATTCACTTACCTTTTGCCGCTGTTGTTCTGTGTGGCTACTCTAAACTTGGAGCCCTTCTCTCTCTCTCTCTCTCTCTCTCTCTCTCTCTCTCTCTCTCTCTGTAAAATAATAGTAATTAAAAAAAAGAAACAAGATAGCCCAGCCTCTACTTGACTGACTCATTTTAGACCACGGGGTCGAGAAGTCAGGCTGACACAAAACAAAACGAAACAAAACAAAACAAAACAAGACGAATGAAAACCAAGTGTGGGTACAAGTTGATCTGCTCCGGGTTGAGGTTTAAAATGCTCTTTATAATTGTCCCCCCCCCCCCCCCGCTTTGGAATGGGGCCTGCCACGTGTTTGGGTGTGTGTGTGAGGGGGGAGAGGGGGGTCCTCATGATGTTGAGGAAGCTCTGGCTTGGGCCCAGCCACCAATTTACAGCTGCAAGTATTTATTCGAAGAATCACGATGTGAAAACCCTCCTGAAACGGTACTGTAGGATTTTTCTGTCTTTTGTGCCGGCGGATGCTTCCAAGGGGTCTCTCTCGGCAACGGAGAATCATGTAGCTCTTTCTGGAAGGTTTAGATTTTGTATCAGGGTAGTGCATGTGTTACCTGACCAGGTAAAAGTCAAGAAAAACAAAACAAAAACAAAAACCCTAGTAACAAATGCTGATGGCTTGGGGAAAATGAGACGCCCCTCCCCCTCCCCCCGTCCCCTCCCCCTCCCCCGTCCCCCGTCCCCCTCCCCCCATCCCCCATCCCCTCCCCCGTCCCCCCTTCCCCAGTCCCCCTCCCCTCCCCCGTCCCCCCTCCCCCTCCCCATCTCCCACCCCCCTCCTCTCCCCCTCCCCCCATCCCCCTCCCCCTCCCCCCTCCCTCCTCCTCCCTCCTCCCCCCTCCCCCTTCCACCCCCCCCCCCCCCCCCAGTCCTGGATCCTCAGATAAATGTGGCCAACAGTCTCTGTGCTTCATTCCAAATATTTTCTGGGCACACGTGCTTGCCTGCCCATCTCCTTCATTTTACTTTCCAAAATTGTGGTAAAATTCACCTTACCTAAATTCAGCCATTTTATTTTACTTTGTTTTTGTTTTTATTTTTATTTGTTAACGTTTACTTTTGAGACACACAGGGAGACAGAGTGCGAGCGGGGGAGGGGCAGAGACAGAGGGAGACGCAGAATCCGAAGCAGCTCCGAGCTCTGAAGCTGTCAGCCCAGACGGCCTCTCGGGGCTCGAACCCACAAACTGGGAGATCATGACCTGAGCCCAAGTCGGCTGAGTCACCCAGCTGCCCCCAAATCAGCCTTTTTAAAGTGCACAATTCAGGGCCATTTGGTACACTCACCGCCTCCGTCCGGTTCCAGAACATTCCCATCGCCCCCAAAGGAGACCCCTTTGCATCAGCGCTTCCCGCCCATCCCCCTCTCCAGCCTCCGGCAACGCTAATCTATTTTCTGTCTCTCTGGATTTGCCTCTTCTGGAAATTTCATCTAAATAGAATCCTACAATATGTGGCCTTTGTATCTGGCTTCTTTCACTGAGCTTAATGTTTTCAAGCTTCCCCCGTATTGTGGTCTTCTCGATGTATTTCTATGCACAGTGAGCTTATGTCACACGTAATGAACTGCTGTTTCCAATAACAATAGTCCGTATAAATCTTTCCCTGTTCGTGCGTGCCAGGTACCATTCTTTCTCTAGACCTTTGCCGAGGTCTGTCATTTGGAGACACGGGTACGTGTTTATTTCACTGGTCTCACGGATGGATCCTTCTCATCAGAAGGGGTAGCTGTTACATAAACTAGGGCTGTGGGGAACATCTGCAGATACATTTATTATTATTATTATTATTATTTTTTTTTTTTTTTGCACTTGTGTCTCTATAGAGTCGGTTCCCAGAAGTGAATTTTTTTTTCCTCCGGCGTATTTATATTTAAATTTTTTATAGCTCTTACAGGAATCGCCCTTCCAGAAGGCAGCTGTTTATACTTCCAGCAGGGGTGGGGGGAGGGGGGTGGGGAGGTGGGGGTGGTGGGGGGAGGGAGGGCGAGCCCTTCAGGTTTTCCCAAGCCCTGCCTAACACTGGGAATTGTCAGGCATTTTAATCTTAGTTAAGTCTGAAAAATAGACACAGCACGTTAACGTTGTGTATTGGTAATTTTTAAATGATCCGCGACGCTAAGTGTCTCCACATCATTTGTGTTTCCTTTTTCTGGGAGATGACTGTTGACTTTTTCTACTAATTTTCTGTTCATTGTCCTCAGTTTCCTCCCCGCCTTCGAAGAATATTTAGCCCCATTCCTGATCATGTGAAACTATTTTTTTTTTCCTCAGGCTGTCCTTTGCCTTTGCCTGACGACATTTGTTTCCATGCAGAAAGTTTTATAGGAACAAATGAAGCTTGCTTGCATGTAGCTTGAATTTTGCCATTCTAAGGTTATTTTTAAAATTACCCTTTTTTGGAGGAGTTTTTATGATTCATCTTTCTGGTTGAATCTTTCATTCACATGGAATTCAGATACAACTTTATTCTCAGACATGAATTGCCCTGAAATCCTTTTATTGAATAATGTATTGCTTTCAATTACTGGAACAGCAGACTTTTTCTTTCTCTCTCTCTCTTTTTTTTTTTATGGTATTAAAAATTCCTTGTTAGCTTGGCGTTATTTTTGGATTATTCAGTGGCTGGCCCACTTTTAGTTACCATAGCATTTTTTTTTTAAGTTACCATAGCTTTATAAATTTTAGCATTTACTAGGAGTAATCTGTTCTCTTACCCATTTCCCCCAGAATGTTCTTGGCTAGTCTTGTGTAATTTTCTAGATGAATCTCAGATCAGTTTTATCCTTAGTTAGCAAGTTCTTTTTTTTTTTTTTTTTCAACGTTTATTTATTTTTGGGACAGAGAGAGACAGAGCATGAATGGGGGAGGGGCAGAGAGAGAGGGAGACACAGAATCGGAAACAGGCTCCAGGCTCCGAGCCATCAGCCCAGAGCCCGACGCTGGGCTCGAACTCCCGGACCGCGAGATCGGACCGCGAGATCGTGACCTGGCTGAAGTCGGACGCTTAACCGACTGCGCCACCCAGGCGCCCCAGTTAGCAAGTTCTTAAGGGTCTCTTCGTGAGCCCAGCGGTAGCTACACGTTTTAGATTGTGTTGCACATGTTGCACGAGTGTTTTCCTTACTGTTATTTCCCAGGTAGTCTACAATCCTCAGTTTCTTTTTCTTCTGTGATTCAAGAGTTGTCTAAGAAGAAATTCTAGGGGCGCCTGAGTGGCTCACTCGGTTAAGCATCCAACTTCAGCTGAGGTCACGATCTCACAGTTCGTGGGTTCGAGCCCCGCGTTGGGCTCTGTGCTGATGGCTCCGTGCCTGGAGCCTGCTTCGGATTCTGTGTCTCCTCCTCTCTCTGCCCCTCCCCTGCTTACCTTCTGTCTCTCAGGAAATGGGTAAACATTAAGAAAATAAATTTTTTTTTTTTTAAAGAAGAAATTTTAACTTGGGGCTCCTGGGTGGCTCAGTTGGTCACGTGTCTGACTCTTAATTTCCACCCAGGTCATGATCTTGAGGTTGTGAGATCGAGCCCCGTGTCGCGCCCTGTGCCGACAGTGTGGAGCCTGCTTGGGATTCTTTCTCTCTCCTTCTCTCTCTGCCCTTCCCATGCCTACTCTCTCTGCATCTCAAAGTAAATAAATTAAAAAAATCAACAGATTGAGCCGCCTAGACCCCTAAATGTCTGTTATATTTTAAATGTAACAAATCGCTTTGTTTGGGTTTTGGTCCTTTTTTCTTCTAGCTAATAAGTTTTTCCCTCTGGCTTTATTTACTTCTGTTACTTTCGGGGGTTATACGTTCTATTTTTGTTTCCTTTGACTTTGGTGATGCATACGCATCTAAATCAAGTGACCAGGAGGTAAAACATAAAAGGGAAGGGCAAAGATTTACCAGCAAATATTGTGAATTCTTGAAATTCAGTCGCTTCGCCAGTTTGTGCCCTGGTAATGACTGTGCATTGTGCAAGTTAGTTCGTTCTTTATCTTAGTTCATTGTCATCGGTCACACCTATGAGTACACATCTTTCTGGTGCCATATTCTCAGGGACACCACTGGTGGCTTCGCCGGTGTGGCCCCTGCGGTCAGTAGGTCCACCCTGGGTCCTGACTCGCTGTAAGCGATTCGCAACCTTGCCTGAGCGATGGATTCACTTACGAAGCCTTTGTTCATCGCCAGCGGGACCTTGGTCACGCACAGACGCTTAGTGACTCCCACAAGGGTCTCTGCCTGGCTGGGGGGCTTCCGACACCGTGGTTCTGGCGTCTCCCTCTCCCTGCTTGAGATCCTTACTGACTGGCCGGGCCGGGGCGTGTGAATCCGGATTTCGTTTTCACAGCTCCCAGCTGACGTCTCCGCGCCATCGGGAGGAGCTGCTGCTGGGAATTCTGGGAAGTCTGGGAATTTGACACAATGATGGGAAACGTGCTGGGCTTTTCCCTCACCGCGGCTCCCGTGGCGTGCGGAAGCCAGGCGTGGGCCTTGTGCCCTGCATCTGCTGTGCCCCAGTGCTGTGGCCTTCGTCCCTGACGCCAGTAGCGGGGACATGCGTCCTCCTGAGGCTCGTGGGGGTTGGTGAGTTCTGTTTCCAGTTTCCTACTTGGTTAGAATGGAGGACGTGTGGGGGTTTCTTGAAAATGGGGAGACTCCATGAAGGGAGGGCGCATGTCTTTGCCATCTTGAATCGGGGGTCAGAATGTGGTTGGCCCGTGAGCAGAGTTGAGTTTCCAAGGGACCAGATGCGCATGCTGATGCAGTTCTTCAGTGTCTTGGGTGTCACTTCCTCTGCAGGTGGGGTTCAGTCCCTTAACGGTGTGTAAATTCAGCGACATCAGACGGACCCCTCTCTCCTTTGCACACATCCTTATGAACCTGTCTAGTCTCCTCTGCGTCACCGCGGAGCATTGGTGGGCGGGGACATCCTCGAGGCTGTCATGGCCTAGTGGGGTCACTGAGATTCTCCTCCGTGGCGACATCGGTCTCTGTTTCTCAAAGTGGGTTCCCCTGGTCGCCCCTCCCCAGAGTTGCTCCCCAGAAGAAAGGCCGGGGTGAGGGGTGAGCATGGCTGGAGACTGATACGTGCGGTTTTACAGAAACCTGCTTCCCAGACGTGTGATCAGGGGGTTCTTTAGACTCAGGGACCGTGTTGGGGGAAGTGTGGGCGTGGGCATGGGGGTTCACCACTTCTGCATCTGTGGACCGGCGGAAGGCGTGGTCTCTGCCTCGACCACGGAGTTGCATCGTGTAGAGTTGCCCCACGGCGTGAACCGGGGCGCCTGCGGAGGGGATCGGGGATGCCGTGTATTTGTTGGTGAAGGCCCCAGTTTGTCCGTTTCAGACTTTGCTACAAAATAAGCCGGGCTGTTGACATCGAGGGTGTTTCAGTCTTTGCTAACAAGCGATGGGGGGCTGCAGGCATCCGTGGCGCCCGGTCCCTCCTTGTGATCGAGGTCCTGGCGGACGAGGGCGGCCATCCAGTGTGGTGTGGGCAGTCTGGACGGCCCTCTGGACGCTACAGTCATCCCTCAGCAGTAGCTTTGGGCCAGGGCTGGCCTTGTGCTCTTCAGACGTATAGTCTTGGGAGCCGTCCGTGAGGACGGCCCTCTACAGATGAGGAACCCGGGCAAAGACACGTCCATGACTTGCCCAGAGTCACGTCCCCAGGTCGGGACCCGGCTTTCTGAGGCTCAGCTCTTGCACCTGCTGGAGGCCCACCAGCCTCTCCCCCGTCGCCCGCCCCGGTCGTCAAGCAGCCAACATTGGGGTGGGGTGTGGCCCACCTTCCATTCTTCCGACCTCACGCCGTGCGTGCGCCAGTGATCGTGCCCATGGGATCTTACCTTGAAAGAAGGCTCTTTCACATTTCCCGAGAGAGGGGGACACAGCGGGCCGTGCAGGGCCCCCGAGGGAAGCATCAGGTTGGTGGGGAGGCAGAAGTAGGAGTGAGGAGGAGTGAGGTCAGAGCCTTCGTTGAGGTTTTACAGGAATGGCAAGGCTGTGTGGTCAGCAGCTTAGGAATGACCAGCTGGAATAAGTCTGGCGAGCCCTGGGACACGGGGGCTCCCTTGTCTGGCTCCCGGCCCTGGGGTGACATGGGGCAGGAGGCACACCGGCTTGCCGTGTGAGGAAGCAAGGTGGTGGGGATGTGGGCTCTGCGCTGTCTGGTTTGCACATAAAAGGCATGCCCGCCAGCCTTTTGCCGTCTCTAAGAATTGGCCGGCCCTGGGAGGGGCCTGCTCCAGATGCCAGAGCTTCGAGAATGCAGAAACTAAGAGCAGCTGGCTAATACGGTTGGCCCTGCGGTGAATGGGCGCCATATCGACAATTCCTGAATGTGAGGAGCAGAGTTAGGACTGGGGGGGTGGGGGGTGGGGGGGGAGACGGCTCCTGGCACCTTGCCCCAGCTGCGGTCTGCCCACGGCAGGCGGGAGGGTGGGTGGGTGGGGACTTTTCCCGTGGGCAGCCTGCTAGTCCCTGCCAGTGGCTAGTTGGGGATTCGGATGAGTGTCCAGACGCGACCGAGGGCAGAGGCCTCCGAGTGACGTGAAGATCTTAGGGCCTCGGGGTGACTTCTTCCCTCCACGTGGAGCTCCAGGAGGGCTCCTGGGGGGGGAGGGGCGTGACCTCTGACCTGCTCTGGTCCCGCCTCGGACACAGTTTGGGTGTTGATGAAACAGTTGTGGTCTGAAAAAGATTGCTTTGCTCTCTTGGGCAGAGTCCAGCTTGCGAAACGGGGCTGAAGAGAAGCATTTCACCCACTCCCATGACACACGACTGAAAAAAAATGCATTCTTTTGTACTTTCATCAAATTGTGGTAAAACACACATCAAATTTGCCATTTTTATCATCTGTAAGCGTGCTGTTCGTTGGAACCGGGGACAGCCACGCCGTGGCACGGCCATCCCCACGGTCCGTCTCCAAACTCTTTATCTTTCAACACTGCAGCTCTGTCCCCATTAAGCAGTAAACCCCCCCCCCCCAATCCCCTGCCCCCAGCCCCGGCCACCACCCTTCTTTCTGCCTCTGTGAATCTGACGCTCGAGGGACCTCATGTAGGCGTTAGTCTTTTTGTCACTTAGCGTAACGTCCGCAAGGTTCACACGGACGTAACACCCTTGGTGTTTTGTCAAGGTAGATGGATTTCTGCCTCTTGTAGTAGCGATGGCTTGAAGTTTGACAATTCACTACATATTCCATCTCTGTTGGAAGCGAAAATACAAGATGCTTTTTTTTATTTTGAGAGAGAGAGAGAGAGAGACAGGGAAGGAGAGCAGGGGGAGAGGCAGAGAGAGAGGGAAAGAGAGAATCCCAAGCAGGCTCCACATGGTCAGCACAGAGCCCCACGCGGGGCTTGATCCCACGAACCGCGAGATCACGACCTGAGCTGGAGTCAGACGTTAACCGACTGAGCCACCCAGGCGCCCCGACACAAGATGTTTTCTTAAGTGCACGGCTGACACTTGAACAACATGGGGCTTGGGGCACCGGCTCCCCCTGCGCAGACGAACCCCGCCCCCCATAACTTCTGACTGATGGTGATAGCGTTGACCGGAAGCCTTACTGATAACATCCACATCGGACGAACACGTATTTTGTATGTTGTGAGTTCTATACGCCGAATCCTTAGGAAAAGGAAGCCGGGGGAAAGAAAAATGTTATTAAGAAAATCATAAAGAAGAGAAAAATGCACTCACAGTACTGTCCTGTGTTTTATCAAAGGTTTTTCATGGAAATGGACAGCTCTGCTGAGTTCACACCCTTGCAGTTGAAGGGCCAAGCGGATGTGCGCGTCAGACGCGGACGAAATGAGGCAGTGGTCACGGAAACCAAGTTACTTGCTCCCTGCAAAGAGGAACGTGGCGGCTGGTTTTTCCGTCCAGGCATCCATCCCTGTGGGATCAGAATGGTGTTATGCCTCTGGATCCACCTGGTTGGATAGACGGTCTCGTCTCCTCTGACCGCCGCTCCTAATACGGGGTTATTACGAGTTTGAGTTCCTGTGGATTACTTGTCCGTAGAGCTGTGGCCGCACGAGACGCTTCGGGGTGTGTGCGTTTTGAGGCAGGGAGTAATTAGGGGAGGGAATTGGGAATTAGGGCTTGCGCAGAGACAGGTCATAAGTTTGGGAAAAAGTGGGTGTTCGGGCCAGGCACGCGTGCACACACGCACACGTACACTGGAGGCCAAGAACACCTCTGGGGCCCTGGCTTGGTGAGCCTGCCCACACTGGGTGAGGGCGGAGCTCTCCCGGGAGGTGCTGGGACCCCATTTGTGGGATGGAAGAAGGCTGGATGTTGAGGAAGTGCATTCCTGAGCGCTGTGTGAATTCGTGTCTGCGGGATGAACTGGTGTTAGGTGCTGTGAATGTGTCCTTCTCCGGAGGACCAGGGCCCCATGGTCGCGATCGTCTCAGTGTGGTCCCTGCAGCAGCTCGGTGAGAATGCATTAGAAATGCCAGTTCCGGTCCTTCTGAGTCAGAACCCTTGAGTGGATGCCCAGCAGTGTGTGTTAACAGGCTGTCCCGGGGATTCTGACATGGGCAGCAGTTGGAGATCCATTGGCGGTGGTTCCCGCGGTGGGCCTGGGTTAGAAGGCCGTGGACGTCACTGGGTGCCGAGGGGTTAGAAGCGGACGTCGCTTTCCTGAATTCAGCTCCTTCCTTGCTTCTCCCTGTCCACTGCAGGGACTGGGGAGCCCCAGCCTGACCGCAGGGCTCCTGGATTTGGGCACCTGGAAGGCCGAGAAGGGATCAGTGCAAATCAAGGGTCAAAGTGTGATCTGTGGCGGGAATGTGTGAGACCAGAGCGTCCCGCAAAATTCTGGGGCGAGGAAGGGACCCACGCGGCCCGACGCTGTCGTGGGCTCTCTTGGCGGGAGTCACGTGGGGCAGTTCGTCTGACAACTTGGGCCACGCGTGCAGAGTAGTGTCCCTCCGTCCCGCGTCCACAGGGGCAGGACTCTGCCGGATCAGAAGGATACTGAGCAGGTGGGCAAGCATGCGGTCCAGAAAACGGGCGCCTTTGTGCGGACGGTATCGGCAAACAAGCAACACATTTATAAGCACGTTGTAAAATCGCAGGTCAGGGTTAAAGTATTCAGGTCAGTGCCGTCGACCCGAATAAATCATAGGACAGTGAGTGTTCGGGAAGACGATCGTGTTCACGGTCCTGGAATGTGCCGTCTCTGATGCTTTCTGTGCACATTTTAGAAAGAAAGCATTCATTCAGATCTGTGTTCACGTCCTCGGCCTGTGGTCTCCGTAACTGTTTTCCTTCCGAGGTCCTGAATTAGCCCACGGCAGGTTTTCCGGTCTTGGATGTTTCTGGAATGTAATTTCAGGATGCCTGGGGCATGTGCTGTTCCTCCAGGTGCACTGTCCAGTAGGTGGCTGTTTAACTTAAATTCATTAGAATGAGGGCGCTTGGGTGGCTCAGTCGGTTGAGCGTCGGACTTCGGCTCAGGTCACGATCTCGCGGTTCCTGAGTTCGAGCCCCGCGTCGGGCTCCGCGCTGACATCGCGGAGCCTGCCTGGGATTCTCTCTCTCCCTGTCTCTCTGTCCCTCCCCCGCTTGCGCACACACTTTCTCTCTCTCAAAATAAACAAACTTAAAAGTAAATATAAATAAATAAATAAATAAGTAAATAAACAAATAAATAAATTCACTAGCATCAAGATTACAGACCGAGCTCCTGAGATGTACCAGCTAGGCTCGCGTACTGGGGGGGTGGGGGTGGGGTCTCACGGGAGGGCCGTGAGTAGTCTTCAGGTGTGCGTAACCTGCGCGGTAGACTGCCGGTATTTAAACCGCTTCGCAGTGGGTTGTAAGGATGAGGCGACCAGGGGTGAAGCTGGTGGTTTCCCTCCCACAGCCCCAGGAGTGTGTGTCGTTTTCGGGGCCCCGCCAGCGGGCGCGTGGCGGGGGCGGGGGGGGGGGGACCCGGCTGCTCCTGTCCCCTGCAGTACTGGGTTGGTATGGATGGGCCTTCCTGCTGACAGTGGCCTTTGTCGTCGTCGGAGGAAGCGGTCCCTCGTGCTGGTTTCGCTCTGCACTCCCCGAGAACTGATGATGTCGAACGGCTTTCGCTGTGTGTATGGCTGTTTTCCGTGTCATCTTCGGAGAAACGTGTATTGATGTCCTTGGCCCAGTTTTTACTCGGGCTGTTTATCTTGTTACTGGTGCAGCCCTCGCCACCCCGTCGAGCTTGGCCGGAGAAGAGATGGGGGGCTCCAGGCTCCTTCGGTGCAGCACGGCGCCCTAGACCGTACCGCGTGTCTGCCCGTTGTGTCCTTGGGGTCCCCACCTCGAGTGTGTTCGCCCCAGTTAAAAGATTGCCACGCAAGATCGAGGAACCACTCCGAACCTTCTAGAAGTATTTATTTGGACTCCACTTTAACACCCCTCCCCCCGCCTCCTGCGCTGTGTTCAAGAAAGACGTTCTGCTTTGTGTTGAGGTTGGCTTCTTGACTCGCTCTGCTCTGTAGGTCAGAAGGAGCACTGGGGTGTGCCCAGCGCCGGCCTGTGGGACGCTTTGTGGGCTGGCTGCACGTGATGTTGCCCTTGATACGGATGGGAGGCCAATGTCCCCCTCGGACACTGTGTACTCACCCCTCAGTGGGGCAGATCCAGTAGCTGGCTGGTACTGGCTGATTAGCTGGTTGTATATTTTATTTTATTTATTATTATTATTATTTTTAAATGTGTATTTATTTTTGAGAGACAGAGAGAGGCAGAGCACGAGCGGGGGAGGGGCAGAGAGAGAGGGAGACACAGAATCCGAAGCAGGCTCCAGGCTCCGAGCTGCCGGCACAGAGCCCCACGTGGGGCTCGAACTCATGAGCCGTGAGATCATGACCTGAGCCGGAGGCGGATGCCCCACCGACGGAGCCCCCCAGGCGCCCCCAGTTCCAGAGTTCTCGCATCAGTAGTATGCCGCATATCAGTTTTCAGGTCCCAATAATAACTGTAGGATCTTCTAGGTAGTTCATCGAGGGGTTAGGTTCTTTTCCAACCTCTTCCCAGTTACTCAAAAGAGGAGGAGAGAGAGCTCTCAAACCTTCCGTTTCACACAGTGTCCTCCTAATACTGGCTGTCGAACTGGATTTGTTGGGGCTGGAGTCCCTCTGTCACTTGCAGGCATTCAGGGGTCAGGTGGCCTCAGAGGGACAGATGGAGGGTCGGGAGTTGGCTGCTCAGAGCAGCCCCGTCCAGCCTGGGCAAAAATGTTTGAAAAGGGGCACCTTGGTGGCTCGCGGGTTAAGCGTCCGACTCTTGATTTCATCTCAGCCCACGATCATCTCATGGTTCATAGGACCGAGTCCCGCACTGGGCTCTGTGCTGTGAGAATGAAGCCCGCTCGGGATTCTCTGTCTCCCATTCTCTGCCCCCTCCTCTGCTCTCTCTCTCTCTCTCTCTCTCTCTCTGTCTCAAGAGTAAATATTTAAACATTAAAAATTTTTTGAGAAAACGTAGGCTCAGTAAGTGTTGGAGCTATCGGTTCAGCTCCCTCGGAAGGGCAGGCGGATACCTGCTTTAAAAGGGTGCGGAGGATGGGGCACCTGGGTGGCGCAGTCGGTTAAGCGTCCCACTTCAGCCAGGTCACAATCTCGCGGTCCGTGAGTTCGAGCCCCGCGTCGGGCTCCGGGCTGATGGCTCAGAGCCTGGAGCCTGTTTCCGATTCTGTGTCTCCCTCTCTCTGCCCCTCCCCCGTTCATGCTCTGTCTCTCTCCCAAAAATAAAATAAACGTTGAAAAAAAAAATTAAAAAAAACAAAAAAAAGGGTGCGGTGGAACCTTCCAGTAAGGCCAGAGTGAGTGGAATCTGAGACCTGGGGCTTGGGTCCAGCCCTCCCACCGCCCCACCCCGCCCTTGGGCAGCATGAAGACCTGAGCACATTGTGGGAGCATCTGAAATGAGAACTTACATTGCCAGCAGTCAGAAAGAACCATTCTCCACCCCCACCCCCCCAGACTTGACGACTTTGGTATTGCAGGGACCCAGGTACGCGCTCGGTAAGAAGAAAAAAAATTAAACGAGGCCGTTAACACGTGAAATGATCCTCTGAGATTTTTAAAAACGTTAACACTGGAAGCAGAAAATACTAGAGGAATAATATTTGGAAGGTCAGGAATCACGGGCTACTTGTTCAGATGGCCCTGTGCTCAGAGACACTGAGGCACCTGTGAGTTCTACTGAACTGTCACTTTTACGAGCTGGCCTTTGCCTTCATGCGAATTTATACCGGATGAATTTGGTACTTAAAGAACAGAGTCAAAAAAAAAAAAAAAAAAAGCACATCGTGTCGTACAGTTGGGCCGAGGCCTTCTGGTTGCCTGAGAAGTCAGCTGGTTAAAAAGCGAGGGATGTTGGGGCGCCTGGGTCGCTCAGTCGGTTAAGCGGCCGACTTCGGCTCAGGTCATGATCTCGCGGTCCGTGAGTTCGAGCCCCACGTCGGGCTCTGTGCTGACAGCTCGGAGCCTGGAGCCTGTTTCAGATTCTGTGTCTCCCTTTATCTGACCCTCCCCCGTTCATGTTCTGTTTCTCTCTGTCTCAAAAATAAATAAACGTTAAAAAAAAATACTTTAAAAAGCGAGGGATCTTGTATAAAAACCCTGCGTATCGTCAGTAGTGATAACAAACCCTGACCGAGTGCTTGTTTGAAGGGCAGAGAAGTTCCTTTGTGCCACGGATTTGCCCTTAGAGATTGCCAGTGTCTTCGGGAAGCTAGGCTCCGTTTGTCAAAGAATGTGTAAAATCTTAGGCCGTGTGATTGTGTGGAAAAGTGGCCTGGAAGACGAGGTCAGCACGGAACACGGACTCTGGAGAGACGTCGCCATGGGCTGGGTGACGAGGGAAGGTCAGGGGACGGTGACCGATGTCGGTCATAGGTCTGACCAGGACCGGAGGGGGCCGGTTGCTGATTCTGCCTTGGTTGTTTTCTCCGTTTCCACCATCTGGATGAAAGTGGTTTTTGCTACATAGGAGTGAGCCCGTTAGGTGCCATCACAGACTAAGTGCACAGGCCATTTGCACGTGCTTCCTGCCTCTTCTGTTTTAACACCACAATTACTGCAATACAGTCACAAACCATAACACTCTCCCCTTGAGAGTGTAGACTTCACTGGTTTTAGGGTATTCACAGACTCGTGCAGGACGTTCTGTCACCGGTGCCTGTTTAGACAAGATATGAGAGCCCCCCCCCCCATATGACATTGCCTGTCATTGGCTATTTTCAGCCTACAAAAATGGCAATTTCAGGTGGTCCCACTTTCACACACTTGTCTTCTCCTGAGGCTCTGTCAGTTAAACGCCTGACTCTTGATTCTGGCTCAGGTCACGATCCCAGGATTGTGAGATTGAGCCCCGCCTCAGGCTCTGAGCTGTCAGTGCAGGACCCAACTTGGGGTTTGAGCCCATGAGCCGTGAGATCGTGACCTGAGTCGAAATCAAGAGTCACGGGGCACCTGGGTGGCGCAGTCGGTTAAGCGTCCGACTTCAGCCAGGTCACGATCTCACGGTCCGTGAGTTTGAGCCCCGCGTCAGGCTCTGGGCTGATGGCTCGGAGCCTGGAGCCTGTTTCCGATTCTGTGTCTCCCTCTCTCTCTGCCCCTCCCCCGTTCATGCTCTGTCTCTCTCTGTCCCAAAAATAAATAAAAAAACGTCGAAATCAAGAGTCAGACCTTTAAGCGACCGGGCCACCCACATACCCCGGGCCTCACCTCATGAGCAGGTGTGTGTGTGTAGATGCGTAGACGCACGTCCAGATGCATAGGTCTTGCTTGGGGTAGTCTTGAAGGCAAGTAATGCTGTTAGGTGGAGTAAGGGGTATGAAATTGCTGCTTTGGTAGGTAAACGGTGATTGAGGTGGAAGGAGCCGGTCTGAAAGCACTGGAGCCAGAAAAAGATCAGTGGTGCCAGGGGTCGGGGGGAAGGGGTGAACAGGCGGAGCACAGGGATTTTTAGGGCAGAGAAACTGTTCTCTTTGATGCTGTCATGGCAGGTACAAGACACGCTTGGCTTAAAACCCATAGAGCTTTACAACAGAGTGAGCCCTTTGTAACCACGGACTTGGGGGGGGGGTAACTGTATGTGGATTTGGTTCATCAGGGTACAAATGCAGCACACCGGTGTCAGATGGTAATAAGGGGGGGGAGACGGTGGAGGGGGTGTGTGGGTGCGGGGGTGGGGGAGACGGTGGGGGTGGGGGAGACGGTGGGGGAGTGGGGGGGTGCGGGGTGGGGGAGATGGTGGAGGGGATGCGGGGGTGGGGGGACTGTGGAGGGGGTACGGCTGTGCCGTGGTGGGGGGAGGGGGTGGGGGGAAGGGGTGGGGGGAGTGTGGTGAGGGGGAGACAGTGGAGGGGGTGCAGGGGGGGAGATGGTGGAAGGGGTGCGGTGGTGGGGGAGACGGGGAAGGGGTGGGTGGGTGGAGGCTGTGTGGGGGAGGGGGTGGGTGGGTGGAGGCTGTGTGGGGTGGGGGGAGACGGTGGAGGGGGTGGAGGTGTGTGGTGGTGGGGGGAGGGGGTGGGGGTGTGTGGTGAGGGGAGGGGGTGGGGGTGTGTGGTGGGGGGGGAGGGGGTGGGGGGAGTGTGGTGAGGGGGAGACGGTAGAGGGGGTGCAGGGGGAGGCGGTGGAGATAGGGGAGGGGGTGGGCGGGTGCGGGCATGGGGGAGACGGTGGAGGGGGTGGGGGAGACGGTGGAGGGGTTGGGGCAGATGGGAAAGGGGGTGGAGGGTGTGGGGGAGGGGGTGGGGGGAGACGGTGGAAGGTGTGGGGGAGGGTGTGGGGGGAGACGGTGGAGGGGGTGGGGCAGATGGGAAAGGGGGGGGAGGGGGTGGGGGAGGGGGTGGGGGAGACGGTGGAGGGGGTGTGGGGGTGGGGGAGATGGTGGAGGGGGTGCGCGGGGGGGGAGACGGTGGAGGGGGTGTGGGGGCTGCGGGGGTGGGGGAGACGGTGGAGGGGGTGGGGGAGAGGGTGGAGGGGATGGGGGGTGTGGGGGAGGGGGTGGGGGAGACGGTGGAGGGGGTGGGGCAGATGGGAAAGGGGGTGGGGCAGATGGGAAAGGGGGTGGAGGGTGTGGGGGAGGGGGTGGGCGGAGACGGTGGAGGGGGTGCGGGGGTGGGGGAGACGGGGGAGGGGGGTGCGGGGTGGGGGGGGACACGCGGAGCTCTCTCTGTACTTCCTGCTCACTTTTTCTGTGAACCTGAGCTCTAAAATATAAAGTCCGTTTCACATGGTTCAGCCCCCCCTCCCCATTGGATCCTCTTTAAACACAACAGTCATAATCGCTTTATGCGACTCACAGACCCTAAATTGAGCATTTTAAAGCGCACACGTTGCTGGGTTTCAGTACATTCACAGAGTCGTGCGGCCACCGCAGTCCGTTTTAGACCGTTTTCATTACCCCAGAAGGAAACCCTGCACCTCCGGCCCTGGCCACCAGCCACCTGCTTTCCGTCCCCGTGGATTTACCTGTTCAGATACTTCCTATAAAGGGAATCATACCGTAGGTGGCCTTTCGTGCCTGCCTCTCTCACTCAGCCTCGTGTGTTCGAGGCTCATCCTCGTCATCCCAGGGCACTTCGCCTCTCTCGGAAGATAATTGGTGGGAGAACAGTTTTAGATTTATGGAAAAAGTGCACAGAGCGCAGGGGGCTCCCAGAAACCGGACCCTGCATTTCCACGATTGCTAACATCTCCCGAGTGCACGTCTCAGCATTAGTGGATCCAACCGAGGTCCATGCACTTTCCATTTTCCCTGGCTTCTCACCTCGTGACCTTTCTCCGTTCCGGGCACCACACTGCGTTTACTTGTCCCGTGCCCTCTCTTGGCTGGCACAGTGCCTCGGGCTTTGTTTTTGAGGACCGTGGCGGCTTTGAGGAGTGGAGTCGTGTAGTTTGCAGCGGCTTGGGCGTTTATCTGATGTTCTCAAGGTCAGAGGGGGGTTGTGGGATTGGTGGGCGGAGACCCCGGAGGGAGGGTGCCTTTCCCGGCACGTCACACACAGCGTACCTGCTAGCCACATGGCTTGTCGCGGACCGTGTCGCCTGGCCACCCTCCTTGGCTTCTGGTTGCCGAGTACAGTCACCGTATGGAAGCAGCACATTTTATCGATCGATCGGCGGACACGCGATTCGCTTCTGCTCTGCGGCTGATGTGAATAACGCGGCTGTGCGCACGGTGTTACTGGGCTTTTGTGGATGTACCTTTTCAGTTCTTTTGGGTGTCTGCTTAGGAGTGGGACTGCGGGATCATCTGCTCGTCCGCGTTTAACATCTTGAGGACCCCCCAGACTTTTCCACGGTGTCTGTGCCGTCTTGGGCTACGCCCTCCCCAGCGATGCTCGAAGGTTCCATTTCTCCACATCGCCACCAATGCTTGTCCTTGCCTGTCTTTTTGACAGATTCTCTTTTTATGTTTTTTACCTTTCAGAAGTTTATTTATTTATTTTGAGAGAGAAAGAGACAGCATGAGCGGGTGAGGGCAGAGAGGGGGGAGACAGAAGATCCGAAGTGGGCTCCCCACCCATAGCACGGAGCGCGATGCGGGGCTCCATCCCATGAGCCGTGAGATCATGACCTGAGCCGAAGTCATGACTGAGCCACCCAGGCGCCCCAACAGATTCTCCTTTTAAAGAGACCCAAGGCTAACCTTTTGAAATTGTCCCCAGGCACGTTCTGAGTGTCACATGCGTCCTCGATTCCCGGCCCCGCCGTCTTGCAGCTCGTAGGCAGCGGCGAGCGGGGTCCGTGCCAGCCTGGGAAGCAGGTGCCCGGCCATCCCGGGCAGGCTTCTCCGTGCTCTAGCTCTGCCGTCACCGTCTCTCTCAGCACAGAGGACTCGGTGCTGGTGCAGGAGGTGTGACCGGCGTCTTCCCACCTGTGGTGGCCTCGATGCCTTGTTCTGCCACGTTAATTAAACCCCTCACAGAACCTCTTTCCTAGTAGCTTCTCTCCAGATATCTCCTTCCCGTTAGTTTCTGGGTTGTGGATTCTTTCTGAAAATCTGATTTGATTTTCAGATAGTAGTGGCTGCAGCTTAGGGCTAGGAAACCCAGGGACTGGTTTGTGTGTGTGTGTGTGTGTGTGTGTGTGTGTGTGGAAGGGCAGCTGGAGAGGCAGCCATGGATTCTTCTGGAAGAATCCCCCATACCAGGGGCCTTTCAGGGTGCAAGGGAACCCCAAGAGCACAGCGGCATCGGGAGGGGATTAACGACCGTCCTCGAGCAGCTGGTGATCAAGCAGGTAACTGATACTTGAACAAACACGGGAATTAATCTTAGAGCCACTGGGAAGGGAGATAGCTGAAGAATTATGGAAGAGAGGGGCACCTGGACATTTGAGTCGGTTAAGCCTCCGACTTCAGCTCAGGTCATGATCTCACGGTTGGTGGGTTCGAGCCCCGCGACGGGCTTTGTGCTGACAGCTCAGAGCCAGGAGCCTGCTTCGGATTCTGTGTCTCCCTCTCTCTGCCCCTCGCCTGTCCCATGGTTTCAGTTGTTCCCATAGACTAAGAGGCAATGAACGTTTTCCACCTGAGGATGGGGAAAACTTTTGTCAGATGTAACTGACATGGGGCTTGAACTCACGACCCTGAGATCAAGAGTCTTATGCTCTACTGACAGAGCCACCCAGGTGCCCCTTTAAAGATCCTAGAGGATCCTTCTGCCATGGTGGTGGCCAGCCTCAGAGTCTCCATACTGCTTGCCTGTTTCTTGGGAGAAGCAGTAGTTGGGTATTAGTTAGATAATAAGGTTTGACGTTCTAGAAAAGTGTTGCTAAGTTTCTGTTCTTAATTACAAGAAAAAAATGTTCCCGACGTCAAGGACCTGACGAGAAGGGCCCTGAACAGAGTCGTCATCCCTCTGGCTGCTTTGGTCGAGGTCTGAGTTACCACGAGGAAAACCGTGACCGCGATGGTCACAGATGGGACCGGCTGCCTAATGGTGACAATGGCTTCACTTCAGAATTTTCTGACCCTTTACAAGAGGACTTTTGGATTTGAGCCCCAGCGGATGTTGGCGGTTGAGTAGATAAAGGTGGAAGGGTGGGGGCCAGTGGAGGCCAGGGCCCCTCCAGACTTCTCTGCAGGAGGGGGTGCCCAGTCGAGGCTTCGAGGAGGGAGCAGAGGTGAGGCGGGGGGGCTCTGGCTGCTGACTGCAACGTCCACTAGAATGCTTGGCGAGCTTAGAGAGTTCACCAACAGAAGTGTCATGGCAGCTTCCCCTGAACAAAAGAAGCGAAAAGGACTCAAAATCTATGCACACTTTTTTTTTTAATGTTTATTTTTGACACAGAGAGAGAGAGAGAGACAGAGCATGAGCGGGGGAGGGGCAGAGAGAGGGGGAGACACAATCCGAAACAGGCTCCAGGCTCTGAGCTGTCAGTACAGAGCCCAATGTGGGCCTCGAACTCACGGACCGTGAGATCATGACCTGAGCCGAAGTCCGACGCTCGACCCACTGAGCCACCCAGATGCGAGTTGTAGCCCAGATGCGACCTTGTACACCTCCCAGATGCTGCTGGGCTTCCTGGGATCCCTCTGTGAGACAGAGAGGTCTTAGAGCCTCTGTGAACGGACCTGTGATACAGGTGAGGGGGAGACTCGCCCCGACGCCCACTCTAGAGGCCAAGGTCAGCCCGCCCTTGGCACCCCCTCTGCACATCCTCCAGCGGGACACCGAACGCATGAGACTCTTCCCCCCTGGGTGCCAGAGGCCGAGACAGATCCCAGGGGCCACCGAGGTGGGAGGCGGGTTCAGGTCGTCTGTGGGGTCACAGCCCTCCGTGCCCTTCGTGCCCCTCTGGGAGGTCGATGCCGGCTACGGCGGCCTACGGGTCACTGTCACTGTTTCAGGATGACGTCTCTGAGAGACAGCCGTGCTGTCGGATGTTGCACGAGGGGAATGCAGGTGATCTGGATGTTCTGACGTGGCGGACAGAACCACGGTGTTTGTGAAAGGTGTTTAGCGCATTTGTGGTGTTTTAATCCAGAAACCTCCATACTGTTTTCCAGGGGGCCCCTGCAGACCTCTTCTTAGGTAAAGACACTTACGGTTAGGATTTGTCTGCTTAGAGCCCCAAACATCCTAACTCCTGGAGACAGAATTGCATCGTATGAACAAAACTGAAAACTTTATTACGGGCTTAAACTTTCTGTGAATGTGTTGGTGGGAAAAATAAAACTTATCAAGCTACAAGCGGAACTGATGAGCTGAAAGGAGGCTAGTTTGTGCCCGAGTTCTTAGCTCATAAACTTGCAGGTAACTTACTTCCGCAGAGCTCGGGGACTACAGCCCAACTCGGGGCTTCATCCCAAGACCCTGGGATTGTGACCGGAGCCGAAATCCAGAGTTGGACGTTTAACCGACTGAGCCACCCAGGAGTCCCCTTAACTATCTTAACCATTTTTTAAGAGCCTTTTTTAAAAAATGTTTATTTTTTGAGAGAGAGAAGGAGAGAGAGAGAGACCCAGAGCACAAACAGGGGAGTGGCAGGGAGAGAGGGAGACACAGAATCGGAAGCAGGCTCCAGGCTCTGAGCTGTCAGCACAGGGCCTGATTCGGGGCTCGAACTCACGAGCCAGGAGATCATGCCCTGAGCCACCCAGGGCTCCTAACTATCTTAATAACTATCTATCTTACCCACCCCTAACTATCTTAATAACCATTTTGTAAAAGTAGGCTCCGGGCCCAGTGTGGAGGTTATTTCTACTTAATGGTGGAACCTGGGGCAGCGGTTAGTATTTCTGTCTTCTCCTTGGTCGGCTTGTCCAGGGAGTCTCTGGAAGGCGGTTGAATGTTCTGTGAATCCTCCCGGCTGGTGTGACACACGGTCCCATGCCGTTTTCATTGACTGGCAGAGCTGGGGTCTTTTTGTAGAGAGAGAAGAGGCTGAATCTTTTCAGTGTGATTCATTCCAAAGAATAAAAGTCTTTGTCAAGCGTGGATCGTTGTTACCAGTGCACTTGAGGGCTTTGGACATTGCCGTATGATATATTTTTGTCTTCCTTTTAGGTTTTAATAATTACTGTCAATGTTTTCTTTAAAAGGCTGTACTATGTTATATACTCTTTGCTGGCCTATTACATAATAAGTAGTTCTACTTTTTTTTTAATCTCAAGACAACATTAACTAAATATCTATTATATAATGTTAATAAGTCTATTAAACTCTTAATACACTATCTGAAACAGAATATTAAAGAAATGTTACATTTAAAAATTGCTTCAAAAATAGTTTTAACTGATGAGCCAACATGATCCTCAATTTTCACCTGTTGCATGTTTTGTGGAACTAAACATTTTTTTTTCCTGAAATATTTATCCTTCACATTTTTTCAAATCCAAACTTTCTGCTTTGACTTAGAAGTGCATCTTGGTAGGAATCCACACCCTGTAGCTTGTGAGATCAAGCTGTTTTCTACTTGGAAATACACACTGTTTTTTACTTGGAAATAGTTTCGGATGGACAGAAAGTTGCAGAACTGGTACAGTTTCCCCAAACCCTTCACCGGCTTTCCCCAGAGTGAACAGCACCCATCAAAACAAGGCATGTATCAGAGAGAGGAAATTAACATGGGCGTGATCCCGTTAGCTGAACGGCAGACCGAATTGGAATCTTGCCAGTTTTCTCGAGATGTCTGTTGTCAGTCCGGGATCCGCCGCAGGACCCCACATTTCATTTCGTTTCATTCGTATGTTTCCTTCTTCTTTTCCAGCCGGTGACAGTTCCTCGGGATTGCCTTGTTTTTCTTGACCTTGACACTTTTGAAGAGCACTGCTCATTGTGCGCCATATTCCTTGACTTGGGTTTGTATGTTTCGGACGTGTGGATTCAGATTCAGAGGGTGCGTTTGTGTGGGGAAGACAGCAGAAGCGTCGCGGAGCTCTTTCCAGAGCCGTGTGATGTCCACGTGTCCCTCTGCTGTGGGCATTAGCCTGGCCGCTTGGCTAAGGCGGGGTCTGCCAGGTTTCTCTGCTGTACAATTTCTGTTTTTTCTTTCTTGACGAGGTCATATCTTTCAGGGAGATACTTTCGAGACTATGTACATATCCTGTTTTTGTTTTTTTTTTTATGTTGGCTTCCTATTTCCACAATCTATTCTGCATTTAGTAAAATTGGAATGTCTACTTTCTTTTTTTTTTTTTAATTTTTTTTAACTTTTTTTTTAATTTATTTTTGAGACAGAGACAGAGCATGAACGGGGGAGGGGCAGAGAGAGAGGGAGACACAGAATAGGAAGCAGGCTCCAGGCTCTGAGCCATCAGCCCAGAGCCCGACGTGGGGCTCGAACTCACGGACTGTGAGATCGTGACCTGAGCCGAAGTCGGACGCTTAACCGACTGAGCCACCCAGGCACTCCAAGGAATGTCTACTTTCAAAGAGAGCCTGTGTGGAGGACACTGAGTTTGACTGTTTTTAATTTTTTTTTAATGTTTATTTATTTTTGAGACAGAGAGACAGAGCATGAATGGGGGAGGGGCAGAGAGAGGGAGACACAGAATCCGAAGCAGGCTCCAGGCTCTGAGCCATCAGCACAGAACCCGATGCGGGGCTCGAACTCCCAGACCGCGAGATCGTGACCTGGCTGAAGTCCGACGCTTAACCGACTGCACCACCCAGGCGCCCCTGAGTTTGACTGTTTTTAAAAGGAGCAGGTGACAGGGTTGATGGGGCCACAGTGATGGGATACTTTGCTTCGTCCCGGAAATGTGTGTAGAAACATCATGTATAGGGAATGCGTAATAGTGTTTTTAAACATTTTTCTGTTCTGTGTTAAGTTGCTTCTGTTATTCCATGTTGTTAATAATGTTACATGTTTTAGGCATTAAATATAAAGCTAGATTTCTTTGAACTTGATTGTCTCTCTGTATTTGAAGCCATTTCTTTTTTTTTAAAATGATCTTATTTTTAAATTATTTTTAAATTATTCTATTTTTTATTAGAGAGAGCACACACGAGTGGGGGATGGGCAGAGAGAGAGGGAGAGAGAGAGGGAGAAAATCTCAAGCAGGCCCTACACTGTCAGTGCAGAGCCTGATGCAGGGCTTGGACCCAAGAGCCATGAGATCATGGCCTGAACTGAGATCAAGAGTCGGACGCTTAACCAGCTGAGTCACCCAGGCGCCCCTATTTGTTTATTTTTTTTTATTTGAGGGAGAGAGAGAGAGAGAGAGAGAGAGACCGAGAGCAGGGGAGAGGGACAGAGGGAGAAGGAGAGAAAGAATCCCGAGCAGGCTCCACACTCCATGGAAAGCCCAACCCGGGGCTTGATCTCACGACTCTGGGATCACGGCCTGAGCCGAAACCGAGAGTTGGACGCCCAGCCGACTGAGCCACCCAGGCACCCCCCCCCCCCGCCCCACCTTGAAGCTATTTCTTAAGTGCAGGCTCCCCAGATGGGAAGTTAGTAGGTCCTCAGCATGGTATTGGGTGCAGGTATTGGCAATAATAATAACGGGAGTGAGGATGTTGTGGGCTTGTCATCCTCGTGCGTGCTGGTTCTCATGGACCCGTTGGGCAACCCCCCCACCCCTCCACCGCCCGGGAAGGAGCTGTGAGCACGGGCCGGCTCTGCACCCCCGGGGATGGGGACAGAAGTGCACCCAGGCCCGCGCATTGCATTCCAAGACGGTCGCTGGAGAGGAAAAGCAATTAGCAAGGCATTTTAGTTTTCTCATCCGAAAGAAATTCTATAGGTTGTTTTTGGCAGAGTGGTGTGTTGCATTAGGCCCCGTGGACCCCGGTGCTCTGTAAATTAAAGAGGTTTGGGGGCATTGTGGTTTCTTCTTAAATTCCTCTCCTTGGCTGGAGGCCGACAACAGCCGGATCCGCCGTGACGCGTTAATGTGGGGTCGTGGAAGGGAAAACTTTCCCTCCTGGTCAGCCCAGTCCAGCCGTCCAAGGTGCCAGCTTTATAGGTTTGCCTAATGAAATTATAAGGGTTTGCATTTGGAGGAATCGGAGTCATTTGCTTAATTGGCACCTTCCCCTTGAAATCTTAGTTGCTGTTTCTTCTGGCTCTGTCGAGTGTTTTAAAATCTCAGCGGAGCTCGTTTGGGATAATCTCTTAAAGAGGAGATTAATTTTGCTTGTTATTCATATCCATTAATAATCAATTAGTTTTGAGGGAGCAGAGGAAGGATGCTGAGTTTGTCTGAAGCATCTTTCTTTGGGGCTGGTGTACTTTCTAACCCTGTGGTCCTCCTGTGTGCTCTGGATTCCTTCGCAAACAGCCTCCCCTCGGGGAGGCATCAGTACCTGCCCACCTCGAGGGGTTCTCGTCTTGGGGATTAAATGAGTTAATGCTTACAAAGCCCTTAGGGACTGCGCTTGGTCTGCTGAAAGTGCTAGGTTGGTGTTTGCTGCGGTAACTTCTATCAAGCCTGTACGTGCTCCTCGTTCAAAAGTCGTTAAGAGCTTACGCTTCCCCAGGCTAGAACTTCTGGTTCTAAAACACCGTAGTTGGGAGATGTTTCGGTGGATGTTTTCCAAGGACCAGTTGCCCCTGCGGACCTCGTGTTGGGTGTGCTGGGCACCTCCTGAGCTTCATCTATAAAAGCAGACTTGGCTCCGGCTTCCTTGGGGCCCTTCATCCTGTCCTTCAAGGCACGGGAAGTGTCCCCTCCATTCCTCCGGTGACCCGAGACATAAGCCAGGGAGTGCTTCGGGCCCTTCCTCTCCCCAACAGTTGATAACACGTAAATGTCCGTTTCAGCTACCGGCTAATTTTAGACACCCCCCTCTGTCTTGTCCCCCCTGTATCTTGTCCCCCCCGTATCTTGTCCCCCCTCTATCTTGTCCCCCCTCTATCTTGTCCCCCCCTCTATCTTTCCCCCCCTGTATCTTGTCCCCCCCTGTATCTTGTCCCCCCTCTGTCTTGTCCCCCCCTGTATCTTGTCCCCCCTCTATCTTATCCCCCTCTGTCTTGTCCCTCCCTCTATCTTGTCCCCCCATCTATCTCATCCCCGCCTCTATCTTGTCCCCCCTGTATCTTGTCCCCCCTCTATCTTGTCTCCCCCTCTGTCTTGTCCCTCCCTCTATCTTGTCCCCCCATCTATCTTGTCCCCCCCCCGTACCTTGTACCCTCCTCTATCTTGTCCCCCCCCTCTAACTTGTCCCCTGCCTCACACAGCTGTGCTGACGTGGGCAGTGGCCGCCTCCTCTACCAGCACTTGGGGGTGCCTTTCGCAAGAGCCTTGACAACACACAAGCTGTTACAGGAACTCGGAAGTGCTTCTTTTTAAAAAATTTTTTTAACATTTACTAATGTTTGAGAGACAGAGGGCATGAGCAGAGGAGAAGCAGACAGGGAGGGAGACACAGAATCTGAGCCTCATGTAGGACTGGAACTCGTGAACCGTGAGATCGTGACCTGGGACGAAGTCAGACGCTTAATCGACTGCGCCACCCAGGCGCCCCCGGAAGTGGCTTCTAGAAGCGGCCTTGGTGTCCGAGAGGAGCCCAGCCTCTTTGGTCACAGCCTCTTTCCCGGTCTGTGTTCCTGGGAGATGACCACCTCCCCCCTCCCTCTGCAACGCCCCGAACTAGGCACGGTGCACAGGAGCTGTCTGGAGGGAGGCCGGCTCCGTTTCGGGACGGACGTCACTCCTCTGAGCTCACATCGGCCTCCTGCAGCCTCGGGACCGTCCCCCCCCCTTTGCACACCCTCTGCCTCACTTAGTAGTCAGTGTGGACGTGTTGATGGAGCCCCTGGGATTGTCATTGATCAGAAGAGGCCAAGTGCTGGCAGAACGACAGAGCTCAGGGTGGAAACCAGAAACTGCTCTCAGGACAGAAACAGAGGCCACCCAACGCTTGCTTCGTAAGGCCCTGCCCGTGAACGCCAGTGTCCTTTAGAAGCTCCTCCGCTGAATCGAGGATCGGTCGCCCTAGGTGTGTAAGTCAGCAGGCGAACTGGTTCATTAACCTGGCAGGGGGATGGGAGCCCCCTGTTTCCAGGGCCTTGTACCAGGTTCCCCGTGGTATCCCAAATGCCCAGGCGCACAGAAGACCCTTAATAACTCGTCTTGGTTAAGAGAATAAATAAATAAATACCTTAAAATTTTTCAATTGCAGTAAATTATACGCAGCGTAAAATCAGCCACTTAACACCGTTTTCGGGCACTAAGACAGTTAACGTTGAACAGTGCGGTGGGGCCCGGGTACGTTCATCACCGCCGTCCCTCCGAGGAACTCTTCCTTCTAACCAGCCGAGTCCATTAAACGCGGACGCCCCTCCCTCCCCTCCCCTCCCCCCGCCCCCGGCAGCCGCCATGCTGCTTTGTGTCTCTGCGAAATCTGACTGCTGTCTATTTCGTGGACGTGAAATCATACAGGATCTGTCCTTTCGTGCTGGCTTATTTCGCTGAGCATCGCGTCCTCAAGGTTCACCCGTATGGTAGCAGGTGTCTTGATTTCCTGACTTCCTGAGACTAACGTTCCCCCGAGTGTGTGTTTCACATTTTGTCTATCCCCTCTTCTGTCCCCTTGGGTTACCTCCCCCTTCTGACCGTATGAGTCATGCTGCTGTGAATCTCTTTGAGGCCGTGCCCTCGATTCCCTTGGTTTTGCTCCTTCTCGGTGTCCGGACGAACACCCGCGTCGTAGGCATGGTCATCCGGTCTTTAATTTTTCATCGTGGAGTTTTTACATTCTGGTGTTTGCATTCTCTAAGAAAGTCACTATCCAGTACAGGTTCGTTTCATCTCCAACTCCACGTTTCCCAGAGGACCAGACCCCTCCTCCAGCCCCCACTGGAGGCGAGCGGGTGGGTGGCCCACGCCCCTGAACGTCCTGAGCGTGCAGGTGGGGGCAGCACCCCAACTCGGAAATGGTAGCTCGGTGGCTCTGGAGAGGCTGTACCCACCCGAGGCTCCTCATCAATTCTTCTCCATTCTTGGGTCCGTGTAGAAGACAAAAGTTGCTTTGACGGGTCCTGGGAGGATACTCCCAGCTAAGGAATGACAGCTGGCCCCCTTTAGACGTTGCGGCGAGTGGAAATGCGTGGGTGCTGGCCGAGCACGTCTTTGGTGTAGCTGTTTTCAGAAAGCTTTGCTCAGAAAGGTGGCTTGATCCCTTCCGTCTTGATCGATTTGTTTTCAAATCGCCGTTCCCAGCCCTCGACTTCTTGGATTTTCCTCCTGCAGAATCCCACCTCGGTCCCACTCAGCCAGAAGAAAGGCTGGGTCCTGAGACCTGGAGGTGTTTGTAAATCATGGCTTCCTGTCTCGGGTTTCAAGAACATGAAGCAGATTTCTCCCTTACGTGGGATTCCATTGGCGGCTGGGGTCAGCCCCTGCCAGGGTGGCCACCTTGATCCGAGAGCTAGATGAGCCGGCCACTGTCAGTTTCGCACGATGGAGAGGGCTGCGCGGGGGCCCTGTGATGCTGGCCGCGCGGTGGTGTGCCTGTGCCCAGTATTGCCTGACCGTGCCCCGCAAAGCGGGGAAGGTGGTACATCTTATGGGGTGCGTTTACCACCAGTAACAAAGCCCCGAGAACTGAAGGCACAGGGCCGGGTGGAAGCATGGTCAGTCTGGAGCCCGCACGTTTTGTCCACAGTTCTCTGCTTCTCAGACTGTCAGGGAAAGAACTACTCACGTTCCCCCCGAGTCCCTGCACCCCGGTACTTTCTCCACATCACGATGAAAGGAATCGATAGATGAAAGGCTGGAGAAGATGTGACGTATGTACAAGGAATATCACTCAGCCAGAAAAGAAGGATCAGATCTCCCCGTTCTGGGCACCCTGGACGGAGCTGGAGAGTAAGTGAAGTAAGTCAGGCAGAGAAAGACAGATACCGTATGATTGCACTCATGTGCGGCATCTGAAAAGCAAAACGAATGAAGAAACAAAACAGAAACAGACGCCTAAGTACAGAGGACCAACTGGTCGTTGCCAGAGGGGAGGGAGGTAGGAGGTGGGCAAAATAAATAAAGGGGCTCAGGAGGTACAAGTTTACGGTTTTGTTTTACAGTTTTTTGTAGTGTTTATTTTTGAAAGAGAGAGAGCGAGACAGAGCACAAGCCGGGGAGGGGCAGAGAGAGAGAGGGAGACACAGAATCGGAAGCAGGCTCCAGGCTCCGAGCTGTGAGCACAGAGCCCCGACGCGGGGCTCGAACTCGTGAACCACGAGATCATGACCTGAGCCGAAGTCGGACGCTTAACCGACTGACTGAGCCACCCGGGCGCCCCTACAAGCTTACAGTGTTAAATAAATAAGTCACCGGGATGAAAAGTACGTGAAAAGTCCAGCATAGGCAATATAGTCAGGAATACCGTAATAACTTTGTAGGGTGACGGATGGTAGCTATGTGAACACGCGAGCATCTCATAACGTGTGCGAGTGTGGAATGGCTGTGTGGTAACACCCAAAACTAGGACGGCCAAACCTCGGATCGCGAGCAGCTTATTCCGTGAGTGTCCCACGAGACCAGCAAACGGTCTAGTAAGTTTTAACTTGATAAACGAGCCACGTCTTAAGAGTCGCATGTGACGCTGCATGTCACGTGATCGCAACTGAGCCAATGGTTCTTGAAATTCGCTTTGATGGATGAGTGCTTTGGATCACAAGCGTGTGTCCAGGAGGAATTATGCTCGCAAACCGAGGTTTTACTGTTATACTGTTGTGTGTCAACTATGTTTCATTTAAAAAAAAAAAAACACGCACGTTGGATAAGATCCATTTAATAATGCAAGGTCCATGTGACCGTGACCTCAAGCTAAGACCCAGTAAAATAAAGTGAAAGGGGTCTTCACCCCACGAAGGAACGGTCATGGTGTGTTGGAAGGGCTGGGTCCTCTGGGAGGCCAGGTACCAGTGGGGCATCACCGGCCGCAGGCAGGGGACTGTCCACGAGGGATCGCATCTTGGTGATTTTCCTGTCACCGTGCCACCACGTGGGTTTGGTAGGAGTGCAGACTGCCGGGCCATCTCCCGTGGGTTAGTTTTCCCCACACGTGCGGATTTCTCAAAGATTGCTAGGTGCAGACCTGGGTCTGTTGGTCAGGGGAGATTTTTCCTTCTAAAGTGGAAGTTGGTCATTGTGGGCGTCCCAGGTTGGCATCCGGGGCGAGCTCCTGCAAAGCCAGTCTGCCCTCCCCCGGAAGAGCCGCCTACAGTCTAGGGGTGCGCGTGCTCCCCTGATCCCAGCCCCACAGACCAGACTGGAGGACTCCCCCCGGATAAGGCTGCCCTCTGTGCACAACCGTCTCCGGTCCTGCCACACCTCTCCGGGTTTGGTGTGGTTTAGAAAGCCTCCTCCTGAGTTTTACTTTATCATACCTGCTCAGCAGTTATTACTGGGGTTTTTTTTTCTTAAAGCATTCTCTTCAAATGAACGGTGTTTTTCCCTTTTCATTAATAATCGTTTCTTTAAAAACCAGCAATTTGGAGTTGCACACGTAGTCTGTAATTTTCTGCATTTCCTTTAATATGCAATCTTCTGCTGGGATCTAGAATTTCCTAGGAAAGCCTCCACTCTTAGTTCTTAAAAAAAAACAAAAAACAAAAAACAGAGCATGCTGCTGGGCTCCTTTCTTTGTTCTCGGACTTTCTCCCCGATTTATTCCCATTTGCTTTCGTTTCCATTTCCTCTCCTGGATTGTGTGTTTTGCCTCCTCCCCTCCTCCTCCACGCCTCAACCCTGTGGAGCCAGGGGCTTGACGCAGTTTTGCTTGGTGTATGTGTGTGTGTGTGTGTGTGTGTCCACGCGTGCATGCATGGATATGTACATGCGTGTACACGACTGTGCACACGTGTGTAGGTGGGCATGCATGTGTGTGCACTCTGTGCATTTGCGTGAGTGCATGCATGTGTGTGCGTGCACTCTATCTGCACGAGCGCGCGTGGGTGCGTGCACTCTGTGTGCATTTGCACGAGTGCGTGTGTGTGTGTGTGCATGTGTATTCGCGTACGCGTGTGCCCGTTATGCGGCCATGGGCTACGTGCAGTCCCAGGCAGCCGATGGTGTTCCAGGCTGTGGGTAATGAGCAGTTTTATTTTTCCTTCTGGAGGAACCACGGGACCCTAAAGCCATAGGTGGCGTCAGAAATGAGCAGCTTGTCCAAGACCCATGGGGGATCATGATGAGCCAGGGTGTCCGATTTCGGGGGCTGGAAGGGCACTAAAGTGTGTCTGACTGTCCTCCACGCTCCTGCCTTTCTGTAGGGCTGGTGGCCGCCCGGGGAGTGCAGAGCGGTGGCCCCCACGCAATGTCTCAGCGGTAGCCCCGGGTGGCCGGCTCCTGCCGGGGCTCTGCCTCAGTCTTCCCACCCGGAAGCAGAAGTGTTGAGACTCTTCCAGGGTGAGGGCACATCCGCTTTGGCCCTGGTCCCGCCACCCACGCCTGGAAGGCAGCCTGGAGGCAGACTCCCCTCCACCACAGGCTGGAGCCCCCGGAGGGAGCATTTTTGGACCCTGGCGATTCCTGGGCCTACGTGGGTCAGTGGGATGAAGCTGGGAGAGCGCCTGGGTTTTGCTCCAGGGAATCTGCTCAGGGAATCTGTGGGCCGGGATATGCAGGGGTTTGCAGGGATCAGCACTGTGCAGGGGCGGGGGAGGGGGGGGCAGGGTGGCCGTGCCTGACCTGGTGACAGTTCCCTTTGACTTTGTGTCTCTGGATACCCAAAGCACTTTCCTTTAAAACTACTCTGGCCGTCAACGGATTTGTGTTTCTGGAAATCAAATGGATTTTGTGTTGGGAACATAGCAGTGTGCCTTTGTATACGAAAAGCAAGCACGGGCATTTTATTGCCGTATACTTTTTAGCAGACCTAAGACTCCGGTATTTTTATGAGCTCCTAGTGAGCCTGCCCTAGAAACCGACTGGCTTTGCTGTGAGCCCCCTTTGTCTGTGGGGCGCGGCGTTCCCTCTGTGCCCAGGATGTTCCTGCTGACTGGGCGGCCGGGCGGGGGCGGGGGCGGGGACGCGGGGAGTGTGCTTGTTGCCTTCTGGAACACATTCGAAGGTGAGGAGAGCTCATTCCCGGGGAGGGAGCCCAGCTCCTGGACTTCCCCGGGTTTCCGCAGTAAGAGCGCCAGAGACCCCCACCCAGTGCCCCCACAGGCTCCTTCACAGCCGGCTGGAGTCAGGCCCGGCCCCCTGTCCTTCCAGGAGGGGGCCCAGAAAATCCCCATCACTGCCTCCTTCCTTGGATTCCCACTTCAGGGGAGAAGTTTGTTTCGTTGTTACTTTTTAATAGGTGGGGTTTTTTTGTTTCTTTTTTTGTTGTGGCAAAACATATGTACTGTACGTTGACCGTTTTAACCATTGTTCAGCCTACGGTTTGCTAGCAGGAGGCAGACCTTCCCCCTGGGCCGCCGTGACCACTGTCGGCTGCTGCAGACTTCTTTCTCGGTGCGAAGTTGAAACTCTGGCCCTGTCTAAGGCCAGCCCCCTACTCCCCTCCCCAGCCTCTGGCGGCCACACGCTCCTTCAGGTCTCTGTGGGTTTGGCGACTCAAGGCTCTTCACCTAAGTGGAATTAGACGGTGTTTGTCTTTTTATGACTGGCTTACTCCATTGGGTGTGACGTACCAGGGTTCACCCGTGCCCTTAGCATGTGACAGCGACCAGGTTTCTTTCTCGATGATCTGGTTCTTCAATGGTCATTTGTGGGGCGCCCGGGTCCCTCAGTTGGTGGAGTATCTGGCTCCTGGTCTCGGCTCAGGTCAGGATCTCGCGGTTCGTGGGATTGAGCCCCTTGCCGGGCTCTGTGCGGACAGTGTGGAGCCTGCTCAGGATTCTTTCTGTCTTCCTCTCTCTCTCTCTCTCTCTCTCTCTCTCTCTCTGTGTTGGAGGAGAAAGTTCTAGGACGTCCTGGAGCTGGGGCCTTGAGCCGTGTTGGAGCCCTTGTGAGCCATTTCGTCTGGAGCCTCAGTTTCTGAGCCTGCACAATGGGTGTGACCACCACATTGTGTGGATTAAAGCACCGTTGGGTAAACTGAGGAATATGCCTCTTGGAGGCACACGGTCTCTTTCAAATGCCTTTATTAGTGCTGGCCTGGTGCTCTAGTCCCAGAGCTGGGTGGCCCCCGGCTTAGGTGCCAATGGCCTCGTTTGCCCAAGAGCTGTGGGCGGATAAACAAAGCTCCTCCCCTCAGGTTGAGAAGTGTCCGGGTGCTTTTATTTTTAACCCTCTGCACAAGAAGATAAGGTACTGAGCCAACCTTTGAAATGACCCAGAACTTTTTCTCCTGGGGGCAGGGAAACCTAGAGCTTAGTTCTAAATTGGAGGGGTGGGGGTAGATAAACCCACGCCTCCTGGTTGGTTGGTTACATTTGAAGCAACTTGTAAACCCTCTCTTGTCGCACAAGTTTTATGACTTCCCCCAGGGATCTGCAACAAGCCAGCTGTCAGCCTGCAGGTTTTCGTGGAGGTGGCAGCGTGGGGTGTGGGTGTAGCTCATTCTGCATATACCGTGTAATTTATGAATGCACATACAGCGGGTAACTTGTCCCTGTTTGTTACGCAGTTTGCATCTCGGGCGGGTGTCGGCGGGCTGTCGAGTGAAACGGCTGGAGCAGATTGTCTTTGATTCCTTACAAGGAATGACAGAGGAATGACAGAGGAATGCTGGAGAGGTCACGGATGAGCACCCCGCTTCCGACCAGCCAGCAGAGGGGCTCTCTGGGCAGTGCCCTGGCCGTTCTTAGGAAAGCCCTGTAGCTTTGCTTCTTTAAAATCTTCCCAGAAAGGGATTTAACAATCCGGTGCCGGATGAAACAGTGTGCTAATTCTTAATTCCAGGAGTCTTGCTTCTTGCTCTCTATTTAACAATGGATTCCCTGCTTGGAAACAGATGTGTGTTCTTGACTTAGAGCTTTTCTCCTCCACGAGGGGACTTACGGTCCTCTGTTTGCTCAGGACGGAGGAGCAAGGTGGGTATAGTCGTAGTGACAGCGTGGGGACATTGAAGGCTGAGGTTTTAGGGCATAGATGAGGGATCTCCCCCGCGGCCGCCCTTTTCACCGCCCAGGACCGCCCAGTGTGACCCTAGGGAACCCCCTTCCCTCTTCTGTCTGCCTTTTTCAAGCCCCAGTGCTTCTTTTAAAAGGTTTTCTCTAACAAGCCTGTGGGGGGGGGGGGGCTCTGAAAACTCTTCATCAGTGTCCCCCCCCCTCCACCCGGCACTGAGGCTGTTTAAATCACGTGGGCATGTTGCCAGCGCTCCTGAAGGCCAGTCATTCCTCCTCGGTTGGCCTTCCTCTCAGGCCCTGTCCCCACCCGCCCCCACAAGGCGGTTGGCATCCCAGCCTCCGCCCAACTTCACCCACACACACCCCAGCCTCTAGGCCACCTCCAGTCTCCACCCCACCCCCAGCCTCCACTCACCCCAGCCTTCACTCACCCCAGCCTCCACCCCACCCGCAGCCTCCACTCACCCCAGCCTTCACCCCACCCCCAGCCTCCACCCCACCCCCAGCCTCCACCCCAATCCCAGCCTCCACTCATCCCAGCCTCCACTCCACCCCCCAGCCTCCACCCCACCCCCAGGCTCCACTCACCCCAGCGTCCACTCACCCCCAGCCTCCACTCCACCCTCAGTCTCCACCCCACCCCCAGCCTCCACCCCACCCCCAGGCTCCACTCACCCCAGCCTCCACCCCACCCCCAGCCTCCACCCCACCCCCAGCCTCACCCTCAAGGCACAGTGCCCCAGATTGCAGGGCCTGTGGAGCCTTCCCTGCCAGGGGCTGCACAGCCATGACTGAGTGGGGAGACCTGGTGAAGCAGGGTGCAGGAGGTGCTCTCCCCAGCTTTCCTGCCGGAGATCTCGGGGGGGGTGTGGCCAGCCTGTCAGCTTACCATCTTCAAGGGGCTGCTGTCATCCTGGGGGACCCCCCCCCCCCACCTCAGCATGCTTCGTTTTGTTTCGTCTTCACATCTGTGTGATGCCAGGGGTCCACTGGGTCCCGACTGTGCACCTTGCAGGGTGGGACCCCAGGGACGTGTCTGACCCCACCCCTAGCTCTGGGTGTCTTCTGCGTGTCCCCCCGGGGCCCAGGCCTGTAACGTGTGCTGGGGCCAGTCCCTGCCCCTCTCGGACTGTCGGTGGCCCAGCAGCCACGTGTTACACACGAAACGAGTCTCGGTGTAGAGCGAGGCTCTGGGTTCGAGGCCTTGGGTCTCTAGGTCCTTGTGGGTTAACATTTCTCCAACCCGGCCAGGCTGTAGTCGCAGGTCACGCAGAGATTTTATCCCTTCATAGGCTTCGGGCCCTTCTTCCTGGTCTCCTGGTGCGTGTGCGTGTGCCCACATGTATATGTGTGTGTGGGTGGGTGGGGGGGGGGGGGCGTGTGCCTGTGTGTGTATCTTGTGTGTATTTCGTGGTGTGCAAGTGGCTCGGGATCGAGGTGTCGGGTGGATGCAGGTGGAGTTCGGGGGACACCGGGGGCCTGGTCTCAGGTAGATGGCCTTCCTGGCTTCCCTGTCCTGGAGCACACCTGTCGTCCAGGTGCACCTGACCCTGGGGCAGGGGGGGGCACCTTCGCCCCTGGCGCATCCAGGGGAAAGGAGGCACCGCCTGCAGCCCCCCTCACGGTGAGCGCCAGGCCCCCCTCGTCCCAGGGCCCTGCTCTTCCGCTGCTCCCAGACCCTCCGACCCCCACCCCCCCCCCCAGGGCCACTTTCCTGCCGCCCTTGGCTGAAGTCCCCTCGTGAAGTCTGTCAGCAGCCGCTCATCTTCCTCATGAGTCCCCGGGCAGTTTCCAGGACACCCTCCTTCCCCACCATCACCTGCCCGCCCCTGCCTTCCTGGGGGCATTTATCATCTGGGTCCACCGCCTTGGCCGTGACTCGTCCGCCTGGTGCGCGGAACAGAATGAGGCCTCTTGGCGCGGCTCAGGAGGGCTCCTGGCAGCTGGTGTCCTGGAGGTGTGGACAGACAGAGTGACACGGCTGCTGTGCTCAGCCGCCCTTCTCGCTGAGAGACACGGTGACCGGGCCAAGGCTGGTGACAGGTGCCTTACAGGGGGACTTGGCGTGCGGGGCCTGAGGCCTCCTGCGGCCTCCGTGGGACCTCCAGCTGGCAGAGCGTGTGGAGGCCGGCAGGCGCCCCCACGGGCTCCAAAGTCTCTGCTCTGCACCGGGGTCTGCCGTGGGCCCTGTGTTTGCCAGGCCTGGAGGTGTTCGCTGTGCCCCGGGAGCCGGGAGACCTCGGCTTTGCAAACAGGACTGGCCTTTTACGTTGCTGCTAGAGTCCGTGAGTTAAGGGCACCTGGATGGGGGGGGGGTCCCCTTTACGTGTCGGGCCCTGGCCCAGACCCCCGGATGGAGGGGGGGGGCCCGTGTCGTGCTGGCTGCACGGGTAAGTGCATTTGTCATACCCCAGTGATGGACACAAGTTGTCATATAGAAATGACACCTCAGTAAAGTTGATGTGAACCCAAGCGTGGTCTTGGGGCTCAGATCCTGGCTCTTCCCGTGTATTTTTGGCAGGTCATTTATCATCACGGGTCTGTAAAAGGGACTGTGTCTTCTCCGTGCCCCAGCACATTGCCGGTCACCCTGATCTTTAAGGAGGCCACGGGTCCCTTTTCCTCCGAGGGAAGTTGAAATGGACCACGGGCTGGGCACGGGATCCCTCATTAACTGTGCGTAGCCTTTCGGGACTCCCTTTCCAGAGGCGGTGACCATCGTGGCCGGGCCCAAGGGGCCTGGGGGCCCAGCTGCAGTGAGGTCTGGTCTGAACCTGCGGGGTGTCCCTGTGGCCTGACCCTCCCACTCCCTCTGTCCTCGGGCACCTTCTTCATTCTGGAGCCTTGTGGCTCCCAGGCCCTGGTGATGCTTCCTCGGTAACCGCGAATCCGCACGTGGATTTGGCTTGCGGTTCGGGACACTCTGAAGCGGACCCGTCCTCAGGGAGCGACTCTGGGTTTCCCGGCCGGGTCTGCCCCCAGGACGCCAGCCTGGCCTCCCTTGTGGGGCTTTGGCGTGGGTGTCCCAGGGTCTCAAGCTTCAAGGGGCGCCTGGGGGCTCAGTCGGTTAAAGCGTCTGACTCTTGATTTCGGCCCAGGTCATGATCTCACGGTCATGAGATCAACCCCCTGATCAAGCCTGCTTGGGATTCTCTCTCTCTCTCTCTCTCTCTCTCTCTCTCCCCCTCTCTCTCTGCCCCTCCCCTCCTTGGGCTCTCTCTATCTCAAGACAAGTAAATCAACTCAAAAAAACAAAGAAATAAAAGACACTTCGAGGTTCAGAGTGAGCTGGCCCCCTGCCCCCAGACCCCTCCTTGGTGACCAGCCCATATTATGGCCCCACACCTTGGGCTGGGCTGTTCCCTTCCCCCGCGTGGTCTCCCTGTTCTACCCCCCAAATCCTGCTCACCCATCTGAGTTCCATTCCACACGCGTGCTTGCTTTTATCTGATGCAGATTCCCCGAGGTGATGCCGACCTCTACTCCTTTTTAGGGGGCCCCTAAAACCCTGCCACGGGGTTATTTATATCATTTATGAGCCTCTGACCCTTGGCTCTGGCAGCCCCTTAAAGCAAGGTGTGCCAGGGACCCTGGGGTGCAGAGGTCTGCTGCGAGGCCATGCAGTTTCGTCCACCTCAGGCAGGAGACCGTATTTGGATGCACTTTGGAAATTAAGTAGTATGATTTTAATTGCTCGTATTAATAATTAGCTTGACTCTCAAGTTTAACGGGACTTGCAGACTCCTGGCCTCCCACTTACTTTGGGGATGTTGGTTCTGATCACAGCTCTTGCGGGGCTGGGTGGGGGGTCCTCCGGCACCCCCAGGATGTTCAGGGTGTGCCCGGCTCCCAGGCCTGAATTTGACAGGCAAGGAAGAGGTGCTTTTCTGGGGGCGTAACGGCCCCCTCTGCCTGCCCTCCCGCCCCCCTCCCCCCTCCCCAAGCTAGCTGTTACCCCCAGGAGAGGGTCTGAGGAGAGCCGCGGAGGGTTTGCTGGGGCCTGGCCAAACAGAAAGCAGGCCTGTCAGGAATGATTAAAGAGCCCAGTGTTGGAAAAGAACAGGCCTTTATGTCGGTGGTAAAATGATTAGGAAGTAATAAGAAAAACGCAGGTTGGGACAGAACATTGTTTTGTTTAATCAGTTCTAAGTCCAAAAGGGGGGGGGGGGAAGGACCCTTAGAAGTCATTTTAAAAGGGATTACAACATACACGTGAACATTTTCCACCTACTTCACGGGTTTAAACTTTCGGGGGAAGGGGCCTGTCAGGTCTATATTCCTGGTTCTGGTCTCATGCCTCTCTGGGACACGGCAGTTTGTGTCCTGGGAGCCCGAAGCAGAGGTGAGCAAGAAGCAGGCCTGTGAGCAGGAAATGTCACCTGGTGACTCACAGTTCGAGGGCTGCAGAAGATCCGGATGGGGCCAGCCCTTTCCAGAAGCTGAAGGAAGAAACCTGGAACTCGATCAGCCTGTAACAAGAAATGGAGATCTGAAGGAGAATGAGTTCTGTTGGTTTTATTTATTTATTATTATTATTTTTTCGATATTTATTTTTGAGAGAGAGAGAGAGAGAGAGAGAGCGAGCATGCTGGAACAGGGGAGAGGCAGAGAGAGAGGGAGACATAGAATTCGAAGCAAGCTCCAGGTTCTGAGCTGTCAGCACAGAGCCCGACGCGGGGCTCGAACCTATGAATTGTGAGATCATGACCTGTGCTGAAGTCAGACGCTCATCCGACTGAGCCCCCCAGGCGCCCCTGGTCTTTGCTCTGTCTGCTTCACCGCCCTCCGCGGATGCAGTGTTTTGTGGCAGTCCTGTGTTGAGCGAGTCTTTCGGGAGCTGTCTTTCCAACAGTATTTGCTCACTTTGTTTTTCCAAGTTACGTTTTTGCCGCTCCTGCAACATTTCAAGCTGTTTCATCATTACCACATTGGTTACTGTGATCTGGGATCCGTGCTACCGCTCACCGAGACTCAGTTCAAAGTAATAAAGTATTTTTTTATATTTATTTTTAATTTATTTTTGAGAGAGACAGGGAGAGAGAGAGAGACAGAATCCCGAGCAGGCTCTGTGCGGGGCTGGAACTCATGAACGGTGAGATCATGACCTGAGCCGAAATCAAGGGTCAGATATTTATCTAACTGAGACACCTGGGCGCCCCAGGGTAATGATGTGCATTTTAATTAAGGTGCATGCATTGTGTTTTTTTGATATAATGCCCCTGCACACTTAATAGACCGCAGTATAATGTATGCAGAGCTTCTCTGTGCACCGGGAAACCAGAAAATTCATCTGACTCACTTTATCGAGGTATTATTTGCTCTAGTGCAGTGGTCTGGCACTGAACCTGCGATGTCTGTGGCGTGTCTGTAGTGTTTCTGTTTTCTTTTGTACTGTTGCTGAAGATAAACTTGACGGGGACAGAATCGTGGGGAAGCAGGGGGTCCAAGGTTGCATCTAGAAGCCTCGTTTAGAGACAGAGGCTGCTGCTATGAATGTGCCCAGTGGAACAGCACTGGCAGGACCTGCTGGTCCTTTTTCTTCTAGACTGCAGGGTACAGACTGCTTGAATTTCCCTTTTGGGAGGAGATAGACGGATTTGGGAAACTCTTCCAGTAACAGGTCCTCCTCTCTCTCGGACCCTCTGGATGTTATCATTGCTGTTACATCACTAAACTTCCCACGTTTGTAAAGATGGGGGCTGTTTGCGTATTCCTAAATGATTTGACAAGGGTTAATGATTTACTGATATCCTAGCAATCTCGGGGCCTCCACAGGTGCCCCTGGCCTCCCTGACTCACCAAATGCTTGAATCATCAAGTGAAGGAAGAGTTGTTTTTTTTTTTTTTTAATAGATTTTATGTTTTAGGGCACTTTGAAGTTCATAGCAAGACTGAATGGAAGGTGCAGAGGATTCCCATGTACCTCCTGCCCCCACGTATGCACAGCTCCCCTGTTATCAACACCCCCTCACCAGAATTGTAGTCAATGAGCCCACACTTTATGCCATTGTGGCTTATGGAAGGTTTCATAGGAGCACCCTATTTTCGGGTAGCGGGGTGGGAGGGGGATCCCGTATGGTGATGTCATCGGGGGTCGGGTGAGCCTGAGGCACATGGTACAAATGCAGGCGGGAAACAAGGGACGGGAACACTGGAAGGTCTAAGGGGGTTCTTGCCCCGTAGACACAACGGCAGTGCCGACGCCCCGAGGCGGAAACAAAGGGTGGAGTGTTCCGGAACAGCACAGGGCCCGCGTGGCTGGCGGTGGGTGGGTGTGTGTGGGGCGGGGGGAGCAGGGCCAGGCTCAGAGAGGGCCTTGCAAGCCGCAGTAGGGATTTAGAGCTGTATTCTGTACGCACCGGGAAGCTTTTGGAAGGTTTCGAGCAGAAGAATGTTGTAATCTAGCTTTATGTTAGAGAACCCCCTGCCCATGATCGGAGCCAGAAGGGGCAGAAGACGGAGAGTGGTTGCAGGTGCCTGGCCTCAGGTTGGCTTTCTGCAGGGGGCAGGAGGCAGAGGTGCCCTGGGCTTCCTGCCCCCCAGCCTGTGACTGTGATGGAGTCCCCCTTCCTCATTAGGTTGTATCACGCGGCACAACTGACTTTAAGAAAGGGAGATTATGTCCAGCCAGCCTGGCCTTGTCGCTTGAGACCCGCCCGGGACTAGGGGTCAGACAAGGAAGTCAGGAGTCGAACTGCGAGTAGGGTTTGATGTGTGTCGCCCCCTTTGAGGACGGAGGGGGCCACGTGGCAAGGAATGTGGGCAGCTTCTAGAAGCTGAGAGCGGCCGTCAGGAACAGCCAGTGCGGGATGGGGGGCATCAGGTCTGCAGACACAAGGAACAGAAATCAGACGACACCCCGAGGGAGCTCAGAGCTGCCGGAAAGGACCCCAGCCGTGGGGACAGCTGGGAGAGACTCTGAGCGGAGAACCCGCCATGCTGTGCCTGGACTTCTCATCTGCAGAACTGGAAGCTTGTCAGTAAACGTGCTGAGCCTCGGAATTTGTGGGGATTTGTCCTGTGGCAGGAGAAGTAGACTGAACAACAGATGCCTTCTGAACCCTCGAGAACACAGACGCGAAGTTCTCGTGTAGAGTTTAGCAGGTGCGACCTGGCGACACGTTAAACGAACACAAGAAAGGTTTACCCTAGAAATTCTGGTATGATCCAGCGTGAAAACATCCACGTGAGTAGGCGGGAGGGAAAAATCACCATGGATGCTATAGTGCTTGTGCTAAATTTCAGAATTCTTTGCCGATGAAAAAATTAGCAAAATAGGCTTGTCCAACTCCGTGAAAAGAATCTTTTGGAGACCTGCGCTGAATGCTGCATTTCCGAGAAGATGCGTGAAAGATGGTGACAAGGTCCGGAGGTGAGTTATAACTGTTGGTATCCAGTGTCCTTCTGGAAGTCCTAGGCAACGTGATAATTGGAAAGGATAAGAGAAAGCTGTCGTTATTTGTGGGTCATATAAATGTAGTTCTGCAAAATTCAGGGAATCCCCTGACAAGTATTGAAATCAAGGAGAGTGTTCAGCAAGGCGACAAGATGTGAGTTAACACAGAAAGCCCACCGGATTCCTGTTGCATCAGGAGTGACCATTTGGAACAAAACCAGTAACACCTGACAAAGAATCTATAAATTCGGCGCGTTGCTGATCAAAATCCCAAAAGGCAGGGTGCCTGGGTGGGTCTGTCAGTTGAACATCTGACTCTTGATTTCGGCTCAGGTCACGATCTCGTGTTCCATGAGTTCGAGCCCCACGTCGGGCTCCATGTTGACAGCACAGAGCCTGCTTGGGATTCTCTGTCTCTTTCTGTCCCTTCCACTCTCTCTCCTCAAAAATAAACAAACATTGAAAAACGTTCCAAGAGGCTTTTTCGTCAAACTCAACGTGTGAATCTAAAATCCAAGTAGAAGCAAACCCTTAAAAAGGAGCCTGGAGGCTTCATTTTGGAAGCGAACAATAAAAGTGGGGAGGTTATCTTACTGTAAGAGAGGGAGGTGCAGTCTTAGGCTCTCATGATTGGAATTGTGTGCTGTTGCCATGGGAACGGACCACTGCCGGGGCCGTGTTGTGTCCCCCGCGTCCACGTGTTGACGTCCTCACCCCCATGGCCTCAGAGTGGGACTGCATAGGGAGACCTCCGAGGAGAGAGTTAACTTGAGGTCCTTAGGGTGGGTCCCAATCCAGTGTGCCTGGTGTATTTCAAAGGAGATGGGGACACAGACACACACGGAGGGACGCCCACGGCCGGCCGTGTACACGCTCGGGAGAGACCAGCCCTGCGCCCACCTTGGCCTTGTGCTTGCAGCCTCCAGGACCCCCAGGGGATACGCTTCCGTGGCCTCAGCCGCACAGGCTGGGGTGCTTTGCTGTGGCAGACAGAACAAACACGCGGACCCAGCAAGAAAACTTACCGGTGCGGACACCGAGCCCTGTCTGTGTGAGCGTTCCCTGTGATGGAGGTGGCGGGGGCTGCCCAATATTCCGTTGGGGAAAAATGGCCCTCCCTTCCCCACGTACAAAACCAGATTTCAAATTCCAGGTGCGACTTTGAGCTACAGTTTAAAGAGGCGCGTAGAAGAGGTCAAGTTTATAATCTCTGTATGGGAAGGGAGCTTGGTGGTTGATGGGAAACCTTATCGCTGCACAGTGACGGCTGTCACTGCACCGTGACACTATCTGGGAGTGAGCACTTCTTCTCTTAACTTTCCCGGGAGATCTTCCGCTCTGCAGTCCGATTCGGTGCTTTCTTGTCCTGGAGGGGGGAGGCCAGGCCGGGGAGGGGGTTGGAGAGACACTCCGGCCGGGGACAGGGAGGGGAGTGTGGCTTTGTTTGGGATTCACTGAAATCCGGACACAGTTCTCTGCCCGGCCACGTGCAAGGGACCTGGTGTCCGCACTGCCTCGCAAACCTCGTCTGAAAGCCACATGTGTCTGCTGTAGAATCGCCAGGTGTACCCCACGCGAGGAAGGTGGCCCTGTGGAGAGAGGGAGGGTCCTTTCCCTGCTGAAGGAGCCGGGCGTTGTATTTTAGCGGGCTCAGTGCGTGTGAAGCTCAGTCTTTAAACGACGTTGGTTTTGTGTGACGTCTTTTTAGCCCTCTGAAGCCCGACTGTGTCCCTCTGTGTTGCAGTTACGATGTCTGCCCAAAAGATCTGGACTTGGGGTGGACACAGCCTACCTGTGCACTCACAGGGGTCCCTGCGGACCCCTACACACCTCGGGAGGCTCAAGCATCTGCGTGGGGGGGTGTGGGGAAATGGATGCGGGTTCTGACAGCCTATAGGGAGGAATCCGGAAGGGTGGTGCACATTTCTGCCGGAGGACAGAAGGGCGGGCTGCCCCCGTTTCCCGGAAGTTTCTAGAAGCTGAGGTTTACATCTCCCTGCTGGAGGCTGAGCGTGGTTTCCCAGGGAGCAAGTCTCTGCTCACATAGGTGTCCTTGTCCAGCTGTCTGTGTCCCCACAGATGGCCTTTGAATTGCTCTCCAGCCTCTGACTTTTCCTGCAGGCTTTTCTTCCAGGAAACCGAGGGAGACAGGTTGTTTGCGTTTTTTTTTTTTAATTTCTTTTTAATGTTTTTGTTTATTTTTGAGAGAGGGAGAGAGAGAGAGAGCAGGGGAGGGGGGCAGAGAGAGGGAGACACAGAATCTAAAGCTCCAGGCTGCACAGGGCCCGACGTGGGGCTCGAACCCACGAACCGTGAGATCGTGACCTGAGCCCAAGTCAGACGCTTAACCGACTGAGCCACCCAGGCGCCCCAGGTTGTTTGCATTTTCTAAGAAGGGCACGTTCCGGGGAAGAGAGCACTTCTGAGCCACGCTGGGCTGACGTCGTGGGGCCCTGCAGTGTGTGGGGAGCAGAGTTAGCGAGGCCTCTCGGCTGCTGGGGAGCCTTGGTCACAGGGGCGGTGACCCCCTCCCTGCCCAGCTCACACCCCCTGCTCAGGGGCCTGTGCCAGAGCGACTCAAGCCTGCCCACTGTGAGGGGATTTCGTGAGGGAATCGGCTACGAAACACCTCCTTGCTCCCGCTACAGCCCCTTGAAGAGGCGAGGTGCACAAGTACAGATTCTCAAGCGTTCAGACCTCGAGAAATTACCATTTCCACGTGAGCCTTTCTGAAGCCGAGTCTCCCCGGGTCAGTTTTAGGGGATCAGTGTGTTGTGTGCTGAGTTTTTGAGTCTCACTCTGGCCCTGCTATGTTGGGAAAACCCATCATCGATTGCTTTAGTGGAAGGGACCGCAGACGCCTTCTGGTCCACCGGGTGCGCTGGTCAGCATGGGCAGCGGGGGTGTGGCGGAAAGGTGGGCGATCTCTCCAGACCCTCCAGTGGAGGGACAGCAGGTGCAGAGCTCAGGCCTCCTGACCTGGAGAGCCCCCAGCATATCAGCTGCGTGCGTGGGTGCACTTTCATGCCGTAGGTCTGACACTGAGCCTCCAGGGGGACCACCTGTGGAGCGGTGGCTTCGGCCGTGGTCGGCGTCTGAGCTCAGAGTGGTTCAGACTCCTGGGCACGGAGGGGAGAGGCGCTCTCCTCTGTTTTACCCCGTGCGAGCCTGTCACACTCTTGAGTGTGTAGACGGAGTGGATGAGCCAAGAGGGGCCCTTGGAGCGTCTGTCTTTAGCCAGGAAGCGAGTAGGAGCAGGTTGAGTCTCATATAGGAGGGTGTCCATGCCGGGAGAACGAGGCCGGGATTATTGCCCCTTGGGGGGCTGCCTGCATACGGTGCCTCCCGACGTGGTCCTGTCTCTCCCGTAGGTCTGCGTGGTTTGCAGTCCCTCGTCGGTGCCTTTGAGTCTGTGTGAATATCCCCCTTCCCCTCTATCTAGATAAATAGAACGCAAAACCCTAACAGGGAGCTCACCTGCGGAGAAGCCTTGGAAAGCCCCACGGACAGGAAATGCAAGTTCACAGCACAAGGAGGTGCACAGCTCTGCCCCACCAGGCTCGCAAACGCTGGGGAGTCTGACCGCTCCAAGTGTCCGCACAAACCTTCGCGAAGAGCGGGACGGACGGAGTGCGGACCGGGGCGTCCGGTCATCGGGCAGCTCCGCCCCGTCCGGGATGCCGGTCGTGTCTCTCCCCCTGCAGATGGGCACTCCACCGACGGACCAGAGAAGCCGGCACGCGGGACCGGACAAGCCGCGGTGGGTGCCCAGAGGTGCCGTGGTCGCGTTCACAAAAGCTGGACGGGCAGCGGGAACCGATCGGGATGCGTGGATTGAGTGGAGTGACAGGTTCTCACCCGGATGGCTCACCACGTGGGGCAGGAAGAGCCACTCAGTTGCGGGAGGATCCAGAAAGCCCGGTGCGATTTTTATGTTAAAGGCGAAAACTCTGCGAGATCTCTTGCTCTGGGTTGGATACACGCGTGCTAAGAGTGGGCAGCTACGTATGGGCGCTGCATTGATATAAATTCAGAGTAGAGGCGACCTTTGGAGGGGGGCTCAGAAGGCAACGGGGCTTTCACCGGGCTCTTGTGGTATTCGTTCACTTTTTTTGGGGGGGGCACACATCTGGAACATTTCATCCTAAATGACGTCCAAACCTGGAAAAGCAAATGGACCCTGAACCCTCTGAAAAATTGGATGTTAGAAATGGACCTGAAAGACTTTCTGCTTCCCACTACTTTGCCCGGAGCCCAGGGTGGGGCGATGGTCACCCGAAACCAAAGCCCCACCCCGGCGGTCCTGCCCAGCCTTCCTTTGTGGGTCTGCTCTGGGAGGCAGAGACCTTAAAAGTTGTCTCGGGGCGCCTGGGTGGCGCAGTCGTTTAAGCGTCCGACTTCAGCCAGGTCACGATCTCACAGTCCGTGAGTTCGAGCCCCGCGTCGGGCTCTGGGCTGATGGCTCGGAGCCTGGAGCCTGTTTCCGATTCTGTGTCTCCCTCTCGCTCTGCCCTTCCCCCGTTCATGCTCTGTCTCTCTCTGTCCCAAAAATAAATAAACGTTGAAAAAATTAAAAAAAAAAAAGTTGTCTCGCTCCGGATTCTGGAAGAGGTTGAATTTCCTTGCAATCCTGGATCAAAGGAAGGCAGGCCATCTCTCTGGTTGTCAAGGGAGCTGCGCCTGGGTCTGTATTGATACGTTCAGGGGATCCTCTCCTGCCGGGCTTTTAAATGGTAAGTAGTGGGTTCATGACCCTTGGTGAGAAGAAAGATAACCCCAGCAGGTAATATTATCTTTTCCTTTCATCTGTTAATCTCCCTGCTGCCGGCCAAACACCCCCCGGAGCCCTGGGTCTGCACGTCTCCAGAACCCTGCAATTACGCTCTTTGCCATCCCCTGAAGCTGGAAAACCTGATTTTCTTGAGAAAGGAAACCTCATCCCAGGAACGGAATTTGGTTTCTTTCCAGAGACGCGTGGGGCGGTCAGGGATCACTTCCTGCCCTCTGCCCAGAGTGGGATCCCATCATGGAGGGAGGAGGAGAGCCTTTGTCTCAAGGCAGGAGGGCAGTGGCTCCCTAGCCGGGACCCCCGACCCAGACACTGTGGTGTAGACAGCCTGCAGTGTTCACAGACAGAGTCCTCGGGACAGACCTTGTCAGCCCAACCCAGCCCGGGCTCGCTGTGCACCCTCGAAATGGGGAGGAGGAAGGTTTGATCGGAAGGCTTCGTTACGGGAGAGTTCGGGTTCTCCCAGAAGCTGAGTAGCTAGGACCCATGGGCCCCCCCATTGGCTCCAGCAGAAATCGCTCACTCCTACCTCCATCCCGCCCCCAGATCCATCATTTCATCCATGAAAACATCGTATTTACTATGTGCCTCCAGGGGTAAGGGCTCCTTTACCAAAGGAACCTCACCGGCATATTGTCACACTTCAGTGAACGATACGTTTCATCATATAAAACATTTTACTGTTTGTCTCCTGATTTTTATTTTTTATGTTTTTATTATTTAACCCGGATTGACTTAAGGCCTACACGTTGCAGTTGGTTGATTGACTGAAGACGCGTTAAATTAACATAAGTCTCAATACCCTGAAGGAAACTGCACCCCCGGGGGAGGGGCCCTGGTGGGGCTCCTGCTGGGATCCCAGGTCTGTGAGTCCCAAACCCTTTTGTGTCCCAGGCATTTGGTCCTTGAATGATACCTCGTGTATACCCACCCTGGTGTGGGGTGCAGGGGTTGGGGGTGCGGGGGGCATGGCACTCCAGTTCTGGACCCTGCCGCCCCTCCCCCCCACGGCCACCCCTCCCCCGCTACCCCTCCAGAGGTGAAGGGACCCAGAAGCCAGGGCAAGACAAGTGGCTGTCTTGATGTGACAACCGTGCTGGGCAGTTAGCTTTATGAACAGCACCCTCCTTGGAGGCTGGTGGGTCCCTGTTGAAGAGATCCAGGAATGGGGCCCCCTTGTCCCCGCTTCACGTTGTTCAGCAGAGGCTTTTTTTATTTTTATAACTTTCTGCAGCCCTTTGCCCTGGTTCCCTCTTCCTTTTGTTCTCTGGCTGCAGGCCACACCGCCCCCTCGCCCCGGTTCCCTGGTGGGAGAGAGATGGGGTGCAAAGCCCCCGACTTTCAGTGCCCATTTCGGGCTCTGGGGGGCTGCCCGGTTTGGCCTCCCCCCACCAACCCCGAGCCCAGTGGCTCGTTAACTTTGTAAGTAGAAGGCTTAGTTAAGAGCCCTGCCTGGTCCCAGAAAATGCTGAGTTAGGGCAATAAAGCGTTTCCTACTCCGTCTCCCCCGCCGATTCATCACCTTCTCAGCACAGGAAGCCGATGATTTAATTTCGAAAATATGGTTTAAAAAAATTGGTCCAGAGGCTGTTGGGACTTAACTCAGTGCATGTTTATGCCTATGCAGATGATATCCTGACATGCATTTAAAAAAAAAAAAAAAGACTCCAAGGTTTTGTGAGACTGGAGATGGAAGGGTGTTCCCTGGTGGAGCGATGTGGGACCTGCCGGGCGGCCCCACGGGGTGCGTCAGCCCCGGTTCAAGCCAGAAATGCAGGAGAGGGAAGAGGCTGTCAGATACCGCCGATCAGATCAGATCAGATCAGATCGTGGAGGTAAAGCCGTTCGTCAGGAATGTTCTGACAGTAGGAAAGCCGAATGTAGATTCAGCTTAAAAAAGAAAAAAAAAGATAATTGAGGGTAAGCGGGGAGGAAGTAATCCTCTTTAAAGGTCGGTTAGGTGAATGTTGCCTGGATGCTCTGCCTTGATCACCATAGGGGGTGAGGGCATCACAGGGGCTCCTGCCACAAAGGGCCCTGACTGCTGCGTGCGCCCGTGTGTGTGTGTGTGTGTGTGTGTGTGTGTGTGTGTGTGGCTGCCTGGGTTTGCTCGGGTATGTTTCCACAGAAGCTGGCGTGTGTGGACAGCAGGCGGGCGTTCTCGGTGGTGCTGAATGAGGGACCGTGCCGCTGAGCTGACGGACAGACAGACGGACAGAGAGGCCGAGAGTTAGGAGGCAGGAAGGGATTGCGGTCAAGTGCTCGGGCTCCCCCCACGGAGAACCCCCCCTCGCCCACTCGGGGGGCTCCTCCCCAGCCCGCCCGCTCGGGGGGAGGAGGGGGGGCACCGTGGTCCCAGCCAGCCGGCAGGGCACTGAGCCTGCTTTCCCTCTGTGGCTTTGGCCGTGATGGTAACACGCGCCTCCCGTGACACGCGTGTGCCCTGGCCAGACCCGGGCGGGCGTGAACCCCCCTGAGAGTCTGCTCCCTGCCGGACTTGGTGCTAGAAAGGGGCCGGGACCGGGGAGGGGGGGGAGACCTCGGACGGCCTCCTGGGGCAGGGTCTCGGCTGCAGCGAGGGCTCTGCCGGAAAGGTGCCCGGGCGACCGGCTTTTCCCGGCACCGTGCAGGCGGCCGTGGCTCCCGGAGCGCGGAACAGAGGAAGAAGTGTGTGGTTTGCAGCGAGAGGGTTCTAGCCCTGGGCGCCCTCCCGGGGCCTCTCGTCAGCGACGTGGTGCGGAGCGGCTCCCGCCGGTGGGATTTTCCGCCCGGAGGGAGGTATTGCCCATCCGTGGCGTCCGGATCGGCAGCCCCCAGCCACACGTGGCCGTCGAGTATGCGAAACGGGACCAGTGAGACTGAGGAGCTGAATTTCTAATCGTGTTACTTGTTTTTTTTTTTTAAATGTGTATTTATCTTGAGAGAGAGAACGAGCATGAGCGGGAGGGGGGCAGAGAAATGGAGGGAGAGAGAGAGAAGCCCAACTAGGCTGAGTGCACGCTCTGACACCTGAACTGCTGAGCCACCCAGGCGCCCCTCGGCTACCTGTTAATTAATTAATTAATTTAGCATTTATTTATTTTTGAGAGACAGAGTGTGAGCGGGGGAGGGGCAGAGAGAGAGGGAGACACGGCATCCGAAGCAGGCTCCAGGCTCCGAGCTGTCGGCACGGAGCCCGACGCGGGGCTCGAACCCACGAACTAGGAGATCATGACCTGAGCTGAAGTTGGTCACTTAACTGACTGAGCCACCCAGGCGCCCCTGTGTTAAAAAGGAACCCGGTTTCAAGTAACTTAGATTTAAAGAGCCCCCTGCAGCTCGTGGCTACCGTGTCGGACGGTGCAGCCTGGAGGGGTGGCTCCCTCTCACCATTCCACGGTTTATGTCGTCAACGGGGAACAGTGTGTAATGTGCACACGCCCAGCGTGAAGGATGAGGACGTGGCCAGCCGCGTGCCCTCCGGCGGGTTTAAGAAACCGAGCCTCCTTCTCGCTTGCTGGGTAGCGTTCTGGGTCCCACCGTCTTCCAAGGTCCCAGTAGTCCTCTGTTTCACGTCTGTGGTCTTGCCGCCTGGGAGCGCGTCTGGGTCGCTGTGTTAGGGTTGATGCGACAAAGCGGGCTGATGCGGCAGCGTAAGCAAGCCTCCTTTCAGTCTGGAGGCTGGAGGCCAAGTTCAAGGTGTCTCTCTCCCTGGCACGTGTGGTCACCGTCGCCTCCCCCGTGTCCTCACATGGTCGTCCCTCTGTGTCCTAATCTCCTCTTAGGACATCAGTCACGTTGGAGTAGGGTCCCCCCTAATGACCTCATTTCATTGCTTCTTTGAAGACCCTGTCTCCAGGTGCACCTCCATTCTGAGATACCGAGGGCTAGGATGTCAGCGTATGAATTACGGAGACTTACTCTCGAGCCAGGAGCATCCCTGAACAGCATATTGCTTGGTTTTGTGAGTGTGGCCCCTCATGCAGGTGGAGGTGTGTTACCTATGCTTCTGCAGCCGGGTTTCGTCACCCAGAATTTCCATTGCCTCTTCACGGTCACTTGCAGGCCATCGGACGGCTCTCTTGGGGGTGTGGTTGCCTGGGCAACACATTAGTTCTGTGGGCCGGGGGGTGGGGGGTCCCTTCCTTCGGGATTAAAAGGGCCGGAATCAGATGTTACCTGCTGTTGGCTCAGTAGGCTTCCGCCTGGATATGACAAAGAGGGGTGGCTCCCTGGGTAGTCCCCAGGCAGCCCCGTGCTCCCTCTGCCCAGCCAGGTGCGGACACACATGGACGCCCAGCGCGAGAGTGGCCTCCGGGCCTCTGACAGAACATTCTTTCAGCCTCCGCTTGAAATTTTGATCCGTTAGCACCTCTCCCGGCATTTTGTCCTCTCATCTCTCCTTGACCTCAGTGGCCTCCTTCCTCTTGCTAACATTCCCGCACGGTCTTATTTTTGCCCTTTGCCTAGTGGTCTTTACTGAAGAAACTGAACAGCTCGGAGGAATTCCTACCCCCTCCCCAATTTTTCCCACCTCATTATAAAATTGATTTGTGTATGTCAGTATTTGGAAAGAAAACTGTCAAGAAGAAATAAAAAATAGGGGCGCGTGGGTGGCTCAGTTGGTTGGGTGACCGACTTTGGCTCAGGTCATGATCTCACAGTTCGTGAGTTCAAGCGCCGCGTCCGGCTCTGTGCTTACAGCTCAGAGCCTGGAACCTGCTTTGGATTCTGTGTGTCATTCTCTCCCTGCCTCTTCCCCACTTGTGCTCTGTCTCTCTGTCTCTCAAAAATAAATAAATGTTAAAAAATTTTTTTAAAAAGAAGAAAAAAATTCACAATTGTGCTACCGCAGATAACTCAGTATTTAAAAAATTGGAATATTTACTTCCATTTTTACACATTCGTGATCGTACCTAACAGGCTTCTGTTACATAAACACGTGTCTCGTTGTCTATTTAGTCTTTCCATAACCACCTTTTTTTTTATGTTTGTTTAGTTTTGAGAGAGAGTGAGTGTGTGAGTGGGGGAAGGGCAGAGAGAGAAGGGGACAGAGGATCCAAAGCGGGCTCCATGCTGACAGCAGACAGCCTGTGTGGGGCCTGAACTCATGGACTGCAAGATCATGGCCTGAGCTGAAATCAGATGCTCAACCGACTGAGCCACCCGGGCGCCCCCATAACCGTCATTGTTAATGGCTGTGGCCTTGGGCCTGGGGAGGGGATGGGGTGTCATGGTCTGCTGAGGCCAGGGTCGTTCATTCTTACTGCCCCCGCCTCCCGCGGCCCCCGCCAGCCTGTAGAGTAAGTGAATTTAATGAACGGGCACAGAGTGCTACCTGTGTATTTTCCTAGCAATAAAGGGATTTCTCAGGTATTGTAAATATTCCATTTGTTGGAGGAAGCCATGGTTGGTAGGGGGCCTTGTGAAGTTCTGAACGCTCTGAAAATCTCGTTAATGCTGGAGGCTTACACAAATTAAAGGGTCCTCGTGCGTAAAGCCTTTCTTTCTCAGCCTCTTTGTGATGAGAAAATAATTGATTATCTTTAGGGATAATAATACCTTGAGATATTTATAGCCCTTCCTGGAGAGCTCTGGGACAGTTTGCAAATGCGATCTAATTGTACGTCTTACAACCTCCCACTGAGGTAGGACTCAAGTATTATTATCTCTTTGGCCCCTTCCTCTAGTATTTGAGCATAAATCTAAATCTGGGAGACAAAGCGATTGGCCTACGTATAATTTAGTCTGTCAATAGACCAAACAGGAATCACCGGCATCTAGCAAACTCCAGCTGTGAAGTGATTTGCCCACGTTCTTTGTGATGGTTCTTCAGAGTTCTTCGAGACTGAATAGTCGACTCTTAGGAGTGAGTGTAATAATGGCACCTGGCAGCACTTAGCACGTTTCCTAGAGGTCCAGTCATTTGGGCACATCTGGATTATAATTTTCCCTTTAAGGGCGCCCCTCTCCTTTCCCTGAATACCATAGTCTCTGACCCTCTTGATCCTGTTCTGGTCTTAGAATCCCTCAGTTTCCTGGGAGCTCGTTCTGTGTCTTTCTGCCTCCTACAAATCAGTGCTGGGCATATGACTAAGGGGTGGGCACATGCCCCGGTGCTTCCTGATCTCCTTTAGGGATGTGTGGGTCAAACCTCGAGTGTGTGGTGGTGAGTGAGGTCAGAAGGAGAGTGGAAGGGGCGAGGGGTGTGGGGAGAAGAGACAGGAACGTTCTAAGAAATGCTGTGTCAGTGGGACGTTTGAGTCCTTATGAGTTCCACACACACACGCTGATAGTTTGGCTGGGTATCATTCTCAGTTGAATGCCAAGTTCCCTGGAATGTCACCCCACGGTTGCCTAGTGCCCCATGCTTCCTTCTTAGAGGTCCACTGCCTTCGGATCCTCCTTTCTTTTCCGGTGTCTTGGTTTTGCTTGGAGACCTTTGGGGATCTTCTCCTTCTCCGTGGTGTTCTGAAATTTCACGGTGGTGTACAAGAGGCACACGTCTCCTGGTTCATTGCTCTGAATGCTGGCTTGCTTTTTCAGTCGGCGTGCTTGAGTCTTTCAGCTTGAGAATGGAGGCTTTCTTCAATGTCTGGTGGTTCTTGGTTGATTCCCAGTAGAAACAGTAGCATACGACCGGTGAGGCCCAAGTGGACTCACTTCAGGTTCAGTGTTGGGACTGGGCACTTTACAAGGTCTACCAGTCTGTTTCTGGAAGGTCCATTGCATCTTTTGATAAACAGGCACACTTTTTTTAATGTCCCTTAGAGCAGTTAGGAGGAAGGCAAGAAACGAAGGCTGGAGTGTCAGGCCTGCTCTGAGCTCGGATGGAAAAGGGTGTAGCCTGGTTGGGATGGGACTTGGTGGTTAGGGTTTGTGCCGGTCCCTCCCCGTATTTGCAGTACCGCTGTTTTTCACTCCCACCTGCTCTCTGATGGACCTGGTGGTGTCTCTGCGCTCTGAAACGTTCTTCACTGGTGCCATGTGGACTCTTTGTGCTGTTTGTCGTTCTCGTCACCCTCCACGGATCTCCAAGGCTGTGGGTTCTGCTGCTGCCTGTTGTGCCCTCTGTCCGGTGACTTGCTCTCTTCTGTTATTTGTGGGCTTTCTCCTCTCCTTTCACCGAGAGAACAATCTTGTTCTCTACATGATTATGGGTTTCTACCTTATTTCATTCCCATTATTTTGTGAGGCATTTGGAAAGGGAAACAGAGAGGCATGTGGTCAGTCCAGCAATTTTTTTCCCCAGCTGGATACAATAATTTGAGAAGCACCACAACACGCCTTTCCTGTTTTCTGAAAACAAGAAAACTAACCAGTGACTTTCTTAAGGGTACTTGGAAATTGTTTTGGAAGCATTGACGTTTCTACACCTTTGTCAGGTGGATCGAGAGCCCTACTGGGATTTCTGCACAGGCTTCTCATTGCCAGATGTCTGTTACTTCTGATAGAGTCAGGTTCTGGTCCATTTAAAACATCGCCATCAACAAAAGTATGAAAGCACTTGGAATGGATCTTTAGGCGTCCCACTGGCAGCCTTTCATGCTGAGGTTGGAGGAGAAGTCTGCTCACGCTCTGCCCCTGGGATCTGTGATCAGGTGGGCTCGCCAAAAAAAATGTCTTCTCTATTTATGTGGAGAGAGTGAGCGGGAAAGGGGCAGAGAGAAGGGGAGAGAGAGAATCCCAATCTGAGCTGTCAGCACAGAGCTCGACGCGGGGCTCAAACTCATGAACCATAAGATCATGACCCGAGTCGAGATCAAGAGTCAGACGCTTTAACCGACTGAGCCGCCCATGCATCCCACCAAAAAAGTGTCTTTTGAAGTGAGTGAAAGATAATAAGACAACACATCCACGTTGTATTTGACTTAAATCACGTGTTTGAGTTAAATCATGCGAATGATCATGCCTCCGCTAATCTTTGGTTGTCGGCCAAGGTCTCCCAGTGAGGGTTACCTAGGAGGAGTCCGCAGTTGTCTTTTTTGCCCAAACTGCATCCAGAGTCTTCAGTTTGGGCGTCTTTAGAAACGGACTGAAAACCAAAAGGAGCTTGTAAAGCAGTCCGAGGGCAGAAGTGTATAATGTCTTGTAGTCCTTTATAGCTTAGTCTCCCACATCCCGTCCCCCCGTTTTTTTTCCAAAGCCGCCTTCGTTTTCCTAGAAGGAATTCTTTCTGCCCTCCTTGTTCCGCAGAAATGTTATGAATTTAGACAACATTTAATTATACAATTTAATATTCTGATAGGTATAACGGGTGCGAACAGGTTCGGGAGCGGATGTGGTTGAGTCCTGGCGAGGGTGTGCGTCACTTCGTGGAGCAGAAGTGGGGAGTGTGGTCTCACCGTGATTGCTCGGTGCATTTTTCAGGGGCCTTGAGGACCTCCCTTAACCAGAATAGTTGCTTGAGTAGACGTTGGTTAAGAGACTTCTGCTGCACTAATCCTGCTCTGAAGCAGATTCAGTTTCCCACCATAGGGAGTGGAAATGAAGGATATTCTGTCTTTCCCTGAGCATGAGCCCAAAGTTGATGGCTCCTGGAGGCCCTTTCTGGGGCTGGCTTTGTCAGCCCCCTTCCAGGTGGCTGTCATCATTCCCCCCACGTCCTGACTTGATTTTTTTACAGAGCACACACCGAGTTGCTGGTCTAAGTCTTTGTCAAAGCAGAAGTCTAAGGTCCCCCAGCCGATTCAACAGACCACCAGATGGAAAAGCCTTTAATGGACTCTCTTGGACGCACTCCTTTTAAAATTCATCTCCGAGGAGAAGTGAAGGTTAATTTGTCAGAGGTAATTTACGGCCTGAATTTCCAGGGGAGGTAAAGTTTCCCTGAAGGCATCTCTTTATGGAAGGGATCCGGCTGTAGAAAGAGACTCTGGGCTTGAGCCACTGGGTAAATTGTGGGATTGTGGCCCTGGGTAAATCACAGCATTGTCAACACAGCCGGGTTTACCGCCGGGTTGGGCACACTCTGTCACTTTGGGGGGGGGGGGTGCATGCATCTGCCCGGGTTCAAATGCACCCAGACGCCCGTGGGACTGCCCCGGAGAGGCCATGTTGCACTCTGGGCCCCCATTGGTGGGATCTCAGCGCTCTTGCCCAAGGGCAAGAGGGTGGACAAGGGGTGTGTGGACCAGACGTGCAAGCGGGGGGTGGGGGGCAGGTGACAGCGTGGAGAGAGTAAACCCCACCCTTATAAGCTCCTTCACCCAAAGGAGGGAACCCAACCCACAGGGCCCAAAAGTCCTCCCCGCGGGGGACAAGCCCCAGCTCCCAGCGGTCAGAATCCGAGGAGAGGGTGATGGCAGTGGTGGTATGAAAGAGTCGAGTCTCTGTGAACGTGAAGAATCCCGGAGGCGCCGTACTCGGGGTCTCCTCCGGTCCTGCCGAGTCAGGGGGACACCGGGCCTGTGCCCTGCGTGGGTCTTTAGCTTTATGCCAAGTGCACCAAGGCGCCTTTTGCTTTTCTCGGCGCGAACAGGCCCACGGTGTGCGGGTCCCCCTCTGTACCCCAGCGCGTGTTGCTACGTTGGCCGTGAGCCGGGCCTTCCCTATTGATACCGAGGCGCTGCTGCGGAAGTTGTTATTCCGCACATTCGTCTTATTTCCAGCCCGGCCTCCCGGGTCACACGGTAGAACGCACGCCCTGTGTTCTGGCAGCGGACGGCGTTGCCCTCCTGGGCATGAGGGCCACGCTGACCGCGCTGTCCGCAGAGCACGCCAGCCACAAGTGGGCGTTGGGAAATACTGAGGTGGGAGGAGAGTTGACCTAGTAGCCACCTGACAGAAATCGGCGCTGACAGAAATAGAGTTGATTCTGGCCACGCGGTGAACGTTGCCAGCTCCCTCCTCCAGGCCCAGCGCGGGGCGGGCGTTGCACGTTTGGGAAGTCTTGGGGATTGCTGACCTCTGTCGAGGGAGAACAGCCGCCTCCCTTGGGTGGTGTTGTGGTTCCTAATTAAAAGGACCAGGTGGATGGGGCCCAGTCGGTTGAGCGTCCGACTTCGGCTCAGGCCACGATCTCGCGGTTCGTGAGCTCGAGCCCCGCATCGGGCCTCGTGCTGGCGGCTCGGAGCCTGGAGCCGGCTTTGGATTCTTAGTCTCCCTCTCTCTCCACCCCACCCCTGCTTGTGCTCTGTCTCTGTCTTTCAAAAATGAATGAACATAAAAGGACAAGGTGGATCAAGGGGTGGACTGCCGACCAGCGGCTGTACCTGCAAAGCGTTTACACGAGGGACCTGGGTCAGAAAACTTTCCACGTGCCATGGTCTCGACTATAGCAAAGGTGAGGGATCTCTTTTATGCTGGCTGTTTCCCAGAAAGAGAAGGAAAAAAAGAAAAAAGAAACAGAAATAAAGGATGTAAACTTCTTTATTTAGAATTTATGGAGAGAATGAGATTCCTCTCCAGATCTGTTCTGGTTATCGATTGTTGTGTAATGAAACACTCCACCAGTTACAGGCTGAAATGATCACGTGTTAAATACCGCCCTTCTCTGGGTTCGCAAGTTTCCCACGTGGGGCTCTCGTAAGCCTGGGGTCTTCTAGGGCCGCTGTCTCATCTGAAGGCTCATCCAGGCTGTTTGTCCAAGAAGATGCACTGACGTGGTAGGTGGTTGATGCTGATTGTTGGCTTGGAACTAAGGGGTTTCTTGACTGAGAACTCGTACGTGGCCTCTCTGTGTGGCTTGGCCTTCTCACAGAATGGCGGCTGGATTCCAGAAGGGCTTTCCGGAGAGTAAGTGTTCTAAGGGCAGGGAGTTGAACCTGGCCAGATACAGGCTTTATTCAGATGGCACCAGGTCACTTCCTCTATATTCTGTGGGTCAAAGGCATCCCAGGGCCCACCCTGATTCTGGAGGGTAGAGAAATGGACCCCGCTTCTTGGTGGGGAGTGTCAAGGTCACCTTGCAGAAGAACATGTAGAACAGAGATACTGTTGCAGCCTCCCTTGGAAAATATAGCCCGTCACAAGATTTTAAAGTCTAAATTGGAATTCAAATCCCTTTGAAATAGGCTCGTACACATTTGTATGTTGCAGCCCGTGAACAGACGCTTGGAACCTGCAGGCTGGTTCATTCATTCAGCACACATTTGTTTACCGGGTGCTGTTGGACGCATCCTGGCCCCTAAACGACGAGGTGGAAGGAAGTAGTAAAACACACAGACAGTGTTTTAGATGGAGACAGACACACAGTGGTATGTATATCGGACAGCTGCTCTCCACACGGGGGGAGGCCCAGTGTGGACGCAGAGAAGGTGAGACTCACAGACAGAGTGGGAGCTGATGTGGGCTGCACTCTGGCCGTACCTTCTCGCTTGGAGAAGGTAGTGTACTCTTGGCCTCTGGGCTGTGCTAGGTCAACCAAGAGTTTCTGTGCTCAGCAGAGTCAGTCCCTAAACCTGGATTGTGCCTCTCCCCAGAAGGCGCCACTTTAAAGAGTAATTCAACTGAGCTATATTTATAGAACGATACTATTTATGATGTTGGCATTAACGATTCTTTGTGGTTGTATTTTTATTTAATGTGAGCTCTGCTAATAGCATTCCAGAAATTAAAGGATGCTCGTGTCTAGAGTTTCCTTGCTCCTGTGAGTGTCCTTAGAATAAATATTTTCCCCCAGGTATATAAAAGTATTATACACACTTGCTCAGACTCTCCTTAAAATCAGTTCCAAATCTGTGGCTTAGGGCCATTTGCAGGCTGCATAAAATAATGCAGTCCAGATTTGTTGAAATATGAAGGGTTTTTTTCCCCCTTTGGAAATCTGTACTTTCAGCATTCAGCATGTTATTCAACCTTAAAAAAATCACTTTTGATCTTGAGTTGCTTTTAACATCACAAGCAGAGATTGGTGTGTGTAACCACGACCGAAAGCAGGATTCAGAACAGTCCCAGTGGCCCCCAGAACGTCCTTGTGGCACCCCTTTATAGCTCCGATCCCCATCGCCCATAAGTCTTGGCAACCACCGATCATTTCTCTGTCCTGTATTCTTGTTTTCTCAAGAATGTCATGTTGTGGAGTCATAACGGCTTTGACCTTCTGAGTTGGCATAAACGTTTCTGATTCACCCATCTGGTTCCAGCTCTCGATAGTTCATCCCATTTTTGTTCCTTTTTCTTCGTGCTTGATCATTCAGGTTCTCCAGTAGGAATTTCCTTCTGCACAAAGTGCTTCCTTTAGCAGATCTTTTCCTGCTGGGCTGCTGACAGTGGGATCCAGGAGTTTGCCTTCATTTGAAATTGAAAATCCTTCATTTGGTAAGGGTGCTTCTTTTGCTTGCTGGGTATAGAATTCTGGGTTGATAGTTTGTTTCTCAGAGAACTTTAATAGTTGGTTTTTCACTCTTCTGACCTCCATTATTTTTAATGAGAAATTGGCAGCCATAAAAATAGTTTTTCCTCTATAAATACTTTGTTTTTCTCTGATTGCTTTAAAGATCATTTTGCTTTGTCCTTATCTTTAGTTTGTTTTTTTTTTTTTTTCTCCAGCAGTTTGATTATTACCTGTTCAGGTGTAGATTTCTTTGCGTTTATCTTTTTAAGGATTCATTGAGGTCTTTATTTTGTGGCTTTATATATATTTTTGCCCCTTTTAGGAGAGTCTTAGCTATTACTTCTTTTTTTCTCTCTCTCTTTTTAAAAGTAAGTTCTGGGGGCGCCTGGGTGGCTCAGTCGGTTAAGCGGCCGACTTCAGCTCAGGTCACGATCTCGCGGTCCGTGAGTTCAAGCCCCGCGTCAGGCTCTGTGCTGACAGCTCAGAGCCTGGAGCCTGTTTCGGATTCTGTGTCTCCCTCTCTCTGACCCTCCCCCATTCATGCTCTGTCTCTCTCTGTCTCAAAAATAAATAAATGTTAAAAAAAAAATTTTTTTTAAAGTAAGTTCTGTGCCCAACCTGGGCCTTGGACACATGATCCTGAGATCGAGTTACATGTTGAGGCAGCCAGGAGCCCCTTAGCTATGATTTCTTTACCCCTTTTTCCTCTTTTTCTGAGACGCTGATGGTACAAATGTCAGATCACTTAATTTTGTCCCACAGATCTGTGAGGATCTCTTCATTTCTTTTTCCAATCTTTCTGTTCAGGTTTTGTAATTTTTATTGACACCTGCCATCTCCATACTGGTTTCATTCTCATGCAACAGGTTTTTCTTCTGTTTATTGTGTTTTCATTCTAAAATTTCCTTTTTTTTTCTTTTTTATATTTTCAGTTTCTTTGCTGAACTGTTTCTTACTTTTGTTGTTTTCCAAAGTGTGTATCCTTACTTGTTGGAGTGGTTTTTTTTTTTTTTTTGGCAGTTACAGATAATTCCGACACCTATGTCTTCTTGCTCTTTATGTCTGTTGCTTGCTTGAGATTTTCCTGGTTTTCTGTAGGTTGAGTAACTTTGGATTGTATCAGGGAGATTTGAGGTGTTCTATTTGGCTGTGGGACCCAGAATGTTGTTTTGGTCCTTGTGGGGAATGTTGGTGTCGTGTGAGCACAGTTGGTTCATTTGGGTTCACCTGCAAGGTCCCAACTGCTTCCTGTATTTGTGGATCAATGTCAATTCTGTGTTCAAAGCCTTTGTAGTGCTAGTCAGGTGTGCCCCCCACAGCACCTCACCGTGGCTGTCAGGACCTGGGTGGTATTCTGTTGTTCAGTTCTTCTTTTTTTTGTTTTGTATATTTTTAAAAAAGTTTATTTTAAAAAGAGAGCTAGTGCAGGAAGGGGCAGAGAGAGGGAGGCACAGAATCCGAAGCGGGCTCCAGGCTCTGAGCTGTCAGCACAGAGCCCGATGCGGGGCTCGAACCCACGGACCGTGAGATCGTGACCTGAGCCGAAGTCGGACGCTCAACCGACGGAGCCACCCAGGCGCCCCTGTTGTTCAGTTATTCTAAGCATCTCTTTGGGGTCGGACTCCCCCCCCACTACAGCTCGTGGGGGACCTTGGTTATAAACAACATTAAGGGAATACTTTTCTGAGTTTCATCCTCCCTGTGATCTCTATACTTTCTGGTTCCCAGGGGCTCCCATTTTCAGTCCCCTGGCACAAAATTGGGTTTTAGCTACCTTTACTGCTGCTTGCTCTCGTGGACCATACCCATGGTTAGAGGACAGAAAGAGACAAAGACAGCAGGTCTGATCCCCTCCTGGGGCCCCAGCCCCTCTAACTGCAGAGATAGGCTCTCCTCAGAGGGTCAAGTTCCCGCAGCCACCTGTTGCCGACTTCAAGACCACCTTCACGGCATCCCATGGGGCTGGGGTGTAAGAGAATGAAGAAAAGGGAAAAAGTGAAAAATAAGTGGGGGTGCTTCCTGTGTTCTATACTTCTCTCGATTCTCCGCAAACCGATCCGGAAGGCTTTTCACGGTGCTCACTCTCCTGTGCGGGTGCCCACGTGTGTTTCGGGCTGTGTCGGGAGGGCCTGCAGAATAGAAGCCCCAGGCAACTGGTCCCTGTATTCGTTCCCTGGGAGACACGGTCAGAGTGTGATTAGCCCCATCCTGCCCAGGACCCAGCCCTCAAGGTGTTGAGATCATCCTAGAAAATGTGCAGATCTCATGTTCTGTTGTGTCTTCAAACACGATAGCACCAACCCCACTTGAGAAGGATTTGTGGGTCTCAGGTTGTACGGAGACCCTCTCCCGTTTCTTTTCTCCAAGCAAAAGCATCTCCACGAAGTAGTTAATTCCTTTCCTTCATCACTCCTGCCCCGTAGAACTTCGGGGGATGATGGAGATGTTCCACGTCGGCGTGTGGGAGCCGTCAGCCTCCCGCGGCCCCTCAGCCCTGGAAGTGTGGCTGGTGGGACCAAGTAACTGAATCTGGAAACTAACTTCTTTCATTGTAATTAATTGAAACGTCCGCAGCCCCTTCTGTGTGGCCGCGTCCCTGCCGTATGTATGTTGCGGCTCCGAAGCACGCAGCTGGCGAGCTTGGACTTGGGTCAAAGGAAAGAACATCTCTACTTCTGCCTTTGCCAGTTCACACGACAGCGTTTTCACTGTGCCTCAGACCGACTGCACAGTTGTAACACAACACCCAGCAGAGTGTTTTGATTTAGGTAATTCAGGAAGTGGCTGTTTTTTCAACCTGTGTTGCTAAATTTGGGTAGTGGCCCGTGTTCCAGGCGTCTGCTGTGGAACGGCTTAAAGAAAACATCTTCCAGATTTCATCTGGTGGGGGTTGGGGGGAGGCGTGGTGGCTCTTGAACATCTCTGGGCACTCTGATTTTTAGAAATCGCCGTCGGGAGGTTGACCTGGCCCCCAGTGGAACTGACATTTTTCACTGTGCCCCCCACCCCGTGCCCTTGTCTGATTTTCTAAGGAACGGTGAAGGACTCCTCTGCAAACGGGCATTTCTTTCTTGCTCAGAACGAGATCTTTACTGATCGCTTTTGGTCACTTCGTGTGCCTGTTTAAATGAAATGACCCTGCCACCGTCCCTGGGAAGCTGGCGTTTTGATATCTTTGTTCCACATAAAGAGGAGTAACGTTCACGTGGTGAAAATCAGGTGAAATTACAAAAAAACCCCAAAACAACAACTGGTCTCCCAGTTGGGTCCTTTGAGTCTGTGCCTCTGTAGTCTGGTGGCTGTTTTCCTCAGTGGAGGTGTCACTCACACAGAGAGGTGACACCCTAAGTCGGAGGAAGAACCTGGTGGTTGGAGGTGTATCAACGACCCATTTACGTCGAGTGACGGGCTTAAGGACCGAGAGTGCCTTCATGTGGTTTTTCCCTTTGTTGTCCCTTGAAAGGGCTGCTGGAGATCTTTTAAGCTTTTTATTGCCATATAGAATTACCGTATTTGAAAACTATACTGAAAAAAACCTTTCAGCCTTAGCTCGTACTTTGGGGATTTGGAGATCACAGACAACTCAGTTGACGACTTCGCTGCTGGTGGGGGGCGGGGGGGGGGGAGTATTTTGCCGAGCGCAGAAATTCCTGGCTGCGGTCATTCCAATTTCCCTTTTGAGGAAGGCTGTCTGTTGGCTAATGGGATGCAAAATGCCTTTTTCGTGAACCACTGCCCTCCCCTTCAGAGGGGACGGGAGGAGGGTGTGCAGTGTCAGCAGAAAGGAAACATATGGCCCATTTCAGTTTACCAAGATCTGATTTACCTCTTTGTGCTCGGTTATGGTGAAAATGATTGCCTTTTATTTTTATTTATTGATTTATTTTTTAATGTGTATTTATTTATTTTGAGACAGAGAGAGAGAGAGAGAGAGAGAGAGCACACGGGAGAGAAGCAGAGAAAGAGGGAGAGAGAGAGAATCCCAAACAGGCTCCATGCTGTCAACACAGAGCCTGATGTGGGGCTCGATCCCACCACCCTGAGATCATGCCCTGAGCCGAAATCAAGAGTGAGCCACCCAGGCGCCCCACGAGCTGCCTTTTAAATAAGTTGCCTAAAACGAGCACATTCTGAAAACTATCCTGGCGTCACCGGCTCCTCTGGCGTGCCCTCACGGAAACTGTAGATTCTTGGACTCGTTTGGAAGGATACACTGTGCAAGTGACCGCCCCGGAAAGGGGCCCTCGCAAGTCCTGTGACTTGTGCTGTCCCTACTGGGCGCCTTCCACACGTTTTGATCTACGGCGGCGTTTCCCTGCAGATTCTAGCACCAGGATCGTAGCATCGCTGAGGTATAATTACTGGAACAGTCCCCTCCTGCCGTGTGTGTGTGTGTGTGTGTGTGTGTGCGCGCGCGCGCGCGCGTGTTGGGAATGCTTCCTTATTTCTGTGCCCTTTGTCCTCCGGAGGTCCGCGGCCCCTGTGCTCGGCTTCCAGGGCGGATGGGGGCCCAGGGCGGGTTTGTGGACTCAGAGCGAAACGTAGGTTTTCTCCGTTGCAGGAACCAGCTCTCGTCCTGGCCAAGCCCAGTGACGAGCGTCAGAAACTGAAGGACCGCTTTCTCATGGTGGGGGCGGGGGTCTGGTAGTCTGGCACATGCGTTGGGGCTTTTTGGGTTGAGTTTCTTATTTATTGTTATTGTTTATTTATCTGAGGAGGAGGGGTAGTATTTTTAGAGAGGGAGCGTGAATGGGGGAGGGGCAGAGGGAGAGAGACTCTTAAGCAAACCCCACACTCAGCCCGGAGCCCGATGTGGGGCTCGATCCCACAACCTAGGGATCTGTGCGTGAAGTCAGGAGTTGGACGCTCAACCTGCTGACCACCCTGGTGCCCCATCGGGCTGCGTTTAAATTCTGGGGCACACAGGTGTGTAGAGGAAAAGGAAGTGCGTCCGCACGCGAGCGTAAAGATGGGAACCTCGCGTGTTCCCAGTGAGCCCAAATGGAGCCCACCTCCACCTTTCCTGGAAACCACCTTCTCTTCTGCTTTCTTTCTGCTTCCTTGCTTTTGTTCTAGGTTTTATATCACCTCCGCCTGCTCCCTGTCTTGTTGCCGGCATCTCCAATTTAGTCATTCTTACCGATACGCTTTTATTGAGATATAATTCACTTACAATTGCAGCTGACCATAGAGGGTATAAAATGCAGCGACTTTGAGGGTACCCACAGAGCTGTGGGGCCCGGGGCCCCACACCCATGACCTCAGCTAAACCTCCTCACCTCCCAGAGGACCCACCTGTAAATACGATCCCCCTGAGGGTTCCACGTAGGAGTTCTGGGGGACACAATCACGTAGTCCGTAATGGCCTTCTTGACATATGTCGGAAACAAATCCTTCATCAAATATATCGCTTGCAAGTTTTTCTCCCATTTTGTGGGAGTCTTTTTGCTTTCTTGATGATGTCCGTTGAAGCACAAAAGTTTTCCATATCGATGAACCCCGGTTCCTGTGTTTTGTGTTGCTCTTTCTTTGGGTGCCACATCTTCGGGACCACTGTCTAACCAAAGGTCACAAAGATTTACACCTGTGCTCTCTTCTAAGCCTTTTATAGTTTTAGCTCCGGTGTTGAAGTCTGTGGTCGATTTCGCGTTAATCTTTTTCTGGATCTGGTGTGGAAGGGGTTCATCTTCATTTTTTGGCGTGTGAATGTCCGGATGTCTCAACACCAGCTGAATTGTCCCAGCAGCCTCGGCAAAGATCAGCGGACCATAAATGCGATGGCTCATTGCTGGCCTTCGAATTCTGTGCTGTTGATCTGTATGTCCATCCTGTGTCATTGCCACGCTGTCTCAGTCACTGGGGAAGTGTGAGGCCTCCAGCCTTGTGTTTCAGGATTGTTCTGGCTACTCTGGGTCGCTTGCGTTTCCGTATGGACAACTTCTGCAGGAAAATCAGTTGGGATGTTTGTGGGGATTGGGGAGCGTTGCCATCTTAACTGTGTTGAACCTTCCAGTCCACGAGCGTGGGATGTTCTTCTGTTTACTTAGATCTTCTTAATTTCTTCCAGCAACGTTTTGAAGTTTTGCACTTTTGGGGGGGGAATGACTTTAACGCTAAGCAGTTTGTTCTCTTTGAGACTATTACAAACGGAATTGTTTTCTAGATTTCATTTTCAGGCCGTTCACGGCTAGTGCATGGAAATACGGTTTGCATTTTGTATTTATGTTCTGTGTATTGATTATCAACACGCTCACTGGTGGCTTCAGTACCCCCCTCCCCCTCTTCTTCCTGACTCCTGTGTTCCTGACAAGGCCCCTCCATTCGTCCGGAGGGAAGGGGACCACCCTGGCTGGGATTCGACTTTTTTTCAAGGAAGGGCCCTGCCTCCCGCGGGAACCCCACCGCCCCCCCTCTTGCGGGAAGGCCAGTGGGTTTGACTCGGCCCTTTCCCTCAGAGGTTGAAGGCCTCCAAATGCTGGCCAGGGGTTCACTTTTCCAGAAGTCCCTGATAGGCAGGGCCTGGACCCTAGCCCTTCCTGATGGTTTCTCATTTCCTCTTCTACCTCCCTCCCTCAAACCATCCCATGCGAATCTTTACACGCATCCACGAGAAGAGCCCCCTCCCTGTCGCTGTCCCCATGGGCACAGCACCCTGGGCCTGCAGGACCCCACTTGCCCGGTACCTCTCAGAGGGGGTGTGGGGGCTGAGGCCGGCTGGGTCTTCTCCAGGCCGGGTCCTTCAGGACGCTGCCACCCACTGGGAGCATGTGCCCGCACGTGTTGTGCCTGGAATGCCCCGGAGAGGACCCCGGCCTTCATCGGAGTCTTTCCTGAGTGTGTGGGGGACAAGACTTTCAAATGCTCTGTGTAGTGGGGGCCTCGTGGTCTTTGGCTGGGGCCGGGCCAGCGTTGGTGTCTCCTCACCGGTCACCAAGGTTTTCACTGACAGACCTGCCCGGGCTGGGACTCGCGCTGGGCAGGAACCCACACCCGCATGCTCCCGAGCCCTCTGTCCTTCGGTCTGTCCATCGGCCGTCCTTTGTCTCTCCTCCGGAGCTCTAGAAGGCAGGACCGTGCCTGCCTTGTGTGATGGCCGCCGTGGCTGTGTGTTCAGGGGGTGGACGCCGGGACCTGCCAAGCCTCCTGCCTCGCTGGCTGTGTGATCTCAGGCGCGTTGCTCAACCTTCCTGTGCTCTGCTCTTCAACCGTAAGGTGCAGGAGGCATCACAGCCTCAGGGGATGTCTCTGAAGGTCACGGGGTTGGTGTGTGGGTGTTTAGGACACCGGGGGGGGGGGGGGGGGGGGGGCTCCTGGAGCTAAGTGTCCTTGTTACTGCCTGTGAGCGCCAAGGGTTAAGTGAAGCCGTAAAATTGCTCTGTTCTTTTTCTTTTTTAAAAATGTAAACAGACCTTCTTTTTAGAGCAGTTGTAGGTTCCCAGATAATTTGGGCGGAAGGCACAGATCTCGCATGTACTTCTTGACCCCACCCAGCCCGTCAACATCCTGGCCACCGGCTGCGTTTGTCACAGCCCACGAAGCTGGACTGGCCCGTCGCGGTCCCCCACAGCCCCGAGTTTACCCTGGGGCACACTCGGGGTGGTGTGCATGCTGTGTGTTTGGGCACGTGTGGGATGCCACACGTCAGCCACGAAGGTGTCTCCCAGACTGGTCCACTGCCCCGAAATCCCTCCGCGCCCTGCCCGGTCACCCCTCCCCCGCCCGCCCGGTCCCTTTACTGTCTCCCTAGTTTTGCGTTGCCACAGCATAGCGTCTATATCACCCTTTCGGCTGGCTTCTTTCGATTAATGAAACGCATCGGAGGTTCCTCTGCGTCTTTCCGCGGCTTGATGGGCCGCTTCCTTTTAGCACTGCGTAATACTCCCTTGCCTCGATCGCCGTCTTGTTTTATAAACCAGCACTTGACCTCTGGAGGAGTCAGACCCGCTCCAAGTGTCTGCGGTTCTCAGCCGTGAGCCTGGAGGGCTTCTTACCCACGTCCAGCCCCGGAGTGCCGGGTCCTGTAGGTCTGTGGTGTGGCTGGGATGCTGCATTTCGGAGGACTTTCCCTGGGCTGCTGGCGGGCGTGTGTGCGTGTGTGTGTGCATGTGAGTGTGCATGTGAGTGCATTTCTCTGTGTGCACGTGAGTGGTCGTGTACGTGTATGTGCACGTGTGCATTTGCATGTGGGTGGATGTGCACGTGTGTGTGTCCGTGTGCCTCTTCCCGTGGCCCAGGTGGGCTGCTGACGGTCAGCACCTCCCTGGCGCGGTGGGACAGGAGTCCGGGTGGGAGGCTGCAGGGGACAACCCTGGGGGGACGGTCTTTGCTCCCCCCGGTGCCAAAGTCGGGCGGGGCCGGGCCGCCTTTGTTCCCTCCTCCCGCAGCAGGACCGGGGCCTGATCCTGAGTGGGGACGAGCCGGTGTTTCCCTTTCCTGGGCTTGGCAGCTGCTCGCGGGCTTCCCCCTAAACCCGGAGGACCTCTGGGAGTAGTTGCCACCCCCTTCCCACGTTCCCCCCGTTATTTTCTCATGCTCGTCTCCACAGGATGTATGCTTGATTAAGTTACTCTCTTTTATCATAATTAAAGAAAAATGTGGTGGGAGAGCACTCGAGACTGCCCTCGATGAAAACCAGATTGCTGAACCTGCAGGAGAGCAGGGGCGGCCCCGTCACGTCCGGCGCCCGGGAGTTCGGGGCCTTCGGGGCCGCCCCGGGGTGACCCAGCCTGTGCTCCCGGCCTCCCTGCCCCGGGGCCGCGCCCGCGTGTTAGCCTGTGAGCAAGGCGACCTCCTGCCAGCCCGTGTGGACGTCTGTGGAGAGCGTGTTTCCGGCTGACTCGCTCCCTGGGTGCCGGTCACACTGATCACGACGGCCACACTGCAAGCCTGATGGTGCCTTCAGCGGGTCACGAAGCCCTCGCTCCCGGGGACCCTCCCAGGACTCCACGGGTGAGGTCACGGCCGGCAGGCGGATGGATGGTCTACGCGCCGACGGGAAGGACCTCGGACCTGCTGCTGTTGTTTGCGACCTTGTGTCTGCGACTCGTGTGGGTGTTGGGAGCATTTAGTGACAGTGCTGAGGTCCCAGACGTGCAGAGCCGGGCGGGGCGGGGCGGGGGTGCTGACGGCTTTGCCGACGGTCACCAGCGAATCAGGCGCCACCGTCCAGTCCCCACAAGTGTGTGCTGGGCCCCCTGACCCAGGGGCTGACGAGGGGGAGTGGGTTCTGGAGCCACTGGGCTCCAGTCCTGGGCTCCAGTCCCGGCCCTGCCGCCGACCCCTAGGTGAGCCCGGGAGAGTGACTTGAGCGGAAAGCGGTCCCGGTTTCTGCTCCATCCCTCGGGGTGGGTGACGACAGACACGCTTGCCTCCACACCGCGTCAAGCAGCCCTGGGAGGAGGTTGTGCACGCCGGGGTGGCAGCGGAGGGGTGCCCGTCCACCGCTGGGATTTGCGCCGTTGTTCGGGGCTGTCCGTTCCGGGAGGGGGAGCCCAGCCCTCACTCAATCGAGGGTCACCGAGCCCCGCGAGCGCAGACCCCAGGTGCATGACGCCTCTGCCCCAGACCGTTCTGGGGCTCGTCCTGACCTGTCTTCCTCTTGGACCCTTACCGGCCACGTGGGTGCAGCCAACTCAGGTTGCTTCCATGGGAAAGTGCCCCTTCCAGCAGCCTCGTCCCCGTCCCGGGAGGGAGCGCATCCCGGCCCCGGGGGTTTGGGCCTCAGGGATGCACCCTGGACGGGACGGGTGAGCAGTCCTGGTGGGGACGGCCGTGGGGGCGGGAACCTAACTTCCGGTCTGCGCACTTTGGGGGGAGGACTTGAGCTAGGCCTTCTGTTCTCACGTGTGGAACAGTAACTTGACGTGTGAATACTTCCGTTTCCTTGCGAACGCTGTTTCAAGCATTTTGGAAATATCAGTTGTGATGTTAACCTGTTGATAGGTGTTCCCCTTTGCCTCTTGTCGAATCCTTGAGGCCCCTCTCCTAATTATAGTTTTTAAAAGAAAGCCCTTGCTAGTTCTTCATGGGCTTATTGAAGCCGAATGCTACTAAAGCGATTCTCCACAGATCAAACCCCGCTTCCCACTGGAGTCAACACTAGAAGGGCTTTTTCTAAAAATGGTTTTGCCTGATAATGTTTTGGCGTAAGACCCTTGGCTTACCAAGTGCCCACCACTGTGCCACGCTCTTGGAGGCCACGGAGGATCCTGTGCCCTGAGATTAGGAAGCTCCCGCTCCTGCCTCTTGAGTTGGGCTCCTTAAAAAGGATACTTGATCTGAATTTCTATTTTATTGTTTTGTTTTATGTTGTTTTGTTTTATTTTATTTAAAATTTTTTTTAACGTTTATTTATTTTTGAGAAGAGAGAGACAGAGCGTGAGCGGGGGAGGAGAGAGAAAGAGGGAGACACAGAATCCGAAACAGGCTCCAGGCTCCGAGCCGTCAGCACAGAGCCCGACACGGGGCTCGAACTCACGGACCGCGAGATCATGACCTGAGCCGAAGTTGGATGCTCAACCGGCTGAGCCACCCAGGCGCCCCTATTTTATTTCACTTAATTTTACTGGGGATGAGCGCATGTGTGCAGGGGAGGGGCAAAGAGAGAGCGGGAGAGAATCCCAGGCAGGCTGCACGCTTTTAGCTCAGAGCCCGACATGGGGCTCAGTCTCATAAACCGGGAGATCGTGACCTGAGCTGAAATCAAGAGTCAGACGCTTAACCGACTGAGCACTGAGGCACCCCGTGAACTTCTTAAGTAACTGGGAAGTGATACAAAGCCAAATCACCTCTGCTGTGAGCTGAGAGCTGAGAGCTGAGGGTAGAATCAAGTTGTCGCTCTCTTCCTCTGCGACGAGGACTCCGCAGATGAGTAATGTCGGCGTACAGACTGTCAGCGGCACCAGGGCGTATATGTGCCGAGGACGCTGTGAGCCCCCGCGGTCACCTAGGGGACAGTGCCCTGACCCCTCCCGCATGCCACAGGCTGGCGGGGGCCATCCTGGACCCAGCGGTAAGGTACACCGTAGGTGCACGTACCCTTTGCGTCCGGTGTCCTTTGACCGGCGATGACCAGGGCCCGGTAGAGAAACACATCAGCTGCCTCGCCCGTGGGTGGGTCAGCTCCACGATGTGCGTTCTGCACGGCCTCCCAGGGGTGCCCAGTGTGACTGAGCCCCAGAAACCTGCTCGTCAACGCAGCTGGAGGGCGTCCCACGGGGCAGAGTGGTCCAACTCTGCCCGTGGTGGGGGCCTCCAGCGGGACCTGTCCCTGGACTCACGGCCTGGCTCAAGGGGCGTGTCCTCCCCTGCCCCACAGTGATTATTTTGATCCGTTCAGGTAGCCAGCGTTTCCCAAGTGCTCCCCGGAGGGGCCGAGAAAGGCAGCAAGCGTGTGGACGAGTGTAGGGTGGTGTGAAATGATGTGTCGCAAATCGGGTGGCCTGAGGCATGCTTCACTTGGATGCTAGAAATCTCCCTTTGTCTCCAGCTCCCCAGATGGTCCTCCTGATTCTCAGAGAAGGAGGCCTTTAGAAGGGAAACGCGCTGGGACCCTGGTCTGCATCCCGTCCGTACCTGCCTTCTCTCTCTCTCTCTCTCTCTCTCTCTCTCCCTCTCCCCCTCCCTGTGAGGATGGGGAAGATGATTTCTGGAGGGCAGTTGCTTGGTTTACTTTGTGGACCACATTCCTCTCCAGGCTTCTTACGGCCTCGTGTCTTTGTGTGTCCGTTTCACTTATTTACGGCCTTGCTCTTTCAACCGGATTCTCATTTCCTTTCGGATGTGCTGATATTTCCTGCATTTGGAGCTAAAATTCTGCCCTCCACGCTTCCTCCAGGAAGTCCTTCTGTATTGTATCTAGAATACACTCCTCCTCCCTGCCCCCTCCCCCCCCCCCCCCCCCCCCCCCCCCGCCATCACCACCTGGGATGGAATTAGGTGTTTAACTCCCCGGCCCACGTGGGAGAGCCCTGTCATAGTCGTCTCCGCCTTTAGGAGGGGCGACGCCAGTCTCACAAACACCAGGAAGCCGTGCAGAGCCGTATGGATCTATTTGTTAACAACAAAATTTCTCTCAGATGAAGTTCAATGAAGCAAACAGTAGGCATCTATTGTTTAAGGTGATAAATCTATAACTAATTGCATCTGGTTCTCTTTCCCGTGTATAGAAAATACAGCGGTCTCAACTGAATATCTTAGCACTGATGGGCTGGATAGGACGGGTGGCTTAGATTCAGGATCAGCTCGAAAACATCAGCATCGTTCTTACGTACCTGCAGAAACGTTGAGAACAGGAATCAAACCAGTCAGAAAACCACGAATGACGTTCGTAAGAAATGTGTGACAGCTCTGTGACGTCACCGCGGAGGGGGTAAAGGAAGACTGGAATTCCTGGAGGCGAGAATGCAGTTGTTGGGTGGGAAGGCAACGTTACAAAGACACCTGTTCTTCTGAAACGAACGTCTACGTTTAATGCGGTTTCGGCGAGTGCCCTCGTAAGGTATTGTAGTAGAATTTAGCTGTCTTTTTCTAAAATCTAGAACTGAGAATTAGCAAGGAGAGCCAAGATCGTTTTGAAAAAGTAAAGCTAGTGGGATTTTCGCTGTATCTGATACGAGGACGTCTCAACCAGAATTAAATAGACACGTAGATCTATGGAATAGATTAGAGAATCCCTTGGCAGACCCGTGGGATATAAGGGGGTTTGTTAAATGATAAATGTGCCTTTTCAAATGAGTGGGGAGATAGTGGAGTTATTATAATAAATAGTATTGCAGTAATTAAGTGTGCCTTGGGGAGAATATCATGTCAGACCCCTGCTTTATACCAGTCACCAAAAAAGAGTAGATATGAGAGTTTGTTTATGAAAGGAGCAATGAATAAATCCTAAAAAAAAATTATTTTATTTTATTTTAGAGGGGTGGGGAGGGGCAGAGGGAGAGAGAGGGAATCCCAAGCAGATTCTGTGCTGTCAGCCCAGAGCCCGACGCAGGGCTCGATCTCACGACCTTACGGTCATGACCTGAGCTGAAATCAAGAGTCCGACGCTTACGCAACTGAGCCACCCAGGCAACCCCACGATGGATAAATCTTAATAGAAGCTGTGATGGGCAAAGGATCTTAAAAAGGGGATTTACAGCAAGGTATATACAAGGGGCCGGGAACATGAGAAAAAAAATGCTCATCCTTGGTAGTTTAGGCTCTTACTGCTGCTGGAACAAATACCATAAGCTGCGTGGCTTGAAACAGGAGGTCAGGAGTCTAAACTGGGTCGGCGGGACTGGATTTCTTCTGGAAGCTCTAGGGGAGAATCTGTTTCTGTGCCTCTTCCGGCTCCTGGAGGCTCCCATGCTCCTTGACTGGGGGCCGTCCTCCCCTGTGCGGCCGGCAGTGGAGCATCCTCCCGTCTCCCCCTGTCCCTCGTCACATGGCCCTTTCTCACCCTCCTGTGTCTCTCTTCACAAGGGTGCTGGGGATGACCGTGGACTCACCCTGATGATCCAAGATCATCATCTCAAGATCCTTAATCACATCTGCAAAGTGCCTTTTGTCGTGTAAGGTACATAGTCCTAAATTCTGGGCATCAGGACGTGGGCATCTTTGGCAGACCGTAATTCTGTCTACCACACTAGCATTGAGAAACATGCAATGAGTTATGATTTCCCACCATCATTCTGGCAAGGTCTGAAGAGTTTGCTAAGGACTGTGGAGGGTGTGGGGGAATGGGCATTGGTATAAACTGTGGAGTATAGACTCCTCATCCATTTGGAGGTCAACCATATCTCTTTAAAAAAATGTTTTTTAATGTTTATTTATTTTTGAGAGAGAGAGAGAGAGAGCAGGGGAGGGGCAGAGAGAAAGGGAGACACAGAATCCGAAGCAGGCTCCAGGCTCTGAGCTGTCAGCACGCAGCCCGACGTGGAGCTCGAACCCATGAACCGCAAGATCATGACCTGAGCCGAAGTCGGGACATGTAACTGAGCCACCCAGGCACCCTCGTTAGCCGTATCTCTTAAAAAAATGAACAGCGTGTACTCCCATGGGCCTGCTGGGTCCGTGTCTCGGGCTTCCATTCCAGACTCACAGAGCTTGGGGCGCAGAGAGTATATGGGGTCTTTGTGGCAGTGCTGTTTGTGAGCAAGAAGAAAAAACACGAACTGTTTCTTGTTTTGCAAGCGGTGTAAAAACACACTCACAGATGTGGTGCATTCGTACTGGGGAGTATTATGCAGCCATGGAGGCAGTGAGGTGACTCTGCCCTGAGAGGTCCGGGCTCGGTGAACCCAAGTCATTTGTAAAATAGCACGCCCACGGTGATGCTGTTTAGGGGAGAAGATACGCTCAGAACCACGTGCTTTTGGAAGCGTCCGTGACAAAGCCAGAACTGGTAACGTGTGTGGAGATTGAGGCGAACTTCATTTTTGTCCGTGGGCATGACTCCGACGGTTGAAAGGCATGGACAGCTCACTTGAGGCAGAAATCAGCTCTTCGGCAGTGAGCCCCCAGAAGCGTGGGGTCTGTGGGGATGCACTTGGTTCTCGGGCTCTGGGTCCTGTGTGGACTTGGCTCCGTTGCAAGAGTTAGTCCCATCCGAAGAGTTAAAGAGCAGAACCTAGAAGCTCAGCAATTGCATTTTCTTGCTTCCGGGACCATCTGCTTGTCCGTGGAGATGCTTCTCACGTTGCATTGTATTTTCACCTCCTGGGTCCCTTCCTCTGGTCTTTTTCTCTTTTCCCTCCTGAGATTCTCAGTGTTGAAATCAAGAGAAACCCGAGACCCCTGTGTGACCGCGGTTGGGCACGTTTCCTGAGATGCTCCCGAAATCACGCAACCCCGCAAGAAGGCCTTGGATCCCCTGGTATTGTTGGCCGAGGGGATCTCCCCACACAGTGAGCAGCCTGTGGACGCCTCCAGAATGACACAGGGGGAAGGTGGACGCGCTGATGGGTGCGTGCACGGTGGCTGCCGAAGACTTGACTTCTCAGTTCTCTGGGGTGGAGCGTTGAGAATCCTGATTTTCCTAGAGTTCTGATTGCTTCAGCAGTCTTGGAACAGTGAAGTACTGTCTAACATATTTCTTTCCCCCGTGTTTGACCTGGAGATCATTCTAAGGCTGGCCCCAGCCGTAGGCCAGCATGAGTCTAACCTGGTATTAGGGACCAAAGCCTTGTGTGCAGCTGTTGTCGAAGTAACAGAACTTTAGCAGGCGGGTGAAGAAACAAGGAGCAGGGACCCCACGCATCCAACTCCACGTCTCCTCCGTCTGCATGGCTGGACACATACACGTCCACCCCTTTTTGAGAAACCAGCAGAGTTTAGAATACAGCCTCCCTCCCCTTAGTCCTGACCTTCAGGGGGTGCAGTCTCAAAAGGAGCGCTTTCTGGGGCGTCTGGGTGGCTCAGTCGGTGAAGCGTCCAGCTTCGGCTCAGGTCATGATCTCGCGGGTGGTGGGTTCGAGCCCCGCGTCGGGCTCTGTGCTGACAACTCAGAGCCTGGAGCCTGCTTCGGATTCTGTGTCTCCCTCTCTCTCTGCCCGTCCCCAGCTCATGCTCTCTCTCTCTCTCTCTCTCAAAAATAAGTAAATATTAACAAAGAATAAAGGAGCGCCTTCACCAAATGGCATTTTCCCTTGATGGATGAGAGCGGCGTGCATCTGTTACTGGAAGGTGAAATCACGGGTTAGTAGAATCAAACCAACGCCTTTCCTTGTGTTTCGTTTCCGTAAAACACATCCGCCCCTTGGGCGCAGGGAGGCCCGAGTGTCATTAGTTTTGTGCCCCAGGTGATAAGCCTCTTCAAGTTTCTGCTTGCTCTGAAAGATGCCGCAGCATAAATAACGTTTTCTTTAGAAGGCTCATCTGTTTCGCATTGCGAGGCAGTTTCGACACCGTCTGGCGGGACACGCGAGGCGATGAGGTCGGCTGAAGCCGGTGCCTGCGTGCTTCCCATCCCGGGGAAGGAGTCTGGGCCGCTCTCCAGATCAAAGACAGACGCGCGTCCAGCCGAGCGGAACTGGAGCCCTGGGGAGTGTAATTTCAGTGGCAGCATAGACGTGAAGGATGCCTTCCTGCTCAACAGCAGGATGGAAGGGGCAGGGCCCGCCGTGTGCCGGGGCTTTCTCACCTGACGTCCACCCGGCACCCTCAGGGCCGAATTGAGAACGGCTGGGTGTTGTGGGTTCGGAGCGACTCTCGAAAGACGGGAACTGCTGGGGCGCCTGGGTGGCTCCGTCGGTTAAGCGTCCGTCTTCGGCTCAGGTCATGGTCTCGAGGTTCACGAGGTCGAGCCCCAGGTTGGGCTCTGTGCTGACAGCTCAGAGCCTGGAGCCTGCTTCCGATTGTGTCTCCGGCTCTCTCTGCCCCTCCCCCACTCTCACTCTGTCTCTTTCTCTCTCTCTCTCTCTCTCAAAAAGAAATAAAAAAAATTAAACACATAAAAGACTGGACTTACTGTTTTATTTGTAAGCTGCCCCTTGTCGTCTCTGGTGCCCTCGGAGCCTGCCTGTGTGTGGGGTGCTCTGGACTGAAACTCCGTTTGCCCCACGTCTGCGTGTCGGAGCCCTAACTCTCAGCGGGGTCGTGTTTGGTGTTGGGCCTTTGGGAGGAGATGACGCACGGGGTCCCCGTGGTGGGTCGGTGCCCTTGTAAGAAGAGGAAGAGATCACAGCGCTTCCTCTGCCATGAGAGGACAGCCAGAAGGCAGCCGTCTGCACGCCCAGAAGAGAGCCCTCACCAGAACCGAATCTGCCAGTGCCCGGATCTGGGACTTCAGCCTCCGGAGCTTTGAGCAATAAATGTCTGCTGTTGAAGGCCCCCAGGTGGTGGTGTTTGCTCTGGCAGCTGACTGAGATGGGGAGTTAGGTTTGGTAGCGCTTTCTGGGGCGTATTTGGGTCTCTGTGTGGTGTGTGAGTGTAGCCTTCCATTTTCGGGTGCATGGCAGAGAGGAACATGGGGGCATCTAAGCTCTTAGCAAGACAGGTGCTTGGAGACAGTGGCCTGCCTGCTACAGTTAACCTAGGCCTCGGCTGGGTGGAAGGTTCCAGGAGGGAGGGCAGGTGGCTTGTGAGAGCCCATCCCGGTGGAGCAGTGCCCCCTCCCGGCACCCACCCTGCCCCTGCGGTTTGCATGGCTGGTACATGCTGACACCCTGAGTCTGATCTGCCTCCTCTTTTGGGGACAGCGTCCCGCCCTGGGCTCATGGGGCTGTTGTGAGTGACTGCCCGACCTGGCCACAGTAGCCCCTGTGACCTTTTTGGGAGGGACGGGGTTAGGCCTACTTTTAGCCGAGACTCCCTTGCATAGCTGCTGCCTCCCTCCGTAAACCCCCCTCCCTCTCTCTCCCCGCCCTTCTCTACCCTGTGCCAATTTGTGCCCCGGTGCCTTTGCACGGGCTGCTCCCTCAGCATGTGCTGTCTTTCCCTCCGTTTCCTGGGCAACCCAGCCCTCTTTCAGCTTTGGCTCTGTGGCGCCCCCCCCCCCCCCCCCCCCCCCCCGCATCTCCACACTGTGTGCTGGTGGACACATTTTCCTGAGCATGTCTTTATGCATTTTGACACATAGTTTCTGGAAGCGCAGTTCTGTCCCTGAGCTGTTGATATTTGGGTGGTGGGGTTTCCCAGGGAAATGCATCTCCTCTTCTGTAGAAAGCACGGAGCAGGAAACAAAAAGACGTTTCTAGCCCCAGAGCCTTTGGGGGTTCTCCCGAGCCCTGGAGGAGACAGCTCGACCTGCAGCCCTTTGCCCATGTGAGTAGGGCGGGTCCGTCACATGCTGAGTAAGTGGGGCCTCCCCGGAGGTTTTCCTTAAGGCAAGTGTTGTGTCTTTGCGCCTGGGCCGTAATAGAACACCACGGGCTGGGCGGCTCCCACAACAGACGTTTACACCCTGCAGCTCTGGGGGCCGGAGGCCAGCATCGGGGGTGCCCGCAGCCTCGTGTTCTGGGGAGGCCTCTTCCTGGCTCGCAGGCGGACGGCCTCCTTGCTTTTCCATCGAAGAACCCTGAGTGAGTCCAGAACGACCTCCTCCAGCATAAGCGCAGACTCTGAGCTGCCCAGGCTGGCCACCGGGGTTAGGGATGCTGGGGGGACCGACCCCACCGTGTCCTCATGTCGCCGGACGGAGGGCCGTTCAGAGAACGCCGTCCTCGTCCTTCCTTGAACGGCAGGGAGGGCCGCACCTGGGCCCAGAGAGGACAGAGCACGAGGAGCACCCAGCACGACACCGTAGCCACCCCCCCCAACCCCCAGTTTTGATCGGACCCGTAATTTCCAGCAGGGTCACGAATGCGTTGCGCTTTGGCCTGGCAGGAGTTTGCAAACCAGGAAATGGTTGCTCTGAGTCGGGACTCGTGTGTGGAAAACGCAGGCATCAGTCCCGCTCTTCTGTCCGGCCCTGACCCAGGGGCGACCGCGGAGGTCGTGGGGGAACAGTTACTCAGTGCAGCCTCTTTTTGTTTTTGCCCCAGTGAATCTCCCCCGGTTCTGGTTCTCCCCGTGGCCCTCCCAGCCGTGCGGGTCCTGGCGGCAACGAGATGTTCCCCAGACACGCGGGGGCCTGCTCAGCTGAACACGGACGGCTGGTCCCGAGGAAAGCGGTGGCGGCCGTGGGCCGAGTCCACGGTGGCCGCGTCCCGGGGCTGGAACAAGCGGCTGTCTGCGGACGGAACCGGAGCCAGGAGCCCGCGCCTTCCTGGACGAGGAGGCCCCGACGCCCAGCCAACAGTGTTTCTTTGTGCGCGCGGCTCCCGGGACTAACGGCCTGGAGCTGGTAGCTGGAAGTCTAGTCACAGGCAGCGGTTTAAATCAAAATAATCACTTTAAGAAACAGTAGGGAGCTTAGCTGGAGAGCCGTTTCCTCTGCCCTGAAACGCTAAGGCACGTTGTGATTTATGCCCTTGGCTCTGGGCGGCTTGCGCACAGTTAGGAGGACCCCCTCCCCGCGGCCTCCCCCCACTCCAGGGATGAAAAAACACTTCAGAAGGAGGGCGGGGAGGCCCTTGGTGCAGCGAGTGGCTGTTGAAAGGAAGGGGGTCTTGCAGGGAAGCGGCCGGGCCAGCCAACCAGCGGGGAAATGCGTGCCCGCGGGCTGCTTTCCTTTTGTGCTGAGCTGAGGCTTTTGGGACTCTGGGCTCTGCGCCTCCAACAGGACGACAGGACGAGACCCTGGAGTTCGGTGTTGGAGACCCCCATTCCACAGAGGGGAGCAGGGACGGCGGGGTGGAGGCCATCCTGGCCGGGGAGGGGCGGCTCTGTGCCTGTGTTCCCCACGTTGGTGTCAGGATCTGGGCTTGATGGGACCGCTCTGCACGGGTGACCAGGTGGCTGAGCATCCGGCATCAGCAGGTGTGGATTCGGGGCCCGAGCTGATTGCCTTGTGGTGGCAGGTGGGCGAGGCGTGGAGCCCCACAGCGCCCCCCGTGGGGCCTCCCTGGCCTCTCCGTCACCCTTGCTCTGGTGCTGGTGTCTGCCCTCCTCCCCTCACGTCGGGGCTGGCGTGTCCACCTTTGGTTTAGGTCCAAGTGCAGATGGTGCTTGGGCTGAGCAGGTCTGGCCCCGTTTCTCGGACGGCTCTGTCGGTGGTGGGGGCCGCTGCCCAGGACAAGCGCCTCTCTGCCCGGTGTCCGCGGAGGCTGGGGTTGCTGGGAAGGGGAGCAGGGGTTGCGAAGGAGGATCGCACACGTGTTCCAGGCTCTCAGCCGCCCCCTGGTTTGTTACATATAGACCTCGATGTCCACTCGGAAGACGCACAGTTGGTGGACATGTGGTCATCGGTAAGTGGGAAGGAGCCGGAAAGACGGGAGCAGAAGTGCCCTGATAACCACCCTTGCCAACCCCAGTCTAGATGAGCACTTCCTATGGGGGGGCTGTAGGCTGTCAGGATGTGTTATGTGGGGCCCGGAGAAGCTTTCTGGAACTATCAGTAAGGTTAGGATACACAGGTGGTCTGATGGGGCCATGTGGGCTTCTGGGCAGCTCTGGTACCTGTGCCACTCCCAGGGGCAGCGTGGAGCCCCCCCAGACGGGAGCTGGCTGTATCCCTGTGCCTGTGATCGGGATCTTCCCACGGGCCCCTTCCGACATCCTGTGTCTGTCCGAAATTCCCCGGGTGCTCCCTTTAGCCTGTAGGCTCATGTCCCGTGGAGCACTCGGCACAGGCTGGTTTTGTCCAGAGTCCGTCCCTGGGGTTTCTCTTCTAAGTCCATCTTCCTCCAGCAGGTGCTCATGGAAAGCAAGTCTGGAAGGCCATCTTGCAGGGGTGTGGGCTGCACCAGCCGTGTGGGTGGACACCTGGGTCCAAGGGGCGGAAGGGAGTGTGCCTTGGGAGGATGCTGCCCTGGGGGCCGGGAGCCTGCCACGATCCGTGGCTTCTGTGCCCTTTAGCTCTGCTACGTGCAGCGTCGCTCAGGGTCCTGCAGACCCAGCAGACGTGGGGCTGGTGGTGCGGGAGCCTGGGGCGTGGGTGGCGGGGGGAGAGCCCGGCACGCCTCTGCCCTTCCTCTCCCAGTGTCCTGGGTGCTCCGCTGGGGCCTGGGCCCGGCTTCCCACCTGGCTCCGTCCTGGGTCCCCCGAGCCGGAGTGAAATGTTGAGGCCTCCAGAACTGACCGTCAGGGCAGGGAGCTAGGGAATTATGAACGCGTGCTCAGTGGAACAGCTTCTAGAAGCATCGATGCCACAAAAAGAAACCTGTGGAGGTTCCTCAAAAAATTAAAAAGAGAACTACCCTACAACCCAGCAGTTGCACTACTAGGAATTTTTCCAAAGGATACAGGAGTGCTGATTCATAGGGGCGCATGCACCCCGATGTTTACGGCAGCGCTTTCTACAATAGCCAGATTATGGAAAGAGCCGAAATGTCCATCAACTGACGAATGGATACAGAAGATGCGGCTTATATATACAATGGAGAACTATGTGGCAATGAGAAGGAATGAAATCTGGCCGTTGGCAGCAAGGCGGATGGAACCGGAGGGTATTATGCTAAGCGAGATAAGTCAGTCACGGAAAGACAGATATCTTATGTTTTCATGCATGTGTGGAATTGTCTGTTCTCGTCGAAAGCCCGGTTCTGGCCTTCCTCATCACAGAGGGACGGTTAGACAAGGAAGGATGCCCCGATGTGACCTGTGGCTGCGGCGTGTTCATGGGGTCGCTCGTAGGTACAGCCCGTGTGGCCGGGAGTTCCTGCTCTTGGGGGTCACGTTCTGCCTCATTTCCATCAGCCACGTGTGCAGGCACCAGTATTTGTCCCCGCAGTTACGCAGGCCTCCCATCCGGCCTCCCAGACGCAGACACCTGGACCCACGTGGCGGGGCTGCGGGTGGAGTGTGCAGACGTCTAGGTAGGGCTCTGGAATGTTCTGGGGCGGGCTCACTCGCGGGACGCTGTTCCTGCAGGAGAAGGGAGGCCGCACGTGCGGGCTGGGCTTCGGGCAACACGGGTGTGGACTTGGCCGCCAGCAAGGCCTTTCTGTGAGCCGTTGAGACGGACGTGCTCGTGAGAACCAGGACGTGCTTCAGGGCTGCGAGCGAAGGGTGGAGGGCAGGTGAGACGCGGCTTCCCTACAGGGGTCTCGGCCTGCGGGTGGTGTCGTGACGTCAGCCGAGACAGGGGCTTCTGGCTCCCGACGCTGCCCGCTGACCCCGTCCCAGACAGGCGCACACACACACACAGTAACACACACAGATATATACAGATACAGAGGCAGATACACAGACACAGAGACAGGCGCACACACACACACACACACACACACACACACAGACATGCATACGCACGTGTGTGCTCTGGGCCGGCCACCCCAAGAATCAGCCCGGGATACTAGAGGAGGTATCTTGGTAAAGACAGAAGAAGTCCTGCGCGTTCCCCGTGAGCCCCTTCCTCTGTCTGTTCCACGCCTCGTGGAGAGGGAGCTCTGAGTGTCTTTACTTTAATGTCCTCTTGACTCCCTGCCCAGGATGGGTCATTAGGTTTTCCCCTACCGAAGGGAAATTTATCCACTTTTCCCTCCCGAGTTCACAAAGAGACCTTCTCTCTAGTTTCTGCTGAAGCAGACTTCCACTCTAGGCCGAAAAACGATTTTCTTGTTCTTTGTGCCTTTTATTTAAAACCCCAGAGCGGAGTGTTTGCTTTTATGAATGCTGGGTTTCACGAAAATTCATAACATCTGTAGTGGCGAAGTGCATAAACACACAATGCCTGCTTTGCTATTTTAAAAGGGCCTGGTACCACACATCACATTTTCTGACTGCTCGGGGTCGGTGTCCCCAGGAGCCCGGGCCCCCTCCCCTCCGGAGAGGATGGGGCCATGTCGCGGGCGTCCCCCTGCGTGCCCCGTGCGGGGACGGGGCCTGGGCCGCGGCAGACTGGCTCAGAAGTAAGTGGAGGCCCTGATGCCTTCCCTCTGGGCCCTCAGGTTAACGCAGTCTCAAACTGGTGGTTTAGGTGGCTTGCTCTGTCCCCAGACGGCTCGTACCGCCTGCTCTCATTTGCCTTTACAAGCTGACAGGAGACACTGACCTTCTCAAAGGGATAGTCTTTTCATGGTCCGAGTTGCATCTTTCAGGATCCGAAGGGAACATTCTGCATCTCAGATGTGCCCAGTTTCAGGAATACGGTGAAGATGTTTACTGCCTAATAAACTATAAATCCCAAAATAAACTCTGGACAAGGCAGGAAAGCGTCCGAGTCAACAGGCAAACACAGAACTGGTCTTGTGAGGGCAGCGGGGGTGTGGGTGACTGCTGTGTTTCCGGAAATGTGCGTTTAAGGTAGCAGTTTGACAATTGGAACTAACGTGAGGATTGTGTTTTTTCTTTTACGTGTTTTCAGTTAGAATGTGGGAGCAAGTGGCACTTTAATCCATGTCTCCCATTCTTTCTTTTTTTTTTTTTTTAAGTTTATTTCTTTGAGAGCGAGTGCAAGTGGGGGAGGATCAGAGAGGGAGAGAGAGAGAATCCCGAGCAGGCTCCGAGCTGTCAGCGCACAGCCCGACATAGGGGCTGGAATCAAGAGTTCGCTGCCCGGGGCGCCCGGGTGGCTCAGTTGGTTAACCGTCAGACTCGGGATTTCGGCTCAGGTTACAACCTCATGGTTAGTGAGTTCGAGCCCCACATCAGGCTCTGCGCTGACCGCACAGAGTCCACTTGAGATTCTCTTTCTGTCTCTCTCTCTTTGTACTCCTCCTCTGCTTGGGCTCTCTCTCTCTCAAAATAAATAAATAAACTTAAAAAAATAAAAGGAGTCTGCCGCTTAACTGACTGAGCCACCCAGACACCCTGCCATATCTTTTATTCTTTTACTTCTACTGGGTAGTTTAAAATAAGGTATGGGGACCATGAGTTGAACCCACGATAGCACTTAAAAAATTTTTTTTTCCGCTTGCCAAATGTGCACCGATCAGTCTAAGAACCCTGGACCTTAAGACATTTTCTGGGGCACGATTGGGATTTTTTTCCTCCTTTTGAAACACATTAAGAATCCTGGAAATGAGACATTTGGGAAATGGAAAATTTATGAGAAGCTTTTTGAGAATACCTGCCCCCCCCCCGTAACTGATTTACACCCCCCCCAAACCCCTCAAGGTCTCCCACTCTTGGATGGTGTTCATAAGAGTCAGGTTTCCCTCCCTCCCCAACACTTACCTCTCTGCTTAAGAAAGACTTAATAACATGCATAGATATAAATGTTTTTAACCTGAAATGAACTTTTAAAATAGCTTCTTTGGGTACACATTCCATAAAGAAAAAAACAATGTTTTCATTATTTTTTTCTGATGGTTCTCAAATCCAGTAATCTGGAATTATTGTAAATTCTTTTCTCTGGGAGGTAATAATAACCACACACCATTGACTGCAGTTGCAAACAGAGGCGGCCCGGCTTTCAATACTGTGGTTAGTGCAGCGCGTTGGAGCAGACGGGTTGAACGGGACAGGCTGAGGTGGCCCGGGGTGTCCTCATCTGGTACCTGGGCTGGGAGGCTGGAACCCCAGGGCGGCCCAGATCATTCTTCTCTCTCCAGGTGTGTGGGAGGCTGAGGCAGGTGGCATCACAGCTGATGCTTCATGCTCCGGAAGGGAGTTTTCTGGGGGACCGGAAGCACAGACTGCCGGGGGTTCATGAGATCTGGGTCCAGAGTTGGCACAGCATCGCTTCTGCCTTCTTCTTGGGGTCAGAGTAGCCTTGGAGCCCACCCAGACTCGAGGGGAAGTGGGAGAGGACCGAGGTTTCTCCGCTGCCTCCAGCCCGCCACGCTGTCCCATGCCTGGGAGCCTTCCTTGAGACCGTCTCGGGAAATGCTGATGCCCAGGCCCAGAAACGCGGACTTCCTGGGTCCAGGGTGTGGCGTGGAAACATGTTGTGTTTTTTAAGTTTATTTCTTTATTTTGCGAGAGACAGAGAGCACGAGTGGGGGAAGAGCGGAGGGAAGAGAGAGAGAGAGAATCCCAAGCAGGCTCCACACTGCCAGCGCAGAGCCCCACGTGGAGCTCAAACCCATGAAGCCGGGAGATCATGACCTGAGCCGAAACCAAGAGGTGGATGCTTAACTGACTGAGCCACCCAGGCGCCCCAGAGCAGGTATACTTTCAGTGGTTCTAAAGTATGGCCAAGGTTAGGAGCTGCTGTTTGGACTGAATAGAAGTAGGTGTTTGGTATAGAAGCTGATGCACATAGTAGGGCGTCCCTAAATCCTTTGGGGGGTAGCCAGCTGCTGGCCAGGGCACGAATTGTCGGTGATGGCCTTCAGACCCAGATGGTCTGTATGCCACAGGGGCTGCAGAGGGACATTCGTTTAGGGACCGTCGCTTCCCCGGGCTCTGCGGCAGCGCGGGGCGGGGGGGGGGGGGGGGGGTTGCTGCACACTCGCACTGAGCGTGTCATAGACGCGCGCACGTGGCTTCGCCCTGACCATGACCAAGAGTCCTGATTGGGCGGGCCGGGTAAGCCACGCCCTGGGAAGTTCCGGCTCTTGCAGGGAAGAGGGGGGCGCCGAACAGCCTCTGTGCAGCCCCCAGACCCTGTGGGGTGTCGGGGCGAGGCGGGGTGCCGTCCCGCGTCATCACTACAGTTGGACACAGGAGACCTGGTTCAGAATGTTCTTAGCTCTGCATGAAAATGAGCCTTGGATCCGTGGGCGGGGACGGTCTACACACGCCAGGGCAGCGGGGCGCTCCTGCCGCATCGTGGGCGAATCTCTCGGGCGGGTGTCTAACCAGAGACCGCAGGCGCAGGTGCGGGATTCCAACCTGGAGAACTGCTTTCCGCCCCGCCGACGATGTAGGCGGTAGAGGTCTATAGAGAAGTGGGGAAGCTGTGACCACAGAAGCATTTTGGTTATGTTTGGAGGGGATTGGGACCCTGAGCGGGAAGGACGCACGGAGACGTCGCTGGAGAGTACTTTTCAGTGTCTCCTCGAGGACGACCTCGCAGGGTGACCTTTCCAGGCCAGGGGAGGGGCCGGCTTTGCCTCCCCGGGTCAGCCCCTAGCCTTCCAAGCTGTGTCCTGCCCTCTCCCACGGTGACAGGTACACCCCTGCGTTCAGGCCTTTCCTGGCCTTTCTGCAGGGACTCTGTGCACCGTTTTTTCAGGAATCTTCTGGAAAGAACGTCCAGTGCCCCTGGCACAGGTGCACCAGAGGAAGAGAGGGGCATCTTCCCTGGTAGGCGAAGGGGGGGCCAGGAATGAGGCCCGGGATCCTGGAGAGGCCCGTTCTGACGTGCATCGAACCCAAAGCCTGCCGGGGCAGCCCAGGGTTCCGGACCTGCTTATTTGGCTGAGCTGTAGCTGCTGTTTTGGAATAGGGGCTGGGGGCGGGGTGGTGGGTGCGTGGAGAGAGCGAAGGAGCCCGTAACCAAGGCCGCGATCCCAGCGAGTTGCCGAGGAAGCATGGAATTGGAATGCCTTACGAAGACCGGACACGGCTGCCTCTCCTGCACCGTTGGTACGTGAGGCACATCTCAGCGTTCATCAGCGAGCGGCTGGGTTGGTAAAGGACACTGGCAGGAAAGGAGGGAGGTGGCTCGCCGGCCCCCTTCCATTCCTGCTGCTTCCAGACCGGCCGGGCCATGGTCCGCAGGGTCCCCGTCGGGCGTCGACGCGGCCTCTGGCCCGCTGCCCCCGGCCCACCCGTCCGCATGACGTCTACACTCCCAGACACGAGGCCGGGCGCATTCTTGTGCTGGGGTGGAAAAGCAATCATTCCCTGGCAGAGGGCTTGGCCAGGTTATAAAGCGGCCTCCCGTGAGCAGAGCCCGCGCTATCGGGTTTTATTAGGGCTGCGCTTGTCTTGAGCCCCGCGGGAGTCAGAGTGGAGACTCGAGTGAAACCTTTAGGTAAACTTCAGAGCCACACCTTCCTTCGATTCAGGATTCAGCAAACGTTTGTCTCAGCTTTAAAATCGCAAGGGCTTCCCCTTGGGGATCTGTACCCTTTGAGGAGGCTTTAAAAACTTGGTTCCACTTCAGGTTTTTGCCTTTGGAATTTTAAGGGGCGCCTGGGTGGCTCAGTCGGTTAAGCGTCCGACTTGGGCTCAGGGCATGATCTCACAGTGCGTGGGTTCCAGCCCCGCGTCGGGCTCTGTGCTGACGGCTCGGAGCCCGGAGCCTGCTTTGGATTCTGTGTCTCCCTCTCTCTCTGCCCCTCCTGCGCTCAAGCTCTGTCTCTCAAAAATAAATAAACGTTAAAAAAAAAAAATTACTTTGGAATTTTAAGCGTTTGGGTAGATGGGTCCGTTACCTGGTGATGTTGGTTTGGGGCTAGAATGTAAATCGCGCTGACCTTGGCTTTGAGTGGCCCTGGAAGGACTGACTGGGTGTTGGGGGCTGTTCTCTCCCTGTTACTCCTCTGGGAGGCTGGTTGAGCGGATCTCCTGCCTCGGCCGGAGTTAGAAGTACCGAAAATTCACACAGCACACGCCGGGCCAGGTCCAGAATTCATGTTTGCTCAGTGCCTGGATTGAAAAAAGAAACCACAGAGCACAGTGGCCCTTCAAGCAGGGCTGGCTGGAAGAGCCAGCAGCCGTGCGGGGCCGCAGGTTTGAAGGTGGGAAGCTGGTCCCAGGGATCCTAGGCCTGTCCCTGCTCCTCGGCCTGTCCCCCACGCCAAGGGTGTGCCTTTTTCTTTTTCTCTGGGTAACAGGATTTACTGCTCTTTGTCATGGAAATCAATTTGCAACCTGAGCCACATTTTTGCTTTCCCTTTTGCCAGCTGGCAGGGAACTTGGATGAGCTTTACAGCCCAGCAGGGGAGGGGGGGAGGGGGAGAGGGGAGGAAGGGGGGAGGGCCAGCCCTCCTTGACCTCCTGCACCGCCCCTGACCTCAGCCAGCAGTGCTGGCGGCTGGGGGGCAAGACCCCTGGAAGATACCATGCTGCTCACAAATGCTTTGGGTTTTCCCCGAAAGCTGGGCTGGGAAAAAGCCGATCTAATCGGTGCATTCAAGCGGATGCTTGGGGCAGGAGCTCCTTCTCCTGTGCGAGGAGGAGGGAAGGCAGGGTCTAGGAGGTGGACCACGGGAAAGCCGGCAGAACATGGGTCACCGAGGGTGTTTCGGTGCTTGCTGGTCAAGTCACATGAGGTCCACAGGCTGGGCTGGGTCTTGGGTTGTTTCAGTGGGCAGGGGGTGGGGGGAGAGGCACCGGGAGGTAGGTGGTGCAGGGAACTGGGGTCTGTGGGTGCCATGGAGGGACTAGAGATGTTGTGCACTCAGAGGATGGGGCTGTCATGTCCTGTGAGTGCGGGAGTGGCTGGTGCAGGGCTGGGGACCCTTGGTGCCTGTGCCTCATCTGGCTCTCTCTGTTCCTTGAACCTGTTCTGCAAGGTCGGCTTTGCCGTGACCTGCCAGGATCAGCCGGCTGCGAGGCCCAGCAGGGCAGGAGACCCTTGTCCGGCCCGATGTGTGGCATATTGGGTGAGGAGTCCCAATCAGGACGCCCCTTCTTGACTCTGAGTTACTGGTAATAGTCTGGTGTCTCTTTTTCCAACCTTTTTTTCCCATACATTAAAAAAAAAAAAAAGAATTGGGGTGCCTGGGTGGCTCAGTCGGTTAAGCGGCTGACCTCGGTTCAGGTCATGATCTCATGGTTCGTGGGTTCGAGCCCCGCGTCGGGCTCTGTAATGACAGCTCGGAGCCTGGAGCCTGCTTCGGATTCTGTGTCTCCCTCTCTTTGCCCCTCCCCTGCTCACTCTTTGTCTCTGTCTCTCAAAAATAAATAAACATTAAAAAAAATAAATAAAATCTTAAGGAAGAGGAAATACATTTATAGTACTGTATCGAAAAAAATCTGTGTAAAAGTGGACGGAAGCAGTTCAAACCCGTGTTGTTCAAGGATCAGCTGTATGTGCTTTGTGAAGAAATCAGTGTAAACAGGACTCAGTAGATTTTTACTCCAAGAAAGGTTCTGGGCTGTATCTACACCAGTAGATTGATTAATGATGGCTCCTTTGTGTGTTTTAGGTTAAAATAAAATATTTATCGTAGGTGTATGTCATTTTTTTATGACTTCCCCGCTCCATGTGGCTGGCTTCCATTAATCAGCCATCTGCAAATCCCGGTCACTTTGGGACGAAGGTGTCCGTTGGGCTTACACTCCAGGATATGGCCGTGCCTTCATTTGATCACTCCCCGTTCTGACTGTTTAAAATTCTTCTCTCTCTGGTGGTTCCAGGGATGTGGAAATACAGATTACACCTGCCCTGGATGTCCGCGGTTCAGCGCCGACGCGCGACCAAGTGTGGCCACACGTTTGGGGGAAGAACAGCATTGTGTTCATTCATTTTGTCTCTCTGAATGCACTCCAGGGAGGTGACTGCTCGTGCCGTGTCAGAGGTGTGGCGGAGCGGTAGTGACCCGCCGATGTGTATTTAAGCTCTACCTTGAGGTCACTTGAAAATGGAATTCTCCCTGGTTCTCAGCTGGTGTTTACTTTCTGGCGTCTGTAACCATTTAGACGTTGTAAACAGGGAGATTATGAGATCCCCAAACAGGCTTTTAAGAAAATTAATCACACATTTCTCGTTTTTTTTTTTTTTTTTTAATTTTTTTTTTCAACGTTTATTTATTTTTGGGACAGAGAGAGACAGAGCATGAACAGGGGAGGGGCAGAGAGAGAGAGGGAGACACAGAATCGGAAACAGGCTCCAGGCTCTGAGCCATCAGCTCAGAGCCCAACACGGGGCTCGAACCCACGGACCGCGAGATCGTGACCTGGCTGAAGTCGGACGCTCAACTGACTGCGCCACCCAGGCGCCCCACATTTCTCGTTTTTAAAAGCCGTAGGAAACGAGAGATAGAAAAGATAACTTTTTATGATGTTAATTAATATCTATGCCAAAGTAGAAGCCAACATGAGTGGTGTAGCCTACATAATCCTATTAATACCAGGCCAATTAAAGAAGCCTTACGTGACGTTTGGTAAGGGGAGGTTGAATGGGTTGTGTAAGATATGGTGACTGTTTATAGAGACTGTGTACTTTAGAAACCTGGGTAAATAGACTAAAAACTTTCAGAATTAGTGAAATCATTAATATATTTGGGAAAAATCCATTGGGAAACCTTTTCTAGACACCATTAATTATCAGAAACTGTCTAGGGGAAACATTTCACTGCACAAAGCATAACCAGTTAAACCACACCTTTACCAAAGGGTATGAACGTGTGTTAGAATGATGAAAAATTTTAAAAGGACAACAATTTAGGCATGGTCTGGATTCCATTTTCTTTCTTTCTCTTTATAATGTTTATTTTATTTATTTTGAGAGAGAGAGACAGAGCATGAGCAGGGCAAGGGCAGAGAGAGAGGGAGACGCAGAATCCGAAACAGGTTCCAGGCTCTGAGCTGTCAGCACAGAGCCCGACATAGGGCTCGAACTCACGAGCTGTCAGATCATGACCTGAGCCGAAGTCGGACACTCAACCAACTGAGCCACCCAGGCACCCCTGGATTCAATTTTCAAGTAGTCTCTACACCCAGCGTGGGGCTCAAACTCAAGACCCTGAGACCCCAGAGTCACATGCTCTTCCTGACTGAGCCAGCCGGCCGCCCCAGGAAGGTTAAATGCTTTAAAGGTGTCCATTCCCCCCAGCGTAACAAACATCAGAAATAATCTCAATCCATATCCCAATAGGACTTTTGGGTGACACTGGACAAAATGACCCAACAGCCCATCTTGAAGAATAAAGAATTGGTTAAATGGCTACAAAAATTTTTGAGTAAGAAAGGTGCTTAAAGCAGATCATTGCTATGTTTAAAATACATTATAAAACTGTAGTCTCTAACACAGTATGATTCTGCCCCAAATAATGACTAATGAATGATAGGAGAATAGGCAAATGATACAAGTAAGAAGAAAAACACTAATGGGCATCACAGAAATGTACAAAGGCCTCAGCATCCTTCAAAATATGCAAATAAAAATTAACCTGAATGATGGACTGCTGTTTAGTTGTTGAATCATGAAGCTTTCAAAAAGTATATTCTTTTTATTTTTAGTTTTTATTTTTTGAGAGAGAGAGAACATGCACGCTTGCTCATGAGCAGAGAAGGGGCAGAGGGAGAGAGAGAGAATCTCAAGCAGGCTCCAAACCCAGTGCAGAGCCCAACTTGGGTACCAGTCCCACGACCCTGGGATCGTGACCAGAGCCAAAATCAAGAGTCGGACACTTGACTGACCGAGCTAGCCAGGTGCCCCCCAAATTATATTCTTTTTTGTTGTTGTTGTTTATTCATTTATTATTTCTGGGCTAGAGAGGGAGACACAGAATTGGAAGCATGCTCCAGGCTCTGAGCTATCAGCACAGAGCCCGATGTGGGGCTCGATCTCACCCACTGGGAGATCATGACCTGAGCTGAAGTCAGATGCTTAAGTGACTGAGCCACCCAGGTGCCCCAGTATTCTTACATATATCATAAGCAAATGTGTGGATAGGACCAGACCTCGTGTCTATTACTTACACTTTTAGGAATCCATCTTGGGAATATGGGGAGAGAGAAAGAATTATAGACAAGGATGTATATTACAGCTTCGTTTGGCACAGTTAATTATTAGAAAGAGCCTGAGTGTTCAGCAGCAGGAGACTAGTTAAGTAAACTTGACATACTCCATTTTGTATTTTGTAGACATTAAAAAAAATTACGTTTTCAAAGAATAATTGATGATACAGCAAAATCTTCATCACACAATGATACCTATAATGATGGGGGAAAATGTTACAATATAATATTCATTTGTTCAACTAAGGCATATTGAGTGCTTCACGTGTCTCAGACAGTGCTCCAGACTCCCAGGATCTGTTTGTACTATGAAGAATTCCCTTCCTTATGGATCATAGAGCCCAGGGAGGAATTATGACTGTACTGTTAATGATCATATAACAATATAAAGCTCAATTTACAAAATGACTCTCCTCTGGTAACAAAAAGTGTTTTTATCACCATGTAAGCATGTATAGTCTGGGGAGTCAAAAAGAAACGCACACCAAAACGTTAATACTGGTTTTGTTTGGCTCAAAGTCTGATAGGTTTTTTTGTTTTGTTTTTGTTTCTTCCCTGTGCTTTCTAGTATTTCCCAAATTTTCCGTAAAATCTGACTTCTATTTCAGTGATCAGAACAAAGCTAAGAACAAAGTTAAGAAAGGAAGGGAACTTACAGTGTTCCCTTCTCAAAATGTGAACACAAGAGTAATTAAACAGAGTCATTTATATACACAGTAATTGTTGCCTATTCGCATTGACAAAAGATCGTCTGCTTAACCCATGAATTAACTTACTGGATTTGTAGTTACCTTGTACAACTGCAGGGTCAAGGAATTTAACCACAACACATGTGGGGTTTCTAGGAGAACACTTTGGTTGTAACACAAAGAAAGATGTCAAGGATAAAAAAAAGTATGTCAAGGATAGAAGGACCACGCAGAAGAAGAAGACCTGGAGTGTGTGAGAAGACACACACACGGGGGCACCTCGGTGGCTCAGTGAGTTAAGCGTCTGACTTCTGCTCAGGTCACGATCTTGTGGTTCATGAGTTCAGGCCCCGAGTCAGGCTCTGTGCTGACAGCTCAGAGCCTGGAGTCTGCTTTGGATTCTGTGTCTCCCTCTCTCTCTGCCCTTCCCCAACTCGTGCTGTCTCTCCCTCTCTCTCTCTCTCTCTCTCTCTCTCTTTCATAAATAAACATCTAAAAAAACTGAAAGGAAAAGAAAGACACATATAAAAATGAACTACCACCGTAAGCACGGGTGGGGTGCTCGATGTATCATGCTCTGTCTACACTTCTGTGCATTTCATCCTGTGAACCAGGAGAGCATCTTCCTTGGGGACATCCTTGGCCTGTCTAGGACTTGGCCGAAAACTATAGGACATCTACTGCAATGCTGTCAGAACAGACCCCAGGAAAAGTGGTTACTCCCCTGCGAGTCAGAACTGCCACGTGGGCCTTCCCGTCTTCCCACCCGGGTAGATTTTCATAGAAGCCAGGAATGTGTGGACCTGAAAGCCGGTGTCCCTTGGGCCTGTGGATCACGGCTGACTTAATGAGCCCTGATGCCTTTCGTCGGTGCCTTTGCTGAATTCAGGAGGACTTTGTCTTGCTGAAATCAGAGTGTTTGCCCGAGTCAGCAGTTTGTGGCCATGGAGAAAATCCGAGGATTCTCTCTGCGGCTTTGCTAAATTGATGCTTTTCCTTTGATGGCCCAATTCTGAGCTGATTCAAAAGTCCTGTGATTTATAAAACCGTAACATGTGACTTGTGTCCCGTCCCTTGGGCGTCCCAGAAGATGGGAGTCGGGAGACGTCCTCAGAGCCACCTTCTCCCCTCCCGGGTGTCAGGCTGGATATCCCCCCCCCCAATTTTTTTTTTGATATTAATTTTTGAGAGTGAGAGACAGAGCGTGAGCAGGGGAGGGGCAGAGAGAGAGGGAGACGCAGAATCGGAAGCAGGCTCCAGGCACGGAGCCATCAACACAGAGCCTGACTCGGGGCTCGAACCCACGAACCGTGAGATCATGACCTGAGCCGAAGTCAGATGCTGTGCCCCAGGCCGGATAGTCCTATAGGAATCGTTGTAAGTAATTGGACAATGGCAGCTCTCCAGGTCTCTCAGGGGCAGGATCTCAGGTTGGTTTCTCAGATGTTTTGCTCGGTTTCAGTTTTCACCCCAGCGTGATTACAGATGAATTAAACGTGAGCGGGACGTACTAGTCACCCGCACACCGGCTCTCCAGGGTGGGGGTGTCCCCGGGCCCGTCCCGTGCACCTCCCCTCCGCCCCTTCCTGCTGGCCATCTCACACCGCACAGCACTGGCCCCTGTGTGGGGCATGCCAGCGGTGGAAACAGATGTGTGTGTTTTTCTGATCGTCCCCTAAGTCTGAGAGACACATGTTATTTGGCACTGGCTTCCAGAAGGCCGTAAAGAAATATTCAGGGGCTTGGCCGTGTGGCCCGTCTGACTTGGACACATATCTGCAGCCCAGAGCTCCCTGTCCTCCATTGCCCACAGGCCAGAGGACCGGGATGCCCTGTGAGCAGTGCCGTTCGCTGGGTTTAGGGGGCATTGTTTTGGCAGCTGGCAGGAGGCTTTGCTGGGCCCTCCCCTCCTGCCAGGCCGCCTCCTGATTGCAAACACATGGGTGAGTTCCAGAACTCGGGGACCGGTTGTGTGTCCGCCTGCTGAGAGCTGTGCGTGTCCCGCCCCTGATGCCCTGTTTCTCCTCGAGGAAGCAGGGCCATCCCTCCCTTACCAGGGACAGAGGACACCTGCCTCAGCTCAGGTGCGCCTCCCGGACGCACCCGTCACAAACGTCCTGGGGCAGGTTGCTGAGCGCTGGGATCTGGTTGCATTTGGGGCATCTTCTGCAGCTCCGGGAAATGGTTTCCAGTCTTTCTGCCTCTCCTTTCTCTTCCTGTGAATGTGTTTGCCTTGTGTCCCGCAGAGGGGACGCTGATGCCGCCCGAGGGGCCTAACCTGGAGTGGGGAGGGCTTGCGTGCACAGCAGCGTGAGTGAGTCATGGGCTTGTGTCCCACTGGCCACTTCCCTGTGGCCCTGAGCATCCGCTGACCCCCCTGAAATCCGTTCTTTTTTTCTTTTTTAATTTTTTTGATGTTTATTTTTGAGAGAGAGAGAAACAGCACGAGCAGGGGAGGGGCAGAGAGAGGGAGGGAGACACAGAATCCGAGCTGTCAGCACAGAGCCTGACACAGGGCTCGAACCCACAAACCAGACGATCGTGACCTGAGCCATAGTCTGACGCTTAACCGACTGAGCCACCCGGGCGCTCCCTGAAGTCCCTTCTCAACGTAGAGGGGCCAGCAGCCATCTCTCCCCTGCAGGGGGGGCCTCACGATGAGCACCAGTGACGCAGGAAGTGGTGTCCCGCAAATGCACGGTCAGCAGACCTCATTCTTTCCTCCCCAAGAGAGAGACCATGTGTCTTGAGCAGGGCGTGCGTTCTAAGGGCTCGCGAACCCAAGGGAGGTGGGGGCGGGGAGGGGGGAAGAGCGGCTACCAATTGGGGATCTCAGAGGAGCCACCCAAATCCAGCAGGACTGCGTGCGATGACTTTGGGGGGCGGCGGATCAGGCTTCCCCAGGAACCTAACTGAACATAACCCTGTGGACTCACCGTCACCCTGCCCGTGTGCCTCCCTCCTTATGTCCCTCATGTCCGGACGATGCACATTCTCCAGTGTGCAGAAGTGTGAAAGACAGTACACCAGGGGGCGCCTGGGGGGCTTAGTCGGGTAATCGGCAGACTCCAGAGTCGCGATCTCACGGTTCATGGGTTCGAGCCCCGTCTCGAGCTCTGCGCTGGAGGTGCAGAGCCTGCTTGGGATTCTCTCTCTCTCTGTCAACTCCCTCCCCCTGCTCATGCTCCCTCTCTCTTTCTCAAGATAAATAAACTTTAAAAATTAAAAAAAAAGTATTGGAACGGCAGAGACGCACAGACTCCCCGCCCCCGCACGCACATGTTGCAAACCTCGTTCGCTGAGCCTTTTGAAACTAAGCTGTTGACGTTGTGACCTGTCCCCGGACCTCGCGCATGAGCATCTCCTGAGAATTACGGCTTCCTTGTACATCCCGGTGACACCGTTCCTACACGGAGGAAGAGCAGCCACTGTCCCGGGATGTCAGCGGCTGCTGATTTGTGGGCTGCATGCTCCCTTCTCCGGGTCTCCCCAAGCGTGTGTCCTTCCTATCTCCCCCCCCAAACCAGGGTCCCCAAACACTCATCGGTTTGGTGGTTATAACTAGTTGGCCTCTTTCTATCCAGAAAGTCTCCTCCCCCTTTCTTCCTATCTCTGTGACATTGGCCGTGTGGTACAGCGGGCTGGTTAGCCTGTGGGATGTCACCCGCCCCGAATGCCGGACTCCTTCCCGCTGGCGCCCCTATCCCTCGCGCACACTCTTGGGACGGTATTTGAGCGTTTGTGGCCCGAACGCTGGGTGGATGAGCTGTGTGCTTCCTACTGCATCGCATACGGAGGGTCCCAGCTCCCCCACAGCCCTCTCTGCACCGTGTTCTGCCTCCCGGGACGAGCCCTGTCCCAACCAGTTGCAACGCAGCAGGTGGCGAAACGGTGACGTTCTCATTTAGTCGTTAATACCGCAAGGCTTCCTTCCACCCCAGTTTCTGGGACTCGTTAGGACTGCGGGTTTAAAAAAAGGAAAAAAAAAACCCTCAATGTGTTAGAATTAAAGGCATCTTTAGTTTTGCTGATGCTCACGTTTAGTCAGTGGAGTGCTTTAGGCTGGCACCTGTGTCCTTCGACTTGACCCTGTTAGCGTTCGAGGGTGCGTTCTTGCTGCCCGGCTCCCCTCAGCGTCCCCCTGACCCAGACAGACAAGCAGCCCTTTTCCCAGGGAGTTTGGTCCTTGCTAGCGATGTGGAGACCCCAGGTATGGGTGCTGCTGGCCTCCTGGTTATGGGGCCCTCATTGCTTCCAGGCCCTTTCTGTGGCTAGCTCCATGTTTTTATTTTATTTTATTTATTTATTTATTTATTTATTTATTTATTTATTTATTTATTTATTTTTGGGACAGAGAGAGACAGAGCATGAACGGGGTAGGGGCACAGAGCGAGGGAGACACAGAATTGGAAACAGGCTCCAGGCTCTGAGCCATCAGCCCAGAGCTCGACGCGGGGCTCGAACTCACGGACCGCGAGATCGTGACCTGGCTGAAGTCGGACGCTCAACCGACTGCGCCACCCAGGCGCCCCTAGCTCCATGTTTTTAAAAAGCGTGACTTCTGGGCGCCTGGGTGGCTTGGTCCGTTGAGCGTTCAACTCTTGATTTCGGCTCCAGTCCTGGTCCCCAGGTTGTGGGATTGAGTCCCGTGTTGGGCTCTGCACTGAGCCTGCTTAAGAGTCTTTCTCGGTCTTTCCCTCTGCTCCTCTCCCCAGCTCGCTCTCTCTCTCTCTGTCTCAAAAAAAAAAAAAAAAAAAATATGATTTTGTCCAGATCGTTGTGATTCAAATTGGAATCGGAATGCACGCCTCTACGTTTTCCTCACTTTCCTGAATTCCCCGCATCCCAACCTCGGTTCGCTGTCCATCTGCCCCTCCTTGAAGGGTCTTTTCTTGCTCTTTGTTTTGTGGTGAGTGTGTAACGCTGTCTCCTCCCGTGTCGTCTCTGCCTGTGTTCACCCTTCACCAGGTGCTCCTCAAGTACCAATTTTATGTGACCTGCCCAGGAAGCAGAAAGCCTTGGGAGACGGGGCCCCAGGCACCGTTTGCATCATGCTCCCCAACCCGTTTCTACTCCTGGCCCCTTAGAGAAACACACGTTTCTGGGGGGAGGGGAGGCGCCCTCGCCCCCCGTTAGCAGTTCAGAGCTGGGATTTGTCCAGTTCTACTTAGTTGTTCCTAACAAGTTTGGTGGGTGTTAGATACCCTCCCCACCACCACCCTGTAATACAGCCCCGGGGAAGAGTGTTCAGGGCCTCATGCGGAGGAGACCGTGAAGCAAGGGTGCTCTCTGTGTGGTGATAACCCTGCGAGGTGCCCAGCGGCTGAAGGGATCGGAAGCTTAGTGATGGGATGGAGGCACCCATTCCGCTCCTGGCCCCTTGCCTGCCCTCCCCGGGCCACAGGGGATCCGGCCAGCCTGTCCCCCAGACGCTCACCCTGGCCTGGTTGCTTGCCCAGCAGTGGTCTCTTCCCCGAAGCTGGACCATCAGGCTCCTCGATGCAGTCGAGGCGGGGAAGGAGGGGTGACTTCCCCAGGGTCTGCCCGGGCGGAGCAGCGGGGAGCAGAGAAAGGGGCGCCGTGCTTGAAGAACAGAGGCAAATGAGGTGACCTGTGGAGAGGAGACGGTAGGAGGGTGGAGAAGGTCTGATGCCCCGCAGGTCACAGGTAGGGAGATTTCAGGGTCCAGAGGTCAGAGTTCACCGGAGTTGACGTTCATGCCGTTGGCCGTGTCTGTTCCAGCGGGGAGAGAGACCCAAGTTCATGCTCCCGGTGCCGTGGGCAGGCCAGTTGGCCTCTGGCTGGTGTTTTGTGTTTCCAAGCTGTCTTGGTCCATCCAGGCTGCTGTGAAGAAACACCACAGACCGGATGGCTTAGAAAAACAAGGTTTCTCAGAGTTCTGGAGACCAGAAGTGTGGGATCAGGGTGCTAGGGGGCGTCTGCCGAGAGCCTTCTTCCGGATGGCAGGCGGTTGCCTCCTCCCTGCGTCCTACGTGGAGGAAGGGGTGGGGAGCTCTCCGAGGCCTCTCCTAAGGGCGCTAATCCCATTCGTGAGGGCCCCCCCTCCGGGACCTGCTCACGTCCCAAAGCCCCCCCCACTAACGCCACCATACAGGAATTCTGACCGTAGCACAAGTGTCCTGGGGCAGTGGCTGAGTGCTCCTGACCTCTGCCTGTTCTTTTCTGGGTTCTCCCGTATGAAAGGGTTAGATTTCTGTGCGGCCTGGAACATTTGTTCCCGTGTCTTCTGCAGAAAGCCACGGGGGCCACTTTTGTGACAGATTCTTCCTCTCTCCACACCGGAGGGCTCTGTTAGGGCCGATCAGGCTTCCAGAGACGCGGTGACCATGCAGCTGAGGGGTGGCTCCACGGGAGGGTTGACATGGCCAGGTGGGGGGGTAGGGGCCATGATGGGGTGGAGGCGGAGGGCTGTCGGGGACGTGTGGCCTTCTGTTCCCGTTACACATGTTACAAGAGGCACCAGCGGCCGCCTGGCGGGTGCTGTTGGGAAAGCTTGAGTGTCTCTGCCGGCTTGAGTGAAAGATGCTCAGCTGTGCACATCAAAGAGTGGAAATCTGTCATCTCAGAAGTCACTAATGTACAGTTATGTGACACAGATTTGAGTAATTAGAGGGTTTGATCACCAGGCATGTGAAGCCTGTACAAATGTTGGTCGACGTTCCTGGAAGGAAGTCAAACTTGGAGACTGTTGGAGCGAGTCACGACTCTTTAAAGGTTGCCACAAGCTGGATTGATTTAGTTTGGCAGAAACTACAAAAACAAACATGGAACTCAGAAAAGCAAAGGCTCATGGGACCCCATCTCTGGCCCCGGAGAAGAGGAAATGCTTCATAAATTGCCCCGTGGACCAGCGCACCGAGGCTCCCTCTCCCCCACCTGATAATTTTCAGATCGTCTGGAACAGCCATAAACAAACGCGGAGACACCGAGAGGCCTGGCCGGCCCCTCCTCCGCGCCCTCCTCCCGCCTTCTCCCCTCTCCCCTTAACAACCCCCCGGCCTTGTGGTTTCTTTCTGCTTTTACTCCCTAAGTAAATCTGCATCATGGTGGTTAAGCCCAGCTTTGACTTCTTCCGTTCCCATGGTTACCAGATGGGGCCTTGGCTTGGCGAGATGGACGCAGGACTGCCCGGCTGCAGGGGGACCGTGGTGCTGTGTTCCCGGGCGTCATCACCCGGACCAGTGGGCGACAAGGGAGGCCCCTTCTTGGGGCCTGCCAGATGTGGGAAGACGAGGTGACAGCCTTCCGGACACAGACCCCCTTCTCCGGCTCCTGGTGGTAGACGTTCTCTTCTCAGATGCATATACACCCTGAGGCCACAGTTACAAGCTCCTGACGTGGCCTCGCTCATTGACTGTGACCATGTGATCCATTGGTTGGCCCTCAGGGCAGCCGTGGTCCTGTGGGTCTGGGCGGCCACCCGGATCCCTGGATGCCGTGGAAAGCCTCCCACCAGTTGGAAGCAGGAATGACCTTGGGGAGATGGGGGGGACGCACCCACCCAGGTCTGTCCCACAGCTGGGCGCAAACCTCCCTTCCCCCCAGGCTCTACCCCAGATGTGATGTTGGCCACGACCGAAGCCAGGGGCCTCCCCAGCACCGAGCTTCCAGAACGTGTTGCCGAAAAGTCGTTGAAGTGGGGGTGGTCCGTTAAACTGCACTTTGTCACAGTTTTGGGCGAGTTGAGATAATGCCGACTTAAAATAACACAACTTGCCAGCGACTGGTTATGAGTCTTTCACAAGTCGCGTTTATAAGTGTCCTTTCTTTTTGAAGTTGGGCTCAAAACCAGTAATGCGTGGTAAATGAAGGTCTTACCCTACTGGCCTGCGCCCTTGATTTGTTATCTCATGTTTAAAGCCTCTGTGGATTATCATATAATTTCCTTTGAAATATGAAGAGCCCACCAGTTCTGGAAAAGGGGGGAGACGGTAACCAACTAAAGGGTAAGCGAAGGGATTGGGGATAGAGGTAGCGGCAATGCAGCCAGCAGCGTGAGGGGATGTGGGGGGGGGGGGTGCAAGCATGTGGATTATGATGGGCGAATGTGGAGGTGGAGAGCCTGAGTGAAGGCCGCATTGTGGCACCAGAACAAATACGACGGAGGCTGGTCTTTGGGTTGGGGCAGGGGAGGCTGGGAAAAGAAACTTGCTTCGGGACCTGCCCTGGGGTAGAACTGACTCCTGACCCACTGGCTGCCAGAAGCAAGATGGCGGATGGTGTTTGCCTTTGAACACCTGGACCAAAGACGGGGCTGTTTACCACTGATTGAGAAGGGTTTTCTGAGAGGAGGAAGCCGTGGGCTCTGGGAGTTCTACAGGGCTGTCCGTTATCCGTTGCCCGTGACCGTGAGCATACTCAGAGAACCAGCTCTGGAAAGCAGATTCAAGGGCAGCGCGCCCCCCCCCCCCCCTCCCGCCCTGCCACCCCTGCCCCTTGCCCTGGGTGATTGTTGCTTTTGCATTGTTTTTATTGTTGGGTGTTTGAAGCACAGGCGCCTTCCAGCCCTCTGGGTGTTGCTTAGGGATTTCGTGCTTTCCTCCTCATCGATTACAAAGGTCCCCCAGAGCTACCCGGCATGGCGACGCGGTCCCTTTTGGTTCCTTTGGCATCCCTTCGAATAGTTTCGGTTGGTAAGGAATTTACAGGAAGACCATCAGTTTCTAGAAGGCTGACAGTGAAGGTGCTGTCACAGTTTCCATCAAGAATACCCCCTCGACGGCCAGCCAGCAACTTCTGAGCTAAGAACAGTATTTACACTGTTTATTCGAGGATTAGTGAAAATCCTGTAATTCTCAGGAGCCTGTCAAATGTAAGGGGAGCTTGATTTAATGCCTCAGTCTTTTTACCTGCAAAATTGTGAATGTTCTCTTTTAAGCACCTTTTCTGACCCGTGTATTCTCATTGCCTTAAGGTTTATTTTTCAAGCCACGTGATAACTTTTATTATGACTGAGAACGCTGGTGGTTTCTTCGCTCCTGAGAGGGAGCTAGAGTGCTCTCTCATACTGGCTCGTCAGAGAAAAATCATCTTATATACGCCATGAATCTGCAATACGGCCCGTTGGAAGCCATAGGTCGTTTAAAAAATGTAACGCGTATCATTTATTATGGGAGCGGGTGGTTGACGTGATTGGATTTCCTTCTTGACACATAATCTGTGTAACGGTGAACTTTCTCCTAAACCCACACATACCTTCACAATTCAGTAGGAGGATTAAATTGCTTGCCTTCACGGACCCTGACGTAGAAGTGCTACCGTGTTCTGGACCCTGGATTTTGAGCGGATCGCGAGGGCAAACCTTGCTGGACGGCAAAGTGCCTTGGCCAGGCACTTCTCAGGAACGGTTCATTTCCCACCCTTGCCCCGGGCTTTTCACGGGTTGTGTCGGCCCGTTGGGCTGAGACGGGGATAGAGCGCCCGGGGAGTGCAGCTAGTGGGTTTGAACTCCGTGTTCTTTGTTTTGCTTTCTAAATCACGAAGCCTATGTTCCCGTTTCACGGTATTGATCCGTGCAGACCCCGTCTCCTCTTCCTGGGAGGCTGTGGTTGTCCCTCCATCGTCCGGACCCTCGAGAGGCAGGAAGGAACCCCGTCAATTTACTCTTGCAGAGAATGGAGCACGAGCGGAGTTCCTAAACCTCAGGGAACAGGAGTTAACTTTCTTTTTAAGTTTATTTCTTTATTTTGAGAGAGAGAGAGAGAGAGAGGGAGAGAGAGAATCCCAAGCGGACTCCGCACTCTCAGTGCAGAACCCGACGCGGGGCTCCAACTCATGAACCGTGACGTCAGGACCTGAGCCGAAATCAAGGGTCGGACGCTTAGCCGACTGAGTCCCCCAGGCGCCCCAATTATTGTTACCGTTTCTAGCGTGGTCCAAAGTGCAGTTCCGAGCCGCCGGTCTGCTTTCACAGTATTGCTTATGGTGACGTTGTATTTTTGTCTTGTATTCGGAAGTCACGGGTTGGTGGCAACCCTGCAGTCACTGAGCGACGACCCAGCCAGCGACCAGGATCTAGGGTGCCTGTCATGCCACGGCCCTGGGGCACCCACCTGCTGTGATGTTCTGCCCCCGTCCCAGAGAGGTCTTACGCAGCCCTGAGTGTCCCCTGTCCTCACCAGAACGTGCACAGGGCTGTGTTAAAGGCCGGAAATAGGCGTGCATGCCTTGGGCATGGTTTTCGGCTCTCTGGGCCGCTGACCCCTCAGAAATGGAGGATAGGAATATGCCATACTTAATTTTGCTTGGGCTTTTTCCTCCTTTCTTGGCAGAATTATGTCGCGGTTTCTCCTCGTAGAGAGAAAATGCAGCGGTATTCAGGGTCATCACGAGTGCCCGTGGTGCCCAGCGGGTCCCCAGCTCTCTTGTTCTGCCCTCTTTACGTTTTCCCCGTGGAGTTTGCTCACTTCCAGTGTCCGAAGGCCTTCTCTTCTCTTGCATGGGCTTCGTGATTCCGATGGGGCATCCGTGAAGGGAGAGTCGGAAAGGCCTCTTCAGGGCACTTTCTAGAGTGGGCCCCGACTTCCTCCTGAGTGGCCCAGGGCAGCCCAGGGGGCGGGGCACGACAGAATCTTCTAGAAGGCTGCGCTGGGCTCTGGGACAGGGACCGGTGGGGCTTCTGTGGTGGAATGCTTCTCGCCGTGTGTTTCACCGAGGATCCAGAAAGCAGGCCCTACAATGTACCCCTGTTTACAACCCACAACGGTCTCTTCTCACGTCATAATCTCCCCGCTGCCCGCTTATTTGGCTCCTGTAAGCGTGCGGCCCACAGACGGCAGACCCGCCCCGACCCAGACGCGCCAGCCCCAAACAATCTGGTTACTGTTTAAACAACCGGTGTAAATAATAAGCCCCTCCATTACCGAGAGTATAAATACATTTCGACAAGTAAGAGGTCTGCCGAGTGAAAGTTTAGATTATGTGAAAACTTCCACAGCTGTAATTTGTACGCCACGGAGACGGAGGGGTGTGAGTGATGTAAGCCGGAGAAAGCCCACCTTTTCGCTTATGTGTGTTTTGTCATCATGCCAGGAGGCCAACGCCGTTCTGTTTCCTTCGCGGGGAATTAATCACGAGGGGGCAGGCGGCACCTGCCAGAAAGAAAAAAAAAATGTCTTTGGCAAAAGTCGACCCCGCATAGGTGGCTGGTGTTAACGAGGCTGGCTTGGGCGGGCTGACCGTGAACTCTGCACCGGGGCCTGCTGTCACCTGTAGCGGCTCTTTTCCCGGTACTGAAACAGAGCGAGAGACAAGCCACAAAGACTTGTGATTGAGGTGACTTGGACGCTGAGTGGACAGAAGGACGCGTGAGGAACCGCAGTGTCGCCTCCAAGTCCCCGGCCTCAAGCTCCACCGCTGGGGCACGGAGGGCGGGGCCTCTCTTGTGGGAGGACAGAGCGGAGGCTCCCTCTCTATTTCTTGGCCAACGTGGGAACTACAGGACGTCCCATAAAATTAAGTAGTTTTCTTTATGAGGAGAAACGGGAGAGGCAGAGAGCCGCCGGGTGGGAGGGATCACTGGGGTTTCTCCCCAGCGACGGCGGGTTTCCAGCATCCTTGCTTCCCATCCAAGGCCTGTTGGAGAGGGTCCCCGGGGTGTCAGGCGGCCACACACCTGGGGGTGCCTGACCCCTGGACGTGCTGATCCCGCCCCGTGTTTGGAGGTCACCCTTGCATCGACTTTCAGTCATTGCAAATCAGGGGTCGGCTTCTGAGGCTTCCCTGATGCCCCCTCCTCCCCAAATGCTCAGCCCAGCCTGGAGGTTTGAGGCCATATTTGTTTTAAGATTACCTACTTGGCGGGGGGGGGGGGGGGTGCCTGCGTGGCTCAGTCCACTGAGCCTCTGACTTCAGCTCAGGTCAAGATCTTGCGGTTCGGGGGTTCGAGCCCCGCGACGGGCTCTGTGCTGACAGCTCGGAGCCTGGAGCCTGCTTCGGATTCTGTGTCTCCCTCTCTCCTGGCCCCCCTCCTGCTCGTGCTCTCAAAATAAATAAACATTAAAAAAATTAAAAAGACAAGCTTACCTACTTGGGAAAGTACATGGATCAGTCATCTGGACTAGCTGTTTGCTAAATCTACTTATGTTCTCCCGCATCTCCCCTTCCAGGAGACGAGAACCATGGGTTACACGCGTGCGTGCACACACACACGCACCCACAGGAGCTGAAGGAGGGATTGTGTGTGTTTGAGCGCAAAGGCAGACGCAGGTGAACTGAACAGCAGGGCGGGCCTCACCAGAGCCCCGAGTGAGAGGCAGGCAGGTGCTGGCAGTGTGCGTGGGCATCCCCCCGACAGCAAGGCTCCGTTCCCAGATGTGCCTGGGATTTGCTTTAATCAGGCGTGATACACGGCAGACATGGAAAACGACTTTTCTGAAGAGAGAAGCTTTATCCTCACGGATCCCGGGATGCACGCAGGGCTGCGAGGGGAAGCTCGGGGGTCAGTCCGGAGGCACAGGGGAGTCTGGGCCAGGAGCCTCGACTGTAGTTTCCGCAGGAAGAAATGGGTGAGCCAGCGTGAGCAGGCCAAGCAGGTTGGGGCGTGGGGGTTGGCCCTGGGGGTGATGAGGGCAGGGGGGTGATGGTCTGAGAGTTTGGTTGGTTTGCGTTTTGGCTAGCCCCACGGGTGGGGGCCGGTGTCTTCAGGGTCCAAAAGGCCCTGAATGTCAAAACACCAGAACTGCAGAAAATACAAAGGAGTGGTTAATATAACCCCTCCCTCAGGGAGGCCTCACGTGGGCCCCAGCCACACCCAGGAGCATTTCTTTTGGAGAAAAGGATGGAAGGATGCTCGCCAGGTTACCTGGAATGAAGATGTGCCCCAGAGACGAGGCAAAGCGAGGTGCGCAGAGGGAGCGGTTCTAAAAATATCTTTGACTCTCTGTGTCTTAGGATGTCTATATTGTCATGGGAATTCATGTTATTTGGGTTTCTTGGGGTTATTTTAATCGGATCACAGAAATGCATTATCGTACATTTACGATAGTATCAGTTCATTTACTTTACAAGCCTGTGATATTTACATGAAGAAAAAACAATCTAAATCCTCATAAGAGAGAAGCCATGAGAAGGGTTTCAGGCCGCACGCGTGTGCCTGGCTTGACCTAAGCGAGGCAGAGACACATTCCGACTAATCGCTGGATTGCGACGGCTCTTTCCTGCGTGTTTTTCCACGAGTCTTTGTGTATCATCTTACCGTCTCCACGAACACGGTTCCGGAAAAACAAGTCATCTGGGCATGCTGTGCTTTTTCATTTCTCCTCTTGACCCCGAGGTGTGATGGGCTCACGTTTCCGAGTGCTGGAATCCAGCTCCGTTTGAAAGGGGGCCCGAGGCATCCGCCTGGGGGAGACCTGTTCGTGCTCTGCCGTTTGCTTCCCGAGGGCCACACTTTTGGAGTCCCCCAGGCTGGCGAGAATCGAACACGCGGGTCCTGTTTGGAAATCCGCCTCGTGATTCGCGTTCCGCTGCGCGAATAGCTTCGATGCCGCTGTCACTAAAGATCGTGGATTTCCTCTATTAATTGCTCCTTTCGAGGATATATAAGGGTTCTAACTGGACCTCAGAAATTTACCACCCACTGGGGTCTCGCAGTTCACTGACTGGCTCCCACCCTCGTCTCAAGAAGGAGCCGATGGCCGTGGCATTGGAGAGTTGGGGCTCTTGGTTCTGCTTCTTCGCAGACTGCAGACTGGCCCAAAGGCTATTGCTTGTTGACTTTTTAAAAGATAGCCGTGGTGTGCATGGCTGCCGGGGGCTGGCTTCACCCAGAACCCCCGCCACCTACCACCTTTCTTGCGGACTTCTGCCCCATCCGGGCGGGTCCCGGCCTCCCCGCTGGCCTCCTGCCCATCCACGTCCATGCCTGCAGCCCACCAGCACCTCACCTCCCCGGCTCCCCCTGTCGTCTCGCTGCTCCTGGGGTCCCCGCGGGCGTCTCCTGGGCCCCACCCAACCTCAGGTTCTTCTTCTCAGCCCTGCCCATCCCCGCAGAAGGCCGGCCATCTTCAGTGACACGATTGTGGCTTCTTGGTGGCCGGTGTGAGCTGCAGGAGGCCAGGGGCTCGTGGGGCCACGGTGGTGCCCGAGGACCTAGGTGGTGCAGGCACGTGGGATCGGCTGAGTGAACGGAACACGGGCTCCTGTCACTGCAGGTGGGGTCTCATGTGACTGTTTGGAGCCTGTCCTTGGAGGTTTCTGTGAGTTCTCCTCCCCTGTGTGGGGGGGGGGGGGGGCGGGGAGGGCACTGTGTCTACGCAGGTGGCCACACCCCTTCCAGCAGGTGTGTGGAGGTCCAGCTCTGATGCCGGGGATGAGGACCCCGTTGGCTTTCTTCCTCTACTTGAAGTGCCCCCTTTATATCCGCAGTCATGACCAAGAGCGGATTATAAACGGGAACAGAAACAACAGCCCGGGGCCGGGGCCGCCGAGGCAGGAGGCCGCCAGCCCGCTCTCGGCTCCCGGGCAGGTGTCGAGCACTTCCAGGCCGCTGCAGCGACCTTCTGTCCTCACCTCCAGCCTGTTAGCACCCAGCGGCTGCTCGTTCTGGAAGGTGCTGTGTCCGTCTGCTGGGGCCGCAGTGATAAAGCACGACGGCCCGGGTGGCTTAGCAACAGGTACTTACTGTCTCCCGGTCCTGGAGGCGGGAAGTCCGGGAGGCAGGCGTGGGCACGGGCGGCTTCCCCCTCGGCCTCCTACTTGGTGTGTCGACGGGTCATCCCTCCGTGCGTGTCTGTGTCCCGATCTCCCCTTCTTCCGAGGGCACCAACCCTATGGGCTTAGGACCCACCCTAGTGACCTCATAGTATTTTCATCACCTCTGTCCGTGCTCCACCCCCAAATACAGCACCATTCTGAGGTGCTGGGGTTAGGACTCCAACTCACGGGTCGTGGGGGCCACGATTCAGCCCATAACAGATACGCCGACCTGAGAAAGCAGGACAGGGAGTCCCTCTGGCATCGTCTTCTGTCGCCCCCGTCACCGGCACCCTGGAGGGGGCTCCGGCCGGGGGGGGGGGGGCTGCCCTCCACCCTGCGCAAAGCGTGCAGGCCCCCGTGGATGTAGGTGGCTCGGCCCAGCCCCAGCGCAGCTGGAACACAGCCCCACAGGGCCCCCTGTGCTGAGGTCATCACCAAGGCCAGCCTCAGTACCCAGGCTACTTGGACACCATCCGCCCTGCTGTGCCCTCTGTCACCTCCTACGCCGGGACTGTGAGTGCAGACACTGCGGTCCCCGCCGTCCGTGGGAAGCACGCGGCAGCCTGTATTCCTGAGTCGCCGGGCTTCCGTGGGGAGAGCCTGGAGGTGCCCGTGTTTACGGCCTGTTTCGGGTCCAGTTTATCCCAGTGTTAGAGGCACGTGGCTGCAGGGCGTCCCCTGCCGTGTCCCGTGTCTTCCCGACGCGGCCACCCGCGCGGCCCCGGGGGCTGGGCACACTTGCACGGACACCCAGCCCGACGGCAGGAGGCAGGAGCGGGCTCCAAGTGTGGCGGCCCCCGTGGGCCTGCACGAGCGCATAGCACGGGTAGGCGATTCCTGTGGAAACAGCTGCTTACGCGTCCTGCCACGCCACCCCAGTCAGTCCCACAGGCCCTCAGGTCCCGCCAGTCGCTCCCTGGCTGCCTCTCTCTTCTTTGCCCGGTTCCCTCGCACAGGAAGGCTTAGAACGAGCTCCGTGTTCCCCGTGCCACAGATGGGGTGGCTGCGAAGGCGTTCCCAGCTCGAGCCGGGGCGTCGGGAAATCGCAGTGGCCCGTTCGGGGGCTGGGGCGGCCCCAGGCGTGGTGGCAGGTGTCCCGGGCCAGCCTGTGGGCGTTGGCACCCTCTGGGTGGTGTGGGAGCCCGCCCCGTGATGCTCGCTCCTGCTTCGTCCTTTCCACGGGTGGACCCCCCTGCCTCCCTTCGTAGCTGGGGGTGCCGGGGCTCACCGGCACAGCTCGGCCAGCTTTGTTCTTGCGGGTGCGTCCCGTCCGTTTCGCCAAATTGCCACAAACTGTGTCCGAGACAGGACCTCCCTGTGGGTCGCAGCTGACTGTTCCTTTAGATGCCGTTACGGGTGTGGATGTGTTACAGCCTTTCCTGGCGACGTGGTCCCATCCGTTAGAGGTTAACTTCAGCCCTTACGGCACCCACGGTGGGGTGTGTGGGGGCTCCTGGGTCTGGTCTGTGGGCGCGTGGGCGCTTGGACGCACGCAGCAGTGAGGGCGCCCGCTACGTGTACCCTCCCTTGCTGTCCCCCGGTCCCCGAAACCCACAATATGTGGCCACGTGGGAGTGAATTGCTGAATGTGAATCATGCTGGTGAGCGCTGCAGGCTGCTGACCGGGTTTGCTTTTGGCCCAGAACCTTCCCGATTAGTACAAGCTGCAGACAGCCATGAGGCAGGCCTGGCCTTTCCCTGCCTTGGTCTTCCCAACCCTCTCTTCCCCCCCCTTCCTCCCCCTCCTCCCCGACCTTCCTCCCCTCCTCCCTTCCTCCCTTCCTCCCTCTCCTCCCCCTCCTCGCCTGCCCCTCCTCCCTTCCCCTCCTCACCCGCCCTTCCTCCCCTCCTCCTTTCCCCTCCTTCCCCCCACCTTCTCTCCCCTCATCCCCCTCTTCCCCCTCCTCCTCCTGCTGCTTCCCCTCCTGCCCCTCCTTCCTCTCTCTTCCTATTCCCCACCTCCTCCTCCCCTCCCTCCCCCACCTGTCTTCCCTCTCTCCTCTTCCTCCTCTTTCTCTCTCTCCGTGTCTCTTAGGTATGTGTGTGTGTCAGGGAGAGTCAGTGGTTTGTCCAAAGGGATTCAGACAATTGTGGAGCCAAATCATTGCTTCTGCCAGAAGAGTGGCCGGGAAGGCATGTGGTTACTTGCAGAGAAGCAGAAGCCGCAGGGAGCAGAGGAAAGCTGGCACGCTGTTATCGCTGGGAGGTCAGTGAGCATCAGAGTCTCAGATCCTCTCGGGGGACGCTCAGATGACGCCATGTGGGTGGACCGTCCAGGGCAGCTGTCATCTGCATGCTGTCCCTGAGCCTGCAGCATCACACGCTGGGACCTTGTTGGACGTGCAGGTTCCCTGGCCCTTCCCACACCTGCTGAGCCCCTCGGGACTCTTCCCAAGGCTCCCAGGTGACTCTGACGCCCACACGGGTTTCAGAGGCACCGGGCCAGCAAGGTTGAGTGGGGAAGGACAGCAGTGCTCCCTGGTCTATGCAGGAATCATCCGGGGAGCTTGGCAGGTTTGGGTGCCGCCTGGGCATGGGGTTTACAAAGCCCCTGTGGTCCCGGTGTGTACCAGGGTTGAAAGCCGGCTCTTCCCGGTCCTGGGGGCCCTCTAACTGCCGGGGGACCTCTCCTGAAGACGCGTGGGTCAAAACGTGAAGCAGCTGCGGGCGGGTGGTCCTCCTGGCTGTTTCTCGAGCTCCGCTTTCTTCCTGTGACACGGGGAAGGGGACACGCACGGCACACGCAAGCGACCGACTCCCCAGTCAGGCGTGTCGCTGTCCTGAAAAGCTGTCCACGGGCACAACCACTGGGCGTGTCTTTCCAGGGAAGAAGACGTGAAGCCCTCTCCTCAGTGACCATGTCTTTGTCCTTGGTGGCTGTGTCTTGTACAAACTTGGAAGGTGTCCCTTCTGTGTCACATAGCCCAGCAGCCGAGCCAAGTGCGTGCTGGTTCTGGGACGGGTGACCTCAAGGTGCTCTGTCTGCGTGGGTCATGTTAGGAATGGCTGGAACAGAGTTCTTCGTGGGTCCCCGACATGGTGCTGCCTGGCCACTGAGGCCATGGACTGTGTCCTGTCTTCTTTCTCGAGTGGAGTTTTGTTTAATTTCTGTTGCACTGCCCCGAAACGTGCTGGGTATTTTGTGGCACGGCCCCCTCCCCCCCACCCCCAGGCTCTGTCCTGTGTTCTCCCGCTCAGTTAGGAGGCCGGTGTGCACGTTTTTGGTGTCTCTGAAGCTGCTGCCAATGTCTGGCCACGAGCTGGTTGCTGGGGGTGAAGGGTCCGTAAGTGAGGGCTTCAGTGGTTGAAATTCACTCGTTGGGCGTGCGTGGAAGTTTCCAGTTTTTAAAATTTTTTTTTTCAACGTTTATTTATTTTTGGGACAGAGAGAGACAGAGCATGAACGGGGGAGGGGCAGAGAGAGAGGGAGACACAGAATCGGAAACAGGCTCCAGGCTCTGAGCCATCAGCCCAGAGCCCGACGCGGGGCTCGAACTCACGGACCGCGAGATCGTGACCTGGCTGAAGTCGGACGCTTAACCGACTGCGCCACCCAGGCGCCCCTATTTAATTTTGTTTTTAATGTTTTTAGTTATTTTTGAGACAGAGAGAGACAGAGTTATGAGCGGGGGAGGGGCAGAGAGAGAGACCCAGAATCCGAAGCAGGCTCCAGGCTCCGAGCCGTCAGCACAGAGCCCGACGCGGGGCTCGAACCCACGGACCGTGAGATCACGACCTGAGCCGAAGTCGGATGCTTAACCGACCGAGCCCCCCAGGCGCCCCATCCACTGCTTTGAAATGGAAAGAAACCTCCGTGGGGGAGCGCCTGGGTGGCTCAGTGTGTCGAGCGTCTGACTCTTGATTTCGGCTCCGGTCGTGATCTCAGGGTCTGTGAGCGTTAGCCCCGCGTCAGGCTCCGCACTGACGGTGCAGAGCCTGCTTGGGATTCTCTCTGTCCTCTCTCTGCTCCTCCCCTGCTGGCTCCCTGTCTATCTGTAACTGAATAAAAACCTAAAAGACAAAACAAAAGAAAAAAGAAAAAGAAAAAGAAGAAAAAGACACTTACAGCATGCGGGCCTCCGTTCCTCCCAGTGTTTACTGCTGTCATGTGCACACGGGGTGGAGTGTTGCCAGGGAACCCACTTTCATTTCTCTTCTGGAAGCGTTCACCTTTGCTTCTCTAGCAGTAACGTCCTTCTCGCCAGAGCCCCGTGCAAGTAGCACACGGCTGCTGGGAGCAGGTTTGGGTCGACAGCTGCCACTCAAAGGCACAGGGCTCGGCGATGCGGTCGGGGCGTGGAGGGGACCAGGACACCCGCCAGGGGAGGCCAGACGGCCTGTCCCAGTGGGTCCGCCAGCTGGTTTGGAAACCGTCTGTCATGTTCCCGTAGTCTGCAGCTATCTCATCCGCCTCCCCCAACGAGCCCCGAATGGAATGCCTTTTCGCGTCCCAAACCACCGCTTACGTGTTTTCCCTGGTTCTGTTAATAATCCACCCTGGGCCCCTTTCTCTCGCCTTCCCCACCCAGGAGTCAGGAGCAGCTGGTCCTACCGCTGAAATGCACGTCACACGCAGCTGTCTATCCAAGTAAAGCTGAACTTGCTGCTGAATTCAGTGTCCGCGTCGTGGGGTGATGTGCACCCCGCCCCCTCCCGTGCTTACGTGTTGTGTTCTCCTGGGAGTTACGCCCCGGGAAGAATGCTGGCTGAGGATAATAGTCCCTTTATCCTTTTGGAAGGGATGATGTTGATGATGGAATGCAATTCCTCTGGAAGTTTGAGTGGGCTGTCATCATCCTGTCCCTGGTCCCTTTTTAAAAAAAATGTTTATCTATTTACTTATGAGATTGAGAAGGAGGGGAGAGTGGGGAAGGAGCAGACAGAGGGGGAGACTGAGGATCCCAAGCAGGCTCCTCGCTGTCTGCGCAGAGCCCAACGCAGGGCTTGATCCCGTGAACTGTGAGATCATGACCTGAGCCGAGATCAAGAGTCGACGCTTAACGGACTGAGGCGCCCAGGAGCCCCTTCCATCCCTGTTCTTTCTTCGTTCAACCCAGGGCGTGTCGCGAGATGCTTCCCAACGAGGCGTTGTGACAAGCGTAGTTGTGTGTGCATGTGTCGTCTATATGTGTGTTCACGTGCACATGTGTGGGTGTGCATGTGTGTGCATAGATGTATGCGTGTGCACACAACAGCATGTGTGTGCCTGTGAGTGACCCTGTGCACGTGTATGGGAATCTGCACGCGCGTGCACGTATGTGTGTGTATGGGTGCATATGTGTATGTGTGTGCACGCAACAGCATGCGTGCGAATGTGAGTGAACATATGTGCACGCGTGTGGGGATCTGCACATGTGCGTGCGCGTGTGCATATGTGTGCACACACACGTGCGTACACGCGACAGCATGGGTGTACGTGTGAGTTAATGGGTGCACGCGTGTGTGCATATTCGTATGCGTGTGCACACGAAAGCATGAGTGCCCATGTGAGTGCGCGTGTGTGCACATGTGTGGACACGTGCATCTGTGAGTGTGGCTTCCCCCTCATGACACACCCAGAGCACGTTGGCATTTCTTCCTGTCCTGCTCCCTTTGCTTGTAAGGGTCTGCATTTTGACTTTTCAGCTCATGTGCTGGGAGTGTGGGACTGTTGAGCCAAGAGGTGCCCCTACTCTAGGCTTCTTGCTCTAGGCCAGAGTGCAGCGTCTTTAATTCAGGACAGAGGGGGAGAGTGGGGCCGTGTTTGGAGGGTGAGGGGCGGGTTGGAGGAGGTGGGACCTCAGGGCTGTTCTGGCTTTGCCTCCGGCCGGTCTGCCCGGGCTGACTTGGGGTCCTTGCCTGTGTAACTGGTTCCCAAGCTGGCAGCTAATGCCAGAGGAGGGGCTGTCAGGTTCCCTGTTCCTCCCTGAACTCAGCGCCTGGGGAGGGAGTGGGTAAAAAGCAAGTGGCCCGTGACTGTTGCTGGCCCAGTGTGGGTGTCCAGAGGCCCGTGTCGGCCCTGTGTGACGATCTCTGTACTCTGTGTGTGTGTGTGTGTGTGTGTGTGTGTGTGTGTGTGTGCAAGGGACACTGAGGCACAGAGAGGGGGATACGGAGGAGATTGGAAACTTGAGCATAGTCCTGTGGCTTTTGAAGGCCAGAAGCTGTTGAATACAGTTGTATTCATTGAACACTTAGTATGGGAGTGTTAACGTAAAGTGCTTTGGGTAAGTCTGGAGGATTAAGGGCATCTGCCTTATTCCTGCTGAGCGTCTCGCTTAAAGCTTTTAAACCATAAAAAAAAAGGAAGAGGAATGTTCCTCGGGGGAAATGCTAATAGAGATGACTGGAGAAGACAAATGAAGCTTTCCAATGATCCAGTTAATTAAAATAGAGGAAAATGATGCAAAAGCCGTGTCCTGAAGGAATGTCCCAACGATCTGCATTCAGACTTCTGGTCTGCAGAGCTCAGGACCGCTGCCGTGCTTCGTCCCTGAAGATTTGCTCTTGGGGACGCCTGGATGGCTCAGTCGGTTGAGCGTCCCATTCGACTCAGGTCACGATTTCGTGATTCCTGGGTTCAAGCCCCGCGTCGGGCTCTCTGCTGTTAGTGCGGAGCCTGCTTGGGATCCTCTGTCCCCCACTCTCTCTCTCAAAGTTAAATAAACATTAAAAAGAAAAAAAAAAAAAAAGGATTTGCTCTTAACAGAGTCCAGAGCTTAGGTGGCCAGAGAAGGGCAGTGGCATCTTGGGGAATCGGCATCTTGGGCAAGGACCGGCCACGACACAGGGCAGTCACGCTTGGAGGGCACGCTGGGATGGCAGTAGGTTCTTGCCAACCTGCCGAGTCCTGACCCGGAGTGGGCTTGCCCAGGCTGGTCCTGTGTGCCCGTTACCTTCTGGCCACCACGCGGAGCCTGTGGGCCGGGACGCCAGGGAGGGAGCCCCCCCGCCCTGGGAGGCCCCCAGCTGCACAGGACCTCAGGTTAAGAGGCTGCCAAGCCAAGGCCCCTCCGGGGGCAGCCAGGTGGTGGCCTTGCCGCTGTGGGGACAGGCACGGGATCTAGCGATGGGTACGTTGGCTCGGCGTGGGAAATCAGGGGCTGCTGGGGCACGGCGGGGAGACGCGGGTGGCATGCGATGCTTCCACCGTGTGCTCCGCGTTGGGTGCCGCTGCAGTGGGCCAGCCCCGAGCCCCCATGTGCCCGGTGCTGTGCTGATCGGCGGCTCTCACGGGTGGGCGCTGTTTGTATTGCTCCCATTTGCAGACGGGAGACAGAGCCACGCGTTTATTTTTTTGTTTTTTTTAATGCTTATTTATTTTTGAGAGACAGAGTGAGAGCAGGGGAGGGGCCGAGAGAGAGGGAGACACAGAATCCAAAGCAGCTCCTGGCTCCGAGCCGTCAGCACGAGAGCCGGACGCGGGCTCGAACCCACAAACCTACGGACGCTTAACCGCCTGAGCCGCCCCCGGGCGCCTAACCCAGAGCCACAAATTGCTCTCGTTGTGTCAGACTTTCAGAAACGAGCATGTTTCTGGTGACGATGGCCTCCCCGGAGTCCCGGTACATGAAAAATGTAAAATGCTTTCACCCAGAGATGACGTAATCCCACGTGATGTGGGCCTTGACGTCCACACCCCGACTCCGTGAGATTCTAAAGGCGGCGGCCGCCAGGCAGAACCTGTGGAGTCGGAGGAGTTCCTGCCAGTGACCGAGGCCCAGTGGAAAGCATAGACCACGCCGCTTTTGTGCAGGGCTCCAGCCGGTCCGGAGAGGATGTGTGTCCGTGTTCGTCCGTGTGCGGCCGTGGTCCCACTGGGGGCGTGTTTGTGGTTCTGCCTGAGACCGTCAGGTGCCTCTCTGCTTGGAACGTCGTACGTGGGTGTCTTGAGGCCAGACTGTGTGTCCTTGTTTTTTTTTTTTAAGTTGGTTTATTTATTTGGGGATGGGGGAGAGGCAGAGAGAGCTAGAGCGAGAGAATCCCAGGCAGGCTCCGTGTTGTCAATGCAGAGCCTGATGGCAGGGCTCGATCCCACGAACCATGATCGCGAGCTGAGCCAAAATCAAGAGTCGGACATTCAACCAACTGAGCCACCCACGCGCCCCACCTGTGCGTCCTTCTGTGCGCCCATCCAGCATGCGCAGATTTATTTTTCAATTGCGGTTAAAAAACAACAACAACAACAAGAAACCCAACCACATAAAATTTGCCATCTTAGCCGTTCCTAAGCGTGCAGTTCAGTGGTCGTAGGTACATTTACGATGTCGCACAACCTCTAGAACTTTCCCACCGTGCAAGACTGAAACTGTATACCCATTAAACCGCTACTCCCCAGCCCTGGCCTCTGGCAACCGCCATTCTTTATTCTGTGCCCGTGGGGTTGACTATTCTAGACGCTTCATAGGACTCCTAGAGTATTTGTCTTTTGGTGACTGGCTTATTTCACTCAGCAGAACATCTTCGGGTTCATCCACGCTGCAGCGCACGTTAGATTTTCGTTGTTAAGGCTCAACACTATGGTGTTGTGCGTATACACCACACTTAGCTTGTCCGTTCATCCCCGGGTGGACCCTTGGGCTGCTTCCATGTTTCAGCTGCTGTGAACATGAGTGTGCGGCTGTCTCTTCAGGACCCTGCTTTCGGGTTTTTTGGGTACATACTCGGAAGTGTGGTTGCTGCGTCATGTCGTAATTATATTCTTAATTTTGGGGGTAACTGCCATACCGTTTCCCAGCAGGTGACCATCTTGCATTGCGACCAGAAGCACGCAAGGGCTCTGGCTTGGTGACATCCTCTCCCACACTTGTCATTTTCTGTTAATGGATGCGAAGTATTTCATTGCGGTGGCTCGTGGGTCTTGCCAGTGATTGCCGATGTTTTTGTAATCTCTCTGATGATCGGTGATCTTTTCATGTGCTTTTATTTTTAAGTCTATTTATTTTGAGGGGGGTATGAGTGGGGAAGGGACAGAGAGAGAGAGAGGGAGAGAGAAAATCCCAGGCAGGCTCCGTGTTGTCAGCGCAGAGCCCTGCGCGGGACTCGATCTCGCGAACCGTGGCCTGAGCCGAAACCGAGAGTCAGACGCTTCACCGACTGAGCCACCCAAGTGCCCCTTTGCATGTGCTTGTCGGACGTTTGCATTTCCTCTTTGGAGAAATGTCTCTTTGGGCCTTTTGCCCACTTTTTGGTCAGTCCCCTCGGCTTTTCACAAGGCGGCATCCCTGCGTGGCCCTCCGACGCCCTGCACTTTCTCCCTGGAGTAATGGTGTCGTGGTTCCTGCCCCTCCCCATGGTTGGAAAGCCAGAAAAACTTCACATCCTTCCTAACTTGGCTCTCCCGGCACACATGGCCCCGTGGGGCTGGATTCAGTCCATTTCCCGTGGGCAAGAGGGGCGGTGATCTGGAGCTCTTTCACGGGCTCTCTGCACACCTCCCCTCCCCACTGCCCTGGCCTCTTCTGTGTCTCTCTTTGCTGAGCCCTGCAGGTGAATTTGCCCCTGTTTCAGTGCCTTGGAAGATGCTTTGCGGCACAGAGGAAGTACAGCCCCTACATCTAGGGTCTACAGACGCTGTGCTCACAGTTTCTCCTGTTCGCAGATGAGACTCAGCAGGGTCTCAGACCCAAACGCCCGCAGGGCTCGGTGGTGAATACAAGTGCCAAGTGCGTCCTTCACCTAAAACCTTCCAGATTGAGCAAAGGTTTGTGACGAGTGTCATTGACCAATCAAAGGGCCTGGTGATGGCTGCCAGTCTTAACCCACGCCAACTTGAAAGCGTGTGGCCCGTCTGCCCAGAAGCCAAGACCGTTCACGATGGTCCGCGGACCAGCAGCATGGCTTTGCGTGGGGGCCGTTAGGAATGCAGAATCCCAGGTCCCAGCCAGCCGAGTCAGAATCCAAAGGGGTCACCTCAAAGCAGACACTCCCCGCTCCTGGCCTGTACCCCGAGAATGGGAACTTAATCCCACCAAACCTGTCCGCGAATATTCTTAGCAGCTCTGTTTGGAATGGCCCCAAACTGGTGCAGTGCAGCTGTCCTTCAGTGAATGAATGGATAAGTAAACTGTGGCCCATCCATACCATGGAATACTGTTTTATCAAAAAAAAAAGAAAGTGAATTCTTTCCACAGACACCAAATTAGACGGCCCCTCAAAGACATTATGTTGAGAGAAAACAGCCAGTATCAAAGATCACGTAGGGGAGGAAAAAAGCTTCCTCTACTCCCTTAGGTTCTGTGACTTAAGGCCTGGGAATTAAACTGACAGACGGCTTCACAGTAGGAAAGGTGCACGGATTTAGTCGATGTTGATTTTCTCACGCGGATGAAAGCTTCGTGGAAAAAAACCCGCGAAAACCCAAAGAACTGCTTAGGCTCGGATGCCTTACGCTGCGTAAACGAAGGGCGAAACGTCGCGGAGACAAGATGAAGCAAAGGGAAAGAGTTTGGGCTTCCAAGGGTGGTGGGTTGTGACAAAGGGACCCGTAAGTACTACCTACCACGATCAGGACCGTTCTTCCCTCCTGGTACAGAAGAGGGGGACGCCTTCACAAAGGGAGATGTATGCCCTGCTTTTAGGCGGATGCAGAGAGCAGAGAGCTCCCCTCTCTTTGCTGTTTCTTAGTTGTCCTCAATTCAGAATAATCCTTCTGCCAAAGTAGCCTCTTTTGGGGGTGGCATGATCTGATCCCCATCAGTTACATTTTATGTGATTCCATTTTTCTCAAAAAAGCCAATGGAGGAAAAAGTGCGCGTGTGTGTGTGTGTGTGTGTGTGTGTAAAGGGAGAGTGTGGGAAGAGTTTTTTGGGTGATGAGTCTGTTCTCCATATCGGTTGTGGTTGTGGTGAAATGAATTTGTTCCTGTGTTAAAATCTGTTAAGTCTGGACACCGAGAGACAAAATAAAAGCCCACGGAAATGCAAACAAAAGCAGAAATGCAACGCTTCGGTTACCGTGGGCGCATAGCATTTCATGCGTGCGTGAGTTCGTTTTGCGAGATGCATTTCCTGGAGGTGGAACGGGCGGGTGGCGGGTGTGAACGTCACAGAGGAAGGTGGCTGTCCCGTGTGGCCTTTCCCCCAGATACACGCCCATCGCCGTGTCCGCACCTTCCTCAGCCTGACCTGGGGATCTTTGCCAGCTGATGGTGGGGGGGGGGGGGGAACCATCAGTTTTGAAACGCCAGGTAAATTCTGGTTCCGGGGCAGCTCGTGGGCCAGAGTCACCCAGATGGGCCTGCACACGTGGGATGGTTCCCCACCCCTCCCGGCACACATTCGGCTGCCTCCCGTGTTAAATTGAAAGCACAAACTCCTTTTGGCAGCCTGCCAGTGGTAGTTTTGTTCCGCGTGTGCGCTTGTCATTCAGGACTTGGTGACGGAGCCGCCGCAAGGCCTCTCACTTGGGACCCGGCCCCAGCCTACCTGTCGACAGGTAAGATGGCCTCAGGGATGTTGGATAGATCACAGCAGCCCTCGAGTTCTAGTTCCTTTTAGAGCCCGCTGTTTTCCAATCTTCCCGTGCACAGCTGCTGCCTCGGGCCCTCAGGGACCCTCATCGGTGACAGGCTCCTCAGGTGTGGACCTGTCTGCCCCTCCCGAGGGCCCCCCTGCGTGGACGCTGCCTCTCGTCACCGTGCCGGGCTGCAGTGTGGTGTGCCGAAGGCACGTTTCTGTTCCCACTGAGGAGAGTGTATTCCCGCTGGAGGTGATCCCTTGTCCTCTTTCCCTCTTGAAAACTGCCACCGAGGTATCTTTGGGCTCTTCCCTTTTTACTCCCCGCTTTTAGCACAAGGCCTGGGGGTCAGCGAGGTCCAAAGAAAGCCCTGGAAGAGAGTAACTGCCCAGCACCCTGCCCTGCGCATCTCACGTCGTGGCCATTCCCGTGTTCAGAGGACAGCTTAGCCTCCTCTGATGGGTACGTCCGTGTCCGTGCTGCAAAGTCTTTTTTTTTTTTTTTTAAGTTTACTTATTTTTTGGACGGGGGTGGGGGGGGGGGTGTGCGGTGCAGAGAGGGAATCCCAAGCAGGCTGCACCCTGTCAGTGCAGGGCCCGACACAGGGCTCCAACCCAGAAACTGCGAGATCACGACCTGAGCCGAAGCCAAGAGTCGGAGGCTTAACCGACTGAGCCCCCCGGGGGCCCCCATGCTGTAAACTCCATACACATAAAGGTGATGGTGGGAAGGAAGGCGGAGTGGCCTGGGGATACGATCCAGCCTCCTTTGTAGGAGCTAGGCGCTGCTGGAGTGCCTTGGTCTGACCTCCCCATTTCTGCAAAACCTCCCCCTCCAGCGCGGAGGCTTTCCCGGCCTTCGCGCCCCACGACGTTTACGTGCTGTTACCCTTGGCATCTGTTTTGGTAGATATTTGAAGCAGGGCCGTGAACTTCACCGTGGCCTGGTCACTAAGCGCGGAGCCAAGTACGAGAGGGTGTGCATCCTCATGGCCGTGTGGGCTCTGGAAACCGCAGTCCCCGTGTTCTTCCCGAGACGGCCTGGGCCGCTGGCCGCCCTCCCCTCTCTTGTTCGCGCTTTTATGGCAGTGAGAAGCCACGGGTGGGTGAGAGCCCGCGTCCCTCTCACCCTGGTCATAGGGCGCGTGTTTCCTCCAGTAGCTTAGCGGTCTGGGCGACCCCAGTCCCTCCGTGGCCGATGACGGCGGGCCGCCTTCTGTGCAGCCCCAGCCAGCGGCTGGCCTGCGGGCACCCTGGGACACACGCAGGACGTCCGCGGTGACGGGGCGTCACAGAAGCAAACATAGGCGTGGCTGGTGTTTCCGCTGGTCCTGCCCGGTCCTTCACGGCCGAGTTGCGGCCGCTGCCCTGGGCCGGTGTTCGTGGGGGGTCCCCGCCTCACTGGCAGCCGTGGTGGCAGAGGAGGAAAGCTTAGACAAAGGGGACAGATGGAGAACAAGAACACACACTTACCGGCTTCGGTGGGAGGGATGTAAAGCCCAGTCCAAGAAGTTCCGTGTGACTTCCCGGGACCGTCACGGCTCTGTAAGCTTGTCTCCCGGGGTACGAGTCAGAGAGGCCGGGAAGCCACTTGTCTTGCCCCCCCTCAGAGCTGGTAAGAGGCAGAGGCTAGGGGACCTCTGTCCGGCTGTAAAAGTTGGGCTCGTCCAACATGCCAGAGCCTTCTGGGGCTTAGATCGCGTGGGACGTTGGAAAAGGATGAGCCCGGAGCCCCGATGGCTGGATGAGATCGTACCTGAGTTTTATTCCCACTCTCAGGCTTGCGGACCCTCAACTAAGAACACGCAGCGAAATAGAAGGTAGGACAGAGCCAAGCAGGGTTTCTCAACCGCACGGTGTGGACGTTTGGGACCCGATAATTCTGTGCGATGGGGGCTTTTCTGCATGGTGAGTGTGCATTACAGCGTCCCTGGCCTTGGGCCACGAGGGGCCACTGGTGTCCCCACCCCAGTCTGACAATCAGAAACATCTCCAGGCATTGCTGGACATCAGTGGGGGTGGAGGGGGGAGGGTGCAAAATCCCTCTGCCCATTGAGAACCAGTGGAGCGGAGGAAGGGCGCCCTCTGGGAGTCTGGAAGGAGAACCTGACCAGGAGACAGAGAAATGGTCCCATTACAGCTTCCTCTACCCCTACACGTACGGACCCTCAAAACGAAAAGGAAAAACACAGAATTAAAATGGGAGAGGGGGAGGAGAGGAAGGGAGGCAGGAATAGAGAGAGAGAGAGAGAGAGAGAGAGACTCATTTCCATTAACCTGTTCTCTTTGAAAATTCTTTACAAGCAGCTCTCCAAAAGGGTTGTATTGTCCTTGTCAAATTGCCTGCAGATGAGCCGGGAGGGGATTTTCTCTGGCTGGTGGCCATTCTCCCCCTGCTTCCCTCACCCCGAGGTCTATTCAGCCTCACAGATGTATCATGAGCAGAAATGGTGTTTTCCCTGAATTCTCTGCTGGGAAAGAAGGTTCGGGAAGGTACAGTACAGTGCTGACAGATTGCATAGGATGTATCTGAGATGCTACCATTTTCATGGACAAGGAGGGAGAGCCCATGGATGCCAGCCCCCTATGCCTGTGCCTAGAGATGTCAGCCCCCTGTCCCTGTGCCCAGGATGCCAGCCCCCTGCCCGTGTGCCCGGGGATGCCAGCCCCCTGTCCCTGTGCCCAGGGATGCCAGCCCTTATTGTTCTTCTCATCTGGTTGCATTTTCTTCCAAATCTAAGATCCTGAAAGCTTAAAGTCATGAGGAGGAAGTTGCAGGGACCCTCTGAGTCACAGGCACATGCGTGCGTGTGTGTGTGTGTGTGTGTGTGTGTGTGTGTGTGTTTCCTGGGTGTCCCAACAACTGAGAGAGAGAGCTTCCATGGTGCCCTTTGGTTGTTAAAACAAATGTGCTTTAAAATATGAAGCTGAGAATACACCTTGAGAGACAGAACAGGCAAGTCCCGCCCGTGGTAATTGCCCATGACATTACTCCATGATTGATTAGTTTAGGGCTTCTGGCTGTGAAAATAAAGAAAGCCTCAAAGAAAATCTTGAAGCAACCATGATTTATGAGTTTAAGAGTCTCACTTAGGTAAAACAGTGTACTGAAAAATGTCCTTTTTTTATTGGAGCATGAGGAAATAGGCAGTGTCTGGAGATAGGATTGCCAACTTCATGCTTTCAGTAAATCAGTTTAAAAGGAGAAGCTTAGAAGAGACAACGACATTCATTTATAGAAAAAATGATAATTGGCAATTACCTGCATTTTTATGGTAACCACTTGCCCTGGTTTGTATTGTTTAAAAATTTTTTTTTAAATGTTTATTTATTTTTTGAGAGAGAGGGAGAGAGCGTGAGCGGGGGAGGGGCAGAGAGAGAGGGAGACACAGAATCTGAAGCAGGCTCCAGGCTCCGAGCCATCAGCACAGAGCCCGATGCGGGGCTCGAACTCACGAACCGTGAGATCATGACCTGAGCCAAAGTCGCCGCTTAACCGACTGAGCCACTGAGGTGCCCCTGTATTGCTTTAATATAGTCAATGTTAACGGTCCAAAATCATAACTGACAGAGTGCAAATATTCGTGTTGCTATTGCAAATCCTTGCTCTTTGCATTGAACGGATCAGATACTCTCCAGGGGATCAGGTATTTGGGAAACAGAATATAAAGACTGTTTTTGGGTTGTTTAAAACTCCTGGGGCGTGCAGGGGACTCTCACTATGGCTGCATCTTTCTTTGTGCGGTAGATATTTTAAGTTACGTAGTTTCATTAAATTGTTGACATTCTGTAAAAAAAAACTAGAATATCTCATTAGGTTTTTTTGATATATACATATTTTTTAATGTTTCTTCACTTTTTTGAGAGACAGAGACAGAGTGTGAGCAGGGCAGGGGCACAGAGAGAGGGAGACAAAGAATCCAAAGCAGGCTCCAGGCTCTGAGCTGTCAGCACAGAGCCCGACGCGGGGCTCGAACCCACAGACCGTGAGATCATGACCTGAGCCGAAGTCAGACACTCAACCGACTGAGCCACCCAGATGCCCCTAGAAAATCTCGTTAGTTATAGAATTTCCAAGATGAGTTATTTTGTTCTACCTAAAAAATTTAAGTAGGTTTTTTTTTTTTTTTTTAGTGGAAAAGGACATGTCTAAATTTGCTAACATGACTCAGACATGGTGCATCCTGTTTCCTGCATAAGTCTCTGCAGGGTTGTGTTTCCTGCCTAGCTTCCACGACTCTAGGTCACCTGCCTTTCTGTGTCTGGGATTGGCCTTGGGGGACACAGGGTACACTTGGCTCTCACCTTGCTCTGCTCACTCAGGAGTCTTGACATTGCAATTTTCTGCACTTTGTATACAGATTTACTTTGTTCAGATTTACCATGACGTGCTTTCGGTATCAGGGCAATACCGGCCTTATCAAATATGTTGATATATTTGATATATATCATTTGGTAGAATTCACCAGAAAAGCCATCCGGCCCTGGGCTTTTCTTTCTGTGCAGTTTTCTTATTGTTAATTCAATGTCTTCACTTGTTCTAGACCCGTTCAGATTTTCTGTTTCTTCTGACATCAGTGTCAGTTGCTGTGTTTCTGTAAGAATGTGTCCATTTCATCCATATTATTAACTTGTTAGCACACGATTCTTTATAGTATTCTTTTCTAGTCCTTTTTGTTTCTTGTAATTCAATAGTAATGCCCCCATATTTCATTTCTGATTTTAATAATTTGAGTCTCCTCTCTTTCTCTCTTGATCACCCTAGACAAAGCTTTCTCAATTCCGTTCATCTTTTCAAAGAACCAGCTTTGATTTTCTCTGTTATTTTTATTCTTTTCTTTCTTCTGTTAGCTTTGGGTTAAGTTTGCTCTTCTTTTTATAAGGGCTTAAGATGTAAAGCGAGGTTATTGGTTTGACATCCTTTTTAGTACGGACAGTTAAGACTAACTTTCCCTCTAAGCATTACTTTAGTTGCACGCTTAAGTTCTGTTACTTTGGGCATCACTCTCATTCCTCTCAGAGTATTTTATAATCTTCCTGTGATTTTTTTTTCCTGTGGCTCATTGGTTATTTAGAAATGTTGTGTTTCATTTCCACATATTTGTGAATTTCCCAAATTTTCTCCTGTTACTGATTTCTAATTCCATTCTGTTGCTAGAGAACGTACTTTGCGTGACTTTATTCCTTTTAAATCTATCAAATTTTATTTTATTGCCTAGAATATTATCTGTCCTAGAATACTTTCTGTGTAAGTTTGAGAAGAATGTGTATCTTGTGGTTGGCGTGGAATATTCTTTCGTGTTAGGCATAGTGTATAGTGTTAAGTTTTCTGTTCCCCTACTGGTCTATTTAGTACTTATGTCCATTATTGAAAGTGGATTATTGAAATCTCCAGTTATTATTGCTGACTTAGCTATTTTCCCCTTCATTTCTGTAAGTTTTTGCTTTGTGTTTTTGGGGCTTTGTTTTTAGGTGCATACGTGTTTAAAATAGATTGGATTGACCATCTTGTCATTATAAAATGTCCTTTGTTTCTAGTAATGATTTATATCCTGCAGGTTATTTTGTTAGGTACTAATATAGCCCTTACAGCTTTCTTATGATTATTGTGTGTGTGATACCCCTTTCCAGCTATTTGTGTTCTTGAATACAAAGTATCTTTTATAGACAACATAAAGTTGGATAATTTAAAAAATCCTTTTGGCCAATCTCTGCTGTTTTGATTTGTCCTTTCAACCCATTTGCTTTTAATTAATTAATTATGAGGTAGGTTTTACTTCTGTCATTTTGCTACTTATTTTCTATATATCACTTCTTTTTTGTTCCTCTGTTCCTTGATTCCTTCCTTTTTTTTTTTTTTTTTGTATTGAGTAGATAGCTCCTGGTGTGATTTAAAAATTTCTTTAATTTGTCTCTCATATATGTCATTTTTAAAAATCATTTTCTCAGTGGTTGCATGAAGATTACTATTATCATCTTATTTAAAAAAAAATCTAGCTCACTCATGGCTCATGGGATTGAGCCCAGTGTGGGGCTCTGCACTGACAGTGTGGAGGCTGGTTGGGATCCTCTCTCTCCCTCCTCTCTCTCTGCCCCTGCCCCCCCACCCAAATAAATAAATGAACATTTAAAAAATATAGTTCAGATTAATACTAACTTAATATTAATAGTAAATACTTTGCTCCAATATGTTGCTATTCCTTCCCCTTCCCTCTGGACTATTAGTGCCATACAATTTACATCTTTATATGTTTTAAGTTCATCAACACAATTTTATAGTTATGGTTCTATGCAGTGGTTTTTTTTAAAAGAAATAGAAAAAAAGAGCTACAGACAAAAATACGTTTATATAACTTTCATAGTACCTATGTACGTACCTTACTGGTACTATTTTACTTCTTTGTGCGGATTCGGATTCCTTCCAATGTCCTTTCATCTTCCCTCAAATAACTCCCTTTACTATGTCTTGTAGAGAAGTTTGCTAATGACAGATTTTCCCCATTTGTTGTTCATCTGGAAGTGGCCTAACTTACTCATTTTTGAAAAAGAGTTTAGCTGGGTATAGAATTCTGGACTGACAGTCTTTTTCTTCCCCCCAAAACTTTTAATACATCATCCCACTTGGTTTCTGATGAGAAACCAACTCTTTAATCTTACTGAGGACCCCCACTACATGACGAGTCCCTTCTCTTGCTGCTTTTAAGATTCTGCTTTCGTTTTTAAGGTTTGTTTATGGTGCGTCCAGTTGTAGGTTTGCTTTCGAGATTCTGCTTTGGTTTTTCAAGTTTGTGGTGCGTCCAGTTGTAGGTCTCTTAGAGGTTGTCCTACTTAGAGTTTCTTGATTTTCTAAGTGTTTAAATGAATGCTTTTTCTCCGGTTTGGTAAGTTTTTTGTCATCATTTCTTCAGATATTTTTTTCTGCCTTTTTCATCTCTTTCTGGACTCCCATTATGTATGTGTTGGTGCTCTTGGTCATATCCCATGGGTGCCTTAGATTCTGCTGCTTTTCTTCATTCTTTTCATTTTCTTCTCTTCAGAGTAGATAATCTCTATTCCAGGAAAGATAGTAAAGTGTCTTCTAGTTCACTGAATCTTCTGCCAGCTCACATCTGCTGTGGAGCCCACCTGGTGAATTTCAGCTATTGTTCTTTCCACTGTAGAATTTCTATTTGATTCTTTTGATTTCTATCACTTCATTGATATTCCCTGTTTGGTGAGAAAAAGTTGTAATTTCCTTTGATTCTATACAATTTTTTGAGGGTTTATTTATTTTTGAGGGTGAGCAGGGGAGGAGCAGAGAGAAAGGGAGACACAGAATCCAAAGTGGGCTCCAGGCTGTGAACTGTCAGCACAGAGCCCGACGGGAGGCTCAAACCCACAAACTGCGAGATCATGACCTGAGCTGAAGTCAGACACTTAACTGACTGAGCCACCCAGGTGCCCCTCCTTTGATTCCTTAGATGTGGTTTTCTTTCTTTTTTTTAAACATATTTATAATATGTTTAAGACTATATTTATAATGGTCTCAGTCTCCTCAGGGACATTTTCTGTTGGGTGTTTTTTTTTCTTCCTGTGTGTGTGGCATGCTGTCTGATTTTTTTTTTTTTCTGTATGTCTTTGTACTCTTTGTTAAAACTGGACATTTTCTTTTTTTTATTAAAAATGTTTTTAAATTTATTTATTTATTTTGAGAGAGAGAGAGAGCACACACAAGCTGGGGAGGGGCAGAGAGAAGGAGAGACAGGATCCCAAGCAGACTCCATGCCATCAGCACAGAGCCCGATGTGGGGCTCGAACTCAAAAATCTTGAGGTCATGACCTGAGCTGAGATCAAGAGTCAGACAGCAGACGCTTAACCAACTGAGCCACCCAAGCACCCCCAAAATTGGACATTTTAAGTAATATTTTAGCAACTCTAGTAGCAAACCCCTCTACCCAACAAGGTTTGTTTTTGCTGCTGTGGTTTTGTTTTTGTTTTTCATTTCGGTTTTGGGGGGTGTTTTTCTTGTTACCGTTTGTTTGTTTAGTGGCTTTCCTTGACTAATTCTGCGGGTTCTCTCTTTCCTATGATGTGTGACCGCTGAGTTGTCCGCTATTCTTAAGTTCTCTTTGTTTTGTTTTTAAACCACTCTATTGAGGTATGATTGGCATCCAGAAAGCTTTACAGATTTAACGTACACAACTTGGTAAGTTTGGGGATCAGTGTATGCTCGTGAAACCATCACCACAGTCTGGGCTATAAACATAGCCATTGCTTCCAAAAGTCTCCTTCTCCCGTCTTTATTACTGTTGTTATTATTGTTATTATTTTGTCTGTGTGATAAGAACACTTAACATGAGGTCCTCTACATTTTATTTAAAATTATTTAGTGTTTATTTTTTGAGACACACACACACACACACACACGCACACAGAGTATGAGTGGGGGAGGGGCAGAGAGAGAGGGAGGCACAGAATCTGAAGCAGGCTCCGGGTTCTGAGCTGTCAGCACAGAGCCTGACAAGGGGCTCAAACTCATGAACCATGAGATCGTGACCTGAGCTGAAGTTGGACGCTTAAACGACTGAGCCACCCCGGCGCCGAAGGTCCTCTACGTTTTCAAGTTTGGGTTCCTGAGGGTCACCACTCAGTCAGCACTGTTGTGTGGCCAGCCAGTCCCTGGTCAGGAGACTTTCTTACGCACCTCGCTGCGTGTCTTGAACCTTTTGCCAAGGGGATCTTGTGAGCGGGCATCCATCAAACATCAGCCTTCGCTGCCTCTTCCTGATGGCACCAGAGATGTGGGGCCGGTGTCTTCCCCCTGTAGCCTTCCTCGGGCCTGAACATGGCCTTCCGCGCGCGCAGTGTTGTTGATCCGGGAAGTACGTCGGACTTCTCGAAGTTTCCCGTGGTCCCCTGGGTCTGGATTTCCTTTTGAATTCTGGGCGCCTGGTGTTTCCTGCCCTGTGGTCGCCACGAGGGAGCTGCTGAGGCGTTGCCGGCAGCCTGCTCTGTTTGACAGTGTCCCAGGGGTGACACCCCCTCCCCGCTGCCTCCCCACGACCCCAGCCCCAGGCCAGCCGAGTCAGACCTAGGATCTCCCCCGGGTGCTGCACGTCCAGACGACGCAGCGAGGCCATCTTCCCGGGGCCCAGTCCTTCAGTCCTTTGTTTCACATGGACGATTTGTTTTCAGCTCGTTCGGTGGCCCCGGTGAATTCTCGGAGTTCCGACATGCTTGGTTTTCATCACGTGGCCTAGGATTTTGTTGTTTTGGAGGCAGAGTGAGTTCACCGAGATCCTCAGGCCACCGTTCTGCGGGCCAGTTCTGCAGCGTGTGGTCCGGGGGCCTGGCGTCTCTCAGCAGAATGCATCTCAGGTGCACCTGCTGGGGCACGGGGAGGAAGGTCGGGTCGGAGGGCAGTGGAGCAGGGAGGTGCTCGCTTGCTGTTGGGAGGAGCAGGGGCCCGCACTGTGACCCCCTTATCTTCCTCTGAGAAGAGGAGTGCAGCAAAGGGACCCCCCGCATGCCTGGGACAGGTGTGAGCCCCCCCTTCACACCGTGAGCCGAACCTCAGGGTTTCCGGAACGTGAGCGTGACGGTCCCACGACTCTGCCAGCATGCGTTTTGTCCTCGGAGTTTTGGGGTGCTTCCTGCATGCCGGGGTTCGAGGTAACGCCTGTGACCGTCACCCACAGCCTTGTTCCACGGACCACCCTCTGCTGACGTGGGACAGACGCGTTGCTCTGGAGAGAAATGCAGCAAGGGACAGGGAGGGTGGCCTCACAAGCCAGCAACGGAGCGGAGAGGTCTCAGGTGGCGTTTTCCGGGGAGGGGGGCGGGCAAACAGCCTCAACTCTAGAGGGAGAAGGGGCTGGAGTTGTTGACGGGGGGAGGGGGGCGTGAAGGGTAGAGGAGCCCGGGCGAGTTCAGGAGGGCGCGTGTGCGTGTGCATCTGCATGGAGGGCGGACAGAGGGTAGAGCAGGTGGAAGGTGCTGGAAGGTGTCGAGCACAGGAGCATTCATTCATTCACTCCGTTCGCCAGATGAACCATCCCTGCTCAGCTGCCGGGCTGAGCAGGGAGCAGACAGACGGAGGAATAAACGAGCATGTGGCTTTTAGGCGGCAGGACTGAGAGCTTGATGTGGAAGGAAGGGGTCAGGGTGGGCCTCGTTGAAGCAGGTAGTGTTACAGGAGCCAACACGCCAGGGGAAACGCGGTAAGCTTGGGGTGGGCGTAATACGCATATGTGCATCAGTTCGCACGTCACCAATAGCCTCGCAGAAACCTCTGTCCTGCTCCGTCTTGGCCGTCCCCCGCAAGGGTGCTGCTGACCTCCGTCACCACACGTGCCTCGGCCTCTGGTTGAACTTGGTGTAAGCGGAGTCATACAATCCGGGCTCTTCTGTGTCCGGCTTCTCCCGCCGGGCCTTATGTTTTCGAGGGTCACCTCTGCTGTCTCAGGTGATGGTGCGTGAAGCCCCTTCTGGAGGGGAGGTGGGCCCCAGGAGGCCTGTGCAGGGGCTGTCATGTGACCCGGCAGAGCCAGGAACGGCGGGGACCAGGTGTGAGCGGTGGGGCGGGGCCGGCAGCATCGATTCTGATTCATCTTGAAGACCGAGCAGTTGACATTTCATGACGGGTTGGACGCAGAATGTGGCTGGAAGGGGAGTCAGACACAATTGTGGGGGGGGCTGGGGCCTTGGCCTGTGGATCGACGGAGTCAGAATTCAGGAGGTGGGGGGCAGCTGCAGGGGAGTAGTCTGTGGAGGAGAGCGGGGTTCCTGCTTGGACACGTCGAGTATGATGTGCGTGTCAGATGGGAACCGGTCCTCGGGTCTGTGACACTGGCTTCCCGGAGAGGGGTCTGACCTGACAAGGTACATTTTGGGGGCTCTGTGCATTTTCTTTTTATTTCTTTTTAAGTTAATTTTTGAGAGAGAGAGAGAGAGAGAGAGAGAGAGAGAGAGAGGCAGAGAGAGAGGGAGACACAGAATCGGAAGCAGGCTCCAGGCTCCGAGTTGTCAGCACAGAGCCCGACGTGGGGCTCGAACCCATGAACAGTGAGATCATGACCTGAGCTGAAGTCAGACGCTTAACTGACCGAGCCACCCAGGCGCCCCTGTTTTGCTCTTTTAAAGCCAAGCCGTCTCTCCCCTCAAGGGTGGAAAGAGGGAGGAGCTTTGCAGGTGCAGCCTCGGAGGAGCAGGGAGGGGAAGACACTCAGTCGCACGGAAGATGAGGGCAGGAGGAGAAGGTCCAGACGCGGAGGTCATGGGAAGGGGCTATGAGGACGACGTGGGTAAACTGAGGCACCATGTAAACGTTGACCAGCGCCCCCCTCCCTGCGGGCCTCCCTGCCGCCCAGCGGGGACAGTGGCGCTGACGTGAGTGAGCACTGTGAGCGGAGGGACCTGGCAGGTGCGGGCTCGGAAAGTGTCACACCTGCTGCTGGAAGTCGCGGGCGCGTGGAGCTCGGAGAACCCGTGTCCTGCCTCACGTCTGGGGGAGCGCAGCCACGGGGTGTATTTCGCACAAGAGAGAAGGTGTCTGAGGCAGCAGCCAGGGCGCTAGAATCATCAGCGGGTTGTGGGCGGGTCCCCCAGACGCACCTCTGTACCCTGGTCCAAACCCCTGCTTCCTGTCTCGTTGAGGCCTGTCTGTCCGTCTGCACCCCGCGCTCGCAAAAGCCGCTTCACATCCGCATTCCTTCTAAAGAGGCAGTGAGGGCAAATGAACGCTACCTGTTGTCGGTTGAATCGTGCTCCCCCAGAATAGACGCGCTGCAGTCCTGGCCCCCCGGTATCTCAGAGGGGGACCTTGTTTGGACATACCGTCTTTACAGAAGTAATTACATTGAGATGCGGTCATTAGGGTGGGCTCGAAGCCAATGCGACTGGCGTCCTTATAAGGAGAGATTAGGACACAGAGGGGACGCAGAGGGGACAGCTGGCCACACAACAGTGCCAGTCCCTCAGCAACAGTGCCACGGAGTGTAAGTTGGTGAGGGACCCTGGTGACTCCGTTTCAGGTTGGTGGGCTTTACTTCGTGTTTCCAAGGCAGGGTTAGGCCAGCCCTTGAGGGAGAACACCACCAGTGTTTACTCAACCCCGAGGTAGCAATAGTGAGAATTAAGACGGCCGGCGATTAGGCACAGGCCGCTCACCCTGACCGCTGTGCGCTTTTCTGGCTGGAGACACACAGCGTGCGACGTTTTAACCAGCGTGTTCCCAGCGACGTTATGGAATCTTCTTACTGTCGGATGTACCTTCTCCGGCCGAACGCCCAGACTAACGGGCGCACCTTTTAGGACCATATACCGCGCGCCCTCCCGGTTGTTAGTTTCTTTCCCTCCATTCTTGCTCTTCCAGCGTCACGGATGGTTTTGGTGGCACATGGTGCTCAGCTGAGGGGTTGCGCTGGATGCATGGCCAACGTTGCCCGTCGAAAACGGGTGTGCTGTCTGAGTTTTCATCGTAAAATCCGGGCCTGTCCTTCCAGAGGCTCCTGTTCTGCACCACGATCACCCCTCCAGACTGTGGGCTTTTTCTGGGCCCTCCCTGACTGCTGTTCTTTCTCATATCCTGGAAATTATAGCTTTTCACAAGGATGACCAGATCCAAGAATGCCAAGCTTCGGTGAATAAGGCAGCCTCACTAATTAAAAGGAGCCTGCTTTGAAGTTGTCCAGATATTCTAGAGACTACATCTAATTAAATCACAGCACGTGTACCGATTCAGATCAACAGGTAGGGAGTAAGGATGAAAACAGTATGAATAACAAAACACTTTTTAAGAGACGCAAATCGCAAACAAAATAGCACCGTGGACCCAAATCCGAGGGCGTGGGTTGAACTTCATTAGTAAATTCTTGCTTCATAGTGTCTCTGCTGCTAATGAGAAAGCTGGGATTTTAATAGGACAGAAGGAGCCTGGAAATCAGCACAGATCCATTTGCTGCTTTGCAGACGCAAACGTCTCTTACGGATGCCCTAAATCAGGACGCCACGCTGGAGGCCCGTGTTGAGAGAAGGTCTGTGGAAGATTCTGTATGTGTGTGTGACTGCTGCCTGGTTCCTAATCGCTCTGCATTTTCCCACGTGTGGGCAGCGTGTGTGCCATGAAATACCAGCATCAAATCTTTTCATCAGGCCATTCCGACGCCGGTCAGTTCAGCCCTGAACGTGCGGGACGCTGATAAGTGCTGCCCAGAATATGCCCTAAGTTCCTGAGTAAGAGCTGACGTCACCACGCCTGATGAATAACGTAGGATTCAGGTCCAAACCTAACTCACTTAACTTCTGAGTAGTCACTGGCCTGCTGTGGACTCTTTGAACACCTGACACTGAATCTGCCGTTCGTGCCTGGCTTTGGGGCCGTATCCAGTGATCCAGAATGCGAGGTGTTTGGAGATAGGATCTTTCCGACAGCCCTTCTCTACCCATGAGCCTTGGTTATGGGCTTAAGCCACGTGATGGGATGTGTGAGTGTTTTTGAGTGAGCTCTTCGGTGAGGACAGTTTTAGATTTGTAGAAAGGATGTGAAGGTCGTATCGAGTTCCTCTGCACCACGCACCTGGTTCCCCTGATGTTAAATCTTACACATTAGTGTGGGACATTTGTCACAGCAAATGTGCCTCGATTGACTGATTCTTTTTGAAAAAAGTGTTTATTTATTTTAAAAGAGAGGGCATGTGGTGGGGGGAGGGAAAGAGAGAGGGAGAGATTTTTTTTTTTAATTTTTGAGAGAGAGAGAGAGAGAGAGAGCGAGCATGCGCGGGGGAAGGGCAGAGAAAGGTGGGGACAGAGAATCCGAAGCAGGCTCCACGCTGTCAGTATGGAGCCAGACATGGGGCTCGATCCCATGAACTTCGAGATCGCAACCTGAGCTTAAATCGAGAGTCGAACACCCAGCCGATTGAGCCACCCAGGTGCCCCAGCCACTCACTATTCTTAACCAAAATCCATACCGTTCCTCTTTGCTTAGACTTTACCTAATGTACTTTTTTCTGTTCCAGAATCCCATGTTCCAGGAGGGTTATTATCACGTTGTGTTCAGCCTTTGCTTCTAGGCATTAAAGTATAATTTTGACTATAGTTTTGACTAAAGTATAATTTTGACTATAATAGTTTGACTCTCAAACTATGCAATTAATGTGTCTTTGCACTAAAGCAGCCACATTTCACTTGGTTTCAAATTAAATGTTCTCTCTTCTTCAAACATCAAACAAACAATTAAGGAGCTAATAAACCTCTTACTTGATTGAGGCCATCGATGGTTTGTGTTCCGGTGGCCTTACGTGTCTCCCTGCGTGGGTTTTCACAGTGAAAGCCCCCCATGTCTGGTGCAGGAGAGTTAGAGCATCAGAAATTCCACGCCCCTGATGGACACGTGTGGCCTTCATAGCATGCCCTGTAGCCTTCTACCAAAATGAAAGACATGTGATTTGCTCCATTTCAGAAGAGATTAAGTCCCGAGGCGTTGGGGCAACCGGGGCTCCTCCCCTAGGTTGTTCCCTGTTCGGGTCTCCTCGTCTGTCGGATGGCCAGCGGAGGCGAGGGCAGCAGCACCAGGCAAGCCCGAAGCGGGGCTTTGTGTGAGGAGGTGCTGGGCAGGCCATCAGGGAGATGTCACGGGGCTCACACCGCCGGGGACTGTCACCGGCCAGCCGGGCTGGCAGGGATCACCAAGGCAGTGTGCGGGGTTAGGAAGGTGGGTACAGGTCGGTCAGCCAGCAGCAGTGACATGCAGGAGAACCCGCTAGTCAGGGCGCAAGCAGGAGAGACCAGCTCCAGTGCTGGCGGTGCTGAACCCCGACTTGGTCCCCTGTGTCCAGAGCCCCGGAGCCCCGCCTTTCCCGTGGCAGCGTGTGGACGTGTGCTGGTGTCCTGGCAGGTGACTTTCAGACCCGTCTTGGCGTCCATAATCCCGGTGACTCCAGCCTCCTGTCCTGTACTCACCTCGGGTCTTGTGTGCACTTCCACGCATAATATCAAAAAGCAAAAAGAGTCATACAATTGGTGTTTGTTCAAAAGGCCACATGTTGTGTGATTTCATTTATATAATATGCCCAAAACATAAAGCCCTAGAGACAGAGAGCAGACCGGTGGTTGCAGGGCCTGGGGGAGGTGGGAATGGGGAGGGCTGCCGATGAGAACAAGATTTCTCTTGGGAGCGATGGAATATTCTGGAATCACATAGTGGAGACAGTTGCACAATCTTGTGCATATCCCCAAACCCGCTGGAACTGGAAGGTAGACTTTATTTTTAGTTTTTTTGAGATTTTTTTAAAGATACTTTTTAAAGTTTATTTATTTTGGAGAGAGAGAGAGAGAGAGAGAGAGAGAGAGAGAGAGAGAATGTGCAGGGGAGGGGCAGAGAGGGAGGCAGACAGGATCTCTGTGCTGACAGCGCAGAGCTTGATGTGAGGCTTGAACTCACAAACTGTGAGATCATGACCTGAGCAGAAATCAAGAGCCTGGCACTGAACCCAGGCGCCCGTGGACTGTAGACTTTAAAATGGCAAATTTTGTGGTGTGTGAATTACATCGATTAATAATCCAATGTTTTTTCATCGTAGAGGTGTTTAAAAATAAAATAAAAGAAGACATTTTATTTTTTTTTTTTTTAATTTTTTTTTCAACGTTTATTTATTTTTGGGACAGAGAGAGGCAGAGCATGAACGGGGGAGGGGCAGAGAGAGAGGGAGACACAGAATGGGAAACTGGCTCCAGGCTCCGAGCCATCAGCCCAGAGCCCGACGTGGGGCTCGAACTCCCGGACCGCGAGATCGTGACCTGGCTGAAGTCGGACGCTTAACCGACTGCGCCACCCAGGCGCTCCAAAAGAAGAAATTTTAAATTACCTTTATAATTCTGGCTATGCAACAGTGACATTTGGATGTGTGTGTGTGGTAGTTTTTGCAATTGTTTTGTTGGTTCTGGCCTGTGTTTGTTTTGTGTTTTTCCTCTGGGGTGTTTCCAACCCTTTTGGGGGGCCGGGAGAGGTTCTGTTGGCATCTGCTGAAACGCTGGGCCCACTTGTCTCCTTTCCCCAAGTTCATATTTGCACCTGTTCCACTTGGCTTTTAAATTTTAGGACGTGCAGCATCTTGAGTGAGGACAACCATTCTGTGTCCGACTTCATGCTCTGTAAGAGAGTGACAGTTTCTAATATCAGGCTGTCAGTGGGGTCCTCCCTTCTCAGGAAGCAACAACAGGGCCCCGTTCTGTGGAAACTTAGGGTGTCAGCTCTAAGGACCACGGTAATGGGCCATATTCTGCCTTTATTCACATATGTGACCCTTGCTGTCATTTTTTATTTAAAAAATGTTTTTAAATGTTTATTTGTGAGAGACACACAGGGTGTGAGCGGGGGAAGGGTAGAGAGAGAGGGAGACACAGAATCCGAAGCAGGCTCCGGGCTCCGAGCTGTCAGCACAGAGCCCCACGTGGGGCTCGAACTCACTCACCGCGAGATCATGACCCGAACCGAAGTCGGATGCTTAGCCGACTGAGCCACCCAGGCGCCCCTACTAAATTATTTTTTAAGGCAAAGCTTGGGGCCGAAAGAGATGAAAAGTCAAGTCGCAGCCTCTGTGCTGACCATCACAACCTGCTCAAACAGAGTCTTAGCATTTCTGCGGTGAACAGCGACTTTGCAGGTCTGGGTGGGTGGGTGGGTGAGGTTGACCCGAGAGTCAGCAGAAGCATCGGGGCCGCCTCCGGCTCCTTCGCATGGGACACCGTGACTCAGACGCGCCGGGAAACCTTGTGCGGCAAAACAGAAAGCTACCTTGGAAGAGCTGGGAATCTGTTCCGCGGTAGAATTGGGCTAATAGTGCTTATTTTTCTTCGGGGTGTATATTTATTTGACTGTTTCACACCATTTGTCAATTTCTAAGCAGTTAATAATTTTTATGCCTCTTTCAGATGTGTGTATATAGTACAAGTGTGTTTGATTTCCTGTGGTCTCTCTGCATTTACACAGCGCTGAGTGATGGCATGTATAACATGCCAATTGAAAATTTCCAACCCAACTCAAGTTTGATTCTTTAGCACACATCCGTGGACTGCCTTGCCCGGTTTCTGCCTGTGTCTGTGCTGCCGGGGCCCTGGATTCTGTCTAGGTTCTAATGCTGGGATGGCCTAACCGCTGTTTACAGTCCCCTGGGGAACGTTGAGCGATACGGGGAATTGGAGAATAAGGACGCGTGATCGATGGTGGACATTTTACGGAAGGCGGCATGGAGCGTGGCGTCTGTTGTGTGGTTGAGTTTGGACTAGAAGTGACAGAAAGAGGGGACCTTCCTTAACTGGGTGTGAGAAGCCCCGGCCCGGGCAGAAACACCCTCCCGCTGGCCACATGGGTGCTGCGGCTCAACGCCAAGGGCGCTCAAGGCTGATGTGTTCCCTGGCGCATCCTGGGGTTTCGGACCTGGCGGTGCAGACAGGTTTAGCTTAGAGACGCCGGTGCCCTCATGAATCAGCTGGCCAGTCGGTGTTTATTCAGCGGAAGAATTTGAAGACTCTTGCGTGAAAACCGCTTGTACCCTGTTCGCAGGCCCCAGCTTCCTCGAGCAAGGCTTCTCATCGCAAGAGCGGCCTCGAGTGTCTGGGTGCTTTGTTGGTTCCTGTGTCTCGTGTAAGAGAGGCAAGCGGGGTGACCCGGTTTGTAACTGAGTTATAAACCGTCTTCCGGAGACTTTCAAAGAAATTGTGATAAATGCACATAACCTAGAAGTTTGCCGTGTTAGCCATTTTTTTTTAAATAGGAAACTCATTGTGGAATTGGTTTCCATACAGCACCCAGGGCTCCTCCCGACAGGTGCCCCCCTCATGCCCATCACCCACTTTCCGCGCCCCCCCCCCCCCATCAACCCTCAGTTTATTCTCAGATTTTAAGAGTCTCTTAGGGTTTGGCTCCTTCCGTCTCTGTAACTTTTTCTCCCCCCCTCCCCCTCCCCCCTGGTCTTCTGTTAAGTTTCTCAGGATCCACGTAAGCGTGAAAACATACGGTATCTGTCTTTCTCTGCCTGGCTTATTTCACTTAGCATCACACCCTCCAGTTCTATCCACGTTGCTGCAAAGGGCCAGATTGCATTCTTTCTCATTGCCGAGTAGTATTCCATTGTATTTATAAACCACATCTTCTTTATCCATTCATCAATTGATGGACATTTCGGCTCTTTCCATAATTTGGCTATCGTTGAAAGCGCTGCTATAAACATTGGGGTACAAGTGCCCCTGTGCATCAGCCCTCCTGTGTCCTTTGGGTAAATTCCTAGCAGTGCTGTTCCTGGGTCATAAGGTAGATCTATTTTTAATTTTTTGAGGAACCTCCACACGTCTTAGCCATTTTTTTAAAAATGTTTATTTATTTTTGAGAGAGAGACAGACAGAGTGTGAGCAGGGGAGGGGCAGAGAGAGGGGGAGACACAGAATCCGAAGCAGGCTCCAGGCTCCGAGCTGTCGGCACAGAGCCCGACGCGGGGCTCGAACTCATGGGTCGTAAGATCACGACCTGAGCCGAAGTCGGACACTCAACCGACTGAGCCACCCAGGCACCCCACGTCTTAGCCATTTTTAAGTACGGGGTTCAGTGGCGTTAACGGCACTCACATTATTGTATTCCTGCCATCACCACGCATCTCCAGAACCCGTCCCCATTAAACCACCAACTCCTGCCTCCCCCCCCCCCCCCCACCGCCCCCCTGTCTGCTTTCTGCCTATGAATCGGACACCTCTGGGGACCTCACTGGTCAGACGCTATTTGTCTTTCTGTGTCTGGCTCTTTCCCTCAGCACAATGTCCCCCAGGTTCATCCACGTGTAGCGGAGCAAGATTTCCTTCTAAGCCGCGTGACGTTCGGCACGTGTGTCCCATTCCATGCTAGGCTTTGATGTCACAGACCCAGATCCATCCGGATGTGTCGTCAGAGCCACCATTTCTACCGCACCCTCCCGGCCCGACTGGTGGGAGCCGGGAACAGGGGCCCACGGCTCTGTGTGGTTTTCCGGGTTAGGCGGACCAGATCTGCTCCCTCGCTGGGTGCGGGTGAGCCTGGGAGTGGTTGCGCCTGCTGTGACCCCGTCTCTACAGGGTGGGTTGCTAGAGCTGCAGGACGAGATACCTCTGTCCTCACAGCTGTAGGTAGGTCCGTCCTTGGCCACTGGCTGCCAGTGGATCCGGGGGGGACCAGGAGGGGAACGCGCTGCCTGAAACACCCCGGTTCCGAATTTATTCACAATCTCCAGGGCCCGCCTCCGGAGGGCCACCTGCAGACTCTGGCGACCGAGGTGTTCTCTTTCGCCAGCCCGTGTTCGAATCTCTGTCCCTCCCTGAATGGCGCTCAGGGCTTCGGTCACACGTGCGCTTCGTCTGTGTGTTCTGCCACCCTGGGGGTCAACGTGAAGAATCCCTTCTGCTGCGATGCCAGATCAGAGCCTTCCAGAGGCTCCCACAGCGCCTTGTCCTCCTAGGTTTTCTGTACACAGTGGATGGTTTTGCTAGAATACTGTTGTTCTTGCATGAGAAGCCGAGTGCAGGGCGTGCAGTAAACCTCACGGATGTGTGTGCTGTGCTCTTTCTTTCGTCCAGGGGAAATGGAGGTTCCGGACCCGAATGACCCTCTGGGAGAGCTGGATGGACAGGACGGCCCTATTCCAACTCTGAAAGGTAAAAGACTGAGGAGTTCTTGGAAGCAGGTGTTCGGAAGTGTTCTCGGGGGCCCGCGTGGAGCGGCGTGGGGTGCCTTCTGTACCCGGGGCGTGGCTGCTGGGATGGGTGGCGGGTGCCCGTGGCCCGGCGCTGCCCCATTGGTGGGTGTGGCGACGTGCCTGCCTCGGCAGCCGTGGGGGCATCGAGGGCTGGTCCGAGCCGGTCGGAATGTGGCGGCTGGCAGGTGGCGGGCAGATGGTCGCGGGAGGGGGGGAAGGGGCCTTGTGGGGAGCCCCGTGGGGCTGAGCAGACCCTGAGGAGCCGGACTCTTGGCTGGGCCGCCGTCACCTGCTGACGGGTGGCGGTCTCCTGGGGTCCTCCCTGGAATCGTCCGGAGCCGGTGGGCGTCCCGCCTGAGCGGGTGGCTCACGGAGGAGTGGGTGGTCTGTCTTGTGCCTCAGCCTCCCCCACAGGTCACCGTCTGGCTCGCTGCTCCCGCGGTGCACTCTGCAGGCATCTTGGGCTGGTAGCGTGAGTGGATGGGACACATTTCTTCCGATACAGCCCGATTCCTCGGGGAGGTGGCCACCCTCCCGCTCAGCCCTTTGTCACCCTGTCGGCTTGATCGTTGCCCCAGCCCAGCTCCTGTAAGGAAGCACCACGTGCGGGCGGCGTCATCCGCAGGAATGCACTCCCCAGCGTCCTGGCGGCTGGGGGGCGAGGGTGAGAGCGCCAGCAGGTCAGTTTGGGTGAGGCCTCCCTTCCTGGCTTGCGGACGGCGCCCTCTCTGGCCTCACGTGGTGGAGAGAGCACTCCGGCTCCTCTTCCCCTTAGGGCACCGACCCCCTCGTGGGGACCCCTCGAGACCTCATCTCACCTAACCCCTCCCGAAGGCCCACCTTCAAACGCTGTCGCGCTGGGCGCCGGGCTTCGACGTGTGCGTTTTGGGGGAGATGCAATTCAGTGCCCGACGATTGCCTGTTAAAGCGACCACTCTGGGCGCCCGGGTGGCTCAGTCTGCTGAGCGTCTGGCTTTCGGTTTTTGGCTCAGGTCATGATCTCCAGGTGGGTGGGATGGAGCTCCGCGTCGGGCTCTGTGCTGACGGCACACAGCCTGCTTGGGGTTCTCTCTCTCTCTCTCTCTCTCTGCCCCTCCCCTGCTCACACGGGCTCTCTCTCTCCCATAAAATAAAATGAGTAAACTTTAAAAAAAAAAATGAGAATGCTAAAAAAAAAATCCGCTCTCCTTCTGCCTGATTTCTTCCTAATTATTCAAAGACCAGGAATCCATAATCATTTCTTAGCCCGCTGTGTGTTGAGGGTCCCGCGTCCCCTCAGGAAGGTCGCCCCTCCGTGTGTCCGCAGCTGGGTCTCCTGGGCTTTGAGCAGCTAGGACCCAAGTCTGCTGGCCTCAGTCTAAGGGCCGGCTTGTCCCTGCAGGTCCCGAGAGATTGCCCGGGGTCCTACGGGGTGCTGAGCTCCCTCCGCGTCCCAGAACGCTCACCAGTGTGTGCTGTTTGCTTACAGGCCAGTCATTTCAGTCAAGGGCGTGTGGAGCCGTGACTGCCCTTGGTGGGGCCTGGTGTGTGGACCTCGATGGGACCTCACAGGGACACGGGCTGCTTGCAGGCGTCAGACCTCCAGCAGGATAAGGATGTGTCCCCAGGGGGCAAGGCCTGTGCTCTGGATGCTGGGCCTGGTGAAACATTTCTCAGAAGGCTGACTTAGCCTGCAGTCCGGATGGTCCACACACATTCCCTGACCGTCTCTTTGTGCCCCTGCTGTGTGAGGCCCAGGTACACGCTGGTGACCCAAACAGCACGACACCATCCCGTGTGGTCTCTGTTTCATGACGTTTCCCCGTACTGGGGAGTCAGAATCCTGAATGCTCGACAGAGTAGCTGGAAGGAAGAGACAGGGCTGTGTTGATCTGGAAGGAAGGGAAGGGCGTCTTGGCATAGGACGAGATGTTACACTGAGATCCGAAGAGCTGACAAAGACGGGGGAGTCCTGAGGCATGGCGGTGCCTGTGCAAAGGTCCTGAGGCAGCTGAGAGAAAGGGTTGGGTAGCTGAGGTCAGAAGGGTCAGGGGACTAAACCAACATGACCTAGTCCCAAGGCCATCAGCCATGCGTGGGTCTTCAAATTTAAATCAATTAAAATTAAGTAAAATCAAGAATCCAGTTCCTTAGTTCTCAGAGCTACATTTTAAGTGGTCAGTGGCCATATGCGCTAAAGGCCACCACGATGGACAGCACAGATCTAGAACATTCCGTCACCACGGAAAGTTATATTGGGCAGCCCTGGGTAGAACATATACAGCTTTTTAGGTGGCAGGAGGATGTTCTGCTTTATTCTGAGCGCCGTCTTCCACTGTGCAAGGTTCTGGCCTGGGACACGGTGTAGCCTGATGGCTGTGCAAAGATTGCCTTGGTAGTCTGGAGGGTGATGGGGGGGGAAATGGGAGGGGCGGTGGGAGGGAGGTGAGGGGCAGATAAGAGAGAGGTGAGGGGGCGGTGGGCGGGAGGTGGGGCTGGCTGAGTCGAACTCTAACCTGCACTCCCCTCGTAGACTCCAGACTCCCCAGCGGGCAACGTGTTTACAGCAGACCTGTCCCCCAGGTGCAGGGTGCGGGGTCTCCAGGGGCCAGAAGGGCCTGTCACAGCTGCAAGATGAAAGGTCCTTCGGGCCCGCCCGGATGCAAGACGCATTTGCTGACCAAGGCTCGGAAGCGACCGTAGGCCGAACGTTCACAGAAACTTTTGTTTGCATCCAGCCACAAGCTCCAAACATGGATAAGTCAGATCCTGTGCCTTGGGTGGGATTCCAGGCCCTCCTTCTTGGTCTGGGAGCAATTTCTCAAGCCCACAGCCGCATGCTTTGTAAGGCCCTCTGCTTGGTTGGGATTCGACTGCCTCCTGACTGCTTTTGTTAACCCACATGGGATTGTGTGAAAACGGAGCGTGCTTTCGTGTCTGCAGTGCTGAGGCTTCTGGAAGCTTGCCTTGGCTTCTCCAGGGCACAGAAACACCAGCTGCAGATGCTCACTGGCAAAGCGGGCGTGTGTGCACACGTGTGGGCCTGTGTGCGCACGCCGTGCCTGGGCCGTGGGAAAGAAGCAGGGGGCCACGGCGAGCTGGGCCCCTCTCCCCGTGGGGGCCGCCTGGGTGCCGCCAGCTGCTCAGAGCAGCCGTGTGAGCCTGGTGTGGCTGGAGGACACCCCGGGATCGGATGCGGCTCCAGCATCCCGCTGTGGCCGGCGCACCCCCAGCTGTCGGCGGGACAGGAGGGCTCAGCGCACGGCACTCACCCAGGAAGCAGTGGCAGGAGGCCTATGCTGTTTGTTATTCTTCCCGGGTGCGACCATCCGCGTGTGCCTCAGTCCCAGGCGTCCAGACCTCAGCAGCCGCTTGGGGACAGGATCCTAGCGAATGCCCCCCAGCCAGTCATTGCAGCCCAATTTTCTGGTTCTGTAGTGCGATTTTCTTTCTTCCTGGGTTACGGCTCTTGCACAAGAGGGGACTCACTCTACCCTTCCTTTCTGCTCCCCCGGCCTCCTCGTCACGCGCTCGTGACGGAAGGAATTGGCCTGGCCCCGCCACACTTGTTGTTCCGTGTGCTTTTTTTTTGCTGAACTCCAGGGAGTGTCACTATTTGGCCATATGTGGCTTAAATCATACAAAAAAAAAAGTGTTGGTAGCTGAATGGACTCTATGAGCTCTTTCTTTTAATCCGGTTAGCATTTATGACACCCCAGCATCTATAAAATCACCAGCAGGGGGAAATGGCTGGCAGGCCAGTCCTCCGGTGAGAGAACCACTGCGTCTCTTCCAAGCAAACCGGGACCTGGGAATTAGGCACACGCGTAGACAGCATTTGTGTTCAGATATACTCTGCCATCTGCCAGCAGTCGGTTTTTAACAGATACATAGTTGGTCGTGGGTATCGGCAGAGAAAGACCCCCAAACGAAAAGCCTACGTAGGAGAGAAAACACAGAAGACGTGATTTACGCCAGGAAAGTTCGCCTGAAGTTTTCGCACGCCAAACCACCGTCGGGGTTCGGACGGAAGCCGGCCTAGGACTCCTGGGTTATGGTGCTGGGCTAACCCAGGAGTGGATATATACCAGGAGCTTAGATTCCTTGCCGCGTTAGACACACTGCTTATTACTGGCGAGGTCACTAGCATTTTTGTCATTGTCACGGTTATTGTCGTGACATTTACAAAAGCATACGTTTGCCCCAGAAACCCTTTGGTCTTGTGCTCCAAGGCTGTATTTGAAGTGGAGAGGTAACACGTCTGGGGTTTTGTCAAATCAGTACTTTGGAATGTGTGTGGGAAGCGGATAATTTCTGAGGGCCCGGGAGAATTCCAAGCTCTCCCCGCTTGAGGATACGTTGCAGTTGTAGGTGATCTCAAGGGCATCCTAAATCACAGGGCAGGAGTCCAGGCTGCCCCCTGCTATTTGCAGGTGCTGCGCTCCGGTGCCGACCCGAAGTCTCCCGGGACGGAGGGGACAGAACAATCGGCAGAGCTCGCAGATCACGGTGTTGGCCTGGCCCTGAGCCCTGTTGTCTCTGTCTCCTGAGCTTTGGGCTCCTGAGTCCTGTAGGGCATGCGGATTGATTAGTGTATACATTGGGTACATTTCTGGAACTTCTGGTGTGTGTGTGTGTGTGTGTGTGTGTGTGTGTGTGTTCATGCCCCCGGCCCTTTTTGAGTCCGTGGGTGTCGCCCAGTGCAGGTGTAGGCTTGTGGGGCCAGCTCCTTCCTTCCTCACTCCCTCTACCCTTCTGCAGTAGCTTCCGAGGGCTGTCCTACCAAAGGACCACAGGCTAGGTGTCTCAAATGACAGAAACCGGCTCCCAGTTCTGGAGTCAGATGTCCCAAATCAGGGTGTCTGCGGGGGCGGGGGGTGGGGTGGGGTTGTTCCTTTGGGGTCTCTGAAGGAGAGAGCGTCCCGGGCTTCTCTCCCAGCCGCTGGTGGCGCCCGGCAGCCCGCGGACTTCCTAGGCTTGTGGCCGCGTCTCTCCCGTCCCTGCCTCTTGTCGTGTGGTCTTCTCTGCGCATCCATGTCCACATGTCCCTCTTCTGATAAGGACAAGAGCCATTGGACTAGGGCCCACCCATGTGATCCCCTCTTAACCTGATTGCATCGGCAGTGACCCTATTTCCAAATAAGGGCACGGTCACAGGTTCCAACCCGTGTCGTTGGGGCCACCGTTCACCCTCCTCCAAATGCGCAGAAACGCTCACGTCCTTTTCTGCATTTCTCAGGCCCTTCGGGTTCCTTTGCTCCTGTTTCCCGTGTTCTCTGACTCCCACCTTTGCCCATCTCACCACCCCCCATCCTGTCCCTGTGGCTCTTCTGCTCAGCCATCCTCCCCCCCCCCCCGAACCTGCAGCTGGCTCTGTGCAGACTGCTAGACAGCTCAGCGGGAGCGTCTGAGCAGAGTGACCCCTCGCCCCTGCCCCCGGCTGATTTATGGAGCTGTAAATACTTCCCCTGAGAAGAGTGGCTTTATGTCCTCCGTGTGCTCCTCAGGGTCCCCTCCTCACCTGCCCTGCCAGGCAGCTTGTCTGTTGTATTTCCCACCAGTCAAAGCCCTGTGACCTTGTGACCCCTGGTGCATAAGGCTTTCCTTATCTCCTTCCCAGACCAGTCAGCGTGGCCTGGTAAACAGGCCGCTTCTCAAACACCTAAGTAATTTGACCGAGTGGGAAAACGTGGGGACGGTCAGTTGGGAGAAAAAGACCATCTATCACCGATCCGACTGTGAGACGGGAGTGCTGGCCCATAGTAACGGGCTCTCCTGTTACCTCTGCCCTTGGCGTGTCGGTCCTGCTTGGACTCGGGTCCGGTGTCCGGAGTTAGGGGTGAGCAGAGAGCTGGCCCCGGGAACAGGGGCGCGGAATCCATTAGCATCGTTGTTAAAGTTCCCCCGCTGTGCAGAGGGGAAACCCTCTTGGATAATTAGAAGGGAAGACTTCTGTTCTGCCTCTAACACTGTGGGGTGCTGACTGATCCAAGTTAGCCAGATTCTCAGTCGCTGGGGTCTGGCCCCTCCTGGCCTGTTCTGTCGTGTCCGGAGTGGTTTGGAATGGTCCTAAAAGGAAGCCTTGTGACCTGGAGGAAAGCTGAGCAAAGATTAGTACAAACCCCGTATTTTGCACAAAAGGGAAGTGAAGCCAGGAGTTTAAATGGGAGCCTGTGAACTAACCCCAGGGGCCAACACAACACTGTGCTTCCTCTTCAGAGAACTTTCTTTCTGGCTTGGATCTTGGCCTCCAGAGCATTAATGATGGTTACGATGGTGGACCAAACTAACTTGCCCCCCCCCCCCCCCCCGCTTAAATTACATACAAGTGCTCAATAAAAATTAGTAGAAGATGTAATTGCTTACGTGCACTTGCGAAGAGAGATGGAGACATGACCAGGAGCCAGGAATAGGGAGGAAGCTGAGTTGTGGCCGCCCTGGGCTGCCAGGGCACGAGCCACTTGAGGTGGTCCTACTCTGCAGCCTTGGAGAATGTCCCCATGGTTTAGTTTATCTGAGACAAAGAGTGGTGTTTTGCAGGTGTCATGCACTTATGATGCGGGCTCCCCAACATGTGCCCCCATGTGGCTATGGACACATCCGTGGGCTCCAGAGTAGAAGGAACACCAGTAAGGCGTGCACATGTTGGCAAATGCTGGAGACAGGCAAAAGGCTTCTGCAGGTGCCTCAAGTCATCCAAACACTGAGGCTGGAGTATCCCCAGACGCAAATGTGACACTGCAGAGAATAGCCAAGAGAGGGAAAATGCTGATTGGGATCATGTGAATAAATTCCTTAGCTTTACTGACATCACTTGGAATTGGAGATATTACATTTCCTTCAATCAGGAGAAATAAGAGGTTGAGACAGAAATCGAATTTGGCTTCAGGACAGTGAAAGAATTTACATTTCTTGTGCCCTATGTAAGGCCTCTGAACGGTCATCAAGGCTCAGCCACAGCAGGAATCTTGGGTTTCAGCGTCAAACCAGGAAGGAACCTGTGGGGTCCAGGGAACTGAGTGACCATGGTAGGTAAGCGATTGGCAGCAGGCGAGGAGACCTAGGGGCTACAGTCCTCGCCTCAGCCCTGGCCCGAGGAGGGGAACACGGAAGGCGCTACCATGAAAAACAAGACGTGGACCCACCCCCCAGGAAACCCGGTTTACATGCTGGGAATGTTGTGTGTGTGGGGGGGAATCCCAGGCCCAAGAGTTAACGTGAAGACTTGGCATTGAGTGTTGCAGGAACCTAGTCCCCAAGGGGTTCCCACAGAAAACCCACCCTATAGTGGAAAATTACAAGGCACACTCGGAGAGGCTTGGGATGAGTGGTGAGCTAGTAAACAAGCCAGAAGGATTAAAAATAAAGGAAGAAAAGGCAGTGGTGGATTTGAAAACCAAAGAGGCTGTCTAGAAATAAAAAATTGTAGTCGGAGAAATGAGAAACTTAATGGGCAGATCAAGGAGCAACAGGGTGCCCAGCTGGAGATTAAAAGGAGCTAGGGAATATCAAAGCAGCGAAGCACACGGAGAAACTACATATGGGAGGAAATTTGGCATCTATGCAGAAGCAGATTTCAGAGGAGGAATAAAGGGAAATGGAGGAACGATGTTTCATGAGGTATTGGTGGAGAATTTTACAGAATTGGTGGAATCGGGAATGGTACTGAGGCCCATTAAGTCTATATACAGATAAATTCACAGCTAGAGATACGTGGGAGTGGCAAAAATAGAGGGGAAACATGAAAAGCAGCCTAAGAGGGGAAATATCAGGTTACCCACAAATGAACAAGAACCAGCCTGATTTCTGCAGTAAACTCAGAAGCCAGAAGATGGCAGTGTAAGTGTCAGGCCAGAATTCCATACCCAGCTAAACTATTACTCAAGTGTGAAAGTAATGGGTAACTCTTAGACCAAGACCGAGGGTGTTTACAACCTCAGTCCTTTACCCAAAGACCAAGTACGATTCTCAGCTAAGCCCAGAGGAAGGGTGAAGTACAAGCCACATAAGCAAGGAAAAGCACTTGGTTAACAGGTCAGCAAGTCTAAATAAACTCTGAGAGTAAAAATCATAAATAGTAATGACCGCTGGGGCTCAGATATCCAGTATAACTGAACACCGGGAAGCAGTAACTCAAAACTGGTGGGTGGGCATGTGGTTGCATCTCTGAGCATTTCATGGCACTTGTATTTGGTCGCATTTGGAGGAAACTTTGCCAAATTAGGTCTGCCTGTAAAAAATAGGTAAGTTAGCTGCCTACTACATGTTTTAGACAAGTAAAGGGGAAAAAGAAAATTTTTTTAAATCAATCAAACAGAAAACAGGAAAGGCAGATTAAAATGAAAATGAAATGAGAAATAAAATATAAAATGGAAACATTCAAAATAAAACTGGCCAGTTAAAAAACTCATGGTTCATATGTAAAGATTCATCAATTAACATGTTAAATTATATGCTGTTTACAGGATTCGTTTCTAAAGCATAATCATAAAAATGGTTTAAAAAATTAAAAATATAGTGCAGGACTATGTTAATCAAGAGTACCCTACATCAGGGGTGCCTGGGTGGCTCAGTCGGTTGAGCGTCCGACTCCGGCTCAGGTCATGATCTCACGGCTGGTGAGTTTGAGCCCCGCGTCGGGCTCTGTGCTGACCGCTCGGAGCCTGGAGCCTGCTTCGGATTCTGTGTCTCCCTCCTCGGCTTGCACTCTGTCTCTCTCTTCCTCAAAATAAATAATTAAAATTTAAAAAAAAAAGAGTACCCTACCTCAAAATCAGACAAAATGGGCTTTTAGACAAAAGCATTAGACAGTATATGAAGACTAGCTGATGCCATAAACCTGAAGTTTATTGCACCCAGTAACATAGTTTCCAATATGTAAACACACCTTCACAGAGTTACTAATAGCCATTTGACAAACACAGAGTCTGTGAACACACATGTCATCGAAAGTAATAGATGAGCCTATTAACACTTTGAAAAACTTAACAAGTTTAATCTAACGCACGTACGTAAATCCCTGCACTGAGCAGTTAGAGAAAACACATTCTTATTGGTAAAATGTGGAACGCTACTCTAGGTATTGAGTCGTGCTAGGCCGTAAAGCAAATATCAGTGGTGTCGAAGAATCATCATCACGTAGACCGGGTTCTATGACAACAGTGTGGTAGGCACACTTTCAATAACTTGGAGCTAAAAGAAAATATTACAATGTAAGTTGGAAGATATGTGGGTCTGGCCGACCAACCGTATGGAGATTAAATAACTTATTAGATGGCTGAAGAAGAAGTGGAAGGGAATCTGCACACTGAATGCTTACATTAGAAATGGAAAAAGAAAGGGGCGTCTGGGTGGCTCAGTCGGTTGAGCGTCCGATTTCAGCTCAGGTCACGATCTCGCGGTCCGTGAGTTCGAGCCCCGCGTCAGGCTCTGGGCTGATGGCTCGGAGCCTGGAGCCTGCTTCCGATTCTGTGTCTCCCTCTCTGTCTGACCCTCCCCCGTTCATGCTCTGTCTCTCTCTGTGTCAAAAATAAATCAATTAAAAAAAAATGGAAAAAGAAAATGTATGAATGGCAGTAGTTAGAGCAACAGTGTAAAGGTTTGAACAGACAGCTGCAGAAGGAGAGGCCAGGGGCCAGTAACCTTTCCAAGAGACTCCAGCTCATGGTACATTCTTACTTTTTTTTTTTTTGAATGTGTATTTATGTTTGAGAGAAGAGGCAAACATATGCTATTCGGGGAGGAGCAGACAGATGGGGGGAGACAGAGGATCCAAAATGGGCTCTGCACTGACTGCAGAGAGCCCAGCTAGGGCTCAAACTCCTGGGCCGTGAGATCATGACCTGAGCCAAAGCCAGTCGCTTAACTGACAGAGCCACCCAGGAGCCCCATCTCAGGACACATTCTTTAGATGGAGAGTGAAACAGCCCTATTTCAGATTCATCAGGTTGGCAAACGTTTTTTGGCCCCTAAACACAAATGTTGACATAGTTGAAAGGGAAACAATTCGATTGACGTTGATGGTGAACGCGGATGGTTTCGGGCACCCTTGAGACTTACATAAATGAGAGATTTCAAAGCCCCGTGACATCACTCTTGCATCCGGGTGGACACTTTCAAGGAATTCTTGTATGTGTGCACGATGAGACGTGTGTACAGGTGGTGATTAAGCCCTAACAAAAATGTGGGAACAATTTACTGCCCTGCATTTGAGAAAAGGATAAAGAAACTATGGTTGGTTTGTACAGTGAAATATTACACAGTCATTAAAATAAATGAACATCAACAAAAATAAATCCCAAGCTGACTTTGAACGGGGAAAAAAACTAACAAAGTGATCTTTCAGGGAACATTTCTAAAAATATAAAACAGTAGAAATGTGCATTGGCCTGGTGCATAACCAGTTTTCAAGAAACAGGGAAATGTGGGTTTTAGATGCATTCTAGAGTGTGTAATTTTTTTTAACAGTGTTCTAAATCAGATATGGCAAAATGTTAGCATAAATGTTAATGTTGTGTACACAGGTATCTATTATATTAATATTTGTAGTTTTGTGTGTTTGTAGCATTTCAGTATTTAAAATTGTTAAATTAAAACGAACTAATATTGGGGGGTGCCTGGGTGGCTCAGTCAGTTAAGCATCTGACTCTTGGTTTCAGCTTAGGTCACGATCTCATGGGTTCATGAGTTCGAGCCCCAAGTTGGGTCCTGTGATGATAGCATGGAGCTTGCTTGGGATTCTCTCTCTCTCTCCCTCTCTCTCTCCCCCTCCCTCGGGTGTGCTCTCTCTCTTTCGCTCTCCCTCTCCCTCTCCCTCAAAATAATAAGGTTTAAAAAATTATTTAAAAAATTTTTTTTAACGTTTATTTATTTTTGAGACAGAGAGAGACAGAGCATGAACGGGGAGGGTCAGAGAGAGGGAGACACAGAATCGGAAGCAGGCTCCAGGCTCCGAGCTGTCAGCACAGAGCCCGACGCGGGGCTCGAACTCACGGACCGCAAGATCATGACCTGAGCCGAAGTCAGCCGCTTAACCGACTGAGCCACCCAGGCGCCCCTAAAAAATTATTTTAAAAAATAATATTGAGCAAAACAACTAGGCAAAAGGAGATGTGAGTGGTATGAATTTTGAAAGCAAAAAGGCCACACTATTGCTATTTGAAGAAGAAGAGATCTGCACGGAAAATCCAGGACAGTCGACTCAGAAACTGTTAGAACTAGTAAGATAGTTCAGTAAAGGGGCAAGATAAAAGCAAAATATACACAGTGGACAGAAGAGAAAGATGCCCCTGGAACCTGTGAGGTGTTGTTACTTTTCACCGTGCAGGGTTTGCAGATGGGATTAAGTTAAGGATTTTGAGATGGGAAATGATCCTGGATGATCCAGGTGATTACACTCGCAGGGGTCCTTATAAAGGCAGGCCGGCCGGTGTCCGTTACTAGTTGGAGATGTGGTGATGGGGGCAGAGGTGGGGCCAAACGCAAGGGAAGTGCCACGAGCCAGGGCATGTGTCGCCTCCAGACGTGGCAAAAGCAAGGACAGAGACTCCCAGAGCCTGTAGAAGGAACAAAGCCCTGTCACTACCTGGATGTTAGGACTTCTGACTTCTAGAAGTGTGAAACAATAAATTGGCGCTGGTTTACCCCACTAAGTCTGTGCTAACTTGTTACAGCAGCAGTGGGAAGTCGATGTAGAAATCTAAGAGTTGTCCTCCACGCCTTCTTAAACCACTGAGCCTCCTTTAAACTACTTAGATAGAAATGAAAACAATTCACACCCCAGTGCCAAGAATTACAGGATACCTAAAAAACTACCTAAAAATACACGTGAAGGTCTGTAGGAAGAAATTGACAAAGAGATGTCCTAAATGAGTGAGAAGGCCCGAGACTGAGACGTAGAGCATGCTTTCTCCCTGTTGTCTAGAGGGCGGCTTTATACAAATCATCTCTAAATGTAGAGCTTTTCTCCATCAACACCCCAGGCTTGAAATCAAACTTACTGGGGTGATTCTAAATTGAATCTGGACAAGAAGTAGCCATGAAGTTGAGAAACATGGCCCCAAAAAGTCACATTTTGTTATTCTCGATGTCAAAACTTACTAACTTATTTCAGTTACCGTAATTTAATCATTATGTGACTCTGCCATAGCATCAGGCCAAGATCGGTGCTGTGGGGAGCAAGGTTAGAAATGAATAGAAGCTGTTTTAAATGGGGCGGCCAGGGGAACACCGTCTGTGGACATGACCTTTTGGCAGAGACTTGACCCTGGAGAAACAGCAGAGATCTGAGGACAGGGTGTTCTGGTTGACGGCAAGATGAGGGACCAGCTGGGTGTGTTTCCGGAAGAGTAAGGGACCCCCCCCCGCTTCCAGTGGAGGAAGAGTATGGGAAGGTTAGAGAAAATTCCAGAAGCATTGATACCATGGATATCAGCTGTTCACCATGATGTCTTAATTTCTTCCCAAAGGCTGTTTTAGGCACTCACCTAGGGAGGGTACTATGAGTTTAGTAAGTTACCATGGTATCTACCTATGGTTTTGGTCTCTCTAAGCTTCTGGTAGAGGCAGATATAAGACCCATGTCAAGGCAAGGGTGCCGTCCATGGAGATTCTGCCCTGTCCATTCCCAGCTAGATGAGGCTTTCGTATGCCTTCGCATCCAGAACCTCCAGGGGTTTGTGCTGGACATACAGACACGTTCTTTCCAGTCCTGATGCTCTCCTCCAACAATGCTTCATCTTGGGGTTGTCTCTGGTCTGCACTGACTTTGTTCTTGGGTGGGTTTGGTTCATCCCAAGAGAAACCGTAGCTTCTCTTTGTCCTCTGCATTTTTAAGCAGGTGTCCCAGGTCCTGACTACACACTTAGAGCTTTTGACGAATGCCATTGTCCAGACCCTTCCTGGGTCCTGGTTACCGTGGGTCTTCTTCTAAGCTCCCAGGTGGCTCCAGTGTGAAGACAGAGCTGAGCTCCCTGGTTTAGATGGTGGAGGGTCAAGAAGGATTGGTTGAGAGCTCCACATGCGGGCTGGATCACTGCACCGGATCTCCTTCACTTTTTGCAAACTGAGGAGGGTGTGGCTTCAGGGGTGAGTGTTCGTCTGTTGCCAGTGAAGGGGATCTGGAAAAATTGGACACCTCAGGCCCAGAAGAAATCGGTGGTGGCCTCACCCCAGGATTCCAGCAAATCTGAGGGTGGTTGCCGGCACCTGGGGAAGGATGCTTTCGACAGAGCGGCCCCTCCCCCACACCTGACACTTCCATCAACCCCACCGTACCCCCCACTTTTACCTGGTTTGTCCGACCTGGTCTCACCTTCCCCGTCCCGCCTCAGGAGCATTTGCTGACCCAGGACCACACTTGTGGTGTCTTGCGACCATCAGCACACCTCCGTTCCAAACATTTTTAGCGCCCCACGGGGAGACCCCATACCCAGTAAGAGTCACTCTGTAAGTTCCCCACCCCCAGCCTCTGGCAACCATTCACCTGCCTTCTGCTTCTATGGGTTCACCCGATCTGGATATTTCATAGAAACAGACAGAGCCAAGAGTGCTTGAGTGGTTAAGTCAATGGCGTAAGGTGTTTGCTTCCAGCACATTCGCGTCTCTTCAGGCCACGTTAGCTATTACGGCTGAAGCATCTAAAAAGGAAATACTGGCACCATCTCTGAATTAAGCCTTGTTCTGACTCCGGTAGATGGTTTCACGGCACCTTGCCGGGTGGGGTGGGGTAACACCCCGCTCTCCGTGTCCTTGCACGGGGCAGGAGTTCATGTTCCCTACTCTGACTTCTCAGAAAGGAGCCTTCTTGGGGAACACCGAAAGACTAATTGTCAAATCAACAGTGCAGGAGAAGCTGTCGGCGGGCAGGGTGAAGAATTAATTCCGTGTTTCCGTACCTATTTGATGGGAAAAAAAGATACTCTGGAGAAGCAGATACTGGGTCTGTTTGTGGTAATGGTGCAGCAATTACCAGCGGGCTTCTCCTCAAGTCTCCTCGGTGGTTCAAAAGGAACGATCCCCTTGACCTTCCTCTCTGACGTCTTCCCCCACTTCCCCCTCCCTTTCTAGATGAATGTATCCGTGTTGAAGAAGATCCTCCTGTATCTTTCAGGAGACGCAGCCCCGGCTGGCGGAGCTGTCCCAGGTGGATGTGTGCAAACGTCCTAAAAGTGGAGGGAGGCCTTGGGAGAAGTACCATCAACCTGGTCCCCTAGAGGGAGGAGATGAGAGCCAGTCGTGACCATCATGTCCCGGCCCCCAGTTCCCCAGGGCCTGCCCCTTGTAGATATTTTTGCTGATCAGCCCAGAGATGCCGATGCTCCTGTTCTACCCGAATACAGACCCGTTGCCCGTGCCTGCTGGGAAGCTGCGGTTTGTCACCGGGCTTTGGAGAAACTGTCATCAGTTTCTCCCATCAGGGGAGATGGGAGTTCAGCTCACGCCCAAAAGAGAGCTTTGTGATTTTAATGTGTCATTTGCTATCTCCCATTCCGGCTTGATGACCACTTTATATGCCCCCCTGGTGCATTCATGTTACGCAAACCTTGACGAAGCATTTGAATATCAAGCAACTTGGAAGTTTCCTTCGTATGAAACCCCCCGATTAAGCTGGGCTCTGGCCAGAACACCGTGACGTGGTGTCTTTATCCTAATCAGGGCGGTCCAGATTGTGTCGAAGTGACCGCTGCAGACTGTCAGATCGCATCGGGTTTAGTGTCCAAAGACTCAGGGTCTGAGGTGGGAGCCGCGGGAACCAGGGTTCCCCCAGCCCAGCTTGTGCAGTTGCATTTATGAAGAGTGTACGTCCAGAATGCCACCCTGCTTGGTTCGGCCTGTCTTTTCAGGGGGTTGTTCCACATTCCAGCTTTGTGTCCCTCCACGAGAATTCTCACCTGCAACTTACTTCAGTGCACTGAGGAAAGGGTTGGCTAGGAGAGAATCAAGGAGAATCAAGGATGTGGTTAATGATGATTACTGCTAATTAGTGACACCTTTACAAACAGCTATGCATCCACCCTCCCTTGTGAAGTAAGACCATCCCTTCGTCTTAAAACCCACAGCGTCCCCACCCCCTGCTGCCCCCTGCCATACAACATCTAGGGGCCACCATCCGTGCTGTGAAATGTACCCCAAGGGCCCACTAGAAATCCTGTCATTTGCCATCCAATTAAGGCAGTCCTAACAGATTTGTGCCGTCTTTCAATCTTTCAAACTCACTGCTTAAAAAAAGCGTAGGAAGGGGCGCCTGGGTGGCGCAGTCGGTTAAGCGTCCGACTTCAGCCAGGTCACGATCTTGCACTCCGTGAGTTCGAGCCCCGCGTCGGGCTCTGGGCTGATGGCTCAGAGCCTGGAGCCTGTTTCTGATTCTGTGTCTCCCTCTCTCTCTGCCCCTCCCCCGTTCATGCTCTGTCTCTCTCTGTCCCAAAAATAAATAAACGTTGAAAAAAAAAAAAATTAAAAAAAAAAAAAAAAAAAAAAAGCGTAGGAAGCCAAAGATTCAGAACATGAATGTATTTTGTGGTCATTTTCAGAGTGCTCAATTATATTCCTTTGGTCTGAAGCGAGTTCATCTCCTGATTGACCGTCTTGTCTGTCGAGCCTTAGTTTTGTTTTTTTTTTTTTACGTGTTGTGGAATTTAGCAGTGCACGTCCATCTCGAGTCATCTCTCAGTTCCTGACCCACACCAGGCGTGTACTCGAGCGTGCACACCTTTGTTCTAGACACCTTTGTTCTGTCCCGGCCAGGGATTAGCTCATTTTTCAGTGTGTGTCTGTTTTGTCTGTTTTGGATTTTTCCTCATCGAAGCTTTAAGGTGCTGTGGTCGGAAGGGGGGGTGGCCTTTCCGAGTGCGAATTACATCACGAGTCCCTGAGGTTGGATTAAGATCTAGGGTTTGCAGAGAGAAACACGGCTGATCTTCATTTTCGGGTTCCGTGTTTTTGAGTTCACCCACTGCCTAATGTGTACATGTAACCCCAAATCATTACTCCTGGTGCACTGGGGGCATTTAGGCGTGCCCAGAGCCATGAACATTTAGAGTTGCCCAATGCACACGTTCCTAGCTGAGGCCCAAGAAGGCGACACCTGTCTAATTGTCCCAGCTTATACTGTAAACAAGGGTACTTTTTGGGGGTCTGTATAGTCTTTTTTTCCCCTGCACTTCTGTGCTTTGATTTGGTGATTTTGCAGCTTAGTTTTTTTAAACATCTATTCATTTTAAGAGACAGACAGAGAGAGAGAGAGAGAGAGAGAGAGAGAGCAAGCAGGGGAGGGGCAGAGATGGAGGGAGACACAGAATCCGAAGCGGGCTCCAGGCTCTGAGCTGTCAGCACAGAGCCCGACGTGTGGCTTGAACCCATGAACTGTGAGATCATGACCTGAGCCAAAACAGGACGATCAACCGACTGAGCCACCCAGGCGCCCTGGTGATTTTGCAGTTCAAAATCCCCCCGGGGACAGTGCTGAAGGGCAGCCTAGCGTTCCTAAACACCAGAAGGCTGCGCTGTGCCTCGTGGTAGGAAACCACGTGTTAGATAAGCTTCTTCCAGGCATGAGTTAACAGCAGCGTCAGCCGTGGGCTCGATGTCAGTGAATCAACAATACGTATTAATAAGGCATCTTTCAGCAGAAACACACAGAAAATGAGGTTATGCCGCGATTGATGAAAATACTGCGACCAGAGGCCCGAAGGAACCTGACGCCGTATTTCCCCGGGAGCGGTGGTTCAGTGTTTGCTGACGCATGTCTCTCAGAACATTCTAGAATGTAATCCCCACCAGTGACAGGAACGGACTGTATTTATGAGAGAAAACGGAAGGCTTCCTCGCAGGCAGCCCTTTCTTCCAGCCCTCGCTCAGCTTTGCTGTTTTGTGACCGCTCTCTCCCCTGCAGGCTACTTTCTGAATTTTCTGGAGCCGGTGAACAACATCACCATAGTGCAAGGCCAGACGGCCATCCTGCACTGCAAGGTGGCCGGAAACCCGCCCCCCACCGTGCGGTGGCTGAAGAACGATGCCCCGGTCGTGCAGGAGCCGAGGCGCGTCATCATCCGCAAGACGGAGTACGGTTCTCGGCTGCGCATCCAAGATCTGGACACGACAGACACGGGCTACTACCAGTGCGTGGCCACCAACGGGGTGAAGACCATTACCGCCACCGGCGTCCTGTTCGTGCGGCTCGGTGAGTCGGGGCGGCCCAGGCGTGTGGTTATCAGCCAGCAGCGCCCGCAGCCACGGAACGGGAGATTACTTTGCAGCCTGAAAGCGAACACGCACGAGCCAGCAGAGAGGAAATCCATAAAACCATTTCCCCGGGGCCTTTCCCATTGTGCACGAGGTCCCGGCTTAACCTGTTAGCCATTTACTAGTCATAAAGGAAAACAGACACAGATGGAATGGTCTGTAAACCTGGAGTGCAGAAAATAACCCCAGACACAAAGGTGAGCTTCGAGGCGTAGGGGGAAGGCCGTGCGCCGGGTGGGGGAGGCCGGCCTCGCGCACCCCGAGACGGGGACACAGACACCCGCAGAAGCCCGGGCCCGGCTGAGAGGCAGAACCCAGAGCGGAGCGCATTGATGGTTCCACACACTTGTGCCCGTCAGAGGTGGCGGGGAAATCATACGACCGGAGGGGACGCCTCCTCTCTCATCCCAGTTGTGAGATGGTCCCCACAGTGCCCCAGCCCTGTCACACAGGCTCCAGACCATCTGGGCCCCTGTTAGTAACCAGATCTTGTGAGTCAAGGTTGGATGAGCTGAGAGAGAGAGAGGGAAGACAGCGCAAACCCCAAAAATCCCTCTAGACGTTTCTGCACACACAGAGAGCGTCTCTTCCATATTTTGTGGTTTTTCATCGTCCCTGCCGTATAATCTTGGGCAGCAGCAAAGCCCGGGGCCCGAGGACGGCTCACCACAAATGAGTGCATTGGGCTGTGGCTGCCTTTACCATTGACTGGTTTGGAAAAAAGTTTTATTCCAAATTATAAAGCATTAATAGCCTATCTTTTTTTTTTTTTCCTTTTTAGGTCCAACACACAGCCCAAATCATAACTTTCAGTAAGTATCTGTTTTCCTCGAACCATTTTCTCATTCCCTGAGGGTTTCCGTTATGTAAGAATCCGGGTTTTTCAATCCAGCAAGCACATGTCTGTGCCGAATTTGCTGGACGCTGGCTGGACTTCACACAAGATGGCGATGTGCTGGCCTCGGGCTGGAACACTTCTGTTTTCTGTGGCTCAGGGTGAGGGAGGAATGTCTCAGAGCAACGGTTGTTCATTCCTTTCCGTGACCGTGACCCTACAAGGCTGGAGGGCGTGTGTGGGAGTACAGGCCAGGTTGCTGGGGCCACCCAGGACCCGGGCGTCCCGAGCACATTGGGAAACGGGGAGGCTGTTCCCACGGAAATCCCAGCACCGCCCCCAACCGCGTCACCTGCTGTGGTGTTTGATGCGTGTGGCCATCGTCCGGGGCATGGCTGTGAGTCTTTGGAGAAAATGTCTGTGATTTCAAAGTGATTTCAAAAATATTGAAATTATTTTTTTATACTTGTAAACTTTATGTAAACATTCTATAACGCAAACAGACACTATTGGGAAATAAGACACAAAATATAATTTATATGTAATCATAATGTCATTCTTAAACATGTAAATATCAACTATAGTCACATTTTGTATAAAAATTTCAGCAATATTTTTGCATTTGTTTTTTTCTCATTTTTAATTAAGGATCCATTTTAATTAAGGATGCATTTAATGAAGGATCAACCATTCAGGCCATTCTGGTCCAGTGAAAGTTTCCCCGGCCCACCCCCAGCCCGGCCCCCAGGATCATCTCTCCCACTGGGTGGGTGCCAGATAAGGCCTCTCCGAGCGTTTAGCACACGCGTGTATCTGGAGCGTGGCTTCCTCTGGCTGCCGTGCACTTTTTTACCTAAAGGATATCACACTGGACATGTTTGATGCCCAGGACGTCAGTATACTTTAAACTTCCCGGGTTGTGCTTCTCCCTCTCTCTGTCCCGGGAGAAGCGTGTGATATTCCCACAGTGATGAGAATTTCCCTTGACCCACATCCACCGCGGCCTCCCTGTGTGTGTCCCGAGGCTGGCTGGTGTTTCTCTGGGGGACATTCTGAAGCGTAGACACGCAGGGGCACAGGATCACCTTTGATCGGTGATCTTGCCGAGTAGGTGTGCGCGGGTTCCTTCCCTGCCACGAAGGGAGGACCCGTTTCTCCCTAACTTCCAAGGTGATTCCCGTAAATCTCTTCGTTGTTGCTACTCTGAAGGAGAAAGACTGGTATCGACTACTTTATTTTCCCTGCCACCAGTGACGTTTGCTCGCTGTTTCTGGACACTCATGTTTCCACTCTGTCACCTGTCTCCTTGTCTTTGGCCACTGCCCTCACATTGTTCCTTCGTGATTTTTAGTTGATCACATAGAAATTAAAATTTTTCTGTCACTTATCAGTAGTCACCAGCGATTTTAAGGTGTTTGTATCAGCTCTTAAAGAACACCCCAATTTCCTTGAAGAATTCCGATGGTGTTTTTGATTGGAATGACAATGGACTGTAGGATAAAGTTGGTGGAAATTAACATCTAAATTGAACTGTTGTGTCAAGGACCATTTTCTTCATGCTTTGAGATGCTCTTTTCTTCCCTGACATTTTATTAGGAAAAATTTCAAGCATATGGAAAAGCAGAAAGGATCTGACCATGAACATGGGATCCATATACCCACCAACCAGACCCTGCCGTTTGCATACACTTCACTGTGCTAACCTTATCACCCGTCTCTCCATCATCAATCCAACTTATTTGTTTAATGTGTTTCATGATCAGTTATAGGTATTTGTGTATCTGTACATAAATATTGCAGCGGGGAAATCGTTGACAAGAGTTCAGTGACTGTGTCCTAGTCTTGTTTCTTCTTTTGGAGTTAAAACTTACGGGGCGCCTGGGTGGCTCAGTCGGTTAAGCGTCCGACTTCAGCTCTCGGTTTGTGAGTTCGAGCCCCGTGTCAGGCTCTGTGCTGACGGCTCAGAACCTGGAGCCTGCTTCAGATTCTGTGTTTCCCCCCCCCGCCTCTCTCTCTGACCCTTCCCCACTCACACTCTGTCTCTGTCTGTCTCTCTCTTGAGAATAAATAGACATTTAAAAAAAAAAGCTTACATACGATGAAACACGCAGATCTTAAGTATCCCATTAATAAGGTCCAGCGAATGCCAAAAAATCTCTGCGGTGCAAACCCCATGTCCAGCCACAGAACATTCCTATCACTCTAGAAAGTTCCATCATGCAGCTTCTTAGGCAACTCACTTCCTCCTCGGGCAACCACTGTTCTGTTTTGTTTTGTTTTGTTTTTTTCTTTTTTCTACCATGGACTTGTTTTATGTGTTCTGGAACTTCATAGAAATGAAATCCTACAGCACATAGCCACTTAAGGCTGGCTTCTTTCACTTAGCATAACGTTTTTGAGATTTATTTGTGCTGTGCCTGTATCGATAGACCACTGCTTTTTTTGCCGAAGAATGTTCCACAGTATAACCATACCGGTTGGTTACCCACTCTTCTGTTGATGGATGCCTACGTAGTTTGCATCTTTTGACTATTTGGAGAAAGGTCCTAAGGATATTCTCATCCACGTTTTGGTGGACATACATTTTAATTTGTGTTCGGTGAATACCTGGGAGGAGTGTGGCTCACAGGGTATTTGTGTGCTGAGTTTTGTAAGAAATACCAGACTTCTCCTTACAAGAAGAGAAAGACACATCAGAAGTCTTTCTCTCTGCCGTGTGAGGACACAACGACAAGGCGGCCATCTGCAAGCCAGGGGCTGAAGAGGCCAGCACTTTGATACTGAACTTCTCAGCCTCCGGAACTATGAGAAGTCAGGTTACCCCATCTGGGCCATTTGTCACAGCAGCCTAAGCTGACACATACATCTGCCTTATTCCCAGACCGTGTCTTTTAGATCTCCTGGCCGTTGTCTTTTTATTCTTCCATCCGGATTTTTGTCAGTTTGTGTTTTATTAGAGTTGCATAGAAATCCAGTTTTTGCCATTACTTTTTCAGACACAGAGGTGACTGTGTAGTTTCTCTCTTTGAACATACTATGTTGCATAGTAGATCTCCTTGAGTTGGGGAGCTTTACAGTTCGAGCCTGAAATCCCTCGGTCAGGGGGAGTTATTCTTTCAGGAGGCTGCTGAATTGATCTGCTGCATTGTGGTGGCAGATGACCTTCTGTAATCGGGCACCTGGTGGTCGGGGGTACCCACGCTTGACCATGATCACGGGTCTCTAGACTAACCTCCACCTCCTTGTGGCATCTCAGAAGTTAACCAAAACCAGGACAGAAAGAGGGGGAAATCAGTGGGCTTAAGCCAGATGTGTCCACACGTTCTCCCATTTTCGTCCCTGGAGTGTCACCCACTCTTCCCACCTGTGACTCCTCTCTTGGGCCATTTCCCGAGGCTCTTTCCTTGTTGGACAAGCGAGGTGCTGGGGCCTCCAAGTGGGGAGCTGAGCGGTGAGTAATAGCGGAGCCTTGGCTGATCCCCGAGTGCCGCGGGTCAGCGTCGGGACGTGCTGCTGTCCGGAAACACGAGCAGGGACGGCCGCAGTGACTCCGATCCAAGGTCACGCCCCCAGCTGCTGCCCGCACGCACCCACACGCCCAGACTCTGGAGGTTCGCCGGACAGCGGTTCATGTGTGTCGGGGGAGGTAGAGGGATTTACTACCGTTAAAACATTGCTCTTCCTTTCATCTTTTTGGAGGGAGGGTGTGGAGGGTGTGTATATGGGGAACAAAGCCTTTCAGAACAGGCTGTTAGCCCACAGAGGCAGGTTCAAAGACAGGGTTATTATAGCTTACTCAGGTAGCAGCCTGGGGAACGTGAGGGGATTAATGCAACACTTGCGTGTCTCACGTTTCATATGTGGGTTTCATTTTTATCTGCTCTCTTAAAAAGTGGCTCGTGTTCATGACTACAGACCCGTACGCACACCACGGGGTAGCCCGGTGGCATGGCCGCACGGTGGCGGGGTGGCCCCCGAAACCTGCACGTGAGAGCTTCCGTGTTTCCTGCGTTGCTGTCCCGGGCCGAGTTCATGGGCCACAAAGTGTGTGCACGCATAATGGGCTTCAACAAACACTGCTTAATGGAAGATGTGTTATTGTTCTGGACAAATACCATTTACGTTCGTTATTGGCCCCTGGGAAACCGTCTTCCTTGGGGCTGCGTCCTGAGCCCCTTTATTTTCTTACTTCGCAAACTGCAGGTGACTCTGAGGCTTCGGCTACTCACCACCCAAATGCTCGTGGCCCTGGAATCCCCACTCCCAGGCCCCCAACCTCAGCCATGGGCATCTCCAGGCGGGTGACTCAGAGGCACCCCACGGTTGGCGTGTCTAAACAGAACTCGGCTGTCTGCTCCCTCCAACTGCTTCCACTGGTATTTTTAGGGAACTGTCATAACCGAGTTCAAACTTTATCCTAATTACGGGAAAATAGCACTATGAAAAAAACACAAAACCTGAGACTGCCAAGCCAGTGATTAAAAATGACTTCAGGAGAAACCAAGCTGCCTTAATCGTTGGTAAGTAAACTAGCTCAGGCAGAAGGCTGATGCAGAGCATTTGATGTTAAAGCCATTAAACCACCGACCTAATCAAACTGAGTTGTTGGGAGGAGAGAAGCCAGCCTGATTTGTTGTTTTTTTTTTTCTCCGTGACTTCTCATTAACGATAGGTTCCATTTCTTGGAAAACGTAACTCCTGGAATCCCACAGCGTGGAACTTGAATAAAAGATAGAAAGGTAGTTCATTTTAGGAGTGGACGATGTGGGTAACAAGTGACTGAAGAGATCATCGTGGGTAAAGTAGTTAGAGAACACGCACACTCTCCTTCATTCAGACCACGCAGGCGACACAGGCGAAGACGTTTGCGCTTTAGCGGCAACGAGAGTATTAGCACTGGACGTGTAGTAACACATTTAATGCTCCCACTTAGCCTTTTGTTTTCACTTAAGCCCATGCATTAGCTGGTATGCCCTATGATGCGTGGATGAATGCTTTTTACACACCGACCTCCAAAGTCATCCAAGGAAATACCAACCTTCCAAGGTTGGCCCGGGAGGGGCCAGCCCCGTGAACACAGTAGAGGAGAATTACACTTAACTTCTCGGGTAACCGGTAACGCCGGAGCCACCGTTTCTCCGCCTCTGGACGCCGCGTGTGATCCTGGCCTTAGAGAGGGCCATGGCAGAAGTGAGTATTTCTAAGAGGCGCTGCAGACTTGAGCTTGTATGACATGAATTTGGGTGTTGGGCGTGTTCGTTTGGATCATGTGGACGCTTTTGCCACATCTAATACGACGTCAGTATAATTGGAGGCTAGGAGCATTTCGTCTTGGATTCAGAAATATAAAACACAGTGTTTCATTTTTAAGGAAATCATTCATTCTTTTAACAGATTTATATTGAGGGCCTAGGATGTGCCAGGCCTTACTCAGGGTGTTGGGGACATGACAATGAAGGAAACAGACAAACACTAAAAATTCCTCCCATGGGGTGCTTACATCCTCTGGGGAGACCCTTGGGTCTGGCTTCTTTCCTGGAATGTAATATCCGAATGATTGTTCCTGTGGTTTATTCCTGTTTATTGGTGATAACTATTCTGTTTATTCACCTGTTGATGGAAGTTTGGGCTCCACTTCGGGGCAGTTACAGTTAAGGCTGCTATGAACGTTTGTGTTCGAGTATTTTTGTGAGCATGTTTTCATCTCTCTAGAATGCATCCTGGCCGCGCGATTACTGGGTCAGATGATAATGTGTACCTAAGTCATAAGGAATCGCCAGACTCTTCCCCAGAGTGGTCTTTCCATTTTCACACTGCCACCAGCAGTGTGTGAACGTTCCAGTTATTCCACGTCCACGCCAAAGTGTGGCCTCGTACGATTTTAGCCATTCATCATCTTGTGTTGTGATGATTCACGGTGGTTTCATTTACATTTTCCCATCACCAAAAGTGGGCCGTCTTTTCAGGCCACACTTTTGTGAAGCGTCTGTTAGGCTTTTGTCCAGTTTTACTGTGGTATCTTCCTATTTAGGTATAGGAGTTCTTTATATATTCTGTATATGATTCCTTTGTCAAATACGTAAAATGTCTTCTCCCAGTCTGTGGTTTGCTTTTTTATTTTTGTAGTGCTGTCTTTTGATGAGCAGGAAGATTTAATTCTGGTAAGTCTGTCATTTTTTTTTTTTTATGCGTCATGTCTGAGAAATCTTTGCCTTTCCTTGTCTCAATACTATAAAGACATTCTCCAGTGTTTTCTTCTATAAATGCTATAGTTTTAGCTTTTATGGTTAGGTCTGTGATCTATCTCAAAAGCAGTTTTTGTGTACAGTAAGAGTTATGGGTTCAGGTTTATTTTTTCCGTACAGATATCCAGTTCTTCCAATATTGTTTTTGAAACGATTGTATGGTCCTCCTCAAATGCCTTAGTGCCTTTATTGAAAATCAGTTGACCACAGGTGAGCGTCTATTTTGAGATTCTGTATCGCGTTCTATTGCCCTGTCCTTATATCCCAACATGACATTGTCTCGACAGTTGCAACACAGTAAATCGTACAATCAGATGGTGCAAATGCACCCTCATTCTTCCTCTCTTTCATGATTGTTGTGGCCATTCTAGTACCTTTGCATTTGCAAGTAAATTCTAGAACCAGTTCATCAATTTCTACAAAAGTATGTGCTGGGATTTTTTTTTTAACTTTTCATTTTGAAATTACTTCAAATGTACAGAAAAGCTCCACGAAGAGTAATACGTAGTCCCAGATCTCTTTCCCCAGGCTTGTCCCTTCTCATTTGATTTATCACTTGCCCGTGCATGTTTGTAAGTGTTACTTTTCCTGGGCCAGTTGAGAAGTGGTTGCATTCATCACACCCTTTTCCCCTTAATACTTCTGTGCGTATTCCCTAAGATCAACCATATTTCCTTACAGAACAACAGCTTCAAATTCAGGGTGTATGTCAGATTGGCATCACTCTCCAGTTGCCTTCATGGCCTCAGTGATTCTGTGGAGACCCCTTCCCTGGGACAGAATGCCCCCCGTATTGCTTTAGTGAGGAACAGTTCCTCAGCCTTTCACAATGTCGAAATGTTTGACACGTGCAAGGCAGTTATTGTACAGAACGTCCCTGGATTGGGATTTGGCTGATGTTTATGATGTTATGACTATGATGTTAGATTCTGGCCATGCATTTTTTTTACTTAAAAGCGGATCAAGTGATGTTTCCTTTTCAGGGTCTTGTATCCGGAGGTACATGATGTCAGTCTGCCCCTTACTGGTGCTGTTAATTGTGCCCACTTGGTTCTTTTCTTTTTTTAAAAAAAATTCTCATGATAGAGTTATTTTTCACTGCATAAGTGAAACTAATTTGGAAGAAAATCCTGCTAGGATTTCGATGGGTGGGATTGCACGTTGGGAGAATGGACTCCTTAAACCCATTGAATGGTCCACCCTGTGAATATGGTAGATGTTTCTATTTCTGTCCCTTTTCTTTCTCTCTACAGTGTTTTAAAGTTTTAAGTGTGGAGGTCTTCTATGTATTTTATTAGTTTCACTCCTGACTATCTCACCATTTTGAAGTGTATAATCCAATGGTGTTAAGTACATTCACACTCTTATGTGGCTGTCTGTCCTCACCATCCATTTTCAGAACTTTTTCATCTTTCCAAACTGAAACTCTGTATCCATTAAACAATGACTTCCCATTTTCCCTTCCCCCTAATTCTTAGCAACCACAATTCTACTTTCTGTCTCTATAAATCTGACTACTCTCTTGTGTGCTTTTAACATGATTGTAAATGACATTTTAAAAAAACTTTCATTTGCTAATTGTTAAGTATAGGAAAACGATTGTATTGACTTAGTCCTACAGTTTTACTAAATCTGTACTAGTTTTAGTAGTTTAAATTTTTTTTTAATGTTTATTTATTTTTGAGACAGAGAGAGACAGAGCATGAATGGGGGAGGGTCAGAGAGAGAGGGAGACACAGAATCTGAAGCAGGCTCCAGGCTCCCAGCTGTCAGCACAGAGCCTGACGCGGGGCTCGAACTCACGGACCGTGAGATCATGACCTGACCCAAAGTCGGACGCTCAACCAACTGAGCCACCCAGGCGCCCCAGTTTAAATTTTTTTTTAATATTTACTTATCTTTGAGAGATAGAGTACAGGTGGGGGAGAGGTAGAGAGAGAGAGGGAGACACAGAATCCGAAGCAGGCTCCAGGCTCTGAGCTGTCAGCACAGAGCCCGATGTGGGGCTCAAACCCACGAACTGCGAGATCATGACCTGAGCCAAAGTCGGGTGCTTAACCCACTGAGCCACCCAGGCGCCCCTATTTTTAGTAGTTTAAAAATATATTCCTCACAGGGGCACCTGGGTGGCTCAGTCGGTTGGGCGTCTCACTTCGGTTGAGGTCATGATCTCGCAATTCATGGGTTCGAGCCCTGCATCGGGCTCTGTGCTGACAGCTCAGAGCCTGGAGCCTGCTTCAGATTCTGTGTCTCCCTCTCTCTCTCTGCCCCTTCCCCGCTTGTGCGCTCTCTCTCTCTCTCTAAAAAATGAATAAACGTTATAAAAATTTAAAAAATATATATACGTATACATATTACTTAGCATCTCCTATGTAAATTATGGTATCAGCTGTGAGTGAAAGCAGTTTTATTTCTTTCTAATCTGTAAGTCATTTATCCAAATACCATTTACGTGTCTGTTTATCAGTGGATGGATGGATGGATTGGTTATCTCCTGATCATAATGGTTAAGATTTCCACAGCAATTTGGATAGAATTGGTAAGAACAGACAGGTTTGTCTTTTTTGATGTCTGTGGGGAAAGTGTTCTGTATTTCACCATTAAGTAGCATATTCACTGTAGGCTTCCGATAGATGCCCTTTTTATTAGATTAAGAAAGCGACTGTTGAGACTTTGGGTAATGAATGACGGTTGACTTTGTCAACAGCCCTTTCCCTACCAACCGAGATTATTACATGGTTTCCCTCTTTGTCTGTGTGCTTTTGGTGACTGGTTTTTAAGTGTGGAAATAACCTTGTATTCTTGGTTAGCGGAGTTCGTTCATTACCCAAGTCTCTGTTATCAAAAAGAAAATAAGTAAAATATAAAAAATAAAAAAACTTGGCTGGGTCCAATTTGCTTTGGTTTTGTGAAGCATGGTGCCCATTTGGTCAAGGGCATTTTGGTCTATAATGTCCTTGGGCATCCTTGTCAGGCATTAGTATCATTTTACCTTGTAAAGTAAATTAGGAAGTATCTTCCTCCTTTATGTTCTGAACGAGTTTGTGTAAAATTGCTGTTTTTTTCTTAAATGTTTAACAGAAGTCACCAGTTTCTACTGTTTGGGGCTGGGGTTTTAATCGTGGGGAGGTTTTTAAATTATAATTTCAAATTTCCTTAAGACATTTAGGTCTATTCTGAGTTTTTATTTCCGTTCCCATTAATTTTAGCGTATTGTGTTTTTCAAGGAGTTTGCCATATTTTTCTAAGTTATTGGATCTGTGTTCACATATTTGTTCATAATATTTCTTATTATCTTTTAACATCTGTAGAGTCTTTAGTGATGCCCCCTTTCACAATCATGATATCGGTAATGTGTGTTTTTCTCTTTTTCTTGATCAGTTTTTCTAAGTATAAGCAATTCCGTTACTTTGTTTGGAGAACCAACTTTTGGCTTTATTGATTTTTCTATTGTTTCTTTTCTATTTTATTAATTTCTGCTCTCATCGTTAGTATTTTCTAGTGACTTCAGGCTTAACTTGGTATTCTTTTTCCAACTTGTTAAGATACAAAAGCTTGTCTAAGCATTTAAAGCTATAAATTTCTCTTTAATTACTGTTTTAGCTGCATTTCACAATTTTTAGTAGCCTGTTTTCATTTTTCATATTTTATATTTTCATATTTCATTTAAAATCCCATTTAATTTTCCTGGGTTCATGGGTGGCTCAGTCAGTTAAGCATCCCAACTCTTGATGTTGGCTCAGGTCAAGGTTTCATGAACCATGAGATCGAGCCCTGCATCTGCACAGAGCCTGGATGGGATTCTGTCTCTCTCTCTCTCTGCCCCTCCCCCTCTCGTTCTCTCTCTAAATAAATAAATAAATAAATAAACAAACAAACTTTAAAAAATAAAATAAAATACCATTTCATTTTTCTTGTATTTTATTTTTTGAGCCCAAGGATTATTTAGAAATGGGGTCTGCAATTTTAAAATATTTGCAGAGTTTCTAAATAGGTTCTTGTTACTGATTTCTAATTTGACTCAACGTGATCTGAGATTTGTGGCTCCAGTTCTGTTAACTTTATTGTGATTGATTTTACGGCAAGAATATGGTTGGTCTGGGTGAATGTGTCGTGCGCACTGAAGCACCCATGCTGTCTCATTGAGTATATTGTTCTCCAAACGTCCATTAGGTCAAGGGGGGTGGCCAGCATTTCCACCATTGTTTCTTCACTGATTTTTTGTCTAGTTTGATTAACTACTGACAGACAGGTGTTAATATTTCAACTATAATTGTGCATTTTTCTGTTTTGTCTTCTAGTCCTGTCAATTCTTGTTTATGTTTTGTTGTGTTGTTTTAGATGTTTATTTTGAGAGCGAGAGCGAGTGGGAGACAGAGAGAGAGAGAAAGAAAAAGCATGATCAGGGGAGGTGCAGAGAAAGAGAGAGAGAGAGAGGGAATCCCCAGCAGGCTCCACAGTGTCAGCAAAGGGCCCCATGCGGGATTCGATCTTATGAACCGTGAGATCATGACCTGAGCCGAAATCAAGAGTCAGACGCTTGACTGACTGAGCCCCCCAGGCATCCCTTGCTCATATATTTTGAAGCTCTGAAATTAGGTGTATTCGTATTTACATCTTTTTGGTTAACAGACCCTTCTGTTTGAAAGATGTTTCTGCTGAGTGTGGAATTGCAGGTTCACGATTTATTTTCTGTGCTGGTGCGTGGAAGCTGTCACCCTGTTTTGTGTTGTTTCCGATGAGGGGCCAGCCATTATTTGTCGTGTTGCTCTGCCTCTATTTATCTTAGGTTTTGCGCAGGTTGACTGTGATGTGAGCAGGTGTGATTTCCTCGGTGTTACCCCACTCGCTCTTCGCTGACATTGCTTAGTCTGTTACTGTTTTTTTAATCAACTCTGGAAAGATGTTGGGGATTATTTCTTCAAACCTTTTTCCTGACCCCTTGCATCTGTCTTCTCCTGGGGCTTGATGGCACATCAGTTAGACCCATTGTATTTGCCCACAGCTCACTGAGGCTCTGGTTATTGTTTGTAAATCTTTTGGTCTGTCTCTGTTTCAGGTTGGAATTTTTTTTAAGTTTCTTTATTTATTCTGAAAGAGTGTGGGTAAGGGCAGAGAGGGAGGGAGAGAGACAGAGACAGAGACAGAGAGAGAATCCCCAAGCAGGCTCTGCACTGTCAGCACTGAGCCTGATATGGGGCTTGAACTCGAGAACCCATGAGATCATGACCTGAGCTGAAATCAGGAGTCAGATGCTTAACTGACTGAGGCCCCTCGGTTTGGAAATTTTCTGTCGACCTTTCAAACTTACCACTTTTTTTTCTGTTTAATCTGTTCGTACCATCTAGTGAATGGTTTACTGGAGACTATATGTTTCAGTTCTTCCATTTGATTATTTTACAGTGTCTGTGTCTTCTTTTTTTTTTTTTTAAATGTTTATTTATTTTTGAGAGAGACAGAGACAGAATGTGAGTAGGTTAGGGGCAGAGAGAGAGGGAGACACAAAATCCGAAGCAGGCTCCAGGCTCTGAGCTGTCAGCACAGAGCCCGATGCGGGGCTCAAACTCACGAGCTGTGAGATCATGACCTGAGCCGCAGTTGGGCGCTCAACCGACTGAGCCACCCAGGCGCCCCAAGTGTCCGTGTCTTCTGAAACTACCTGTATCTTCATTGCACTTTGTTCCATGCACTGTTTACCGCACTTAGAGCTCCTTAAAGCCCTGGTCTGCCAAGTCTAACATCTGGATCGTCCTTGGGTTTGTTTCTCTTGACCCTGGGTTATAAGCTTTCCTGTTTCTCCACGTGTTTGGTAATTTTTCTTTGTATACCAGACATTGTAGTTTGTACTCTAGATTTTGTTACCTTCCTCTGAAGAGTGTTTTGTTACTGCAGCCTATTAGGTTGCTGTCGGGTCACCTGAAACCTAGGGAGTTTCAGGCTTTGTTAAAGCGATTTATCTCCATTTATTCTTTGTGCTTTTGCTCTTTCCTGCTCTCCCCCCGTTCCACTATGCCGGAGAGATAGCCTCCTCTGCTTCACTCCATCAGACAGCCCATTTAATGCAGGCTGACCCTTTCATAATAAGAACAACAATTAGGAAAACGGTGTTACCACAGTTTTAGCAAAAAACTGTTTGGCGGGGGGGAAGTTACCTTCCTACATAATGTGTAACTACATTGGAATTTTGACACTGATTGCCTTTCAATTTCAAGGGAGCCTACTTCCCTCTAAAGGTCATTAATTGACGGTGCCTGGGTGACTCAATCAGTTAAGCATCCAACTCTTGATCTCAGTTCAGGTCTTGATTTCAGGGTTGTGAGTTCAAGCCCTGCAGCAGGCTCCACGCTGGGCATGCAGCTTACTGTGGGGGGGGGGGGGGGTGGAGAAAAGGTCATTCATTTCTTATATCCAGGAATTTTTCCATGTTTTTCTTCAGACTAATTTTTACGTGTGTACCATTGAGGGGAAGGTACCTGCCATCAGCCCATCATCTTCTCTGCCTTTTGCGGAAAACACTTTCTGTCCTTCCTCCCTTTCTTCTCAATCGCCTACTCCTTCCCTTGCTTTTTGTTGTTTTAATCCAATATTGTAGTTACTCATGTCTCCCTTCCTTGACCATGAATCTGTAGGTGTGTAAGTTTCTTCTTCATCTGTGTCATTAGGCCTTAGATTAGTGCCTGGGACATTAGGAATGTAGGAGATCCCCCAAATTGCATTTCCGTAACATTGAGGTTCTGCGATTTGGTACTCGGGTCTGTTTCACTTGCGTGGTTTAAGGGATTTTACAGATGACGGCGTCTGTCTCGGTGCTTCTCTTTTGTCTTTGAGTGGCCAGTTGTACACACTGTTCCAGCTCTGTCACTCTTCAGAGGTCCCCAACTCTGCCCCGTAAAGATAAGATAGAACTGTGCTTGAAACTAGAAAGTAATTCCTGCTTGTTGTACCATAATTCAGAAACCCGAAGCATGTCATTTTCCAACCACTTCTGTTTGTGTTTTCGGACATTCTCTGCAGTTCAGATTAGACGCCCCCTGAGCTGAGTTAGCAGTGGATGGGACACAGTGGCCTCGAGCCCCTTCTCAGTGTATCTTGCCTGCCCGCTGCTCCTTCCCTCATTCTGGGGGCACCTGACAGGGGACAGGAAGAAGCCCATGGCAGAGGACCACGCTTTCTATGCCTTGACTCTTGAAGCGGAGGAAAGAAAGTGCTCGCTTTGTGGGGTCGCCCCCGGGGACCGGCTGCATCAAATCCCCTAACCTGGGAGTAGGTGACGGTAAACAGAGCACGCGCCTCTCAGCGATTTTCCCCGCACAGTGTGCGAGCACCCCGAACCGAGCTGCGGTGACTCGTAGCGCACACCCCGGGGCAGAGTTGACCTGCCCTTCGGTGCATTTGGTGAGCGTGGGCATTGGCTTTAATGTCATCAGCACTTAACTCGGCTCATGGGGCTGGGGGTGGGGTGTGTGTGCTGGTGTGTATGGCCAGCACGTGTGCTGGGCCATTTAAACTATATTTGAGGAATCCTTGACCCGAAGAAATGATGGCTGAGCGAGCTTACGAGAAAGGGCATCCCGCTGTGGTTGGCATCACAGTCTCTTTGTTTAGATTATTTATGGCTCCAGCTTCCTTTCTTTGAGAGAAAAAGAGCTTCTGCAGGTGCCGGGGGGAGAGAGCCAGAGGCGGCAGAAGAGAGGGTGTACCGCCGGGTCCTTTGTCTCCACTGTTAGGAGCGTCCAGAGTTTACATCTGGGAGGGAGCTAAGATAGGGATTTTTAAGTCCGTTTGGCGGAATTGGACAACACAGAATTTCAATGGGCGGTGGTCTGCATCAGCGTAGGGTGAGATGATGAGGCTTAGGGGCAGGTTACAGATTTGCTGGAAAACAACTGACGTAATTACAGGCCTAAGGCGTTTGCTAGAAGCTTGCCCTGGGAGCCCCAGGCCCCTGTCCTTTGCTCCCCAGCAGGTGGGCAGTCCTCATGTATCTGCTGTGGGAACTTCCATTGTCTCCTGGGAGCATCCTCAGGGCCCCTCAGAATGCCTGATCCCGTGGGCTGAAGGCAGGACTGACAGGTTCTGCAGGAAGGAATGTGACACAGACTCCAGCGGTGGCAGGGGGTGTGGACGTGCGCGTGGTGGGCATGTGCAGGCTGTTCCCCTTGGGCCCCGGGGCAGGAGTCAGACTGGGGGACCCAGCGGGAGGGCCGTGCCTTTGCCCAGCACCCCCGCCTGTCCCCCATGTTCCTACGTGTGGTCTGTGCCACCTGCAGCACCCACACATCCACGGTCTCCCCATTAGTTGCATCTTGCGTTAGTGTGGTGCATTTGTTACGATCGATGGGCCAGTTTCAATACATGATGATCGACTCAAGTCCGTAGTATTCGTTAGCATTCACTCCTGGTGATGGACATTCTGCAAATTTGGACAGATGTTCAGTTGACTCTCGAACAACGCGGAGATGGGGACACTGACCCCCCGCATGGTTGAAAGTCAGTGTATAACTTCTGACTCCCCCGCCAGAACTTGACTATACTAATAGCCCGCTGTTGACCAGAAGCCTTACTGGTAACGTAAATGGTCAATGACCACATAGTTTGTATGTTGTATGTATTATATACTGAACTCTTACCATAAAGTAAGCTACAGAAAAGAAAATGTTACCAAGAAAATCCTAAGGGAGGGGCACCTGTGTGGCTCAGTCTGTTGAGCATCGACTCTTCATTTCATGATCTCAGGGTTCGTGGGTTCGAGCCCCGGGTCGGGCTCTGTGCTGACAGCATGGAATCTACTTGTGATTCTCCCTCTCTCTCTGCCCCTCTCCCTCTCACATTCTCTCTTTCAAAATAAATACACTTTGAAAACATCACAGGGGAGAGAAAATACATTTTCAGCACTTTGTTTCTGGCACTGAATAACATTCCTCTGTCTGGATGGACCACAATTTATTTGTCCGTTCACCTACTGAAGGATAGCTCGGTTACTTCTGAGTTTTTGGCAGTTATAAATACAACTGCAATCAACATTTGTGGGCAGATTTTCGTGTGGTCCTTTTCAGTCCATTTGGGTAAATACCGAGGAACGAGATGGCTAGATCATAAGGTATGGATTTTCAAGGGAAAAAAAAAAAAATCTTGAAGGATACCCGAGATCTTCTGGTGTGGTCACAGACTGTGTCTTTCCCAGAGACGACTACCACGAGGACGGATTCTGCCAGCCTTACCGGGGGATCGCCTGTGCGCGCTTCATCGGGAACCGGACCATTTATGTGGACTCCCTCCAGATGCAGGGAGAGATTGAAAATCGAATCACAGGTAGGAGCCCGACATCTTTGCGGTGAGACAGTGAGCACCCGCTTGTGTTTGCCAGTTACTCGCTCGGACAGTCAGTCCCTGTTCTGTATTCTTGGCGATGGAAAGGCGGAGACCTTTATTAGAAGCATTTGGAGTCGCCATTGTGGTTTGATCCAGAATGTCCCCATTGGTGCGCTCATAGTTCCAAGGGCAGATTGCTTAGAATAATACGTCTGATTCGTCGAATCGGGCCAACCAGATGGGTCCCAAGTCTTGCCTTGTCCTGTCCTCACTGCGTCGTCGGGGCCTCCTGTCCCTGGGCTGGCCACACTGCAGGCGGGCCGGTGCCCACGGCGTTCCGTCACTTGACTTCTTTGTTCCGCCTTTCCTGACTCTTGCGCCGTCTCGGACTTGTGCTTGGTTACTAGGGCCACAACTGCGCTGTTCGGGAGAGCGGTTTGCAGGTTGGCGGTGGTGCGTGGGGACGCTGCACCATCAGACCGAATCAGCCTTCGGGTTTTCAGGTGCCTGTTCGCAGCACGAACAGCGTAGCCGATCATTCAGCATGAAGCGGCCGGCTCTCTGTCTCTTTGGGAGTTAGCATTTCTGGTGGGCGGTTAGCCCTCAACGCACTGACCTTTACACGTTGATGTGAAGGTCATCTTAGGGGAAATCCTCTGAGAAGTAAGAAAATGAATTAGACCAAAGCCCCGCAAAGCCCTGTTCCTCCTGTCTCTGCTGTCCCCCCAGGCACACGCTGCAGCCACCGGCCAGCCTCTGAGGCCGGGCTCCCCGGGAGACGTGGTGGGGTTGGCAGAGGGCCTGGCAAAGAAAGCGGTGCCCTGGTAAGGGGCAAGAGTGAGGGTCCTAGGTGTATGCTCCTGGGGGTGTCATTGACACGCCCTTCTAAATGCGGGTGCGCCGTGGCCTTGCCTTTCACCCCAGCCTGGAGGGGCTGAGGTCATGGTCACGCATAGACCTGCCTGGCCCATGGTGACTGAGCCCTCTGAGGACAGGGCCAGGTGTCCAGGGAGAAGTGGAAAGGGCAGTGGGGGGCCCAGCAGGAGGACGTTTTGAAAACATCGGAAAAGGGGCGCCTGGGTGGCGCAGTCGGTTCAGCGTCCGACTTCAGCCAGGTCACGATCTCGCGGTCCGTGAGTTCGAGCTCCACGTCGGGCTCTGGGCTGATGGCTCAGAGCCTGGAGCCTGTTTCCGATTCTGTGTCTCCCTCTCTCTCTGCCCCTCCCCCGTTCACGCTCTGTCTCTCTCTGTCCCAAAAATAAATAAAAAACGTGGAAAAAAAAAAGATATTTTAAGAAAAAAGAAACCATCGGAAAAGCATTTCATGCCATTGGAAGCAGAACTTCTCAAACCTTTTCGGGGACCACAGCCAGCGAGCTATGTTCTTGACGTTAGGACTGGGTGTATGCGTGCATGGATCTCACAGACGGGAAATGGGTTGCAGGAAACAAAATGCTCCCTTAACAAAAGCAGTGGTTTCTCTCTTTGGTTTTATTTCATTAAGGGAGAAGAGCGGGTTACTGCCTTATCGTGAACCCTGCATTCTGACGTCCTCTCGGGCGTTCTAAGCCTCTTCTAGAATGCTAGCCACAGACCCTGAAATTTTACATCCCACTAATCGGCAAGCCCTGATTCCAGGCACAAGAGTGCCCCTCAGTGATTTCTTTAGGAATTGTCTGAAGCATTAAACAACTCAGATACCAAAGCAGACTGATTTTACAGCCGTCTTTGGGGAAAAGGGTCAAATGAGTATCTCTAGATTTGTGGATTGAAGTGGAAGTTGCTCTAGACGGACCGGCTTGGGGTTTAGAGACTGGCTGTGGGGATGTTCTGTTTGGAGAGCGTGCTTGTCCCAGGACTCTGGAAGCTTCCAAGGAGTCTTCAGAGTGGTGTGGGGAGCGGGGGAAGGTGAGGACACGAGTTGTTGGATCTTCTGGGTGATCGGAAGTCAGCCCTCATGCGATATGTTCTGAGGGAGAGAGGGAAGAGGAGAGACCCTTACAGGGTCAGCTGTGACACCCTATTGGCTGATCACCCCAAAAGAAATGCCGGGTTTGGCTTTCTTAGACGATCTTTCTCTGCCTGGTGGTCAAGGTGTACATCATGACCGCCCTCCTGATGGTCACCAGCTCTGCCATGAAGGGACAGAACTGGGTTCACACCTGGTTCTTGAGCCGTCTCCGAGAGACCCTGCACCGACACCCGGTCCTCAATTTTAATATAGACCGGAAGGGACCAGGCAGGACCCTGAATGCACCTCATGTGCTCATACAGGCTCTGTGCAGCCATCCATTCCACAGTGTTTGGCCTCAACAGCCTCAACAAATCACTTGGCAGATAAAGACACAGGACCAGAAAGGGACTGAGTGACCCACTGACCTATAGTAAATAACAGGGCAGGGGGCTCCCACACCAGCTCACCTATTCCTGGGGCTGCTGCGCGTCCCCCCCCCCCCATAAGGGGTGCCCGCAGCGCCACCTGCTGGTCACACTGGGCACCGCACCACAAGTCCTGGGTAGAGCTGGGGGCGTCCCAGGGATTGAATCCCAACCTGTCCCATTTTCTCCCCATCTCTGCAAGGTGTGCCAGCAAAGGGACCTCTTTTTCTTCAGCTTCCTCGGATCAAATTGTTACAAGCAGGTCTTCGCAGGTCAAAGGGGATGGGCCTCCTGGCAGTGGGCATGGGGCTGATGCCTTCCTTTGGGCCCCGATGGCCGAGAGGGGGCGAGTAAGGGCTCTGTTCATCCTGCTCACCCTGCAGCTCCCATCCGGTATCCTCTCTCCAGACCAGGGGTCAGGTTCATTCCCGGCACACTCCGTCCTGTGTGCTACCTCTGAACAGCAAACCAGCCCATCCTGGCTCCGGACCCCCTGCCTCTACCTGCCTCTGTGCTCTCTTTGTCACAAAGCCCTCCCGCCCTTCCCACGTTGAGCACCTGCCAGCTGTTGCCTGGCTCTCCCTCTCGCCTCTGCCTCCGCCACTGTCTTCTTCCTCCTCCTGCGGTGCATTTCACAGGGCTGGCCGCCTGTCCATCTGTCCGGCACAGCCTTCATCCTCTGGGGTGCCCTCTCACCTCCCCAGGCCCCGGCGTCGGCCTGCAGGCCCACGGGGCGGGGATGCCGGAAGACGGTGGCTCCCTCCTGGGTCCCTGTGCTTTTTTCCAATCTCTGCCTCTAGAAGTCACTGCTCTACCCACACAGGTCACAGGAGGGCCCGAGCAAGTGGCTTTTGGGTCGGAAATCCGGGTCTTCCTTTGATGGAAAAAGCATCCAGCTGGATGAGTCCCTTGTTTTCCTTGTTCCCCTTTGGATTGTGTTAAGTGAGGCGTGGGGACCAGGGCCTTTCTGTGTCTGGTGCCGATCGGGGAGGCTCTTGCGCGGCCCGGGGGCCTGCTCGTGTGAGCACCTTTCCGGGTGTGCGCAGGACAGCGTGGAGGGTTGGGGGGGGGCCCGGTGCGGGGAAGGAGAGAGGGGGCCGGGGGCCGCGGGCAGGCGGGGAACACCTGGCTAGAGCAGGGGCCAGGCGCGCCAGGTGGGGTGGGGTTCGGGGACCCCACAGCTAACGCCAGTCTCCCCGCCCTCGCAGCGGCCTTCACCATGATCGGCACGTCCACGCACCTGTCGGACCAGTGCTCGCAGTTCGCCATCCCCTCCTTCTGCCACTTCGTGTTCCCGCTGTGCGACGCGCGCTCCCGGGCGCCCAAGCCCCGCGAGCTGTGCCGGGACGAGTGCGAGGTGCTGGAGAGCGACCTGTGCCGCCAGGAATACACCATCGCGCGCTCCAACCCTCTCATCCTCATGCGGCTGCAGCTGCCCAAGTGCGAGGCGCTGCCCCTGCCCGAGAGCCCGGACGCCGCCAACTGCATGCGCATCGGCATCCCTGCGGAGAGGCTGGGCCGCTGTGAGTCCGGCGGGCGCGGGGCGGGGCGGGGTGTCTGTTAGGGCCCCGGGGTCCCCACCGGCCCGGCGCAGTCACCGGGAGCCCTTCCGCCGCAGGCTGACAGCACCGAGGGAGGCAGACTTGCCCTGGGATCCCCGAGCGCCTCAGCCCTGACCAGGTCAGGTGCGCTGCCCCTTGAAGGGGGCGGGGACCCAGGGAAGAGACCACCTTCTCCCCCCCCCCCCCCCCCCCCCCCCCCAGGCTTGGGACTGGATTCACTTCTTTGGCGAGGCTGGGGAGGGGTGGTCCCAGAGCCTGGCGGAGCTCCTCACCAAGGGCAGTTCAGAGCCTGGTCCCTGGGCTCACCGCTCACGCCCCGATCCTGGCTGTAGGGCTTCCTCAGGTGTGACCTTGGACAGTTTAAATACCGGTTTCTTCCCCTTGCTCCGGGATAAGAACCACTAACCTCCGAAGGTGGGAGGCAGATCAAGTGAGTTCATCCTCAGAAAGTGCTTAGAACAGTGCCCATCCCTGCAAGCTCTGTATTTCAACGCCCACACCCTAAGTCTGGCTCAGAGAGCTCTCTGGGTCTCCTCCTGGGCTGCAGAGATGCACGTGATGTCCTTGCTGGGCAGCAAAGAGGGTCTCCGAGGCTGTGGGCCTGGGGGTTTACCCCCCCCCAACCCCACCCCGTTCACTTCTGCTTTGCCTCTGCTGCAAGTGAACATGAGGTTGGGGTTGACATCTCATTCTGGAATGCAGGCTCCTGGTGGGTCCCAGAGGTGGTTTCAGGATCGTGGTATAACGCTGGGTGGGTTTTCTTCCCCACCTGTGTGTCCCTGATATACCCCCAATTTTTAAAACAAAGTTTTGAATGGTTAGTTTTGACAGAGAGAGACAGAGAGGGTGGGCAGGGGAGGGGCAGAGAGAGAGGGAGACACAGAATCCGAAGCAGGCTCCAGGCTCCCAGCTGTCAGCACAGAGCTCGACCCAGGGCTCGAACCCACAAACCGGGAGATCATGACCTGAGCCGAAGTCGGACGCTCAACTGACTGAGCCACCCAGGCGCCCCAGATGCACCCCCAGTTTAACTCGTGGGCTCAGGGCTTTATGAAGTCATGACTTTTAGTGGCGCTTTTCTGGGAAGCTATGTACGTACAGTCTTTCGGTCTGGAAATTTCCAGCGTGGGAGACGTGGGCGCGGTGGTTTCGTTGCTTCCGTTTGTGGGGTAGTTGAAGAAGGGTGCTGTCTGTCCCCCGCCGGGGGTGGGCCGCTGCCCGTTGCCCTCGGGCCTCCTAACGCCTCCTCCCTCGCAGACCATCAGTGCTACAACGGTTCCGGCACGGATTACCGGGGGACCGCCACCACCACCAAGTCCGGGCACCAGTGCCAGCCGTGGGCCCTGCAGCTCCCGCACAGCCACCACCTGAGCAGCACGGACTTCCCCGAGCTCGGAGGGGGCCACGCATACTGCCGGAACCCCGGGGGGCAGATGGAGGGCCCCTGGTGCTTCACGCAGAATAAAAACGTACGCATGGAACTGTGTGACGTACCCCCTTGTAGTATGTATTCTCTCTCTCTCTTTTTTTTTAACGTGTTGACTGTTGTGTGCGACCTCGTGGTGACGTGGGGCCAGGAGGCTGGTGGGGCTGTCGCCGCCCCCACATCACCACCGTGATTGTCGGTTTTAAGTAAAGCCGTTGGCGGTTAGGGAAGTAATAACTGGTCATTCTAGGACGTTTTAAGTTAGAGACAGGTCTCTAACTTAGGAGGAGGAGGCGTGGGCTGGTCACCCCTAATTGCACCGCTCCGTGGACTGCTGTTTACGTTTTGGGGGCCCTCTGTCACCTGTGCGTGGTGCTGGGATGCTCGGTTAGGCCCCTCGTCTCTCCACGAGCATCGTCACGGAACGTGTGCCAGTACGATAAAACCTTGATTTGCAAGCGTAATTCGTCCCGGAAACATGCTTGTGACCCAAAGCGAATTTCAGGAACCCTCGGCTCGGGGCTGATCATGTGACGTCCGGCGACTCGTATCGCCAGACCTCACTCATCGATCAAGTTCAAATTTATTAGAAATGTTTGCTCGTCTCGCAGAACACTCGCAGAACAAGTTACTCCCAATCCAAGGTTTTGCTGTATTGATAGGGTGCTTCCTGGCGTCTGTCGCTAGGGGCGCAACACCACCTGGCCCCCCCCTTGCCTCCCACTGCACCAGCTTTCGTAGGTGGGCTCGGCAGAGTTGGGAAGAACAGGACTTCAGTCTTGTAACCAGTTTCCCTGCAATTTCTCTGTTACATTATGAACAGGAAGAGAGAGTGTGACTAAGGGCTGGCTGCAGACGGTACAAAGTACAAACGTTATTTCTCTGTTGCAACCATTTATGTACATGTTGCCGGCTCCCATCCGCCTGGATACCCCGAGAGAAGAGCCTTCTGAGTCTTATATTTTGGACCCTGGAGGCAGTGGGTTGGTGGAACGTTACTGAGAAGACATGGATGAGGAGAGATGAACAGTGAAGCAAAACCCGGCTCACTGTGCCCCTATTGGCCCCGGGCCGGGCACGTCTCCACCTGCAGTCACCAGGAGTGAAAACTAGCATCCATCACCTTCTGGAAGTATAATTGGGCAGTTCCAAATTTGCCACTCTTTACTCAGCACAGATCTTTCTTTTTCTTTTCTTTCATTTCATTTCCTTTCCTTTTGGTTCCTTTCCTTTCCTTTCCTTTCTCTTTCTTTCTTTCTTTCTTTCTTCTTTCGAGAGAATGAGAGCAGGGAGGGGCAGAGGGAGAAGAGTGAGAATCTCGAGCAGAACTCGATGAGGGGCTCAATCTCTGTGAGATCATGACTCGAGTTGAAATCAAGAGCCAGCCACGGGGCTGACTGAGCCACTCAGGCACCTCTCACCACAGATCTTAACACTGGCCTTCAAGAATGTGTGATCGCTGCAGGAATAAACTTTAAGAATGAAAATGCCAGTAGTTAGATTATCGTAAAGCGACTTCGTGGAACGCTACAGTTGTCTAAAACAATTTCCTGTGAGGGAGGATGTCCATGGTGTCCTGTTGAGGGAAAGAGGGAAATTGTAGGACAATAGCTGTGTTATTTCTTTGCTCTTCCTCCCCGCAACTTCCCTCTCTGCACCCCTCCCTCCTTCCCCTTCTCTGTCTCTTTCTTCATAGAGGAAAGGGTTGTGTGTGGGGGGGGCGGTGTGTGTGAGCACACGTAGGCACCTACATTTTCGGGGCGAAGCTTTGGAACACTGCACACCAAACTTTTCGCGGTGATTTCCCACGGCCTACAGAAATGTTAAAATGTGAGACGTTTTTACAACGAGCAGTGATTACTTTTGTAGTTAAAAATAAACCAAAACCTAAAAATCTGTACGTCGTTTGATTTGGCAATTCTAAGAATACCTAACATCGCAAAAATACCTGCACTCAAGAGGGCAGAGATGCTAAGGATATTTATTGCAGTGTCACTTTTAGTAGCTAAATAAGAAACAGGCTGCTTGTTTACCAGTAGGGGGTTGGATGGTGATCGAACCACATCCGTACCATGGAATTGTGTGCGGCCGTTGAAGAATGCGTAGGGCTGTCTGTTTCTCATGAAGCCTTGTCTGAGATGTGTTATTCTGCCACCAAACCAGGAACAGGAAAATATGGGTGGTATGATTTCTATTTGACAAGAATTCTACTGATAATTCTATTTTTAAAATCATGTCAAATTGTTGCTTCTGTGTGCCGAAATAGCTGAATATCGTTTATTTCAGGGTCACCTTAAAATACACATAGAGAATCAGGTGAACACCAACCTGTTGACAGTGGGATAGCCTTTGGTGAATGTGCTGTTAGGAACACCCACTTTCCCGTAATACCAGAGTCCTTAATAAGCATGTTATCTGTTGGTGATTTTGAAAAGATGGATGGTCGCACAGGTGTTTGGACTGAGCTCACATCACTGACCTTGGCCTGAGGGGCATGTGGAATCTCCCCCAGCCCTCCTGATGACAAATGACCATGACCCGGAATCTCCACTGCCCCTGAGGCTTCTAGAACATCTGCCTCGAGGGTGGGGCCAGGAGAGTTTTGATTTTATGTGTGGGGGTGGGGGGCATGGGACTGACGGGAGGGACAGACAGACCCTGGTCTGGGACAGTGCCTCAGCCCAGCTTGCCCCCTGTGCGTCTCCGTAAGTCCTGTAGAGGGAGACAGAGTGTTGCTTCTCATTACGGAGAAAGGTAAATCCTCACGGAGGCCTCCCACATCCCACCATGCTTTCTTCAAGAATGCTCGAGCCCCAGTTGCATACTGTATAGGGTCAAACTCACTGGGTGCCTGTGCCCTTCAAATCAAATGCATTTGTCATTATTATCTTCAAAGAATATGTGTCCGTTATACAGAAAATGTGGAAAATCCTCAAATGTTGCAGACAAGGGTCACTGCTCATCCCAGTACCTTGGTTATTACTCCTGTAAGACCCTTTGAGTTCACTTGTCTTCCGTGCTGGCTGGGCATTCCCATTTGATTCCTTGGTGGCAGTTTGGGATCGTGTCTCATAAACGTATCCACTTGTGTTTGACTCTTAGAGCGGAGTCGGGGGCGGGGGGGCTGGTGGAGCACGTCGGGTGGGAAGGGGATATTTCTTAAAAACTCGTGACCCTTGCTGTTCACAGGCCCCCAGGACAGCAGCAGGATGGGAATTCTGTACATCCTGGTTCCCAGCATCGCGATTCCCCTGGTCATCGCGTGCCTTTTCTTCCTGGTCTGCATGTGTCGGAATAGGCAGAAGGCCTCTGCGTCCACACCACAGCGGCGGCAGCTGATGGCCTCTCCCAGCCAGGACGTGGAGATGCCTCTCATCAACCAGCATAAGCAGGTCTCCCGCCCCTCCAGGCGTAGCCTCTACCTGGAGATCGCTGGGCTTCTCGATTTGCTCGAAACTCCACACATAGCTATTCTGTTCTATTCCAATCTGGTCTAGTCTAGTCTAGTCTGTTCTTACTCTACTGTATCCTATTTTATTCTACTCTGTTCTATTTTTACTTTATTTTGACTTTTAATTTGTTTTGTTTTATTTTTATTTTACTTTATTTTATTTTTCTTTTCTTTTGTTTTATTTTTCTTTTTACTTTCTTTTCTTTTTACTTTCTTTTCTCTTTACTTTTTAATTTGCATTTTACTTTCTTTTCTTTTTCCTTTATTTTGTTTTATTTTGTTATTTTATTTTTTTATATTTTAAGAGCGCGAGAGCACAAGCTGGGGAGAGGGGCAGAGGGAGAGGGAATCTCAAGCAGGCTCCGCACTCAGCATAAAGCCCAATGCAGGACTCGATCCCACGACCTTGGGATCATGCTCTGTGCCAAAACCCGGGGTGGGGGGGGGTCTGACACCCAGCCAACTGAGCCACCCGGGCACCCTGACACGTAACTATTTTAAACCGCCCTTGATTTTGCTGTATGTACTCTAAGACATATCAGGACATTCGTGTGCTTAGGAAATAAGCTGTAGGCATGTTTGGGATCGCCCGCCCCACTGTCTAAGGCTCCCCCCTCCGCCTAGACCTGCGCGCTAACGAGGGAGCCCGAGGGAGCTATCCTGGTCCTGAACCTGCAGGGCTTCTGCGCTCCCCACAGGAGAACAAAAGGAAAAGGGTTTGGATCGGCCCACGACCCGAGGGCCAGGCTGGCTCTTCCAAGGGGCTGGGGTGTGTTTTCTGGTCCGTGTGGAGTTGGGCCGCAGCAGACTCCTTGTGGGGGTAGGACAGAGCGCTGCTGAAGGCCACCCCCGTCCCCGAGAGCTCCTAGGACAGCGAGAGCATCCCAAAATACAGCACACGAGAGAGTCATCACCCGCCTGCCTTACGTGAGGGAACGTTTCTGTTACTTGCAGGCATGAGGGGGAAAGCTCATTCCCGTCTGGGCTCTGAAGGAGGTAGAGTGGACTCGTTCAGCTGTGTAGCCGGCAGTCACTGTGTGTTTGCTGGGGGGCTCTGGGGATGGATGGTGAGGAGACGCAGAACCTCGTTTGAGGGCGGGCACATTTCCAGAGCAGCAGGAAAGGCCCGGGTGGGGGCGCGGCTGGGAGAGTCCAGGGGTGCCCCCGGGACAGTGGAGCCCAGCTTGGCTCGGGGGGGTGGTGTGCGCTTGAGTGTGAACAGGTGCACGCGCACTGCGACGGTGTCCCCGGAGTATTTGGGGGGACGTCATCTGCGGGCTGCTTGGGAGCCGTTCAAGGTTTTCAGGCAGCCTCACGGCTTCAGAGCGTGTTGAAGAGCAGAGAGTGGTGGGCAGGGCCGGGGGGCTTTGCTGGGACTGCCCCCTAAGCCTCCCCCCCCACCCCCGTTCCCAGCTGCTCTGCTCGCCCCCCTCCTGTGTTTCACTGGGCCTCTTCTCCTCGGCAGGCCAAGCTCAAGGAGATCAGCCTGTCCTCGGTGAGGTTCATGGAGGAGCTCGGGGAGGACCGGTTCGGGAAGGTCTACAAAGGCCACCTGTTCGGCCCGACGCCGGGGGAGCAGAGCCAGGCCGTGGCCATCAAAACGCTGAAGGACAAAGCGGAGGGGCCGCTCCGGGAGGAGTTCCGGCACGAGGCCATGCTGCGGGCGCGGCTGCAGCACCCCAACATCGTGTGCCTACTGGGCGTGGTGACCAAGGACCAGCCGCTCAGCATGGTGTTCAGCTACTGCTCGCACGGGGACCTCCACGAGTTCCTGGTCATGCGCTCGCCACACTCGGACGTGGGCAGCACCGACGACGACCGCACGGTGAAGTCCACCCTGGAGCCCCCCGACTTCGTGCACGTCGCGGCGCAGATCGCCTCGGGCATGGAGTACCTGTCCAGCCACCACGTGGTCCACAAGGACCTGGCCACCCGCAACGTGCTCGTGTACGACAGGCTGAGCGTGAAGATCTCGGACCTGGGGCTGTTCCGCGAAGTGTATTCGGCCGACTACTACAAGCTGACGGGGAGCGCGCTCCTGCCCGTTCGCTGGATGTCTCCCGAGGCCATCGTGTACGGCAAGTTCTCCGTGGACTCGGACATCTGGTCCTACGGCGTGGTCCTGTGGGAGGTCTTCAGCTACGGGCTGCAGCCCTACTGCGGGCACGCCAACCAGGACGTGGTGGAGATGATACGCAGCCGGCAAGTGCTGCCTTGCCCCGACGACTGCCCGGCCTGGGTGTACGCCCTGATGCTCGAGTGCTGGAACGACTTCCCCAGCCGGCGGCCGCGCTTCAAGGACATCCACGGCCGGCTCCGGGCCTGGGGCAACCTGTCCGCCTACAACAGCTCGGCGCAGACCTCGGGGGCCAGCAACGCCACGCAGACCAGCTCCCTGAGCACCAGCCCGGTCAGCAACGTCAGCAACGCCCGCTACGGGGGGCCCAAGCCGAAGGCCCAGCCCTTCCCGCAGCCGCCGTTCATGCCCATGAAGGGCCAGATCAGGCCCATGGTGCCCCCTCCCCAGCTCTACATCCCCGTCAACGGGTACCAGCCCGTGCCAGCCTACGGGGCCTACCTGCCCAACTTCTACCCGGTCCAGATCCCGATGCAGATGGCCCCGCAGCAGGTGCCCGCCCAGGTGGTCCCCAAGCCCGGCTCCCACCACAGCGGCAGCGGCTCCACCAGCACGGGCTACGTCACCACCGCGCCCTCCAACACGTCCATGGCGGACAGGGCGGCCCTGCTCTCCGAGGCCACCGAGGACGCACAGAACACCCCGGAGGACGCGGCCCAGAGCCCTGTGCAGGAAGCCGAGGAGGAGGACGGCTCTGTCCCGGAGACCGAGCTGCTGGGGGACAATGACACTCTGCAGATGGGTGAGGCCGAGGGCCAGCTGGAAGCTTGAGGGGCACGGGGCCGCCGGGCACCCGGGGAGGCTTGGGCAACCCCCGCCGGGCTGGTTTGCGGTGTCACCGTGCGAAATCTGTTCCTCCGTCGTCCTCTTGTGCACAGAGCTGCCGCGGTGGCCACTCGTGGTTGGAGGGTGTGGGTGCTGGTGGCACCCAGCCGGGCGGGGGCGGGGGCGGGGGCCCGGGAAAATGGGCGGCACCCACCTGCACGGCCTGCATTCCCTGAGGTCAGACCGGCGGTGCTCTCTGCCCGTGCTCGGCGGGAACGTAGGCGGCATCTTCCCTCCACGTTGGCATATGGATCGAATGTGATGAAACTTTGGGAAAACAGGCCCCGGGGGGCGGCGAGGTGCGACCTCGGGCTTTGAGATTCCCGGCGGCTGGCCTGTGTGAGGACGGGGGAGGCCTGCCTTCTCCCCGCCGCCCCCCGCCAGCCAGGGTCGGTCTCCCCCTTCAGCCACCCAGGATCGGCGGGAACAGGACGCTGCCACCGACCAGCGTCCCACGAGCCCGGGGCTCCTGCAGTGGGAGTTCTGTGTGCCTTCAATGAAAATGTGCCTTAAAAAAGAGAAACCCACCGATGGGATTTTGTACCTTTGTGAAATGGTTTGAATTCTCCCGCATGTGTATCTTGCCCACTTTTCTGGAAAGCGTTTCTTGGGTTTGGAAACGCAAGGAGCGACGTCGTACAGAGCACGGTGTTGTTCTTTTGTGTCTTGAGAATCATGTACGGGCCCGAAAACTGTAACTTATGTGGTTTCCTGCACCATTTCTCTTGACGTATCGTGCGCTTTAGTAATTTAACCGTTCGCGCCACCCGCGCCGGGATGCCACCAGATCTTGCTCGTGCGTTCGTTTGCTTGCGCTCCTGCCACGTGGGGGCGAGGTCCGCTCATGTCGAGCTGGCGGGACAGCGCCACCCCCCGCATCCCGGTGGCTCTCACTTGTAACTCCCATACCTGGCGTATCCAATAAAGCGAAACAGAACTTTTGGTCGGCTCTCTGCGGGTTGCGCGGACGTGGGGCAGTGGAGGTGCTGCGTGACCCCACGGCGATGCCTGGGGCTGAGTGCTTGCCGTGGGTCGGGGTGGGGGGGGGGGGGCGGTCTCGTCCAGGACCGGCAACTCCGTCCGCGTGTGGACTTACGTTGCCACGTGACAGATGCAAACCCATGCCGTCGCTCTTCTGCTAGGGTCTCTCGGAGGTGATTTCCTGGCCGATGACGTGAAGTTGGTCTGGGGTTTTAGCCTGTCTCCTCCTGAGGTCCCATGGCCCCTGAGAGCTGGGGACCTGCAGCCCGGCACTTCCCAGGGCCCTGGAGCGGGGCGGGGGTGGGGGCGAGGCGGTGAGTTGGGAATGGGCTGCCTGCACCACCGCCCAGGGCCGCCTGTGCCTCTGCTCGCTGGGCAGTTCAGCCCGAATGAACCGCCCCCCCTGGGGGGGGGTCCAGGGCTTCTGGTCGGGAGAGGGGCCGCTGTAGCAGCACAGCTGCGGGGGGACCGGCAGGCAGCCTGGCCCCAGTGCCAGCCTGGGACGGGGCCGTCGGAGCTGGTGGCAGTGGGTCCGTGGCACTGGGGCCGGCGAGGCTCAGCGGGGAATTTGCATCACGTGTGCTGGAGAACCGCCCTCTCTGCTCCCCGGCGGGTCTGGATGGGACCAAGATGTTGCCTGTACAAGCGGCCGGAAGGGGGGCGAGCCACGGAGCCACAGACCCGACCACGTGATGGTGCAGCCCCTGAGGTCATCTTGAGCTTCAGGGCCGTCGTGCGCAGCCCTCACCCGCTGCTTTGGCAGAATGCTGCTGACACACGAACCAAGATGTCGGAATGTGTATCCTGAAACCGGAGGGCCTCCCTGCTTGGCAGAGGAAGCGGCATGACTGGGCGGTTGGGACTGGGACACCACCCCCGCCCCCGGACCCCCCCCCCCCAGAGCCCCCTGCTCCTGGCGAGTGTGGTCTGAGGTGCAGAGGAAAAGAACTCAGGATCGGATAGGGCTGCTTCCCGTTTCCATTGACCTGATGGTTTAACCGTTGGGTTGACACCTGAGAGTGGAAAATGGGAACTGTCACCTGGCCGCGGGCACAGGCGGGCAGCAGCTGCCGCTGCGGCTCCCCAGCCCTCGGTGCCCAGCCGGGGAGAGCGGCCCAGGCCGCCGACGCCTTGGAGCCCCCAGCAGAGGCCCTGCAGAAAAGTTGGCAGGGCTTTTTTTGTGGAGCGGGAGAGGCTTTGAATTGGGGGATTTTGCTTGTTGGGTAAACACAGCATCTCTTGTTACGGCTCTAACTGTAAAGCCTCTTACGTCCTCAGGAAGGTGACTGAGTTTCTGGAGTCCGCTGGACAACAGGTACTTGGCGGGGAGGTTCTGGAACCACTGACGTCAGAGCCAAGTTGCAGGATTCAGATAAACGTCCCGCGCGCCGTGCGCGGGCCGCGCGCCCGTCCCTGTCCATCCCACGGCGGGAGACGGCCGCAGCTGCTGAGTAACTCGTGTACGTGTGATTGGTTTCGTCAAGCCGTGCAAAGCCCCAAATAGCTTTTTCAGTTCTTCTGTTGTTTGGACGAGTGGCCTTTGTTGGAACAGCGTGTCAGAGCGATGGCTGATTTTTCTGTACTAATTTTAGGGGGTTGGACGAAACGCCACCGTATACGGTAGCCCCCCCTCTAAATCAGGAACACCTCTTCCTTCTCTCAACACGGAAACATTTTTTAAATAGGCTCCCTTGACATTCGGTTCCTCCTCGGAAATCCGGCGTCGGTACCTACGTGGGGGGACTTGGTGCTTTTACACCTTTGTTTGAAACGGATCTCACACAGATGTCCGTTCTGTGTGGGATTCTTACAGGAACATTTAAACCGTTTTTTGGGGGGTGGGGGGAGGTTTGAGGTTAACTTTTAAGAGGTTAACTTTTAAGAGTAAATGGGGCTCGGGGTACCTTCTGGAAACCTCGCCACCATGAGCCAAGGTGACCTACGGAAGGTCTGTCCCCCTCCCACCACGCCCCCGCCTCCCTCCTCACCAGTCCCCAAAGTACTAGAGACTAAGTACTTCCTGGCATGATACTTGGTGAGCACGCAGCCATTGGCTCTTGAAATAGGAGTGAGGTTTTATTTAGGTGGGGAAGCCTGGGTTTAGCCTCCCTGGCACTGGCCCGCGAGGACATGAGCCCCGGGGTCAGGTGTTGAAACCAGAATAGCGCTGTCATAATTCTGTATTTCTGTTTCACTTAAGTACTGCATAGTGAATTCGCTCCTGCAGGTCAGAGACACGGCCCATCCCGTCCGCCCCGTGTCCCTCCAGGTAAACTCCCGTCATTGGCTTGTTAAGGGTCTACCCAGTTTTTAGTACATGCGTGAGGAAACATACCTGTATGTTCTCATCTGTAGCCCTTTATTTTAATGCGTACGCGGTCCCCTTCTCTACAGATTGTTTCCTGCCTTGCTTTTTTTCATGGTGACCATGTATCTTGGGGCTCTGTGCCCTCCGGTGGGTAGGGAGCTAGTCTGCTGGAGGAATTTCTCGCAGTGCCCCTCAGTGATGTCTCAGTGCCAGTCCCGAGCCCCCGGGCCTGGAACGCTGTTCGCCTGCAGGCGTAGGTGGGGATAAAGCTGAGCAGGACTGAGGAGCCTTGGCTTGGTGCTCATACATGTTTTTAAAAAGGACCAGACGGGACGGGGGGTCCTGGGTGGCTCAGCAGGTTAGGCATCTGAGTCTTTATTTTAGCTCAGGTCACGATTGTGGGTTTGAGCCCCGCATCGGGGCGTGGAGCCTGCCTAAGATCCTCTGTCTCTCCCCCCTTCTCCCTCTACCCCTCCCCTGCTGCCCACTCTCTCTCTCTCTCTCTCTCTCTCGAGAAAAAAGAGCAAGTTAGCATTTTTAACTCCCTGGTATTGCTTTTTCTGGAATTTGTCCTGTTCACTTTTTCCCACTCTGCAGTGCTGAGGCCTTAGCGGGAAATGTTGCCCAGACGCAGAGAAGCAGATTGATAAACCATCCCTTGTGTGTTGGAAGGCTTAGGGGCATGTGCAGCTACCACAGGACCAAGTGAGAAAACTCCAGAAGGCAGCTGTGCGCATACCCGCCAGCCCAGGATGGGTATTACCGCCCCTGCACCCCGGCTCTAGGTAGTAAAGTGCAGGTGTCATTCGCTGTCACATCCACCAGGGGGCTGAGTTCAGGTGAGTGGTGTTACCTGCTTCCCGATCTTTCTTAGTGGAGGGGAGGCGGGGTGCAGGCAGGTTAAAGGGAACTGGGGGGAGGAAAGGCAGCCTGGTCCCTCCCTGTGCTGCTGCCCCAACTCGTGCCAGTTCCACGTTGAAGCTTCTTTTTCTCGGAAGGAGGGATGTATGTACAGGTAGGGCAGAGTCCGGCTCGAGGAGGTCTTCCTTTGACATGGGCACGTAACAAGGCCTGACTCTGCAATGCCTGATTCCGTTTCTTTTTGCTTAAAGATAAATTGTAGACATGCCCAGAAGAGCCCTCTTCATTCCTTACTAGAAAGTGTCTCCTCACTACGGTGTCTTTAATGGAAACCTGCACCAAAGCCACCTCTCTGGGGGAACGCCAGTCTAAACCGATCCCAAGACCGTGCAACCATGGGGCGCCTGGGTGGCTCAGTCGGTCGAGTGTCTGACTCTTGATTTCGGCTCAGGTCGTGATCCTGCCAGGGTCGTGGGATTGAACCCCACCTCAGGCTCTGCACTGAGCACTGAGCATGGAGCCTGCTCAAGATTCTCTGTCTCTCTCTCTCTCTCTCTCTCTGCCCCTCTCCCCCACTCACACTTTCTGTCTCTCCAAAAAAAATTTTTTTTCTTCAATTAAAAAAAATCCATGCCACCGTAGAATTTTAAGAAGATTCGCCGCGACTTTGAGATGCACAAATTAGGCTTTGAGAGCCCGGAAAGAGAGTGAAGAAACGAACGTGCAAGTTGCCTGAAAGGTGGTTTTTAGTGTTCAGGACCCTTCCTCCTGCCACTGGTGTCCACACAGAGCTTTCCCCGTGGGTAGCACAAGGGTGTACTTTGGCCACGGCACTAAACCCGACGCGACTGGGTGTCTGCATGACTGTTGCAGGTGAGGAATGGCCCAGCCTTCCCACCTGTAGATACGACACTTCCACGTCTGGCTTTTACCTCGTTTCCAGGCTCTGAGGTACCGTATCTTTGCACTGCTCACCCCGGGAGACCCACAGCATTTTGTAACAGGGAGTTCCTTCTGGGCTCCGGAGGAGGCGTTTCCCTTTCCTTCAGGTCGAGGTCTCCAGGACCTTTCAGACTCCACTGGCCTGATCATCACTCTTTTCTTACCAGCTGAACTGTGCTGTAATTGACTCCCGTAAAATTCACCCATTCCGGGTGTGCGATTCGGTGACGTTTAGTAAATGTGCTAAGCGTGCGGGCTTCACCCGAATCTAACTTCGGAACATTTCTATCCCCTCGCAAAGATCCTTCCTGCACGTCAGCCCTGGGCTCTCTGGTTTTTGTCTCCACGGATTCGCCTTTGCCGGACATTTAGACGGAATTAGTACGTGGCATTTTGCTTCTGGCTTCTTTTCACCGAACGATGTTCTTGCGGTCCACCCGTGTTGTGGGGCGTGTCAGAAGTTTGCTTTATGGCTGCGTAGGATTCCATCGTACGGATAGGCCACGTTGGTTTAGCCACTCATCTGTCGGTGGGTGTTTACATTTCTCCAGCTTCTGGGTATTATGAATAGTGCTGCTGTGAACATTTGTACGTGTTCCTATGTGGACATAGGTTTTCACTTCTCTCAGGTAGACTCCTAGGGGTAGAATTGCTGGGTCATACGGCAAATCAGCGATCTTTCTAAGAAATTTCCCAAACTGTTCTCAGAAGCAGTGGCACCATTTTGCTTTCCCGCCAGCAATGATAGAGGACTCCAGCTTCTTTCTTTTCTTTTTTTTTAAAATTTTTTAAATCTTTATTTATCTTTGAGATAGAGACAGAGTGGAGTGGGGGCAGAGAGAAGGGAGACCCAGAACCCGAAACAGGCTCCAGGCTCTGAGCGGTCAGCACAGAGCCCGACACGGGGCTCGAACTCACCAACCGCGAGATCACGGCCTGAGCCGAAGTCGGGCGCTCAACCGACGGAGCCACCCAGGCGCCCCAATAAATGCTTCTTGAGTGTGTCCAGCTGGCTGGATTCCGTGATGAACAAGACAGGGAGCGTTCCCGCTTTCTCAAGAGGAAGGTTATTGCGCAAGAAATACTGTGAAAACAGGCTGTTTCCCCCCACCCCCGCCCCCACCCCCGCCGGGGTAGCACAATTGCCATTCAGTGATGCCTTGGGCAGAAGCCAGCTGTGGCCACCGATGAGGGTCCCTCAGGTGTAATTAGATCAGGTCCCTGCCTCTGCCAGCGACAAAGGACAGAAACTTTCCCCACTGTCATGAGCACACTGGCGACTTGCTGCCCACTGTTTTCAGGGCTTGTGAGGACTATAGATTCCTGGGGTCTTTCTGTGGACGATCCGCTTTCATCTAGAGACCCCAGCGTTTCCTGGATCTCAGAAGACATTGGCAGGGCCCTGGAGCCCTGCAGGTGCCCCCCCCCCCCCCCCCCCCCCGCCTCCAGACCTGCCTGTGAACGTGGTGGGGAAACCACATGTTTATTTTCACTAACCTCTGAGTGAAATGTAGCATTTCCTCTTATCATGAACGTAGGGAAAACCCAAAGAGGTGTTCATCGCTCTCAGGGCTGGCTGCTGGTGGAAATCGCTTATTCTTCTGAACCCCTGCGGTTGTGACAGATGCCCCCGCGTTTGGTTTCGATCCTCAGTCCTCCAAGATCATACCCCTGATCAGACCTGCTGCAAAATCTTGTTCCTGAGTGAATACAGGAGCACACATACCACATCCTAACTTTGCTTTTAAAAATACTGCATAGGGGCGCCTGGGGGGCTCAGCCGGTTAAGCGTCCGACTTTGGCTCAGGTCATGATCTCACGGTTTGTGGGTTTGAGCCCCGCATCAGGCTCTGTGCTGACGGCTCGAGCCCCGTGTTGGGGTCTGTGCTGTCCGCGCGGAGCCCACTTCGGTTTCCTGTCTCCCTTTCCCTCTGCTCCTCCCCTGCTCATGCTTTCTCTCTTAAAAATAAATAAAAACATCCAAAGCAAAGTTTTTTAAGCGCACATCAAGAAGACAATGTGGCGGGGCGCCTGGATGGCGCAGTCGGTTAAGCGTCCGACTTCAGCCAGGTCACGATCTCGCGGTCCGTGAGTTCGAGCCCCGCGTCGGGCTCTGGGCTGATGGCTCGGAGCCTGGAGCCTGTTTCCGATTCTGTGTCTCCCTCTCTCTCTGCCCCTCCGCTGTTCATGCTCTGTCTCTCTCTGTCCCAAAAATAAATAAAAACGTTGAAAAAAAATAAAAAAATAAAAAAAAAAAGAAGACAATGTGGCAATGTGGGAGCTGGATGGGGGCACAGAATGGTTCTGTATTTTTTTTTTTTTTGAAATTTCAGAATTGTTGCTTTTTCACATCTCCTGTGCTCACAGGCCCCTACAATACACTAGGTGTTCTCTCCGTGCCCCACCGTCCCCGGAGGGAGCAGAGAGGCCTCAGGCTCCTGGAGGCTCTGGGAGCAAGGCCATCATCTCACCCGGAGAACCAGGCCCTCCCTTTCCTTCCGGGGACATGTTCTTCGAGTTTTGATTATCCAATAAGGCTAAGTTTCTAGCTGCTTCAGATTGCTCTCCGGGTGGATTTCATTAGCATAAGAGAAATGTCCCATTTCTTTTCTTTTTTTTTTTTTTTTTACATTTTTTTTTTCAACTTTTATTTATTTTTGGGACAGAGAGAGACAGAGCATGAACGGGGGAGGGGCAGAGAGAGAGGGAGACACAGAATCGGAAACAGGCTCCAGGCTCCGAGCCATCAGCCCAGAGCCCGACGCGGGGCTCGAACTCCCGGACCGCGAGATCGTGACCTGGCTGAAGTCAGACGCTTAACCGACTGCGCCACCCAGGCGCCCCAGAAATGTCCCATTTCTTACAAACTCACGGCGCTCACTTCATGAAGTGCAGTGAGTGGTCTGATGAGAGCTGGTGATGATGTAGGTCCTATCAATATGCGTGTTCATTGCACTAGGTGTCTTCTCTTAATAAATTTCATTAGCTTGGTTACACCTTGGGGGCATTTTTTTGCGGAAACAGTTGCGTAGAAACCTGATACGTGCAAGGAAATGAGAGTGCTCGGTGGCAAACTCCGCTCTTGACACGCTAGAGGTAACACTGGTCCCTGGAACAGCAGGTGCGGATCTCATTGTGGGTGAAACGTTCCGTCCGACGTCCGTCCAATGGATTGGGCCACAGGAACCACACAAGACCCTCTCCAAACTGACCACAGGCGAGATCATTAGATTAGCGTGGTGACCAGTGCTGGTGGCAGCCTGCCGTGCTGGGGGTCGTGCGAAGAACCAGGGAGATCCAGCAGATGGGCTCAGAAGCAAAGTACATTCTCGAATGTCCATGGTATTCCGTTGTCTGAGGAAAACCCAGCAGCACGAGGGGAGACCCCTTGGCGAGAGTGGGCAGTTTACACGATCTGGTCTTTACTCGCCAAATGTGCCTCTAAGATACACTGTGACCAAGAATCCTCTGAAAAGGTTTGTGCTCAAAGTTCCTTTCCTTGTGACCCGCGGTGGCTTTTTTCTCTCACTTTAACTGGAAACAAAACCATGCGGGTATAGCAACCGGGCCCCCGCTAATACAAGACGGAATAACCAGAATAACAGAAACTGAGAAATTTGCCGTATTAACTACATCTATCCCTACAATCCATGAATTTCTAATTCACAAGGTTGGGGTTTTGGAATCATAGGGAGTGGCAAAGAGAAACCGGTGGTAAGCAGTTTTGATTTTTTTAATGGGGACGAGAAGCCAGTCTTACCCCACAGGGTTAGCTGTGTAGGAGTGTGGTGTATTTTCAGCTGAGCCGGGAACTAGTTTTGGCGGGGGAGGGAAGGAGAGGCTGGGGGCGGGGAGGGGGGGCGCAGGGAGGGTGTCCTCAGCCTTTGGGGACAGTCAGGGGTCTCCAAAGCACCGACTGAGATGCAGTTCTGACAAATGCCACTAGAGGCCACTAGAAAACAAACTTGAATTAATTCACTGAGCTCCCTCTCTGTCTCTTTTCCTAGAAAAAATTTTAGTTCACAGCCAGAAAAAAAGGGCAGGGTGGCTGTTTGATGCACCATCAAGTGTGCTGGGGCATAAATATAAGTCAGTGGAGAGAAGTGTGTTCCAGGTGCCTTTCCATCCAGAGGTCAGTTCCCTCCTGCAGAGGTGGGTTGACAAGAGTTGAAAGTCCCCAAGACAGAAGCCTCCCCAGGGCTGGGGTGACACCTGGGCTTTGCTGGGCAGATTCTGTACATTTGGAGCCAGAAGGGGATCTCCGGAGGGAGCACGTTCCTCCTAAGAGGTTGCCCAAGAGAAGTGAAAAGATGGGTCTGCCCGCGGCATCGTGCAGGAATGTGCATAGTGGCTTTAGTCCTAGTGTCCAAGCATGGGAAACCTCCCAGTGTCCATCGGCAGGTGAATGGAAAACCAGCTATGGCACACCCAAGGAAGGGAACACTACTCGGCCATAAAAGTAACACACACACACACGCACGCACACACACTGGTGGGTCTCGAAAACATCAGAGCGAAGGAGACCACACAGAAAACGTTGCCTACGGTACGACTCCGTGTCAAGTTCTGGAACAGGAAACGGAAATCTGTAGTGGTAGGAGGCATCTCCAGGGTTGTCTGAGACTTCCAGGAGGGTTGGAAATATTTTGCAGTTTGAACGCGGAGATGGTTACAAGAGTATACAGTTTTCAAAATTCACCACGGTAGACACTTTAAGCGGGTGCAAATTATACACTTCAAGGTGACACCTTGAAAAGGTAGTGCTTTTTATTTTAAAATACAAAGCACCCTTCCCGTGTTCTTAAATGCAGATGCCAATGCCTGCCAATCACAGAATTTCAAAAGGCCGGTCTATTTACAGTCACACGTAATCAAAAAAATTTTTTTGCTCCGTCGTGTAGATGGAAAGACCGTTTCCGCCTCGGGCTTGGAGAGAGGAGTGAGAGTCGGGTCGCGAGGGGCAGGCCCGTCCCTGGACATGGGAGGTGGTGACCCCGGCTCCAACCACCACGTGACTGCAAGTGGATGAGACTCCCAAGGCCAGTCTGCCCCTAATTCAGGGAAACACGGGCGAGTATGGCGGCTGCAACCACTATGGGACAGCATCGGAAGATGGAAATGACCAGATGAGGTGTTTGGCTTTGGCCAGGCTGGGATTGCTCTAGACTGACGTGGGAGGGGCGGCAGGGTACCCTGTTCCACCCCTTGGGACCCTCCGTGTGGGTCTGCTGCAGGGCCACACCACGTGCCCTGGGGACCCGCTCCGGAGACTCCCTGTCTCTGTTGAGGTGACCACACACAGGCCGCCCACATGAGCAGGGGCGCCGGGCTGAGACCGTGAGCCGGGGAGGTTGGAGCTGGTGGGTTGATCCCCTGCAGATCGACTCTCCCCAGGTCCTACAACTCACCCATGTGTGACGACAGTCCCCTGATTGTGCGTGGGCTCAGCAGTGCCCCCTCGGTCTCTCACTCTGTCACACTGGCTCTCCCTCAGTCCTGGTCTCCCCAGTTTGTCCCACTCTGCTTTCTAGGGCATCCAGTGTAGATAGACGCCCGTAGGATGTTCAGCCAGAGATGCTGACCGAGGCCGGCGGATGTGCAAGCTTGGAATTCTGGGTAAGTTTGGGAGCCTTCAGCACCTTGTTGGCATTCCAAGCCCTGACACTGGATGAGATGTCATCCAAGGAGTGAGCGTTGATTAAAAGCAGAAGAAGCAAGAGATGGAGCTGGGGAGCCCTCCGCTGGCGGGGCCTGGAGGTGAGGTACGTCCAGGAGGCTGGAGGAGGGCTGAGAGAACAACCATGGCCACGATCTTGCTGAGGTCACCAGCGGTCCTTACTGTGTACACTTCACAAGGGACAGCCATTCAGGTCTCGACAAGAGACACCTGGGTGGGGAGACCAAGGGCTCCAGAGCAAAGGGGAAGAGAGAAATGAATGACAACCAGTGTGGGCCACCCTTGAAAAAGTGTCACTGTCCTGGGAGCCAAGTTCAATGCCGCTCTGATTCTCTTGTTACATTATAACCATCTGGTGTTTTCTGTCTTTTCGTTTAGGATTTGTGTCCTTCTTCTAATTCAGCAATTTCATCAGGCTATTGCCAAGTGTATTGGCTTGCTAGAGCAGTCATGACAAAGGCCCACAGATGGGCCGGCTTCCCCGACCTGGAGGCTGCAAGTCTGAGGTTGAGGACAGTCAGTAAGGTTGGTTCTTTCTGAAGGTCGTGAGGGAGGGATCTGTGCCAGGCTCTCTCCTCGGCTTGGACGGGTATCTTCAGGAGTCCTCACATTTTCTTGCCTCTACTTGTGTCTGTCTCTATGTCCAAATTTCCCCTTTTTATTAGGACACCAGTCATCTTGGATTAGGACCACCCCCCACCCCAACACCCACACACCTCGTCTTAACTAATTAAATCTGTGACAGCCTTATTTCCTAACAACGTCACGTTCTGAGATTGAGGGAGTTAAGACTTTAACAAATTTGGGGAGGGGGAGCACAATTCAACCCATGACCCCAAGCATGTGTCCCTTTAAATATACTCGATCGGCCAGTTTGCGGGTCTGATTCTTCACGTAGATCACGTCGGTTGTGTTTGCTTACGGATCTCTTCTCTGCGCTTCTATGGCTACACGTCCCGTCTGCTTGGGTCTGTGCTCGAAGGCTCCTATCTTTCTCCTCGTGATTTCCCTCTTTGCATGGTTGCTCTGCATTCCGAGGTTTTCTTCTACTTGGTCTTCCGGAGACAATCTGAACAAAGACCATCCTGTTTTTCGTTTCATGTATTGAAGTTTGAAAAGCATGTATTTACTTCTGCAAAGTCATTTTATGCTTTTGGTGCAGCTCCTTGAGAATTCTTACGAGTGCTTGGATAACATTCTCATCTAAGTCTTCCAGTTCCATCTGCCCCCGTGGGAGGCACCGATTTGACGTTTGCCATCTGGGCCTTCCGCCCTCTGGTGGCTGGGACGTTTGCGGTGAGCCTCTCCTTTCTCCCCTCTCGTACGTCCATGGCTCTGCGCATCGTCAATCATCAGCAAAAGCTACAAAACCTCTTAAGTACCCATAAACCCGAGTGGGGTGGGAAGCAAAGAGGCTTCTGGTCTCGTTGGATGACGGCTGACAAACCCAGAGAGGTGAGCGGCGTGCTGGCGATGGTTATGTGGGCGCCAAGGTCTGCGGCCGCCAGACAAAACCAGTTCTCAGCTCGGACACCCTCACGGTGGGAGACTTGTCTTCCCTTCAAGGCTTTGTCTCTGGGGCTTGTACAGTTTCACATGCCCCTGAATGGATGTGGAACGACACATAGGTTCAAGGTTGACCAGGTCGTCTGTGACGGTGAAATACACGCTCCCTGGGCAGATCTTTCTCTGAGCACGTTTCCAGACACGGGGACTTCAGGAAGACATCGAGGTGTGATTAGAGCAGGGATAACGTGCTAATAAATTTCGTGGCCCTCAGTGAGGCCAGGTCAGCTCGTTCCTCTGGTCATGGATGGCTGTGTGTACCACCTGGACAAACACCGAACTGCTTTCCGCCCTGTGGCTCCTCTGTGACCCACCCGCGTCGCTGTCAGAGGTGTGGGCGAAGCCCTTTGCCTTGGAGTCAGAGCCTCTCTGGCCAGGTCTCCTTCCACAGCAGCTCCTCAAACTGCCACAGAGGCTTTCCCGAATCTGCTCAGTGCTCCCCAGCCAGCCCTGCCCCAGGCGAGCCCCTGGAGGAGAGAAAATGGTGGTGAGCCTCCCGGGACCCAGGGTCCTGCCGTCAGGTGGCTCCTTGCTCAGACATGCTGTAGACCCCAAAGGGCACGGGGCTGCTGGATGTATGGTTTTTATTTTTAGTTTTTAATTTTTTCTAAGTGTATTTATCTATTTTGAGAGAGCGAGAGCACAAGCAGGAGAGGGGCAGAGAGAGAAAGAGAGGAGAGAGCGAGAATCTCAAGCAGGCTCCACGTTGTCAGCACGGAGCCCGACACGGGTTTTGAACCCACAAGCCACGGGCTCGTGACCTGAGCCGAAATCAAGACTCGGACGCCTAACCGACTGAGCCACCTGGGCGCCCCTGGACGTGTGGCTTTTAAAACAGTGGCAGATATCATGGCAACGGAGAAAAGAGAACCTGCTGTGAAACCACGAGTTGGCTTTTCGAACAGAGTGGCTGACGCGAACCTCTCGTGTCTTCTTCTTAGAATTAGAGGGCGCCACGGATGGTTCCTGAAATCCTTCTCCAGAGTGAATGCCGTACCTTTCTGCAGCCCACGGGGGGCTCTGGTCTGTGTGCTGTGCATGAGAAAATTTATGACTTAACTGCTTCTTGTCCTTCACCTTTGTCTGACCGCCAGCCCAGAGCCGGAGAACTCAGTCAGTGAAAACAAAGCCAAACAAGGGAAGAAGTAAATGAACGCTGAGCTCTCTGAGGGTCCCCCAGGGGGGAGAGTCAGGTCTCTAGGCCACTCCCTGGCCAGCCGGGGAGGGGAGCGGCCCCCATGCAGGTCCCTCCCAGGGCCGGGCAGTTGCTGAGATGTGACCCTCCCCGTGCTGTCCTCTGCTGGCTGAGCTCCCAGGGCTGTGGATTCCTGGCCTCGGCCTCGGGTCTCAAGACAAGGCAAGCGCCCTCCTCTGTGCTGCCGGTTCCCCAGCCGCCATCCCGCCTTGTACGGGCTTTCTCCTGATCGGACCCACGGCCCCAGATTGCCCCAGCTCCTTGCTCTGCAGTGTCTGAGCCCCCGAGAGAGCTGAGACAATGAAGTCAGAGAAGAGCTCAACTGGCCAGCTTCCTTGAACAGTTTCAGGGGACAGTTGCTGGCTGTCACCATGGCACCTGGTTCCCCCGTCGCCTTTCTGACGTCCCCGAGTTTCAGTTTGGGAATGCCTATGGCCTTAGCGGGGGCTGGCTCTGCGCTTGACTTCGGGTCCGGGCAAAGTGGTTGCGGTGGAATCAGCCGGGGACCGGTCGGCTGAAGGGCTTACCAGAAGTGCTGGACAAAGTCTCTGCCTCTCTTCCCTTCTCTGGGCGTGATCCGTGAAATGTGGGGCTCCCGCGGCTGCTGGCCAGAATTTGGGGATCACAGTAGAAGCCGTTTTAGGTTGACTTAGCAGCGTGAAGACAGAGCTAAACCCCAAAGGAAGCGGCTCTTGGTGAACTGGTAAGCCCAGATCCAATGTTTCATGCCCATACTCACACATCCGAGTGCCTTCTGGATGTTTCCGCCTGCATGGCGCACTGGCTCATCAAACTCATAAATCTTTCACGGAAAGACATATCTTTTTACCTAAAACTCATTTTCCTCCTGGTTTCCTGTTTCAGAGAAACCCAGTTCTGCTCCCTCCATGCAAGCCACGTCACCTCTTACAAGGGGGACACCAGCAGCCTCCGAGCCCCCTGCCCCCAACCCTGCAGGACCGAGCTTCTCATCCATTCTAGAGGTCCGACTCAATTTCCTAAACTGTACATTGGATTACCTCCCCTTCTCTGTGTAAGGCCCTTGGGATACAGGCAAACACCCCAGCCTATCTTACACCAAGACCGCACCTAAGCTGATATCTCTTGGGGTGCCAAGAGCCTTGTCTCAAAATGACCTCAAGGTTTCCCTGTGGGTCACTGGCTGGACCTCTGGGTGAGCTAGGTGGGATCAAGGCCTCCCCGTCTCCCAGCAGGACAGCCTAGACCCTCACTGGCTCCAAGATTCCCAGGTGGGGCAGCCGGCTTTCCCAGAAAAGTTCCAGGGAGCAAGGTTCCTCCCCAGGATGAGAGCCCACGGAGGGCCCTGGCCCCATGTCTCTCCCTGGGGCCTTGCAGGGGGTGGTGCTGTAAGGGACCAGGGCCTTCTCACCTCTTTTGGATCCCTGCATTTCCCCCTCTGTACCTTAGGCTTCAGAGTAACACACGGCACTGTCTCGGCATCCGGAGAAATCAATCCGTCACACAGACAGTGTCATTTTGTGCTGGACTGCAGGCCACAACTTTGGCCACCAACCCCCGTGGGTGAAATGGTATCTTGCTAACGGTTTTCATTTGCACTTTTAATTCGGTTCTAATTTGCGTTTCCCTGATTACTAGAGAGGTTGAACGCCTTTTCATATTTCCTGGCCACCTGGTTTTCTTTTTCATGGAGTCTTTTCTAGCTCTTGACTGTTTCTGTTGAGCGGCTTGCCATTTTTTCACTGTTTTATGGGGGTTCTTTACGTATTTTTGGATATTGATCCTCAGTTGGCCAGATAAATGAAATATATATTTTCCAATAGATCTCTGGCTTTGACTTTGTTTATAGTCTGCCTCACAAAACTTTTTATTCCTAACACAGTCAAGTTTTTTATATTTTTAACATAATTTAAAATATAACATTACATCTATCTTTAACATAATCAAGTTTTTTATATATTTAACACAATCAACATTTACACTATGCATTGTGTCCTGCTCAGCAGTTTCTTCCTTATCCTGGTGTTCCACAAGGAGCTGCCTGTATTTCCTTCCAAAAATTTCAGTCGGCTTTCACAGGTAGGTCTTTAATCCATTTAGAATACACCGTGGTGTGTGTGTGTGTGTGTGTGTGCGCGCGCGCGCGCGGTGTAAGAACAAAGGTGCGATTTTTCTGTAGGACAGTCAATTGTCCTTGAGTGGATGGTTCTCTACTAATGAAATGCCACTTCTGGGGGCGCCTGGGTGGCTCAGTCGGTTGAGAGTCCGACTTCGGCTCAGGTCACGATCTCGCGGTCCGTGAGTTCGAGCCCCGCGTTGGGCTCTGTGCTGACAGCTCAGAGCCTGGAGCCTGTTTCAGATTCTGTGTCTCCCTCTCTCTCTGCCCCTCCCCCGTTCATGCTCTGTCTCTCTCTGTCTCAAAAATAAATAAACGTTAAAAAAGAAAACAGAAAAAAAAAAAGAAATACCACTTCTGGATAACATATGAAGTCTGTTTCTAGACTATTTTCTCCACTGGTTCATTTGTCTAGCCATATTTTAAAAACAAATGCTTCTAAGGATGGCTGGGTGGCTCAGTCGGTTAAGCGTCCGACTCTTGGTTTCTATTCAGGTCATGATGTTACGGTTTCGTGAGTTCGAGTCCTGCGTCGGGCTCTGCACCGACAGTGTGGAGTCTGCTTGGGATTCTCTCTCTCTCCTCTCTCTGTGCCCCTCTCCCACTGGTACTGTCTCTGTCTCTCAAAATAAATAAATAAAAACTTTTTAAAAATGCTTCGTTGAAACCAATAATACTCTGCTTTTAAGGTTCCATTTGCATGTTGAATGCCGCCCACACATGACAGCAGGTTGGGAAGTTACACTCTTGTGCCACAATCAATTAGCTCTCATTTCTCAGTCTCGTTCATCTGGGTTGTAGAGAGGAGCAGGGACATCATCTTTTGGTGAGGCTCTGAGTCGCTTGGGAGGTCACAGGACCACAGGACCAGTGCCGTTTTCCCTCACCACCGACAGTGATCCCAGGAGGCATCCGGACGATCCCAGGATGGCCCTTCTAGGCAATCAGTCAGCGACTATTTGATTGATAAGCAGTTTACTTTTATCTGCCAAATGAGATTTGCTTCTTCCTTAAAACCTAAAGGGTGGCAACGCCAGTCTTAAGGAATTTTGTCGTCCCGTTACCTGTTCACTTCCTTTTCTTTCAGAAACCCTCAGCATTTTCTTAGGCCTGAAACTTAAGCTTGCAAGCTCCTGGACCGGTGAGAAGTATTCCCCTTCTCCAGAATTGTCGTGGGAATCATTGCCGCGAGGTATATGGCACATCTTGGATCCATTCTCTTTTCTTTTCTTTCTTTTTTTTTTAGAGCTGTTTTATTTTCTGGAATAAGATGTACTTGGCAAACAGTTGCTGCTTCTCCTTTTCCTACTTGGTATGTTTTGGGAACGAGGTGTGGACAGACCCTCAGGCGTCTGCCCGCCTGTGCTCACACCTCCGAAGGGTCCCCTCTTTCAGAGTGTGGCTTGCTTGTGCCGATGCAAACGGTCAAGGGGTTGGCCTGTTACTCTGTGGTCAGAGCGTGTTATTAAAGACTCTGTTGCCGGCAGGCTGGCCCTCCTGTCTCCGCTGCTGGCCTTGGAGAAGGAGACTGCCGTGAATCCTACGGCCGCAGGAGCACCCCCAACCAAGCCTCTGACGAGAACCCAACCCCGGTGGGCACCCCTGTCACCGCCTCTCTGACCTCAGACAAGGACCCAGCTCAGAGCGCCTGGACTTCTGGCCCAGAGACACTGGGAGGTAATAAGTGTGTGTCATTTTAAGCCTGTCTGTAGTGACGTGGTGATTGTTATGTAGCAATAGAAACTAATACATTAACCTGCAGATAATTTCTGAAAGTCACTCCCTGGCTAATGCGTATGCTGTCGGTTGGAATGTTCCAACCAGTTCCACCGAGTTTGTATTTACCCAGATAAGAGATACGAGAGTGTTTATATGAAGTCTCCCCCAGCATAACAGTGCTTCAGAATCACGTAACGTTTTCCAAGTTTCCCCGCCTGTGAGTCGGGGCTCCGGAGCCGGTGGCTTTGCGGAGGGAAGGGGCCAGCGAGCGCCTGGTGCACAGTAGGCCCCAGAAATCCTTGTGGAATCAGTAGGTAAATGAACAGAGGGCTGTCACCACCTTCTTCTTATTACTGTAATTCTCCGTCTCGGGCTCTGTGATGTGTCCTGTGCGTCATCTTCTGAATCACTGAAATAGTCTCGTCAGGCAAGTGGAGTCACTCGCTTTTTACGAGTGGGGAAGCAGAGGTTCCGAGAGGCTGGTGATCGCCCCAGATCAAACAGGTTGAGTGGCAGATCGAGCTCGGGGTCAAGGCTTCCCCACCGGAAACATCGGAACACGCACACATGCACACGCGTGCGCGCACATACGTCTATGTCCGTGTATAAATTTTGAGTACAAGTCTATCTATCCCGGTCGCTCCCCTGGGAAGGGACTCGGGTTTGGGAGCTGGGCGAGCCCGGCCGCCTGTGACGGCCGCCGCGGCCTGTAGGTGGCGCTCGAGGGCTTGTCACCCGCGGCTTCAGCGCTGCTCCTTCGAAATGTGTATTGACTCCCGGCATCCTTGGCTCTTCCCAGAGCTGATTTTCTCACAATCCATACAGATGGGTGGGCCCATTATGGCCGATTCTTCATCTGTGAATTATTTAGTGCGAAGAGAAGTGCTTGCACACGCTTAATTTCCAATCACGATCGGATGCCTCCGTGCAAACCGCTAGGAGGGAGCGAGGGAAGCAGAAAGGTCCTTCACAAGTCTGCAATTTCCCTCCCGAACGAAGGTAACCAGGGACAGGGTTCGCATTTACAGAATGCTTACTCTGTGACTTCAAATGACTTGCCTCGCCTCGTTAATCTCGCGGCATCCTTAGGAGGCAGGTACTAGTATTAGTCCTCTCACAAAGAAGAGGGAGCAGATGGAGAGAGTGGAAATATCCTAAGGGAAGGGAAGGACGGGGTAGCGCGTGGTCCCAGACTGGCCGCGTCCCCACACCTAGTCCTCAAAGGCTACAAGGACCCAAAGACCCCCTTGGATGACCTCCCCCACCTTGTTTCTGCGTGTTTCCTTTTCATTGTTGACAAGAGCCAGCCACAGAGTCATGGACATGAGCTCAAGCCTCATTTTGGACAGTGTGATCTAAGCAACACTGTGTCGTGGGGTCCCTGTGGCACAGATGTCCACACCCTGTGGCCACATCTCTCTCTGTTGTAGGAGGAAGGTGGGTGGAGAGCAGGGGTGAGGGGCACCTGGGAGGCAGGTGCTGGTGCCCTTGGGGGACCACGCGATACGTTAGGTGGGCATGGGGGAAGACAGGGACCGGGAAGGCGTCACGGAGATCCCTGCTGTTGAAAATAATTTCTATGCCATTTAAAGGACCACCCTTGGAAATATTAGATGAAACAGGATCCAACTGAACAGCACGAGCCAATAGGATGTGAGATGTGAGTTGCTCTATTTTAGGTCAAGGCCACCATAAAAAGACGGGAACTCTGGCTTTCATAGAGCTCCATGAAAAAGGGTTGGGTAGGAGGAGGAAAGCCAAAGACCAATCCTTCCTGCAAAGTTCAGGGGACAGAGACCGCCTCTCCTAATTCATCCACTTCGGTAAGTTCGGGCTGCGGGGAAGGCTGGGCCGGCTAGCCTTCCCCAGGGCGTCTCAGAAGTCCCGTCAGTCAGCGCTGGCACGTTCAGAAATGCACCAGGATTTCTCATGGAGTCTTTCTCATTAAATCCACGTGTTTGCCAGAGCTAATACAGGTCACACTGAAATGATGAGACAAACGCTACGAATTGAATTACGCTAATTTAGTTGTCATAAAACCACAAGCTGTCATTTGCAGGATGAAGAAACCCGTATTGAGGCAGCGAGGACTTTGCGATTAGCTCGTTAGGCGTGGGGCCAGAGGCCTGACCCTGAAGTCTTCGTCAAGTGTCTGGATCTGGTGTGTTGTCTCCCGGGCCCGAGCATTCTCCTGTGAAACCTCGGACTGTCGATCACGTACCCCGAAGAGTCTAAGTGGCACTGTCGAGTTGGCTTCAAACCCAGAGTTCACTGACTGACTCAACCAGGAGGATGCTTTTTTAGCCTCACAGATGTGGCTCCCAAAGGGACTTCCAGCCACTTCTTTTCCAGAACGGGTGCCTTAGCACTGCTTTCTCCCAGAGCCTTTCCACATGTTTTTGTCTCCATAACACATGACGGGGGCCGACACCCATCGTTTATGTAGCAGATCGGAGGCGAGGACTGTGTCACCGGTGTTCGGTTCTCATTTAGAGAGTGCTCAATCAGTGCAGATGAGTGAAAATTTGAGATGAGTTTGATAACGTGGCCCAAAGGATAAATGGACCTCATTTTCTTCTGTTCCCGGGCCTGGAGGGCTCTTCCATATGCTTATTAGGATATAGGAGGCAGTGACTTATTGAAACTCATGAATGGGGCGGTACAAACATAGGAGAATCTTTAAGACCCTTTATTCTGCTGATTTTCTGGAAGCACACAGAAACTTCTAGACTTTTTTTTTTTTTACTCATCAAATATTTTGTGGGTGTACATGTAATAATGAGCTGGGCTCAGGGCTGAGAATGCAGCGATCCAGGGACCAGGGACTGTGTTTTCTGGAGCCCATCAGTCCCACAGGGGGGCAGCGACTCAACCAGCACTGAGTGGAGGGAAACCAAGAGTAGAAGAAGGCAGCACGAGGTAGACCAGTAGTCTGGAGTGGGAACAGACCTCTCCAGAAGGATCAAGACTTACCCAGGTGGCTTCGGGCCAGCCCCAGGTGGAGATTCCCAGGAGGGAATGAGAAAGGCAGGGTGGGGGTGGGGGGGGGAGGGAGATCTGAAAAAAGATGAACAAGGCCAAGGGGAGCACAGCCCAGAAGGCAGGTCTGGTGAGGGGGGCGGAGAGACTCGGAAGGCCCCGAGAGCCCCTGCCAGCCCCCGGCAGCATCACTCTCAGCAGCAGGAAGCGTCTGGTAAGCTTAGAGGCTCCCTAACGCAGCATGACCTGGGCACGCGCGCGTGCCCACAGGAGCTAGGAGGTTGGCAGCCTTACGTTGTCCAAGAGAGCACGCCCAGGGAAGGGCGCCTTCTCTATCTGCCTCATCTCAGGTTCACAAATGACTCGCTTCGCGTTCTGTTGTTTGTCTATAATTTAAATTCATAGAAACAAACTTTCCACAGCTTCACTGCTAAGGTGGCGTAACACCATGTGTTACTTTGCTAGGGACGCCACAACGAAGTGCCACCGACTGGCGGCCTACACGACAGGAATGTATTTCCTGCGGCGACAGAGGCTGGAAGTCTGAGATCGAGGTGTCGTTTCTCCTGAGGCCCCTCTCCTGGGCTGTCGACGGCCACCTTCTCCCATGTCCTCACGTGGTCGTCCCATGGTGCCCGTTTGTGTCCTAGTCTCTTCTTATAAGGACAGCAGTCATCCTGGATGAGGGCCCACCATATGGCCTCGTTTTAACCTAATTACCTCTGAAAAGATCCAATCTCCAAATATAATCACATTCCAAGGTCCTAAGGGTTAGGGCTTCAACATAGGAATTTGAGGGCCAGGGATAATTCAGCCCGTAACACTCCACTTAAGTAAAATGCTTCTTCCAAGATGTTACCGCCAAAGAATTTTAAGAAGCAAAGAAGCTAACGAATTTTCTCTTGGGACACTGGAAGCTCAACCAGTCAAATTTAATTAAATTCATTTGCCAGTAAGCGAGTGTCTCCTACACAACGTACTTCCTCTAGAGGAAAGCCTATTGTCACCTAATCTTCGTAATTGAATCACAAAGCATTCCTCTTCCTCCTCCCTCCCCCCTCCTCCCCACCCCATCAAGTCCTTTTATCCCTTTCGAGTAAGGAAAGAAGAGGGCTCTTCTGGGCATGTCTACAATTTATCTTTAAGCAAAAAGAAATGGAATCGGGCATCGTAGAGTCAGGCCTTGTTACATGACAATGTCAAACGAAGACCTGCTCGGGCCGACTCTGCCCTACCTGTATACACATCCTGCCATGTTCTCGGGGTCCCCGAAATGGAACGTGTGCTTCGAGACGAGGAGAAGTTAGGGGAGCCATCATAGTATATTTGTGAGGATAAGGGTGTTGTTACTTAAAAAGCCTTTAATGCTTGTTATTGAATGTCAAAGGCCCACTTTGTCTTCACTGCCGCTTTTTCCGATTTCGCTGTGATTTGCCTCATACTCGCTTACATAAAAATTACTCTCCAGACCAGAAATTCTTTATTCCGACATCTGTCCAAAAATGTTCCTTCTGCAACTTGCAGTCGTAACTCCTTGTTTTAATACCACCACCTCCTTCTTCCTGCTGTCACATTCTTGCAGAAATGGCAAGTGAAAAGAAAACATTCCCTCCTGGGAGCCCAGGAAATGCAATGTAATTCTCTGTCGAGTGATTTGCTATATTTATATAACCAGGAGAAAACAAACACAGACATGTACTACACTCAGGAAACTCCTGTTTGCTCTATTTTTAAAAATTTGGGTCTGCTTTCTCGAGGAGAGCCAGCTAAAGCCAGGGTTTATAGATTCTTTATCAACATGGACAGGCCAGGCAATGGTTGTCTTAAAGATTTCTCATTTAAAGGCAGCGACATAAGTTAGTAGACCAAACGCCCAGTTAGCATGGTACATCCTGTAGGAGTTCATAGCCCTACCACTAGGGTGGAAACCTGGGAAAAGCTGAATTTTTACAATAGGGTAGCGTGATGTGCTAGAAAAACAGAAGTCACTGAAGAGGACAGACCTGTTGAGGCAGAACTTTATGATCAACCGGTTACATATGAAGTGAAACTCTTCTGATCTTGGAACCTTCGTTAAGTATACAGGGCTGATGTGTGAACCTAAGATTTTCAGGCATTCTGATACGAGACCCTGGATTACTTACGATTTAGTTACTGAATATTCTACACACCTGGGTCACAGAGTCACCTTACGTTTAATCTAATCCCAATGGGGATTTTAAGAGAGAAGTCAACAAGTTTATCCCAAATAGTCTCTGAAAGAGCAAAACATAATAGCCAATATAATTTTGAAAAATAAAGATGAGGAGTGCCTGGGTGGCTCAGTCGGTTGAGCGTCCGACTTCGGCTCAGGTCATGATCTCGCAGTTCGTGGGTTCAAGCCCCACATCGGGCTCTGTGCTGACAGCTTGGAGCCTGGAGCCTGCTTCAGATTCTGTGTCTCCCTCTCTCTCTCTGCTCCTCCCCCGCTTACACTCTCTCTCTCAAAAATAAATACACATTAGAAAAAAGAAAAAAAAAGAAAAAGAAAGATGAATGGAGATTGCTTTTCTTTAACAGAAGGAGAACATGCTATAGTGACTTGTGCTGGGGAAATGAAGAAGGTGTACATTTCCCTACACTTCCCAATAAATACAACGAAAAACCTTAGAACTTATATATAAAACAACTATAGGATATATATACTCTGATTGGCAGACAGCAGAAGCAGACTGTTTAGGGACCTTGGAACCCGAGAATGACATGATGGTGAATTCCCTGGGTTTTCTCTTTGGCCTCGTATACCTCAGACTGGATAATGGAGAAGCCAGAAACCTAAAAACGCCCACGTGCACAGGACAGAGAAACGTTCCCAGAAACGTCTCCTTCCTACAGAGGACCAGGAAAGGAGCAGCACAGCAAGACAGAACTGTCAGATAGTAACCACTTTGTTCAGACCAAGCACCGCAGGAAAGGCTGTGGCCCCAGAGCCATACTCACAGCTGGCAGAGAGGGGAGCCTAGAAGTCCACTGTTGACAGGTCAACAAGACGCTCCAACTTCCCACTGGGACGGGGTCAGAGAAGGCAGAGTGAGGAACCGGGACTTTCATTCACTCTGGGTGGCCATGAGCCCTTCTCCCACATCCTGTGGTGGCAGTGCAGATCAGATGGGGAGGTTAGACTTCCACCCCCACTCAGGGTGCCCCTACTTCTTCTCACAGGAGTGACACCAGAAGAGGCCTAGTGGAGAATTGGGGTGTTCACCACCGATCAGTAGTCAGAAGGTCACCTTCCTGACAGAATCAATGGAGGCCTCTTCTCAGCCAGGAGGGTACCATTAGAGGCCTAATTGGGATCATGAAATTCTGCCCCTGCCCAACAGTAACAAGGAACCCCTCCCTTCCCAGAGTCCAAGGAGATCAAGAAGAAAACCTGGAATTCCGTCCCACCTGGTGGTAATGTGATACTGCATCCTTTACTTCACCCACCAGAGTGGTGTCAGAAGAAGCCTTCTAAAACGCTGGTTTCAACCAGATGTCTTATAACATCAAGGTCCAGGTCTTAATCAAAACCTCTTGGCAAACAAGAAGCAGGAGGATCTGAACTTGAATGACAAAAGACAATCAATAGACACCAACACCAAAGGGCACGTGTGTGGAATTGGATGACAAAGATTTTAAAGCAGACATCATAAGAGTGTTCCAACAAGCAATCACCAACACTCTTGAAGTGAATGGAAAAGTAGGAGTCTCAGCAAAGAAATAGATGATATGGAGAACCGAATGGGAATTTCAGAACTAAACATACAATGGCCAAAATAAGACACTCACCTGATGGGCTTACCAAAAGAATAGAGAGGAAAGAGGAAAGAAACTTGAAGATAAAATGATAGGAGTTAGCTAGCCTCAACAACAGAGAGAAAGCAGACTAAGAATAACAATGAAAGGAGACAGACATGTGGGGCTTTAACAAAATATCTAACACTCATGTCATTTGATCCCAGAAGAGGAGAAAGACAGTGGGACTGAAAAAGTATTCAGAGAAATAATGGCTTAAAAAAATACCCATATTTAGCAAAAAGCATAAACCTACAGATTAACAAAACTAAGTGAACATTAAGGCTGATAAACTCAAAAGAAGTCCACTCAAGAACATGTAACAGTCATATGTCCCCAAATTAAAGACAATGAAAGAATCTTAAAGGTAGCCAGGGAGAAATGACACATTGCCTATTAGGGAAAACAATTTAAATGATGGTGGATTTCTCACCTGAAAACATGGAGTCCAGGAAGAAGGGGCAAATTTTTTGATGTGCTGAAAAGAAAAAAAAGTCTAAACCCAAGAATTCTATATCCAGCAAAAATATCCTTCAGTAATAAAGATGAAATAAAGGTAGTCTTAGGTGAAAGATTGGAAGTTATTTCCCACATTCTTACCTGAAAATGATGGCTAAAGGAAGTACTCTAACAGAAAAAAATAATAAGAGAAAGAATCTCAGAACATCAAGAAGGAAGGGAAAACACAGTAGAGCAAAATAATGGATAAATACAGTAGACTTTCCTTCTCTTTTTGGGTTTTCTAAATTATATTTGATGGCCAAAGCAAAAATTACAGGGTTCTCAAAGTATGTAGAGGAAATATTTTAATCAACTATATTATTCACTATGAAGGGTAAAGGGGTATAAAAGGAGGTAATTTTTCCTCAGTTTGCTTGAACTGGTAAAATGTCAACACCAACAGACTTTGTAAGTTTTGAATATATAATATAATGCCTAGAGCAACCACTAAAAAAGCAATAGAGACAGTCAAAATTGTTGTAAACAAAGAAAGATGAATTCTAGAAAAGGTCAAGAAACCCAAGAAAGGCAGGAAAAAGAAAACAGAGAAATTTAAAAAGGGAAGAAAAGCTTGAAAAATAAAATGGCTGACTTAAGTCTTAATGTGTCAATAGTTAATGAAAATGTCCTAGATGTACCGATTAAAAGACAGAGATCAGCAGAGTGGATTAAAAAAACATGACTCAAGTATCTATTGCCTACAAAAACTCATTTCAAATACAATGATACTCATCGGTTGAAAGTAAAAGGATGGAAAAGATATACCATACAAATATTGATCAGAAGAAAGCTGGAGTGGCCATATTAATATCAGCTAAAATAGACTGTAGAGCAAAGAAAATTGCCAGGGCTAGAAAGAAACATTACATACGATGACAGAGTCACCTCACAAAGAAACAGCAATTCCAAAGGTGAGTGAACCAGAGCGCTGCCAAATATGTTGAGCAGAAATGGATAAAACTGGAAGGAGAAAGACAAATCCACACTGGGGAGTTCCACACTGGTCTCTCAATAGCAGAGAACACTCCACTGAATGATGGCAGGATTGCTTCTTTTCAAGAGCCCACAGAACAGACACCAAGACAGATGGACAGCAACCTGGGCTATAACGTAAACTCCACAAACGTAAAAGATTTGAAGTGTGTTTTCTGACCACGCTAAGATTAAAGTGGAAACGCCCGGAAGATAACTAGAAAATTCTCTCTTGGAGATACTTTTCTCCAAGTGTTTCTCCAAACACTTGGAATCTAAACAGCTCGCTTCCAAGTAATCCGCGGGCCAAAAAGGGAGTCTCAGAGGAATAAAGAAACAAAAACAGAAACACCGAACTAAATGAAAATGAAACACATCTTGCCGACATGTGCGGAACACGACTGTCCCACTAAATGTCTGCAGCGAAAGAGAGTAAAATTCTCCAGTGAGTAATAGAAACCAGAAAATGAAGAGCAAAAACTAACCGGAACAAGAAGGAAGGAAATGATACAGAGAAGGGGAGAAATAGAGGACATTGTAGACAGAGAAACAATACAGAAAATCAATGCAACAAAAGGCTGGTTCTCTGAAAAGGTCAAGGAGATTGACAAATCTCTGGCAAGACTGACAAAGAAAAAAAGAGAAGACACAAATTACTGATATCAGGAGTGAAACAGTGGATACCGTGACAGACCCTACAGACATGAGAAGGGTAATAAGGAAATACCGTGAACAATTGTGCCCACCTAAGTTTGACAACTTACATGAAATGGACCAATTCCTTAGGAAATAAGCTGCCACAGTGCACCTAATGTGAAATAGATCGTCTGCAGCCATTTAACAATGAAAACAATTAAATGTGTCATTAAAAAGCTCCTGAAAAAGAAATCTCCAGACCCAGATGGTTTCACCGGAGAGTTATTCGAGTATTTAAAGAAGAATGATCACTAATTCTACAGAATACCTTCCAGAAAATAAAAGCAAAGGAAACATTTTCACCTCGTCCTATGAAGCAAATATTATGCTGATAGCAAAACAAGACAAAGATAGTACAAAAGAGAAAGAAAATCTAGAGTAGTATCTTCATAAAGATGCAAAAGCTCTTAATATTAGCAAATAGAATTCACCAACATGTGACAAGAACTACCCATCATGTCCAAAATAGGCAAGAATGCTAGAAAACTAAAAATCAATCCATGTAATCCATGATATTCCCATGCTCAAGAAAGGTCACACAACTCTATCAATCGATAAAGAAAAGAAGCATTTGAAAAATTCAGCACTAATTTATGAGAAAAATCTCTGAAGAAAACTGGGAGTGGTGGGGAACCTCCTTAGCTTGACAAAAAATATGTAGAAAAAACCCACAGCTAAAACCATCGACAACAGTGGGTGTTTTCACTATGATCAGGAACGATGGAGTTGCAAGAGATAGTTTTTTCAACAGGTAATGTTGAATTGGGTATCCACAGGCAAAACACTCAAAAAAGAACCTCCACCTATATTTCACCCTTCATGCAAAAACTGACACAAAATTGAGCATAGATTTAGAAACAAAACTGTGTTTAGAAAAAAAGAATAGGAAAATACATCTTTTGGGACCTAGGCCTGGGTGAAGCATTTTTAGTTATGACATCAAAAACATGTTGTATGTTAAAAAAAAATTCAAGAAGTAGACTTCCTCGAAGATGAAAACTTCTGTTCTACAACGTACCCTGTTAAGAACATGGAAAGACAAAGGGATAAAGGAATACTTACAAGCCACATATCTGACAAAGGACTCATATTTAAAATGATAAGTTCTCAGAAATCAAAGCTAAAAAAAAATAATCGGGTCACAAAATGGGCAAAAGGCATGAAGAGAATATATGGATAGTGAACAAGTTCTTAAAAAGATATTTAATACCATTAGCTTAATTCTCATTGGGGAAATGCAAATTAAGACCTTGACGGGATATCATTATACATCTATTAGAACGAAAATGTAAAAAATAGTGATAATCCCAAATTCTGATGCGGAAGCAGAGACACGGGATCTCTCACATATTGCTGGTGGGGATGTGACACGTTACAGCCACTCTGGCAGAGAGTTGCAGTTTCGTAAAAAACGAAATCGTACGTGTACCAAAGAAACTCAGCAGTTGTACTCTTGAACATTTATCTCAGATCAATGCAAACTTATGTTCCCATAAAAACCCGTAAATAATTGTTTCTAGCAGCTGTACTTGTAATAGCCCCAAAGTGGAAACAACCGCGGTGTCCCTAAACAGATGAACGGTCAAGCAAAGTGTGATACGTCGAACGTGGAGTAGACTGTTGATACACACAGCGGCTGGGCTGGGTCTCAAGGGCGTTACGCCGAGCAGTAAAAGCCAATACCAAAGGTCACGTACTGTATGATTCCATTTATACACCATTCTTGGAAAAACAAAATTGTAGAGATAGAAAACAGATTAGTGGTTGCCAGGAACCAGTTAGGGATGATGGGGACAGGTGTGTGTGTGCGGGGGGGGGGGGGAGGGGGATGCGTAACTGCGAAGGGTCGCACAGGCAAGATCTGTGTGACGATGGGCTATTTTTGTATCCCGGTTGTAGTTATTGTGACACAAATTTGCACCTGTGATAACATGGCATGGAACCATACACACACAGGGTACGATGTCAACTTCCTAGCTCTGAAGTTGCGTTATAATTATGTAAGACGGTACTACCGGGAGAAATGGGAAGGAAACACAGGCTCTCTCTCTACTGTCTTTGATCTATAATTGTAATTTTTAAAGTTCCCCAAATGACAGAATCCAAAGTTATACCAATTAAAACCATGTGGTAGGGACCAAAGGATCAACAGAAGGGAGTCCAGCAACTCAAACACGTAAATATGGACATTTGGTACATGATAAGAGTCGCATTTCAAATCAGTTTGGAAAATATGGATTATTTGAGAAAATTGGCAATCTAAAACAAAACAAGTGAGATCTCTATGCCAAGTCGTAAGTCAATTCCAGAAAGCTTCAAGAACTAAAATCTAATTCTCAGTGGCAGAAAACATAGATACTTTTTATAATATTCTGTTGGAAGAGTCTTTCTGAGCACGATGTCGAATTGGAAGCCTGGAGGACCACAGACTTCGTACTTAGTAAGCCATACAGTAAAGAAACCAGCAAGACCTGTGTGAATATTTTTGGAATGATAATGAGTAACAAATCAAACACTCCTATTAACAGGAAAGAGATCGTGTAACTGAAACACAGACCAAGGAAATGAACAGAGAAGAGGAAAACCAAGATGTTCAACAATATCTGGAAAGAAACGCAGCCTTACCAATAACCAACGAAACACAAGTTAAATTAAAATTTAATTTAAATTTAAGTTTAAATTAAAGATTAACCGGATTAATTGATTGAAGCTGGTGACGGAGCCCTCCGTTTTGAGGATATGAGGACGCGGACGCTCATGCACACAGTTCACAGGCTGGGTCACTATTTGTGTAGAAATGTAAATACGACCCTTGGATCCAGCGGGCTAGATTGTAGAAATCGATCTCATAGAAGTACCCAGGCGGGAAGCGTCAACGTACGCGAAGGGAAGTTATTCGAAGCATTGTTTATAATTGTCCAAAATGTGAACCCCGTTCCTATCTTTAACTCAATAGTTAATTGGTTAAATAAAGTACGGTACTTCCATATATTGGGACATTGAGCAGATTTAAAAAACAGTGAACCGGAACTGTATGTGCTATAAACACTTAAAAACATAGAAGGGTAGCAGTTCAAATGAAATTTGAATATTAGACAATAAAGGGTAAAGAGCTCTATTTAAGCTTCTACTATATATATTGGCAATCATATATGCTTAAATCCATACATATCTATGTCAATATATAAAAAATACTTTTGTATATTCATAGAAGATTTATAAAAGGATACACAAGAAATTGATAAAACTTCCTAGAAGGAACAGTGGAATGGGGGAATTGGAGGGAGATGATTTCTTACTAAAGTGATACAGTTGTGTTTCTAAAGAATGTCAAACGGCCCTACAGATTCATAATGAAAACCAGGCTTATGTGTGTGTGAAAGGTCTCCAGTTAAAGATAATTTAAAAAGGAGAAACCACTGCTGAAGCAACAGAACGAAAGAGAAGAAAGCATGGATTAGCCATCTCAGGTAGCCACATAAGCACAGACATACTTACCTTCCTCGTTTGTGATTCTTATGAACACAGTACCGTAGACCTTTCATGATATTTCCAAAGTAATAGACCATCTGTGCGGGCTTAGGGGACAGCAGGCCAGGTTCTGGGGGACTGCCCAGCAAGCAGCCTTTGTCAGTATTTTAGGTATCTCTCTTTCACGTTAACAAGCAGCGGTGTTTTCTTCGTGGAATGAAACTCCGCGAAAATCTCTTTGCAAGCAGATTTGTGTCTTGATGACAATCTGTGGATGACTTGGGCTGAGGCACGCCGATGGAGTGTGTGGATCTCCGGGGAAACTTCCAGCAGATACGCATCAGTGCAGCCACATTCTTCCAGCCTTTACAGCCGTCAGGGCGGTGTCTGACCGTCCTGACAGCCGCCTGCCTCCAGCTGAAGGCGCACGGCGCCTGCGTGTGCCTTTCGCAGCAGTTCATGGGTTACGATCACGCTCCCGCCTGCCTCAGTTTCTCTGGTGGGTTCCCGAAGACACAGGAACTTTACCTCTTCTTGTAAACATTTTCTAAATAGTTTTTTTAAGTTTATTTATTTTGAAAAGAGAGTGCAAGCAGGGTAGAGGCTGAGAGAGAGAGAAGAGAGAGAAGAGAGAGAATCCCAAGCAGGCTCTGAGCTGTCTGCCCAGAGACCAGAGCCCAAGGCAGATGCTTTACCGACTGAGCCACCCAGGCGCCCCAGGAAGTTTGCTTCTGAGGGATGCGGGGCTTATTCTGTTCGCCCTCCTTTCTCCAAAGATCCTTCCTGGCTTTGTCCAAGGGGGATCATAATGGGCAGAAGAAGGAAGTAGTATAACCTATGGTGGAGAACACAGCATTTGGAGTTAGAGCTCCATCTAAATCCCGGTGCTACGCTTTACAAGTACTGTGTAACCTGCGCATCTGTTTCTGTGTCAGATGGGGCAACACTATTTTAATAGGAGAGTGTTTTCATAATAATAGAACTAGTAGGACGTGTATATGAATACACACACACACACACACACACACACACACACAATGGGGTTATTATAAGGAGTTGGATCACATAATTACGGAAGCTGACAAGTCCCAAGATCTGCAGGATGAGTTAGCAGCTAGAGACCCAGAAAAGCCAATGGTTTGGATCTAGTCCAAAGGCCTGCTGGCTCAAGACCTGGGAAGAGGTGATGTTTCAGTTCAAATGTGAAAGCGACAAAGGGCTGATGTCTCAATTTAAACGCGGTCAGGCGGGAAGAACTCCCTGTTACTTGGGAGTGGGTCAGCTTTTTTGTTCTATTCATGCCTTCTACTGATCAGACAAGGCCCATCCACCCTGGGGAGGGAGATCTACTTTACTCTGTCCTACTGATTTGAATGTTAAACTCACCCCAAACACTCTCACGGCCACACCCAGAATAATGTTTGGCCACATATCTGGACACACCGTGGTCCAGTCAAGTTAATATGCAGAATGAGACATCATAGAGACTTTTGAGAATCAGAAGTTAATGTTTGGGAAATGCTTTGGTACGGGGACATGGAACATGGGATTTTGGAAGTTCTTAAATGACTATTTAAATTAGAAAACGTTTTATTTATTGAATCATTTGATCCCCATAACAACCCAAGGAGGGGGGAAGGGGAGAGATATTCACCTCCTTTTAGAGAGGAAGAAATCAAGGCGCCAGTCAGTTGTACAGCTTGATCAGGGCTTTCCAGAACCTACCAATCCTTTACCTTCGGGGTGGGGTGGGGCAGATGCGGAGGAGCGTGGGAGTGTGGGACGTGTACCAAGGCCAGTGAAGCTTTCGAGACTCTGGAGACTTTGAGGGATGGGGGACTGGAGTCACTGGGGTAGCCAGAGGACTCTTGAACGCCCCTTGCCTGTCTCTTTGTGAGTAAGTCTGAGAATCGATGACTGTTGTAAGTCCTCTTGTTACCAGAAGTGGCCACACTGCCGGGATCCAGCAGCCGTGCGTGGCGAGCAGATGGTAACGGAAAAGACACACGCACGGGGACTGTTGAATTCCATATCTTGGAATATGTCATAATTCTCCCTGTGGGGGCTGCAGTTTAACTTTGCCCTGTCTTGTAAATCATAGACTCTGGAGATTGAAAGGGACCTTAAATTTAAGTTAATCGGTACAACTGCCCATGATTCCATAGTCAGATAACAATACCTGCGTTGTAGTGTCTAGATACGTGTGGACCACTTTCAGATACATCCTTCCCGATGACCCGGACACACAGCATGACAGGAGATGTAAATGATGTGCCCAAGGTCTTACAGTGTTTAGAGAAGAGCTGGGACAGAGGCTCCAATGACTCTGTCTACACACACCTCCTGGAGAGGGGGAGGACCGGGTCCCACGCAGTATAACATACTGTAACACCTATCTCCTTGGGTTGAAACTGTTTTCGCTCATTTCTCGTCCACTGGCCGTCAGTTCTTTATTTGAACTATATGTTTGTATAACTCCTGTTGGTGACTCATCAAACAGGACAAAATTCCCCCTCCAGAAGACAGCTCTTCACACGTTAAAGACAACGTCCATGTGTCCCGTGTGCCCTTGTTTGAACTCGTCTCTTCCAGGCTACAGTCCTCATTCCATGTGCCCCCACCGTCTAGTTGCTTTACTTGAGATGCGCCCCAGTAAAGGCCTTTATAAAGTGTGTTTCAACAACCGCCATGGTGCCCTGGCATGGTCTTGACCTTCAGAGTAGAATGTGTTTGTCCCCGGACCTCCGAGCCCCAGATCCTGGCAAACAATTAGCAGCAGCAGCTAACACGGGTGGGGACGTTCAGCCCATCTCCACCTGAATTTTCTCAACCTCCGAGGCTTCACTGTTGGTTTGGCCCCCGGCTTGGCGGCTGCTGAACCCTAGACTTGTTCTCTTCTATTTCGCTTCTCTCTTCCCTCTGCTTGGTAGGCGGGTTTGGGCGTCACCCTCATCTCCTTGGATTCCTGGGACCCTACAGAGAGGGCAGACACAAGGTGGAGGGACCTCGGCCACCTTTATTTTACATACGGTCACCTTATTAATGTATTCATGGCCACATGAATTCTGTTGAAGGGCTATCGATACTGAGTTTATACTCAGTTGAGATTGAGTTCAGCTACGCCCACTTTGTTTACAAACTCAGTTTTGTATTGTGTTAATTTCTTGGATCCAAGTACAGGACTCCACGCTTACTCCTGTCACACTTTCCTTGGTCATGTCTACTCTTTGCCCTGTGATTTAAGGCATTTTAATCTTGTTATCATTAGAGCTTACCTTTCTTCTTCTCTTTTTAACGTTTATTTCTTTATTTTGAGTGTGTGTGTGTGTGTGTGTGTGTGTGTGTAAGTGGGTAAGGGACAAAGAGAAAGGGAGAGAGAGAATCCCAAGCAGGCTCCATGCTGCCAGCGCAGAGCCTGACTCAGGACTTGACCCCGCGAGCTGCGAGATCACGACCTGAGGTGAAACCAAGGGTTGGACGCTTAACCGACTGAGCCACCCAGGCGCCCCACCTTTCTTCAAAGCTTCCAATCACTCATTAAGCTGAACTCAATTTTATTTTGCTTTTTTCAATTTAAAAAGTTTTTTTAAAATGTTTATTTTTGAGAGAGAGGGAGAGAGAGAGAGAGAGAGAGAGAGAGAGACAGAGCATGGGTGGGGGAGGGGCAGAGAGAGAGAGGAAGACACAGAATCCAAAGCAGGCTCCAGGCTCTGAGCTGTCAACACAGAACCTGACAGGGGGCTTGAACTGTCGAACCACGAGATCATGACCCGAGCTGAAGTCGGACACTTAACTTGAGTGAGCCACCCAGGTGCCCCAAGCTGAACTCAATTTTAAAAGCCGTCCCGTGGGTCCTTTCTCCTTTTTAATTTCTGAGAGCTTTTCTTATTTCTTCCCGTGTATCCACATGGTCATAAGCATGTCCCTTTACTTCTCCTACAAGTGCACACACACATGCACACGCACTTTCTTCACCTGGGGGTGTAAGAGGCAATGCTGAGGGAGAACCACGAGTGACCAGCCCTGAATTATCCCCAGGAAATTCAGCTGCTATATGAGGATTGTGCAGCCTGCTGGACACCCACCCAGACTCACAGCCCTTCAAGATGTGGACCCATGGGAAATCTTTGAGGGAGAAGAAAGAGCTGGGGAACTCTGCCACGTGAAACCAACATCCCGAAATCAAGGAAGCCTGCTGCATGCCAATCCATCGGGAATATGATGGAAAAGGATGGCGAAGTGGAAAGTTTCCACTAAGTGGCAAGGACGCTGTGTGTGAGATCGAGCAGAGCAATTCTCTTCTGAGTTGCTGAGAGATCCAAGCAAGGAGGCAATGTAGGCACAGGCTCTGCGGGAAGCGCGTCTGGAACTTGGGATGTGCACAGCGACTTCCGTCACAAAGGATCCCCCAGAGGAGAATGGGGCTCACTCGAGACCCAGGGCAGAATGTCTGCCGTCTCTAATAGGAGAGGAGAGCAGACTGAGTGAGCATTTCCACATCCGCTTTTGAACGGATTTACATTCAATGTCAATGTTTTGACGATTTCACAGATGTATTTTCTCTCGGTTATTATTCGCCATTTCAAATGCCTCCCGGAGGTCCCTGCTGCACGTCGAGGAAAACTGAGCACCCCCTCTGGGTCATTCAATCCATGTATATGAAATGTTTCTAATATATAGTACGCATTCATAGTTTACAGCATCCAGTGTATAAGGAAGTGTGATATGTGACACGAAATGCATCCGAGATTGGCAAACCACGATCATGGGCTAGCCACCTATTGTGTCAAACAGATTTGTTTTTGTTTGGACGTGGCCACATGCATTCATTTACAGATTGCCTATGGCTCCTTTGGCTACAACGGCAGAAGTGAGTAGTGACAACACCGTCCCTGTGTCCCACAAGCCTAAACTTTTTACGATCTCTCCCCTTAAGGTAAAATTTGCCCAATCCAGTAACATACAATATAGTATTTAATATATAACATACTACATAATATATAACGTGACGTACCAACATAGAATATGCCATACACACTATATGTAAATATAATATATAATATATGACAGCATACATGATCATAATTTGTAAGCAGTCATTATATTTGTCCAAAGTGTGGGGATAAGGTATTTGATGGTATTTATACAATTAAACCATTAAAGCATTTCACTAATTTAGAGCGTTTGTTCTGTTGGAAAATCTGCAAAATTGTCCCTTGGGGCTGGTTAGCCTACACAGAAACCGTTCTGCAAAAATAATGATTGATACAGCAATTAACAAACACGGCTTTAGTTGAGGTTTTCCTGTTTTCCAAATAAATTGCTAACAGATGTAGTAACTTCTAAGGCTGGTCCACATCAAGGACAGCGGTTCCAATTGGGGTTGAGCGATTGATTCTCTGGGCCCTGCAGGGACTACACCCGCTGGCACAAAGTCAGTAGACTTGAGTATCGTGACCCAGATGGAGATACAGCTTTGGGGTCTAGAGCATTCAAGAGCTAATTTCGAGGGGTACGCCGTAACCGTCTAAATGTGCGGAACAGATGTATGGAGACTTGCGTACATGCCTGGGACCCATTCGGTCTTGCCCAGTTTGCTCTTCGGCCGCCGTTAGCGCAAAGCGGCAGGGTGAGGTCGATTGGGTGCAGGCTTTATCCCCCAAGGTGGCATAAGACGGCTGGTCACCTAGTTTGCACGGGGCCCTGTGTGCGCCACGCCTCGTTTTCTGCCCTCTGAGTACAGCAGACAGGTGTGCCCGGGTGACATCAGGGTCACCACGTGGCCGGTTTGCTCTGCTCTGCGCGGTCGAGGCAGGGGCCCCGGTTAACATGCACTGACCCAGGTATATAAACTCGGCCGACGTGCACGCCTGTCTCTGTTGACAAAGAGGTATAGCGTAAGCTTCCTAGAGCCCAACAGTTCTCATCTGCTTCGCATGAATATTCACTGAATTCGCAGGAATTAAATTATAGAGGCACCTGTGACACTGAGGGACCTAACCGCTACGTCGGGCCCTTCTGGTCTATTTGGAGCATCCACGGAGAACCTTTTGTCCGAGTAAGACAATAAACCTCTCACTGTACGTCTGCTAAACTCAGACCGTCAGGTTCCACTGGTGTGGCGGTGGGCATCTCGGGCCACCTGTGAGTCCCCTCGGGACAGAGGCCCCACATCAGACGTTGGTGGCGTTTCCTTATGGTTCCTGCTCACCTGCTTATGTTCCTTGCCTTCCTCTTCCCTTATGACCTTGATTCTTTTAAGGCATTTGTTTGTATCACAGAGGGTTGGAGACTGGCTTCGGCGGCCCCGGGAATCTGCCTGTGACCAGAGGGGCAGTGTTAGAAAGCTTTCGCCAACAGGGCGCCCGGGTGGCTCAGTCCGTTAAGTATCTGACTTCAGCTCAGGTCATGATCTCGCGGTTCATGAGTGCGAGCCCCTGTGGGGCCCTGTGCTGACAGCTCAGAGCCTGGAGCCTGCTTCGGATTCTGTGTCTCTTCCTCTCTCTGCCCCTGCCCCGCTCACACTCTGTCTCTCTCTCTCTCTGTCAAAAATAAACATTAAACTCAAATTTTTAAAGAAGGCTTTCACCAGGAAGGGCTTCTCTGGGCTCCTCTGCTTTTACACAGCACGTGCAGAAACGTCTGTGTCTGCACTACCTCGTGTCCCTTAGACAGTGGCTTCCAAAACACCTCTCCTAGGACCCTTGCCGCTGGCCCGCCACCCTCGTGGTTCCACAAGGTGGGTTGCCCGTCAGCCCCATCCTTGGCAATGCCCTCCGGGAATCTGTAAGCATGAACAGCTACTGATCTACTGATCGGACGCCCTCACTCCCTACCCATGGCACCATGGGCACCGGGACCCCCACGGGTCTATCTGAGGAGGGGAAGGGGGCCCGGAGAGGAAATGCCAGAGGCAGCCTGACCGTGTGGATGCTGTGGCCGCCGCCTCGTTAGTGGGGGGGGACAGGCCGCAACGGACAGGGGGAGAAGGATTCTCTCATTACCTGCGGACTTTTCTCTCCATTCCTAATTAATTGTGCTCCCGAGGGGGCAGCACCCGGCTCTCGCTGAGAGAAGAGATAACGATCTGCCCTCCCCGAGCCGTGTGCCCTCACACCGTTGGCTCCGGCATCAGAGAGGTGGCGCAGGCCCGGGCACCAGCCCCACAGAGTGGTTCTGGCCCAGCCTGTCTACCTCGTGAAGCTTATAAAGCCACCGACGTTTCAAAAGCCTCTTGAGCTTTGTTGTTCTGCTCTTATCCCCTCATCCCTTGGGGGCAGTGTGTGTCATCCGCTAATTATTCTCGAACGCTTATTATGCTCATCCCGCTGTGATGTAAGGAGGAAAGGGGGGGGGGTGCCTCTCTGCCTGGACGTGGCCCAGGACGCCAGCTACACGGAGTCCTGAGTGATCCAACCTGTTGGCCACTTTGTTTTCATACCCGGTGGGCTGTTTGTGTATCGACTCAGAAGATTTGGAAACTGCTCTTCCTTCTACGGGTGCTGACGGTCCCGGCTGTGTAGACGTGAGCATCTCGTGCGTGGAGAATTCATCTCTGGTCTCCCAAAGCTGGAGCACGAACTGAGCTTTTCCGAGACGAGAGGGAGGCTGGGGTTGACAGGCAGCCTTTGTTAGGACGGTTCCTACAAGTTGGAGCCGAGTCTGTCTGGGTTCATCCGGACGGTCGTGGTTCGCGCCCGTCGTCCTACGTGCTGACTGGCGATACTTCTCCCATTCTCAAGGGGGCCCCGGTTGGAACGCCACATCCTGTGGTTATCCTGGCTTGCGGTCTTCAGTGGTTCCAGTAGGTGAGCGTCTACACGGTGAGACACGAGGGGAACCAAACACTGTATGTACCCATTCCAGCACTAACTGCCAGCACTAAGCTCCAGCACCAACCTTCTAGCACTAAGTTCCAGCACTAACCTTCCAGCAGTAACCATCCAGCACTAACCTTCCAGCACTAAGTTCCAGCACTAAGTTCCAGTACTAACCTTCCAGCACTAACCTTCCAGCACTAAGTTCCAGCACTAACCTTCCAGCACTAAGTTCCCACACTAAGTTCCAGCACTAAGCTCCAGCACTAACCTTCCAGCACTAAGCTCCAGCACTAACCTTCCAGCACTAAGTTCCAGCACTAAGTTCCAGTACTAACCTTCCAGCACTAACCTTCCAGCACTAAGTTCCAGCACTAACCTTCCAGCACTAAGTTCCCACACTAAGTTCCAGCACTAAGCTCCAGCACTAACCTTCCAGCACTAAGCTCCAGCACTAACCTTCCAGCACTAAGTTCCAGCACTAAGTTCCAGTACTAACCTTCCAGCACTAACCTTCCAGCACTAACCGTCTAGCACTAAGCATCCAGCACTAACTTCCAGCACTAAATTCCCTCCTGTGTGGAGATACTTTAGATCTTAAAGTTTCTGTGTTCAAAGGGGCAGGAGAAGGAGCTAGACCAGTGAGCCACTGGCTTCCAGCTGTCTACACAGTACAATTCAGGGCTCGAACTCATGACCCTGAGATCAAGACCTGAGCTGAGATCAAGAATTAGACACTTCACTGACTGAGGCACGCAGGCGCCCCAGACATACTAAAAAATACCTCTATTAAAAAGAAAAAAAAGCGAGTTAGAAAATTTGCGATCTAAGCTTCCGCTAACACAGGTAGTATTGCCACCCCCAACGTACCTTTGGGAAAAGAGGTTAAGAGGTTCTCCCAAAGGTGCAAAGTGAGTGGTAAGACAGGGGTTTGAGCTCAGGTGCGTCTGCTGTGAAGCAGGGCTGTGTCCACGCGCTGGGAAGACGGGTTGCACATGTAAGCCAGCATCAGTTGAACCTTTGAGGGTCGTCACAGGAAAGCGAGCAAAGCACTCCTTCTAGCATCCAAGCATTGTGGGAAGACAGGGATGGAGGAGGGCCAGGGACAAGGGACCAAAAGTTCAGAGGACAGTCGGGGATAGAGGTTCAGAGGTACAGCAGATACTACCTGCTCAGGGTGTTCTCGGGCCCACGCTGCTAGGTGGGACGTGGAAGTCACCGTGGGGAAGTTGGCGAGGCACCACAGGGACAGGGGAGGAGTGACCCTACACGCAAAGAGTGGTACAGGTTCCCGGCTGCAGGACCAAAGGCGCGGGTTGAGGACGAGACCACGCTCCCTGCCGAGCATGAATGTGGCAAAGTTATGCTCTTGCGTGGAATGGAGACGGAGAAGGGGGAAGGAAAAACTGATGTCGGGAAAGTGGACACTGATGTCAGGAAGGGGAAACTGAGGAAGGGGCTACCGAGGTCAGAGAAGGGGAAACTGATGCTGAAATGGGGAAATTAATGATGGGAAGCCCTACGGCATTCACCGTATGCTTCGAAACAGGGAGCCTCAAGAGTTCTTAGCTCCGGGGGCCTCGGTCAGCCCCTCAGCGCGGGTCCCTCCAGCCAAGCGGGTCATGCCGTCTCGGGGTCCTACAAGGCTTTGCACTCATGGTCACGCCCATGGTCAGGCAGGGACGGTAGGTCAAGGGCGTTCTCTCTACATGCCTGAGCACTGCGCTAAGTAGATAACAAAGTACTGCTGAAACTCCCCAGTTAGTCTTTGGTTCATGGAGTCATGAAAGTCCCGATTCCTTGCAATTGGAAGAAAGCAAGGCCTTGTGCGGGAAGGCAGTGCTAGCCCTAAGTGTCCTAGCTTGTGACTTCCCGTTCAGGAGCCCCACGCTCTGCTGGCGGGCAGTGTTGCCTCCAGTGAGTTGGCTTCCTCAGACTCCGAGAGCCTTTGCTTTTAGATTTAAAAAGCCAAAAAACAAAATTGCGTTGAAATGATACTCTCGACCACATTGCAGACCTTATTTGGATTCCTCAGTTGTTAAACATGCACTTCTTATTAAAACGTGTGGAAGAACTCACCAGTGAAACTCTTTGGGCCTACTGATTTCTTTTTGTAGGTTTTAAATTACTAATTCAACTTATTGAATAGTTACGGGACTCTTCTCATGATTTAATCTCAGGTGAGCGTTAGTATGTGTGATTTTTGAGGACTTGGTCGATCTCGTCTAAGTTACTAAGCTTAGGCGTGTAGACTTGTCCATAGTTTCCCTTATCCTTTTAATGTCTGTGGAATTTTAATGACACTTCCTTTTCATGCCTAACATGCGTAATTTTGGGGTCTTCTCCTTTTTAATTTGTCATTCTTGCTAGAGGTTAATCAATTTTATTGATTATTTCAAAAATCAGCTTTTGAGTGAATTTTGTCTATGATTTTTCTGTTTTCAATTTCATTAATTTCTGCTCTTTATTATTTACTTCCATCTGCTTGCTTTGGGTTTATTTTGTTCTTTTTATGGTTTGTTGAAGTGAACGCTTAGATCGTTAATTTTCTAACGTGCTTTTTTCTTCCCTAATAGAAGTATTTATTTAGTATTTCTGGGGCACCTGGGTGGCTTAGTTGGTTGAGCGTCTCACCCTTGATCTCGGCTCAGGGCTTGATCTCAGGGTTGTGAGTTCAAGCCCTACATGGGGCTCCATGCTGGATGTGGAGCCTACTAAAAAAAAAAAAAAGAAGAAGTATTTAGTGTTACTAATAGAAGTATTTATATAATAGAAGTATTTATAGAAGTGTATTTATGTAATAGAAGTATTTATAGGAGTGTTTATATAATAGAAGTATTTTGTGTTACTAATAGAAGTATTTATATAATAGGAGTATTTAGTGCTATAAATTTCCCCAGATGTGCTGCTTTGGCTGCATCCCACAGATTTTTCATGTTGTAATTTTATTTTCATTCAGTTCAATGCGTTTTCCAATGTCCCATGAGATTTTCTCTTTGGATTATTTAGAAGCACGTTATTTAATCTTTAAAGTTTGGAGATTTTCCTTTTTTAAAGTAAGGAAATGATCTTTCTGCTGTTCGTTTCTACTTTAATTCCATTACGGTCAGAGAACATTAATTTGTTAAATATTGTTTTATGAGCCAGAATATGGTCCATTTAGATGGATGTTCCATGTGTGCTTAAAAAGAAGATGTACTCTGCTAATGTTGGGGAAATCATTTTATAAATGTTAATTAGACCCCCTTGGTTAACGGTGTTATTCAGTTCATCTGTGGCCTTGTCGATCTTCTGTGTTGGTATTGTTTTTATTATTGAGATTGGGGTTTTGAGGTCCATAGTCATCGTTGTGCATTTGTCTATCTTTTTAGGTCTGTCGGTTTTCACTTCATGTATATTGAAGCTTTTTTTGGTGCATACACATTTAGAATTGTTACATTTTTTGGTGAATTAATTCTTTTATCATTATGTAATGTTTCTCTTTATCCATGGTAATTTTCTTTGCTTTGAAGGTTACTTAGTCTGATATTAATATGGACACTCCTTCTTTCTTTCTATCAGTATTTGAATGTTCTACATTTTCCATCCTTTAACTTTGAACATACTATATAACTATATTTGAAGTGAGTTTCCTGAAGACACCGTGTAGTGAGCTCAAGTCTTTTTTAGAAAGTCCCTTCTGGGGCCACCTGGATGGCTCAGTCAGTAGAGCATGTGACTTTTTATCTCAAGGCTGTGAGTTCAAACCCCACATTGGGCATGGGGCTTATTTAAAAAACAAACAAACAAAAAAAAACCAACAAAAAAAAAAACCCATTCTGCTTCTAATCGCGATGTTTAGAACGTTCACCTTTAATGTGATTGTTGCCCTGCTAGTTTTTAGGTTGCCCATTTTATTATTTTTTTCTGTTTTTTTTGGTTTGTTTTTCTTTACTCTGTTTATCTTTTTCTGACTTCCTGTGGATCACTTGGGGATCTTTTAGGATTCTCTTATTATTCATTGATAGTTTTGAGTATTTATTTTTGCATAGTGTGTGTGTGAGATGTGTGTGCATATGTGTGCAGTCTAGAAATTTAAAATCCATGTTAATGTATTACAGTGTCTTGATATCAGTATTTTACTACTTTCAATGAATTTAGAAAGTGACCACTATTTAGGCTCTCCTACCCACCTTCCTTTTCATAATTTTCATAAATATTGCCCTACACACATTCAGAACAATACTGGACAATGTTACAACTCATTGCTTTGTACGACAATACATGATTTTGAAAATTTAAAAAAATTTTTTAATGTTTATTTATTTTTGAGAGCGAGTGGGGGAGGGGCGGGGAGAGAGGGAGAGACAGAATCTGAAGCAGGCTCCAGCACAGAGCCCGACGCGGGGCTCGAACCTACGAACCATGAGATCGTGACCCGAGCCGACGTCGCAAGCTTAACCGACTGAGCCACCGAGGCGCTCCCTCCTATCGCAATTCTTCTAAAGCAAGTCTGTGCTATGGATTCTCCTAGTTTTCTTTCATCTGGGAGTGTGTTTATTTTACTTTCATTCTTAAGAAATATTTTTGATGAATATGGAATTTTGAGTTGACATTTCTTTTCACACTTGAAGTGTATTGTGCCGCCATCGGCATGGCTTTTCATGATTTATCCAGACTTATTTGAATCATCGTTCTCCTGCAAGTCACCTTTCCTTTCTTTCTGGCTGCTTTCATTTTTTGTTTGTTTTTGTTTTTAAAGGCAGTGGATTAAAATATATTTAGGTTCTTTGGATTTTTCCTACCGAGGATTCCCTCAACTTCTTGAATTTGTAGGTTTACGTTTTCAACCAAGTTTTGTACATTTGCCTATTATTTGGAGAAACCTATTATTTCCCCAAATATTTTTTCCACCCTACAACCTTTCTCTCCTTCTTCTGGAACTACCATGATATGCATGTTAACTCTTTTATTGTTGGTGCACAACCCTGACACTCTGTTCAATTTTTCAATCTATCTTCCTACTGTAGTTTATTTAAATTAGATGATTTCTGCTGAAATATATTTAATTTTATTCACTGGTTCCTCTGCCATTTTCCCATCCAGCAAGTTTTACAATTTTGGTTATTGTATTTTTCAGTTTTAAAAATTTCATTGGTTCTTCCTTATATTTTGTATTTGCTGAGATTTTCTATTTTTCTACTTATTTGAGGGGTGTAATTCCTTGTTGGGGCATTTTTGTGATCACTGCTTTAAAATCCTTGCCTATTCATTTTCACATCTGTGTTACCCTGGCATTTGTATCTGTTGGTTCTCTTTTCTTATTCAGGTTGAGATATTTCTGGGTGTGGGGATGATGAGTAAATTTGGATCAGTCCTGGATGTGTTGGGTATTACGTCACGAGACTTTATATCCTATTTAAGTACTGTATTTTTTGTCAGGCGGTCAGTCAACCTGCTACCTTTGGAATGCACATCCTGGCTCAATTGTGTGGGCTTAGGTTCAGAGGTCAACTCAGTTTCAAGTGTTTGCAGTGGTATTCTGGATTACCCCGTGGTGTGTTACCCGGAGGCAGTCTGGAACACGGGCAGCATTTCGTGGCGTAGTTCAGTTCTCAAAGTCATTTCACACGTTGGCTTCGCAGGCCCAGTGTGGGTAAGAGGCGTGTGACTTCCTTCGTGGTGTTTGGTACAGTCTATGTGGTCTCATTCTACTGAGATGACATACTTCTAGCCTCTGGGTGGAGATAGCAGGTTTGCTTCTTTGTTTGTTTGTTTATCGATCTGGGCCAAGTAACGACTGTGGATTGTGGCTGGTGTATAACCCGGACCAGGATATATAGGAAGGAAAAAAAATTCCAAGGAACTCAACATCAAGTTGTTCCGGGAGTCCTAAGGTCCCCGGCCGGTCTCCTTCTTCCCTTTCAGCGTCCTGATAGTTGCCTTACGCACTTGATCCAGAGTTCGTTGGTTCTAATCAGCAGGAGGGATGGGGTGCACCCTACCTACTCCGTTTTGTCTGGAACGAGAAATTCCTCCTTTGCTTTTGTGGATCAAATCTTAGTGCACCTTGAACCTGAGGACATATCAGTTTTCACTGACGTTCCTCTCTCTTGAGCTCCTAAGTTCCTTTACTAATAGCGTGTAATTCAGCACATAATTATGTACCACCTGTAGTTTTTGCTGGTGCATTCGTGTGACATGGGATGCCTTCCCTAGTGACCCCGTGCTGCATGGCACAGTTCGGGGTCGGGTTTGGACTTCCTGTTTCTTGGATGAATTAAATGGAACTCTAGAATCAACGTGCTTCTGAGGCCAAACTGACCTGCATTCAAACCTGTCTCTACCTAGTGCTACTTGTAGAATCTTGAGTAAGTTAATCTCTTCGAGGTCTGATTTCCTCATCTGTAACTTTATCACAGAAGGTAATGGAAGCATTAAATGTAAAAATGTGCCTTAATCGGGGCACCTGGCCGGCTCAGTGAGTTAAGCGTCCCACTGTTGATTTCGGCTCAGGTCACGATCTCACGGCCGTGGGACTGAGCCCCACGTTGGGCTCTGCACTGAGCACGGAGCCTGCTTGGGATTCTCTCTCCCCCTCGCTGCCCTTCCCCCGCTCTCTCTCAAAATAAATAAACAAACATGAAACTGTATACGTTAATTAATTACCAACTGCAGTGGCAGACTGCATAACGTTTTTTTCCTTTTTCTTCCATTCTTCTCTGTTTTGTGACAACCCATCCTTCCTTTCATAAAAAGAAAGCAAGAGAAGTTGGAAGACAAAAAAGGAACTTGGGGGGAGCCCCAAATACATCCTTTTTCTCTCTCGTTGGGCTAAGTTGGGTCCAAAACATTGATCTCTCTTTAGCCTGTGCCCTGGCCTAAGCTCTTTTCCCTTTACTCCTGATTGGACCTCCCAGAGGGAGAGTCTTCAGGAGATTGCTACACGTGGCAGGTGCCTCGAACACACCAGCGCAATGCACCCACCCTTTTCCCACATATTCCAGCCTTTCCACTGACTTTGTAAGCACAGGGGACACTAGATGAGGCAGAGAGTGGGGAAGAACCAGAACTGTGAGCCAAGAGAGCTGCTCAAGTCACCTGCTGGAGTCTGGCAGGCCCTCCACGTCCCTCCTGGGAACCAGCACTCAGCAAGTGACATGCAGCGCCATCCGCCAGCCTATGTCCCCGGAAGGCGTGGTTTTTCTTCGCTGCTGGAAAGGGAAGGGGATCAGGCCTTGCAGGGGTATTGGCCTCAGGTCACTGATGAGACATTTGGGGCAGACGCTTATAATTCAGGAAAATAAAACTGGGGAAGGGAGGAGAATCAATACACCTGGTTAATCAATTTCATCAAGAATAGCAAGAAAGGGGCCCTTCCTCCTTGAGAGGGGACGTTAATCTGGAAAGCTTTCAAGGAGACTGAGGACCTGGGGGTCGGTAGCACGGGGGTTCTCGTCTAAGGACAATAGCCTCAAGTCGTCGACGAGAAAAATCAAAGGGGTGTGTTTGCAGAATGGGGGGGGGCAGGCAGAGTGGGGGTGCAGTGACTCACGGGGTTAAACCCCCGGCATAACATGGTAGGTGGGCCGACGCCGGTTGACGGAGTGGAGGCAGCGCCCTCTGCTGATGTCGCGGGATGTTGCTGGCGGTGCAACTTTCTCCGCTAGGTCTCAAGGACACGCTTGTATTTAGGCTTTGCCTTGACCTGTGTGGGAGGTGAGGCGAGAGCAAACTCAGCCCCCCTTCACCCGGGAGATGCACGTGGCTTTGCAGACACTGAGCGGGTCCTGAAAGCTGGGGTTTGGGTCTCCGGAATGGTTCGTTGCCAGTTCTCACAATTCAGTGTCTTGATCCCGGAGAGAAAAACACTGCCTTCCCTGGGAATCCCCACAGCCCCACCTCTGACGCGCGCGCACACACACACACACACACACGCCCATGCACACACAAACGCACAAGCACACGCCACAGGAAACGTGAAGCAGTGGTTCCCGGGGCTGTTACGGCTGTCACGTTTTAGAGTCAGCTCACATGTGCGTGTGAGAGCTGACGGAGAGCAGACGCCGTGCGTTTTAACGTCGCTGCGCAAGCGTGCAAGGCGTGTGGCTTATTGATGACCGCCGGGGGGGGGCTCCCGATTTGCTCTTTGCAGGCATCTATGATTCTGGTAGCAAGGCTGATGGGATGCAATTTTCTCTGCTTAATTTCCCCAGTGTGCTTGTAATTATTGATTTGCCAAATGAGAGAATTCTCATTTCAGCACGCAGTCATGACTGCAGCGAATCCCCTCTTGGCTCTGAACCCAACGTGCACCTTCAAAGGCCTGTCGAGATTTTCGGGGTCGCGTTCCTTCGTCCCGGGGCCCCTCCCCCAGGGAGCGGCGATGTTTATTTACCCGCTTACAGGCCTATTCCTGCGCGCGCAGAGCACGGGATCTATCTGAGCGCTTTCTGCAGAATTGTAATTAATCTCCACTTTCGCCGCGGAGGTACCACACCGTGCACCGCGATGTTTGACCTCAGATGGTGTGATCCCCGGGCATGGGATGCGCGGCTTTGCGGCCACACCACACTGCGGGCGGCGTCTGTCCCTCAGCGGTTCTCGAAGTGGGGTCCCCGGCCCGAGGGCTTTAACCTCATCTGGGGAGGTTTCGACATGCAAGTTCCCCAGCCCGCCCCACGTAGGCGTTAGAACCGCAGAGATCTAGGGGCGCCTGGGGGGCTCAGTCGGTTGAGCGTCCGACTTCGGCTCGGGTTGTGATCTCGCTGTCCGTGAGTTCGAACCCCGTGTGGGGCTCTGTGCTGACCGCTCAGATCCTGGAGCCTGTTTCCGATTCTGTGTCTCCCTCTCTCTCTCTGCCCCTCCCCCGTTCATGCTCTGTCTCTCTCTGTCTCAAAAATAAATAATCTCTGCTTGTCCACGGCAGAGATCTGTGTTTGACCGGGTGGCCAGGGTTTACTTCTCGAGCTTCTCTGAACCTGGTGGTGAGGCCAGGCGGTCATGTGCTCCCTCAAAGGCCCCCTCGGCTCTCGGAGCCTCATCCCCTCCTCCCAGGCAGGCTTCCTGAGAAGCACTGGCCTGGCCGACACCTCCCTGTCCACTAATGTCGCTTCCTCTCTAGTTCCCTCTTCTTGCCAGAGAGCCTCTTGGCTCTTTTTCTCAGAAAGGCGTCTGTCTAGCCGGTCAGCTCTTCAGAGCCACCCGTGTCCGCTCGCCACATGGCCTGCACGTGGAAGTCCCTGAGGCTGTGGCCAGCCCCTGTGACCAGCATGCACAGCCCGACTTTTGCTTGCTGCTGTCTTCCTGCGAGGATGTCATGGGGACTGGCTTGCCCTGCTCCCTGGGAAGCATGGGCAGGTCCCGGGACTCCTCCAGCCACTCTTGCGTCCGCTTGGAGATCGGAATGCCCTCCTGAGACGAGGATAAACCCCTGCCACCCCTTCCACTGGCAGGAGGGAGTGAACCGTGACCGGTGGGGCCCTGCTCTGGCTCCCGCCGTCCAGGCCTGGCAGGTGCTGCCGCTAACTGAGCCGGTTACTTAACACACGAGCTGTTTCTCTTGCGGGGCCCTGTGGAGGTGACAGGGGGTGGCGGTGGGGGCTCCGGGCCCCTGCCTGGCACCTCTGACCCTCTCTCCCTGCCCCGAGCCCCCCCCCCCCCACAGTGGCCTCGGTCCACCTGGCCCTGCTTCTTCTGCCGAGTACCTACTTGGCCTGATCTTGGGCTGCCGTGGCCCCTTCTCGTGGGTCCTTTTATGTAGGATGAGGAGTCGCCAATATTCTAGCTTCTTCTCTGGCTGAGGGTAGAGAATTTCCCCTCACCCCACAGCTGCTACAGAGCCGTCTGTCCTGACCTCCCGGGGGCTGTCAGTTGTGAGAGCTGAGGAGTGCGTGTGTGCATTTACGTGTCTGGACTTTTCTCTCTCCGGCCACCTGTCACCTGTCTGTCATCTCCCTACCATCTACCTTCTGTTACCTATCTAATCAGCATTTATCTATCATGTGTCTCTATCTGTCTTATCATCTATCTATTTATCTATCCATCTATCAACTATCTATGGATCGTCTATCTATCTCTAAGTCTGTCTACTTACCTATGTACTGAAAACCATGGCTTTGTCCCACGGACTAGTTCCAAGTCCAGTAGAAAACCAGAGGGTTTGTTCCGATTTTCTCCCTGTTAGCTCCTTTTCTGACAAACTTGGCTGCCATTATCCTTCCTACATTTATGTGGCCAATTCCACGGTATAGAACTAATCTCCCTCTGCCGCATCTGCCCCCTGTGATCAGTCTCCTCACCCCACGAAAGTCACCCCCGTATTAGCCGGCAAAAACACTAGCTTCAAATACAGTCCCACTCTGAGGTACAACTAGCACTTGGACATTTCAGTGGGCGAGGGGACACGTCGCAGCCTGCGGCACCCACCCTCCTTCCCAACACTCTTCTTTGTCTATGCGCCAGCCCCCTCCTCCAGACTCCCCCCCCCCCCGATATCAGCCCCCGTGGGCAGCGTCCTCACCCTCCTGGGGTTCCGACACCCACTCCGGACTGGTCCCTGTTGGGTGCCATCCCACTCTGCATGGGGGTCTGGCTCCTGCCGAGGCCCTTCTAACCTCTAGAGTGCCCGTACTCGTTCTGAGCCCCTGTGTTCCTCTCCTCCCCTCCCGCCCCCCCAGTGTGGCCCATACCCTGCTGACTCCACCCATTGACTTTAGGCTGGATTGTTCCAGAAGGAAAGTGAAGGCAAGGAGCAAGAAGAGGAGGGGCAGGGATTTGCATCACAGGTTGGGGAGTCCAGGAGCAGATGCTGAAACGAGTTTGGGGTGCACGATGTTTTCTTGGAATCAGTGTCTGTGGAAGGAAGGAAGGAAGAGCCAGATGGGACAGGGGAAGCTGTGGGACTGCGGTGTGGCTCCTACAGGTCCTTGGTCAGTGTGAAGGGAGCTGCGGACAGGGGCTGCCCATCTGCGCCCTGCGTCTGTCTTCACTTCCCTGCCCCGTCCGGTCAAGGGATCTGCACTCCCCAGGAAGGGAGTGACCTCAGGAGACAGACCCTGAAGGACCCGCCAGCCTCCCTCCCCGCAGGGTAGCAGCAGGCCCTTCCCTGAGGGGGGTTAGGGTGGGGCTCCTCCCAGTCTACAACATTTTGTGTTCATGGGTGCTTTCTATCAATTTCCCGCGGCACCTTCCTGGAGACTTGAAAATGCAGCGCTTCCTTTCAGCAGGTGAAAATAACCCAAAGAAAATTCCATTTCCAGTAATGGCAGTTAACCCTCTGGCTGATTGCAGTCATAAACCCTAGAAACAACATAAAAAGTAACTATTCGAAGGGAGGAAAAAAAAATTGCAGTGGATGCAACCCTGAGACAGGACCCTATATGGCCTTTTCCCCGAGGGCACTCTCCAGTCTGCCTGGCCCAGGGTTGCAAGAACTCAACAGGCACCTGACGTCTTATCACCTTCAGGTGTCAGAGGACTGGGTGACGGGCCCTCGGAGCAGCTGGAATTGAGCGGTCGCAGAGCGACAACCCCCCAGATCTGCACACAACCCCCTCAAACCCTCTACTTATCCCAGAAATGCTGATGTGTGGGGAAGAGAGTAGGGGGGATCATCACTGAGATCGGCAGAAAGTAACATCTGGAAGCCTAAAGGAGCAATTATGTGTTTTCTCTGCTAAAGCTGAGACAGAGCTTGGGGTCTGAGTCTTACTTAGGTTGAGGGGCTTAGTGAACACCTTAGGTTTTTTACTGAAACCTCAGAAAAGCCTAAAATTAGGGGCAGAATCAGAACAGATCTGCCCTAACGAAGCATCGAACCAAATTACGTAGGGGAACAAACTGGTGTAGCCACACGGCGGAACACTACTTAAGCAATTAAATAAAATAATAAACTACCAGGAAGCACAACAAGATGGATACATTTCCGAAACACAGAAGAAGCCAGACACAAAAGGGGACTCACTGTGTGTTTCCCTTAACATGAAGATGGAGAACAAGCAATGTTTGCGGATGAGCATAGACATCAGGACGTTGTTGCCCGAATAGGGTGAGGTGTCGGGGAGGAGGGAAAGGTGTACGTCTTCAACAGGGTGGTGGTTATGGAACTCCTTTTTAAAAACCACCCAATTTTGGAGCAATGGTAAAAGTGATTGTTAAGAACTGATTCCGAGAGAATCCTCTTTTCCATCTACAGATCTTCGTCGATTTATAATGGGTTCGTGTCCCAATATACCCACTGTAGGTTGAAAATATCTTCAGTCGAAAATGCATTAATACACCTGACCTCCTGAACATCACGGTTTAGCCCAGCCTACTTTACATGTGCTCAGAGCACTTACGTTAGCCTAACAGTTGGGCAAAATCATCGAACACAGAGCCTCTTTAAAATGAACTGGTGACTGTCTCGTGGAATTTATTGACTAGGGTACTGAGAGTGCAGAACGGAATGGTTGCAGGTGGATGGGCTGTTCACCTTGGTGACGGTGAGGCTGCCTGGGGGGTTCGGCTCGCTCCCGCTGCCCAGCACCAGGAGAGGGGACCATACCGTGTATCACCAGCCTGGGAAAAAAAGATCAAAATTCGGAATATGAAACGCAGTTTCTTTTTTTAAGTTTATTTATTTTGAGAGAGAAAGAGTGTGGAGGAGGGGCAGAGAGAGAGGGAGAGAGAGAGAGAGAGAGAGAGAGAGAGAGAGAGAGAATCCCAAGTAGGCTCCACGCTGTCAGCACAGAGGCCGACGCGGGGCTCGAACTCACGAACTGTGAGACCATGACTTGGGCTGAAATCAAGGGTCAGACGCTTAACCGACTGAGCCACCCAGGCGCCCTTTATCTTCTGGTCTTCAGATGGAATACTTTTCATTAATTAATCTTCAAGCTCACTTTGTTCAGTCATCTTCAACCCATTATCAATCTGTTCTTTGTATTATAATAACATTTATGTCGTAATTGTTATCTCTAGAATTACCATTCGGTTCTTTCCGCTTTTTCCGTTTCACTCTGAAAAAGATTTCCATTCATTGAATGCATTCATGTTCTTGAGCATAGTCATAAGAATTGCTTTATATTCCTTGTTTGTTACTTTCGACATCTGGGTCAATGCGAGTGTATCTTCTTTGATTGTCTTTTTCTTTGAAACGAGGGCTGTCATGTTTTTCTGTTTCTCCTATGTCAGGTAATTTTGGATTTTATGGACATTAGGAATAATATGTTGTTGAGGCTCTGGATTCTGTGTTACCCCAAAGACTATTGATTTGTGTTCGTTTTAGTAGGAAGAGCCTGGATGAACTCAAACGCCATGCTCTGAAGTCTCGGCTCAGTTCACCAGCCTTAGCCAAGCTGCTTGCATTCTGCCCCCCACACACGACGTTCAGGAATCTGGGGGTGCTCTCTGCAGCCTTCTCTTTCCTTTCATTTCCATGTGCCATGGTTGCTGTAAGCTCTTTTTCTTGTCTTTCAGGCCTGTAAAATTGCAGAGTTTTTGTTTTTGTTTTTGTTTCTGTTTTTCAGACTTTCATCCATTCTGTGGTATCCGTTGGGGACCGCACTCAGGCTAAGAGCTAAACCAAATGTGAACAAACCCAGCTCTGTTCCCTTCCTCCATGTGTCCCTCTTATTTCAGTATCTGGCTGCTCAGAACATTCTTCAGTACCTTCAGGTAGCTCTTTTCACTCAGCTGGTGACTGGTCTGGCTGTTCTGTCTATAAGGAAATTACCCAACGCAATACCAAGAGAACAAATACTATGATCAAAAAGTGGGCAGAGGACCTCATTAGACATTTTTCCAAAGAAGACATGCAGATGGCCAACAGACACATGCTCAATGTCACCGATCATGAAGGAAATGTAAATCAAAACCACAGTGAGATACCACCTTATACCTGTCAGAGCGACTCAAAAAGACAAGAAATAACAAGCATTGGTGAGGTTTCGAATGAAGGGGAACCCTCACGCGCTGTAGATGGGAATGTACATTGGTGCAGTCACTATGGAACACAGTATGAAGGTTCTTCAATAAATTAAAAATAGAATTGGGGCGCCTGGGTGGCTCAGTCGGTTAAGCGTCCAACTTCGGCTCAGGTCACGATCTCGCGGTCCGTGAGTTCGAGCCCCGCGTCGGGCTCTGGGCTGATGGCTCTGAGCCTGGAGCCTGTTTCCGATTCTGTGTCTCCCTCTCTCTCTGCCCCTCCCCCGTTCATGCTCTGTCTCTCTCTGTCTCAAAAATAATAAAATAAACATTAAAAAAATTTAAAAAACAAAAATAAAAATAAAAATAGAATTACCATTCGATCCAGTAATTCTGCTACTGAATACTTACCCAAAGAAAAGGAAACCACTGATTTGAAAAGATTCATGCACCCCTGTGTTTACTGCAGCGTTATTTACACTAGTCAAGATATGGAAGCAACCTAAACGTCCACGAGCCGATGAATGGATAGAGAAGATGGGGTACATACGCGCAATGGAATGTTGCTCAGCCATGACGACGAATGAGATCTTGTCATTTGTGACATGGATGGACCTAGAGGGTGTGACGCTAAGCAGAATAAGTCAGACAGAGAAAGACAAGTGCCAGGTGAACTCACTTATGTGTGGAATCTGAAAACCGAAACAAAGAAACCAGAAACAGACTCATAAATACAGAGAACAAACTGGGGGTTGCCAGAGGGGAGGTGGGTGAAGGGTGGGAAAAATGGGGGAAGGGGAGAGGGAGATAGAGGCTCTCAGTTATGGAATGACTAAGTCACAGGGTGAAAGCTACTGCCTAGGGGGTAGAGTCAGTGGTATTGTAGTAACGTTGTATGGTGACGGATGGGGACAGAGCATATAGACTTGTCACATCACTATGTTGTACACCTGAAGCTAATGTGTAACATTATGTGTCAGCTACACTCCAACAAAAAATAAATTGAATTTTAAAAAAATATTTGAAGGACATTTTCAAGGCTGAAGGGCGTGAATGGACATGTTGTCTCCTAAGAGTAGTGAATGAGAAAAGACCCCATTTGGGACACATCCTCAAGAAATCTCAGAACACCAAAGAAAAAAAACAGAAGAAGTTCCTGGAAACTCCCAGAAAGAAGAACACAAAAAGTTCCTTTTTAGAGGATGACATTTAGGTTGGCATTGGTCTTCTGACAGTGAAGCAATGCCTTCAGTGTTTTTAAGATCAACTCATTCTAAATTTAGAATTCTATTTCCAATCAAAATTGAGCCAATAGCAAGGATTCAGGAACTGTTCTCTCCAACCAAACTATCAATAAAGTATGAAACAAAAAAAAAAAAGAAAAATCACTTTAGCAAAATGAAAGAGTTGCTACGAAATAGGAAAATTAAAGATCTAACGTGGCTTCTGATGAGAACAGTGAAGGGACACCCCAGGATAACATCACATCTGGGTGATCCAGGACCAGTGCCATCACCCATTTGGGTACCATATTCCTCATCAATAAGATGGGGAGAAGTTGAAAAGACCTCTCACAGTGAGTATTCCAGAAGCCTCTGTTTTGGCTATCTATACCGTGTAATAAAAGGCCACAAAATTAGAAGCTTACAACAACATACATGTATTATCTCGAAGTGTCTGTGGGTCAGGAGTCTGGGCACAGCTTAGCTGGGTCCTCTGCTCACTGTGAGTGTCACAAGGCTGCAGTCAAGGTGCCATCCAGGGCTGCAGTCTCATCAGGGGCTCAGCTGGGGAAGGAAAATCATGAAAATGTCACATTCTTCTTTCTGGAGCGTGTCTTATAGGCAGAATCTTGTTCAGACAAAGTCTTCTCCGTTTAAAGGGGTCGTAACTCTTAAGTATTGTCGTGCAAATTTTTTCTTATGCCTTTATTAGAATGAGAATGCAAGCTGGTGCAGCCACTCTGGAAAACAGTATGGAGGTTCCTCAAAAAACTGAAAACAGAACTACCCTACGACCCAGCAATTGCACTACTAGGCATTTATCCATGGGATACAGGTGTGCTGTTTCGAAGGGACACATGCACCCCCATGTTTATAGCAGCAGTTTCAACAATAGCCAAAGTATGGAAAGAGCCCAAATGTCCATCGATGGATGAACGGATAAAGAAGTGGTATATATACACAATGGAGTATCACTCGGCGATCAAAAAGAATGAAATCTTGCCATTTGCAACTACGTGGATGGACCTGGAGGGTATTATGCTAAGTGAAATTAGTCAGTCAGAGAAAGACAAAAATCATATGGCTTCACTCGTATGAGGACTTTAAGAGACAAAAAGATGAACATAAGGGAAGGAAAACAAAAATAATATAAAAACAGGGAGGGGGACAAAACAGAAGAGACTCATAAATATGGAGAACAAACTGAGGGTTACAGGAGGGGATGTGGGAGGGGGGATGGGCTAAATGGGTCAGGGGCATTAAAGAATCTACTCCTGAAATCATTGTTGCACTATATGCTAAACTAATCTGAATGTAAATTTAAAAAAATTAAAAAAAAAAGAATGGTTTATAAAGTAAGAGAAAGCCTATTGTTTACTTTTATGGCCTTTTCCCCACATGCTATACAATTTCTTTTCCTTCGCCTTTTCCCTTTCTTTTTTTGTGCCATCAATTATTTCCCTGCATTTCCCACTCAAGCGGCTTTTACAAAGCACCTTTTGTTGCTCAAACCCAGCCTTTTATCTCACTCAACAGACTAGCTGGAGAACATTTGACCAAATGCTCTCTGGAATTAGTCACCAAACGTTGAAGTTACATAAAAGAGAATTGCTTTACTGCGACCTCATGTTTTGTGATTCTGTCGTCCAGAGTTTCCATCTGGGTAAATTTTTTTTTTTCAATGAATCTGCCTTTTTCTAGGTCAGTAGCCTATTGAGAACTCTGTCTTTAACACGTTGATGGGGTGAAATATACATACAGACTTCAAGTTATAAAATAAACAGGTCTTGGAGATGAAAAGGACAGCATAGGAAACATAGTCAACGATACTGTATTAATGTTCTATGTGACAGATGGCGACAACACTTATCATGATGACCACTGAGCAATGCATAGAATCGTCAGATCTCTGAAACTAACATAACATGGCATGTCAACTATACCTCAATAAAAAGAGAAATATATATGAATATTTCAGAATTACAAAACCAGAAAGAGAGCGCTAGAGGATACACCTAGAGCCACCAGGAAAGAAACGTGTATCTATGCTTGATAGACCCGATCTGCGCCTTCTCTGTGAAAAATACGGTGTAGTTTGGAAATATATGGCTCCCCTCTAATGCTTATTGGCAAGTGCTCACCTTGTACGAGTCACAACTTCCTCTCTGCCTTGTCGCCTCTTGAAATAGCATTTTGAAGGACAAAACCTTAAAACGTATTCTTGTAAAAAAAATTTTTTTTAACGTTTATTTATTTTTGCGAGAGAGGGAGACAACATGAGCGGGGGAGGGCAGAGAGAGAGAGGGAGACCCAGAAGCCAAAGCAGGCTCCAGGCTCCGAGCTGTCAGCACAGAGCCCGACGCGGGGCCCGAACTCACAAACCGCGAGATCATGACCTGAACCAAAGTCGGACGCTTAACCAATTGAGCCACCCAGGCGCTCCAAAACACATTCTTCATATTCTTCAAGAGACTGTCTAATGAATTTACATGGTAAAGCCACCGTTGCCACTCTTGGTGGTGTGTGAGAGGGACTGGGGAAATCCTTGAGGATGCGTTAGATGAACACAGCCCTGAGATGGTGTTCTAGTTGAGTCTAAACCATCAAAACGGGTAGCTGGGAAGGGCTGCACGGGCCCACGATCATCAGGAATGTGAGATCGGCCTGCACCCGTCTGATCGTGGATAATGGAAGTGGACCGGGAAGGAACTAGAGAGAGACCCCCCCGCCTTCTCCCTTTACCTCTATTTTTATTTGCAACTCTTTGTGGGAGTAAGTAAGCCTGCAAGGATTGTTTCATTTTTAGTCCCTGAGAACTCATGAGTCCTCTGTGATACGGTCTAATCCTGCCAGCCGGGTAAACGCATGAGTCAACCTTAATGAAAATCTTTGTAGCAGTCTCTGCTTGTTACAGATAACCCGTTCTGTGTATGCAAAACAGATCATAATTAGCGTGTATCAGGCTGGGAAAGGTAGCACAGCCCTGAGATGGGAAGGGTGTGCAGGTGTAATGATGAGTGTGGGGGAGTCTCGGTCGACAGCAGGCTCTCTATTCCCATCACTCATCCGTCGAAAAGGAAGCGAGTTTCCGGCTAATCTCATCAGGAAACCCAGAGGCTCCTTGACAAGAGCCTTTTGACTGCCCCTCAAATGGACGTGCCAGCTCCCACGACCCAGCATGGCATCTCCCCCCCCCCCCCCCCCACTTTCCCTGAAGGTCAGGCCGGCCGCGCCGGTGTGCCGTCGACGCTGGGCACAGAGCACCCGGAGGGGCCCGCTGGATGCCCTGCATTCCAGACCTCCGCCCAACCCACCCCGCAGCTGCGACCCCGTCTTCTCATGGCAGCTGAGGTCAGCACGTCCTTTCGTCACTTGCTGGAGCACGGGCAAGAGCGACCCAAAGCGTCCAGGTGTTTGCACGTGGACCAGGTATCCGTGGCCACAAGCACAGCAGAATGCTTACTCGGTTCCTCCCGTGGAAACACTGCCCGACGGAGCCAGGATTTCTCCCATAGCAGAGCCTCAGTTTATAGGACATGGGGCATTTTTCTTCTCTTTTCATTTCTTTTTCTGCCTCCCTGTACTTATTTTGTGGTGCGATGTATCTGCATAAAACGCACAGACCTTAAGGGGAGCCCGGGTGGCTCAGTCCGTTAAGTGGCCGACTCTGGATTCCAGCTCTGGTCACGATCTCACGGTTTATGGGATCGAGTCCCACATTGGGCTCCAGCGCTGGGCGGGAGCCTGCTTGAGGTTCTTTCTCTTCCTCTCCCTCTGCCTTTCTCTCTTCCTCTCTCTCAAAATAATTTTTTTTAAGTGGACAAAGGAATCAGGAAGTCCATGGCTGGGCGAGGTAAGGAAATCGGTTGGTGCCTCCCACTTGTGTCCTGCAAAAATGGATTCTGTCCCTGGCAGCGCCAATGTCATTTCTGGATGATGAAGAATCTTCTACTTGACCCTCACCTTTCTTGTATTCTTTATCTGCTCTCAAAAGTGTGATTGCCCTGCAAAATTTTGAAAGGAGGAGGGAAAGGAATCGGGGTTTCTTTTTCTTTAAATTTTTTCTTAATGTTTATGCACTTATTTTGAGAGAAAGAGAGAGATCGGGGGAGGGGCAGATAGAGAGAGAGAGAGAGAGAATTCCAAACAGGCTCCGATGCTGTCAGCACAGATCCTGATGCAGGGCTTGAACTCACAAACCATGAGATTATGAGCTGAGCCAAAGTGAAGAGTTGGACACTTAACCGACTGAGCCACCCAGGTGCCCCCCCATGGGTTTCTTTTTCTTAAGTTTGCCTCTTAATCTCCCCACCTGTCACCCTCTGATTTTTCTAACAGCTTCACTTCTGCTCTCCACACTTCTCTATCTGCCACTCCTTTCCTTCCCCAGACAAGGTGGCCCAGGAGGAGCTGGGAAGCAGGACTGTCGGACTTTGTGCCGAAGGTAGGACTACATTTGAGGGAACCTTGAAGGGAGAGAGGGATGGATGATCCAGACTGGGGACGTGGCAGGAGCAAAAATCAAAGATGGACGTCTAAACAGGACAGCCTGACGGCACAGGTCTGGGGAGTTGGACGGGAACTTACCACTGGTGGAGAGACTTGGGCAAGTTATCTAATCTCTCTGACCATCAGTTCTCACATCTGTAAAATGGGGAATAATTAATGCCTAGGTTGAGGGGAGATGTGAGGAGCATTGCTGACATATGCGGAGTGTGTATGATGTGGGTGGTGCTCATGAAATGATGCCACATGGTGACTATTATCATAATGAGACGTGGGCAGGAGCGATGAGGAGACCAGTCCGGTGGAGGGAAATGCAAGCATGTAGAATTTGGAGGATGCAGTGGGATTCGAACCATAGAATGTCATTAAGTGATGGGGCGCCTGGGTGCCTCAGTCAGTTACGCGTCCAACTCTTGGTTTCAGCTCAGGTCACGCTCTCACAGTTCATGAGATTGAGCCCCAGCATCGAGGTCTGAACTGACCATGGAGTCGGCTTACGACTCTCTCTCTCTCTCTCTCTCTCTCTCTCTCAAAAAAGAATATCATCGACTGATACAATTTCTTTCAAAAGCCCTCTCTACTTCTCAAAGCTTTCTAGAAATGGAAGTACACGGAGGCTGTATGGAACCAGCCACCTGCCTTTTGAGGTGTTGAGATAAAAAATAAGCTAAGGAATTAAATGCAGTGCTAGACCATGTTTCCTTGTAATGAATGGGTCTCGCTCTTCCTTATTATGACTCAGGCACTGGAAGGAAAATGTGCTGAGTGAGTTCTGATCCTAATGCAGTATGACTTCCTGTTGTCATAAAGGGGTATTTATTACGGTTGTGTTGGGAGAGCACTGATGTTACCTAGAGAATGACCCTAGGGGTACGATGGGTACGAAAGTCACTTTCCAAGGGCGGTGGACTCAGCAAATATTGACTCAACAAACATTCACAAAGCATGCAGTGAATGCCAAGTTCTCTTCCTGGCGCTCTTCCCTCATTCTACACGTCTGCCTCCCGAGTTCACGACTGAATTTGCTTTCATTATTCTGTCTGCTTTCCTCCGTCACTCGGTACATATGAGCTCTTCCTACACTAACTCTTTATTACAATGGAAATATTCCCCCCTAGTTCCCCACCCCCTCCAGTTTGAGTTTGATTCTGATGTAATTGGCCTATAAGAGGCACGTAGGTTTATTTTGTTTTCAGATATGTGTACATCCATTAAATCATTGTCATCAACATCACGTTCGTCACATCCAAAAGTGTTCTCTTGTCCCTTATAATCCCTTTCTTTCACCCCTCACTGGGTCCTGAGCAAATGCCACTGGGAGGTGGGGGCTGCATATAGAAATGTCACATATACACCACATATTTGTCAATAGCAGCACAAAAGAAGTGTGTGGAGCAGACATATATTGGGGTATAGAAATGACCAGAGACGGTAAAGTAATTATTATAACAACGTTTGTTGGGTTTATAATGTTAAGAGATATAATATGTATAATAATAATACCACAAAAGGGGGCAGGAGGGAACAGAGCTATATTGTACTAACATTTCTATATATCACTGGAAATAAGCTATTATAAATCTGAAGCTGATTCTGATATGGTAAGATGTGTAAGTAAACCCTAGTCTCAAGCGAATCCTATCAGGAAACCCAGAGGCTCCTTGACAAGAAGGCATTTGACCGATCATCTCAACACACTCAGTAAAAGTATTTGGTAAAGTCCAACATCATTCCATAAAATACCCAGCCAATTAGGAATAGAACTTCCTTAGCTTGATATAGAGCCTCTATGCAGAACCCACAGAGAATATCATGCTCAACAGTGAAAGACTAGATGCCTTCCTCCTAAGGCCATAAGGAAGAAAGGTATGCCTGATCTAGCCACTTTCATTCAACATACTAGAGGATCCAGTCAGGGCATTTCGGCAAGAAAAAGAAGTTAAAATCATCTCAATTGGAAAGGAAGAAGCAAATCTATTTCTAGAACCTAGAAATACTAAAAATCCCACTAAAAACAGAACTGATGAATGAGTATATAAGGTTAGAGGGTATATAATATTCAAATATGGATCCATATACAAGATCCATGTTTTTGTACACTGACAATGAACAATGTGAAATAAAAGTAAGAAATAAAAAATACGAAACTCACTGTATTTTTACACGTTGGTAATGAACAACGCGAAAAATTAAGAAGACAATTTCATTTGTAGCAGCATCAAAAAAAAAAGTTAGAGTTTAATTTCACAAACGCAGTGCAAAACGTATACTCCAAAAACTATAAAATGTTGTTGAAAGAAATTATAGAATACTCACATAATCAGGAAAAAAATCCCACGCTCATGGACCGGAAGACGACGTCGTTAAGATGGCAATACTAACCAAGTCGATCTATAGATTCAGTGCAGTTCTTATCAGAATCCCAGCTGACTTAGTTGTGGACACTGACAAGACGATTCTAAAATTCAATCATCGGAAGGTGGAAACAACCCACGTGTGCATTGACAGAGGGATGGATGTGGGGAAGTAGTTCTACTTACATAAGTGGCTTAGAAAAAAGCTTAGGGCGGAAAACCACCACCACGGGGCGAGATTCTGTAACAGAATCATGAGTAACTTGTTATATCACCTGCAGGAAATTACTGTCCCTCTGATGCCCATGTACTGATGTACTTTGATCACAAACTCCTCTTGCCCCCCAGACCCTTTGCTTCTTACACACCTGTGTAAGATCTTGTTTTCTTCACATTCACCACATGGGTAATATACTGCGAGCTCAGTAAATACGGAGACAAAACACCTGTTCCGGGCTCTTGTCTCCTCCCGACATTAGCTTCTCTCGTATTCAACTCCGTGTCTGCTCTCTTGCCGGACAAGAGAGGACTGCAGACTCATAGTCTGCGACAGATGGATGAGCGAAGTGTGGTCTATCCATACCACGGGATACTCTTCAGCCAGAAATGGGAACGACACCTGTTACATTGTGGATGAACCTTGAAAACATGGTGCCAGGTGAGAGAACTCCGTCACAAAAGACCATCTATTGCACAGTTCCATTCATATGAAGTGTCCAAAACAGGGAAATCACAGAGATAGAAAGGATATTCTGTTGCTCAGGGACGGGGGTGGAGGATGAGGTGGATATGATGCCAGAAAGCGACGGTCTTTTTTTGAGGCGATAAAAATGATCTGTCTTGATAGTTGCATGTATCTGTGAATATCCTACAAACTGCCGAATTATACACTTTAAATAGGTGAATTGCATGGTTTGTGAGTTATATCCCAATCAAGTTGTCACGTTGTAAATATCTGATTATTCATTGGCAGTAGACAGAAGTACAGTTTTTGTTTTTTTGTGCTGATCTTGTATCCTGCGACCTTCCCAAACTCACTTATTGGTTCCAGGTGAGTTCGTTTCTGTTGCTTTGGGCTTTCTTTTTCTTTTTCTAGTTTTTAATGTTTTATTTATTCATTTTGAGAGAAAGAGAGAGCAAGCAGGGGAAGGGCAGAGAGAGAGAGAGAGAGAGAGAGAGAGAGAACCCCAAGCAGGCTCTGCACCATCAGCACAGTGCCTGACATGGGGCTCGAACCCATGAACCATGAGATCGTGACGTGAGCGGAAATCAAGAGTCAGAGGCCCAACGAACTGAGCCACCCAGACACCCCTATTGCTTTGGGTTTTCGATATAGACGATCATGTTATCTGTGAAGAAAGAAATTTTACTTCTTCCTCTCTAATCTGCCTGCCTTTCATCTCTTTTGCTTGCCTTATAGCACTGGCTGAATCCCCAGCTGGATGGGTAGGATTGGTGGAGGAAACATTCTTATCTTGTTCCGTACATCTGGGGAAAAGAATTCAATCATTCTCCATTAAATACATGTAAGCTGTAGGTGTTTCATGCATTCCCTTTATCGGGCTGAGGGCAGTTCCCTTTCATTTCTAGTTCTCTGTGAGTTTTTTTTTTTTTTAATCAGGAATGAATGCAAGATATTGTTTTTATTTATGTTTATTTATTTCTGAGACAGAGAGAGACAGAGCATGAGTGGGTGAGGGGCAGAGAGAGAGGGAGACACAGAATCCGAAGCAGGTTCCAGGCTCTGAGCCATCAGCACAGAGCCTGATGCGGGGCTCGAACCCACAGACCGCGAGATCATGACCTGAGCTGAAGTCGGTCACCCAACCGACTGAGCCACCCAAGCGCCCCTGAACGTAAGGTATTTTCAAGTGCTTTCTCTGTGTCGATTGAAATCATCAATTGTTTTTATTTCTTTTTTTATTGTGTTAACGTGCACCTGCTGCAGATCCCAGGACTCTCTCTGGCCCCTCCCTCCTGGAGCTCGTGGCCACGGCGGCCCCTTGGCATGCAAAACTCAGCATAGCAGGCCTGGCCACTGTCCTCTGAAAGGACCGCTTGGCAAGGCTGGCCTCGGGGAGCTTGGATTTCAGGAGAATTCCCAGCACCCTAACTGCTAAGAGCTGCCCGCTGTGCCCAAAGAGTGTGGTTTATCCTGAACCCCTGGGTTCTTTCTGGGAGTCTGGGATTTGGGCACAGGCGAGGCAGAGGGTTCCTGCGCTGACCTGTTCCCGGTAACAGCACCGAGCCCCGAGTCTCTAATGAGCCTGCGTGGGCTGCACCATTTCATGTGCTGTCACAACTCGTCACTGAAGGAATTAAGTGCCTCCTGTGTGACTCTACTGAAAATAGGCCGTGGAAGCCTGAGCCTGGTCTCCTGCAGACGCTGTCCCACGTGCCACTTCCTTTGCTGATTTTCCTTTGTATCTTTCCACCATATTAGATCATCTCTGTGACCGAATGCTGAGTCCCATGAGTTGTCCTAGCCAATCATTGAAACGGGGCAGGCGGGGGTGGGGGCTCGGGGACCCCCAACACCCTTGGCGAGGCAAGGAAGAGAGCGGGCTGGGGTGGGGGGGCGAGTAATTAGCACAGAGGTGGAGTCCCCGCTTACTGGGCCCCTGGCTCTGGAGCCAAGTCCCTGGGACCTGCTGGGTATAGCACCAGAGCATACGTGGCACAGGAAGCAATGATTTTAAAAGTTTAAGAGAGTGCGCTTTAAATTAAAAAAATCAAAATACAGGGGCGCCCGGGTGGCTCAGTCGGTTAAGCATTCGACTTTGGCTCAGGTCGTGGTCTTGCGGTTCATGAGTTCGAGCCCCACGTTGGGCTCTGGGCTGATGGTGCAGAGCCTGCTTGGGATTCTGTCTCCCTTTCTCTCTGCCCCTCCCCGACTCGTGCTTGCTCAAGCTCTCTCTCTCCCTCTGTCTCTCTCTCTCTATCTCTCTGTCTGTCTCTCTTTCTCTCTGTCTCTCAAAAATAAATAAATAAACTGGGGACGCCTGGGTGGCTCAGTCGGTTAAGCACTGGGCTTTTAGCTCAGGTCATGATCTCACTGTTCATGGGTTCGAGCCCCACATCAGGCTCTGTGCTGACAGCTCAGAGCCTGGAGCCCGCTTCAGATTCTGTGTCTCCCTCTCTCTCTGCCCCTCCCCTGCTCATGCTGTGTCTCTCTCTCTCTCTCTCTCAAATCAATAGACATTGACAAATTTTTAAATAAATATGTAAATAAATAAACTTAAAATAAAAATACAACCTTGAGAGCTATAGTTTGATCTGAAATTTTCCGTGGATCTTCTTCCTTGGTTGTCCCCTCCCACTTTGAAATACCTTTATCAGTCAGAAGTGCTTTCAGTGTCAATAAATTGAACATCACTGTTGCAAACGTCTCGTAAAATGACAGTTATGGGATTAGTTTAGGAACTTTTCTTAAAGGAAATTCTGTGTCATAAATTTAATTATACATGACTTGCGTTTCAAGCAAGCCAGTAAGTACATTAGGCATTTGAGTGATATTGGCAATTTTCTCGGCCCTTGGTATCAGCATTAATTCATCTGCACAGCAAATAGCTTTTGCATACTTACTCTGTGATATGCACTGAACTTCATATTTAGAAAATAGCAAACTTCCATTTCAAAAGCAGTTTTGAAACTGCTGGTTTTGTTAGGAGGGAACAAACATGACACCTGACAGAATCTGATATTCTTAAACCTCAGAACTCTCTTTTGAACTGTAGGTGAAAATCTTTGCCTGCCTTTGCAAACATAAACTCTCATCTTTCATATTCCAATGCCCCCGCTTGGTAAATGACAATTAGATTCAATGAAATGCTTAGAGCCAGTAGGAACTGTCCCCGAACTGTGCTAATCAAATGCCTTCTGAACTGACCAAGAGGAATGAAAAGTCGTGAAAGATGTGTCTAAGAGAGGTGATACTCCAGACAGTCCAGAGGACATTTGAGGCAAGAACAATTCTGTGGCGTTACGTCTCCGTATTCCCTGGATGACTGCGGCAAAGAAGTCCTTGGAAGTTCCAAGTCAGAGGTCACGGAGTCTCTGCCTGTCAATCAAGGGCTTCCCTGTGAGTCTCCAGGGAGCAGAGGTGGGCAGTAAGGGGGCACGACTGTCACGGATGATGGCGTTGCTCTTGGGCACATCCCCCTTGCTGGTATCTCCCGCCTCCCACCGTAGGCAACCCTTTGGCTCTTAAATATCCAGGAGGAAAAATGCTGCCAGAAGCTGGCAGGTGCCCAGACCTCGGCGTCTTCGTTTTCATTGCCGCTGGAATGTGCACTGTGTGATCTTGGCCGACTGAATCCATTTTTCCGAGCTTCGAGTTTTGCATCTGAACAATGGCAACAGTGGTGATGACAACCCGAGTAGAGGCTCGGATAGGCCGCGTAAGTCGATTAATAGTGTGTGCCTTTCTCTACTCTCAGCTACGAAGATCAGAGCTATTGGGACACAATCCCTTGCACGTTACTCAGAAGCCTGAATGAAGACTTAACACCCCCTACAAGTCTGAAGTTAATGTTTAAAACTTTGGACCATCAGGCAGTGTAACAGATTAGCAGACTCTATCGTTCCTGGTTCTTTTTTTCTGTTTATTTTGAGAGAGGGGCAGAGAGAGCAGGCAGGGGAGGGGCAGAGAGAGGAAGAGAGAGAATCCCAAGCAGGCTCTGAGCTGTCAGTGCCGAGTGATGCGAGGCTCAAACCCACGAAGCTGAGAGATCATGACCTGAGCCGAAGTCAAGAGTCAGACACTTAACTGACTGAGCCACCCAGGCGCCCCTGTGTTTGGTTCTTTACAGAGCTGTCTGGATAGCTTTTCGACGTGCTAATTTAATTTTCTGATCTAAATGTTCAACAAAATCGCGAGTACCGTACAAGTAACTTTTTTTTTTTTTCCTGAGCGATTTGAGGGTAAGTTGTGGCCAGGGTGTCCACCCCCCATCCCCCCAAATACTTAAGTACATACACTGATTAACAAGGACATTGTCCTCGACGATCACAGTGTGACCAGCAGAAGTCGGGACGTCACACTGATGCCTTACTACCATCCACTCCTTGGATCTCGTTTGTGTTTCACAAGTTGTGTCCCTTAGAGCTAAGGACGCACCCCAGGGTCACGTGCCGCGTTCAGTTAGCGTGTGCCCTCCGTCTTTTTCAGTCTGGAAGCGTTCAGACCTTGACACTTGAAGGCAGGCATTTTGTAACACGCGCCTCACCTGGGTTTGCCTGGCACGTCTTCACGCATGGGTGCAGGTTATCAATTTTGCAGCAAAATAGTACAGAAGTGTGCTAGGGTCTCCCTGCCTTCCGCGGGGTGGTAAGTGACGTCAGAGTGTCCCGCTCCAGGAGATGCTGTGTGGTCCCCGGGGTTAAGGTGTTCTAGCTTTCCGCTACAACACTGTGCTGTCTTTGTAAGTGGCATTGTGTGGAAAGGCATTTTGAGACGACGTGATTATCCAATATTCCTTATCAAACTTCCATGCAGTTTTAGCTCCCGATGGCACTCCTTGGCTGAATTAATTATTACTATGATGTTTGGCATCGGTATTTATTACTACCGTTAATTGTAAGGGAAGCTGTCTTTTCTCCCCATTTATTTGGGTTTTTGTCTCTTTGTTGACATTGTACGGGCTCATGATTTCCTATTTTATTCTGAGGGCTATATAATCCTTTAATACCATTATACATCCTGATCAAATCATTCCTGACTTCGCCGGTGGAATCTCTTTGAGTGCTTGCTTCCATGTCTTTTTGCCATGTCTCCATATTTTTTTTAAGTTTATTCATTTATCTTGAGAGAGAGAATGGGTGGAGGGAGGGAAGACAGAGAGGGAGAGAGAGAGAGAATCCCAAGCGGGCTCTGCACTGTCAGTGCAGAGTCTGAGGCGGGGCTCGATCCCACGAACCATGAGATCGTGACCTGAGCCGAAATCAAAAATCGGACGCTTAACCGACTGAGCCAGCCAGGCACCCAGTCATGCCCCCTCGTCTTTGGAAGCCCTGATCCTTGTTAGTGCAGAATGGTATTTTAACCCCAAGGATTTTCCCAGATTAAGTTCAGTCAAGTTGCCCGCTTGTTTCTCTGGATGTCGATGACCATGGGTTGTGAGTTCATACGTGATTGAACTTCACCTGAGAAAACCCCAAGGTCACAACAGGTTACTTGGCCACAGACAGCCTTTTTATGGCTTCTGCTGGGAAACTACCAAGCTCGATCTGCACAGCCCCTCCTGAGCTCGAATTCCATCCCTAGGCCTGCGTGGGGTGAAAGCCTGGCCTTCTCTATGGGGATGGTCCTGAAATTTGTCTCTGGATTCTCGTGTTTCTCATGTGCTCTGCTCAGATGTCAGCTCACTCCTTCCCCTCCTTTCCCCCTCCTCGTTCTCAGGCTTGGAATTTCCCCGGGCTGTTTCCGGAGCCCAGCATGGCTGTCCCAGTGAGAGGACCCGTCATCGGACCTAGAACCCTGCGGTGCAGAAGCCCCTATGCCTTCATGAAAGTATTCACAGCTGATACCCACACAGCAGCCAGTGAAATCAGATTACCCTCCTTCCTGGCTGCAGAGTCTCAAATGGGCCTCCCAGCATGCTGAGAACAAAATGCAAACACCTTAGTCTGGTGTCTGTGTGGTCTGGTCCCTGCCTGTTTCCCGGATTCTGTCGCTCACCATGAGAACACACGTACGGTCCAGAAGAACATTCTTTCTAACCCTTCCACAGACCACCCTGGTCTCCACTTCAGTTTTGCCACCGCGTAGCCCGTTTGACGTCCTCGCTGGTTCCCCCAGCACCGGCTCTGTCCCTGGCCAGTCTCTGATGACCGAAGCCTTTTGTCCTCGATCCCAGCAAACGATGCTGTTTCAGCCTGGCTTTGCAGAGAGAGCTGCCCCAACACTGTCCCCGCTCACGTGCCAGCGACCCCGTATCACAGGTTAGCGTTCATCACCCTCAGAAATTCTTGCTGTTGTATTTAACTCTTGTCTGTTAATGTTCGCCTGTTTACTAGACTATATCACCAGGAGACCAGACCTGCTGAACCCCAGTGCTGACACCTTGTAGCCCCCAGTAGTCGCTCCATAGTTCTTTGTTGAATAAATACATGAAAAGAAAAGGTACGGCTCAGAGAGACTGTACCAGAATCCTGACAAAGCACCCTCTCTTCTCTTGGGAGCAGGCCTGAGGTGGAGGGGAGGGATGGAATCAGGGAAGCTGAGGGGAGCGGAGGCAGGGCCCTCCCCACTCGTGTTTTCAGCAGGTAGCGGGACCCCACGGTCTGGTTCGTGAATTGACCAGCCCAGCATCCAAAGAGTCCGCGGAAGAAGGTCAGCTTTCAGCTTTTTTCTCAGACCAAAGTCGACCCTTTGCTCACTGACCAAAGTAAGGTGTCCTCCCCCCATTCTATAGGTTTTCTGTTCGTTTGGTGTTCGTGACACTGGCAAGACTTTGGACACACACACACACACACACACACAGGAGAGCTAAAAAGAACTTCACAAACACGCCCTCTCACTGACTCAACATAGACTTGCTTCCTCGTGGTAACGTACTAAAAGTCCCTTTCTCGGGATCTCATTCCGAAAACTCTTGGGCTTACCGGACACTCGGGAAATGAAAAATTCGTGGCGCTTTTTGGGGTGAAGCAAAGCTCAACTCTTAGTTTCCGTTCAGCAGCACCCCTCGTGTGGCGGGCACACTGTGAATCTTGCCGTGGGCAGAGAGACTGCGGTCCAGGCTCTGTGCGGTTAACGAAACAGTAAAATACTTTCTCTCTGGCTCTTTCTTTTCCTCTCAGTCACCCATAAACTGAAAACGGAAAACATAAACACGTTGCAAAAACTCAAGTGTTTGGAAATGTCATTGCCCTGGCAGATGTGGTTAGTCTTTTGAGCATGGCCAAATGGTCCCTTCAAAACTTCATGTTAACATTACCAGTAGGGTTTTTTTTAATGTTTATTTATGAGAGAGAGAGAGAGAGAGACAGAGACAGAGAGACAGAGACAGAGAGAGAGAATGCAGGGGTGGGGCAGAGAGAAGGGGAAGACACAGAATCCGAAGCAGGCTCCAGGCTCTGAGCTGTCAGCACAGAGCCCGATGCGGGGCTTGAACCCACGAACCTTGAGATTATGACCTGAGCTGAAGTCAGACGCTCAACCGACTGAGCCACCCAGGTGTCCCTTATCCCTGGAGGGGGCTTCTGCCGGCTCCTTCATATTACTTAGGTCTGGAATTTCCCATGAGTTTTCTAGAACTTCCTGATTA